>NW_022195994.1:0-641170 GCF_008641045.1 Pistacia vera | reverse complement strand
TTATTTAATTGTTTATTTGTGAAGCGTGAATGTGTGAAATGTGAATATTACATTTATGTTAAAAATTAAAATTAACTATTAATTTATTATTTTTTAAAATTAATTAAATTTTTAGAAACTTACTAATCAACCCCTATAAAATACTAAAAACCCCCTATAAAATTTTGTTTTGCCCCCAAAATATAAAAAAAATTTGAGGGGGGAAAAAAAATTGTCCAAGCCCCATGGGACCGGTCCTGGGCCCATGGGACCAATCCCGACTAGGCTTAAGGCCTGGTCCGGGTCCTGGTTTTTCTCATGGGCTTGGGACCGGTCCTAGGCCCATGAGTGACTGGTCCCATTTGGGACCAGTCCCAAACGGGCCCAGGCCTGGGCCCGCAAGGGACCGGTCCCTTGCCCACCTCTAGTTGGGAGGAATAAATTGATGAGTATGTTATTTAAATTACTGAATTGTCCTCTAATTAAATATTATTATTATATTATTTTTTAATATTATTATTATTTGGATTATTATAACCCCCCTACATTTAAAAACTTAGCAAAAACAACCCCATAATAAAAGTTTGAAAAATCAACAAAATAACCCCACCAACCCAATCACTGCCGGCCGTCGGCAACCTAACGACGCACCAAAATCTGGCCGAAAATGGCCAAATCTGGTCGTCAACGACCATCGATCTGGCCATTGACGGCTAGATCGATGATGGATCTAGCTTTTGACAGCCAGATCTGGCCGGAAATGGCCATATTGACTCACGGTGGCCATTTTCGGCCTTCCGTGCATAGTTCCGACGGCAGCTGCTGCTGGCCGCGGCGGTGGGCACCGGAAACAGGCGGCGGCAGGTTGCTGGGGTTGGTGGCTTGGGTGGGTTGTAATTTGTTTTGAATTTAAAGGTTATTTAGTCCAAAAAGTTAATTAATTGGAGGTGAATTAGTGAAAACCATATTCATGTAAATAAATTTAAAAATAAGGGCATTATTGTCCTAACATATTATTAATAAGGGATAGAATTATAACGAAAAAAGATAACCCTGGTAATCTTAGAATACCTAAGAAAATGGAGGTAATCAGATTACCTCAAATATTACCAATAATAATCACTATTAGTATTTGAAGATTACCAGTATCTTATATTACTTGACAGCCAAACATAGTAATAAAGTAATATAAGATGACTTAACCCCAGTAATTTCCAATACCCCCTAACCAAACATCCCCTAAGGATTGTAAAGTTATCGCTTATAATATTATTTACAATAAACTACTAGTCTTGTGGTTGAACGACAAAACTTTAGCTATTTGGATGGTTATCTAAAAGTATTCAGTAAACTTTGAGAATTAATTGAGATGTACACAAGTTAATCTAGATACCTCGGTTATATATATATAAGACTAATATTTTTAATAACAACTCACATTTCCTGATGAATGATGAAAACAATATAGTATTTAGCATAGGTTGTAAGTACTTAAATTAATTATTTAAGTCGTGGGTTTTGGTTTATTTATTTATCAATTTCTTAAAAAAATAAATGTTAAATTTATAATAATGAGTTGGTGATGGCAAGGATGAGGTCAAGAAGCATGACCCACACCCACCCTTGATAATTAGGTTGCTTATTGCTGAAAAGCAAAGTAAAATCAAATAGATAATACAACACAAGCATGACGATAGGAAGTTTCTAAAGACCACAACATTGACTATGGCTTCTTATTATTAACACATCAAAACGACTTTCAATTGGAATTTATTTCCTTGGTTGATTATTCTAAGGGTTTTTGTCTAATTCGTGATTTTACTATTAATAAGCCACAACGTGTTTTTCCAAAGTCTAATTTTCAAATTGTTGCGTGTAAAAGAACAAAAATAATCATCTTTATTTAATAATTTTTTTTTTTGTAATCATTAGAAAGTGAAACATATGCCTCCTTTTTTTAAAACACATCTAAAGAATTTATTTGTCTAAATGATTCATGAATAATGATATGTGCAAAAACCAAATTATACTAATCCAAGTGCTAACAATTGAAATTTTGAAATTTTTTTTTTTTTTTTAAGTTGTTTTGGGGAATTGACTTGTNTTTTAGCGCAAAAAAAGAAAAAGAAATTGAAGATGCACTACTGAAAATGATGAAAGAAAAGAGTAAAGTGAGTGCATTACTGAAAAAAGAGAGAGGATGTAGCACACATGCCACGGACTGATAGTGATACTCCTTAAGTCAGAGCATTAATTCTTACTACTAAAAACCACAAGAGTGAACTAGTGCTGAATCAAACTGGACCCAAGGAAGATCAAAACTTTGAGCTTACAACCCAAGAAACTGAACAAATCCATCAGGAAACAGGGTCAAACAAAGTATTAAAAGAGAAGTTAGACCACTTATTCTACCCTTTTATTCTTCCCCCTTAAAACTACAAGACTCGATTAATCCCAAATCAAACAAAATCCAAAAGAGATGAAAAGATAAAGCACAAAAAACAAGAAAGTGAAGAACCCACTGGTGTAATGAAAGAAAGAGTAAAGTGAGACCAATACTGAAATAATACCATCAAACAGGACCCAATAAATATCAAAACTTTGAGAATTAAACTCAAAAAATTAAACAACTCATTACTGAAAAATGATCAAACTAAGTGTTAAGAGAAGTTGGACCATTTAATCTTCCAACTTAAAACTAATAATGAATCAAACGAAACACACAAAAGACAAAACTTTGAGCATAAAACACAACAAACTAAACAACCCATTACAAGAAAATGATCAAACAAACTGTTAAGTGAGAAGTGAGACCATTTAATCTTCCAACTTAAAACTACAAGACTTAAACTAACAGTAATTCAAAAAAAAAAACCCAAAAAAGATGAAAACTTTGAGCACCAAAAACAAGAAAGTGAAGAACCCACTACTGAAAAGAGATGAAAGAAAGAGTAAAGAGAGAAAAGAGACCAGTAGGGCCTATAATGGTGGAGACCCAGTTGTAAAGATTGTCACTTTTGGGTCCAGCAGAGCAATCTGGAGGTGGGTCCGAGTTGAGCTCTGCCATTTCTCTCTGAATTCTCTTCCCTGAAGCGGAAACAGACGTCGTAGAGACCCATGATGAAGTTGAAGCTCCTCCTCCCAGAACTCCACTCCCTCCTATGCTGCTCATCGCTTTAACTCAATGCGCACCGTTTCACCTCATGAGTTGAATTTTGTGCAAGTTCATATTCATAGAGGCCTCTCAATTAATGAACATTTATAAAGTTATAAATCATCCTGGTTATTATGTTTACCTTTATAAGGATATGTAAGTAATTTTAAAGTTTATATATACTTTTTTAATTTTTTTTGTATTTAAGTTATATAAGGGCTTTTATGTCTTCTCACAACAGTACAATTTAATGTAAGGGTGTTTATGTATTTCAGTTAAGCAGATACTATTAAATCAAGTGTCAAATAAAATGGGATACAAATTTGATATTTCAAGTTTACATACGTTAGAGCATCTCAATGTATTATTTACTTTAAAGGGTATTTTTCATATAAATGAAGAGTATTTTTATTTAATTCTAAAAATAAAAAATAAAATTTTTATTCAAATCCAATGAACTCTTTAAATTTAATTAAGATGTTCTTTATTTTCGAAAAAGAGAATTAATTAGATAGAGAATTAATAAATAAAATACATAAAAACTTGTAATTTATTTTTTAAAATTAGGATAAAGAGTAAGATTTGACTCTCTAGATGTGGAGAGTCAAATCCACTCTTTAATTTATATTTAAAGGATAAAAGTATGTTTGACTCTTATTTTTGTGGATAGATTCTTTATAATAAAGATTTTGGGTTATATAAACAGTCCTTTGAAGATGTTCTTATAATATTTTACGTACTTTTTCTTTGAATTTTAAAAAGGGTTATTAGTAATTGGAGGAAAATAAAAAAAATAAAAATAAAAAAAACTAGAGAACCAAAAGTAAATTTCATTTTTATCAATAAATGATATATTTATCAATCAACGGATGCTTTTATATCAATAAATTTCATTTTTTTTTAATACTTTTTATCAATAAATGCATCTGTTTCCTAATAGAAACAAAATTCACTTCCTTGGCTCCGTTTGGTTCACAATTTTGTGTTTTTGGGAAAAGTTTTTTGAAAAAAGTTAAAAAAAAAAGTTGAATTGGGTGGTATTACGATGTAGGATTTATAAATTGTAAAATACCCCCTATGTTTGTTTTTTTACAAAACACCCCTTATAATAAAACATTAAAAGTTAACAAAAACACCTCCAATCCACCCTCAAATACGGACAGCCGGCCACCACCGTCGGAGGGTGGCCGGAGTCGCCGTAACAAAAATATTAAAAATATTTAGGGGTATTTAATTGAATTAACAAATTTAGGGGGTTTAAAAAATGTTGAATAAAGTTGAATAATATTGTGAGTTTTTTGGTATTTTACTGTTTAACTTTTTTGGGAATACTAAAAGTAGTATTCCCAAAATCCAACCAAACGAAACCCTTGTTTCTCTTGTTTTTAAAAAAAAGTGTCATCTAATTAATAGAAACTCTTCTTAGAAAATGTCAGTTAAATAATGATAATCTTTGGGTCAGTGACATTAATCCCTCTAAGATAAGATAAAATGAAATTTTTCCTTGAAGTTTTAAAAATAACAGAAATTTTCCTACCGTTTAACTTCTAAGTGTTAAAATAAAAAATAACATAGAAATTTGGTAATATTTATTAACACATAAAAAGCATTTGAATTATATAATGTTTTATTATAAGAGAATATTATATTAATAGAAAGAAAAATCATTTTGAAGATTATTGGGAATGTTTAGAAAATATGTTTGGTTGATTTGAATAATTGGTGAATAATATATTTGATTGAGAGGATAAATGGGTGGGTATGTTATGTAAATTACTAAATTATCCTCTTTTTTAAATATTAATATTTTTTATTATTATTTTTTGAATCATTTCTTTTAACTTCCTATATTTGAAATTTTGCTAAAATACCCCAACCATATAAAACTTTAATTTTTAGCAAAATTACCCCTACCCACCCCAAGCCACTGCTGGCAGCCAACCACCACCGTAAGTTGCCGTTGGCATTCTACAAAATGGTGCACAACTAGCCGTATATGACCGGTCGTGCATTGGCAAAGTCGGAAATGGCCATGGATCACAAATCCATGGCCGGAAAACAGCTAGATCTATGATCATTTCGCAGCCAAAGATGTGATCGTGAAACGGCCATAGAAACGTCAAATCTGGCCGTTTCCAGCCATGGATCAGATCCATGGACGGAAAAGGCCTTACTGGCCAGATCCCGCTAGTCGTGTACCATCACAGTAACTGACGCCGGCGGTCAGCGGTGGTCTTAGGTGGCTGGGGATATTTTGTTAACTTTTAAATTTTTTTATGACTGAGGTGTTTTAGCTAATTTCTCAAATGTAACGGGGCTGAGTAATTGTTATTTAGTAGACATTTGAGGGCAATTATGTCCGAAATGGTTTTTAATTAAAGACAAAATGGGTAGAAAAATCAGATTACCTCGGTAATGTTTTACTAGCATCCCCTAGCAAGGTAATAAATTACCCCCCACATTACCAACAGTAAACACTATTTGCAATAAAAGATTATCGTAATATTTTATTACTTGCAAACTAAATATTAGAATCTTGCAAAATGAACGAAGATTACACCCATTATCTTATATACTCACGATCCAAACGGCCATGTAACAATGTAAATTTTAATTATTCACAAACAATTTTTATTCGATAGGGGTATATTTATAATTTTAGAAATTAATTTTTTTTGCTATTATATCATACTTTTAAGGGTCTATACTTTAACCCATATTTTTTTATAATTGTGTTTTTTGTTGGTGGAAGGGCATGACGCACGAACAATAAAAAAGTTAACTTAAAATATAATTAACTTAAATAAAGTGCCAATATAACTCCAATAAATTTGAAATCCTTATGTCATCGTTAATCATACGACATATATTATAAGATAACGTAGACAATATTACTAACTTTATATCCAATAATTTTTTGATGAAAAGTTGTATTAAATGAAAGGGAATCCTTAACATACTAGAAAAATTAAATATTATGCTTTTAACCAATATAATTGTTGATACAGAAATATGCATCAACCAATGAATTCCGATTGACCTTGGTGGGATCAGAATAGATCTGTGTGTGATTACGGATAATCAGCGATAGGCAAATATTGAATACAATAAAGTAAATGGCAATGAGAATTTTTAAAGTGGTTCGGCCAGGTAAACTCTTGAGCCTACGTCCATTGTTTTTTGCATTTGCTGTGAGAGCTTACAATGAGAATTCTGTGGGAATGGCGTAACCCCCTTTTTTATCATTTGAGAGGGTTTATATACAAGGTTTGTACAAAAGAAATAGTGAAAATAAAGGGATTACAATTAATTTGAACTACAATTCCAATATTCTCGCGATTGGGTGTTGTAATTACGCAGAGATTGCTGTTGATTTAGTCATTCTTGCAATATCTGAGATCTGAAGTTATCTGGGAATTGATTGAATGATCATTTAGATTGTTCGCAACTAGCTTGTGTTGGGTCGAACTATATGTTGACGAGCTTATGTTGGGTCAGACAACTAGTGGAGTCAGACTGATCTTAGGTCGAGTTGCATCCTCACGATAGTGTGAGCTTGGTGGAAAAATCACATACAACAATAATTTCGAAGAATAATCATACACATACAACATCATATGGCAAAAGATGATTGAGTAAAAGTTTAATTTTAATTTAAAATCAGTCAATCATATTTTGTCATATAATGTTGTTTGAGAAATGTTGTATGTATAGTATTACTCAATTTTAAAATGTTCATAGTCCTATTATCGTAATTACTAGGACCTAAGGATGATTACCCCTAATTTATTAGGATTATATTACCTTAATTTCAATAACTACTACATACTAGTATCTTTTATTTGTCATTATCAAACTTCTTTACTCCTATAGGAATGGAATATTCGTAGCGATAAAAGAGATTGTGAGAAAGTCAAAATACGAGAACTCTCACTTTCAAATGCTCTTACTATTTAGATACTTTCAAGTTACTCCATGTTTATCGATCGAGGAGATGCTTTAGAGGTGGATTCTTCCCAATCCTCTCATAGTAAGGCAAAAAACTATATAATATAATTAATATTATTAGAATAAAATAATTACCCTCTTTTTTATGGATAGATGTTAGTTACATATAAGTTGGTAAAAATTCTATCAATTAAAAACTAAGATAATCTTTATATGTAACATAACATAGGTGTTTCATAATATTCAATATTATAACTAGATTGTTAATCATAAATCATAATCAAGTAGTCCTATCATACATGAACCAATAAACAATTCACAGCCCTCAAACTTGGAAGGCTTTGGATAAGAAGGGGACCAAAGTTAGAAAACAAAAACAATCAACTTTTTCTTTTACTTTATTTCTTTTCTGGTATCCTGTCTAGCCTTTCCTCTGCCTCATTGATTTCTCTTCAGGAGATTTTCAGAACCTACCCCTAACTTTTTGCTAATAATCAAACTTATGTCACTTTAATGGGAAATAGTCAAAAACTACCCCTGAACATCATCCAATTCTGTTAACTTACAAGTTATTATTATTATTATTATTTTTATAAAAATTCAATTCAGTTAATTTACAAGTTGTATAAAATATTATAAATATCGGTAATGTTAGGTTCACAACCCAATTTTATAATATTCTCTCACAACTCCCGTAATTGGTCAGCTCGCAAATGACTCTCGTCTATCTAATTGTAAGCTATCACGTAAGGGTTGTGAAAAAAGATTGTGAGTCATGTTGTAAACCTAGCATTACTTCTATTAATATATATTTTGGTTAGAGTTTTGAATTAAATTCTTAAAAGTGTTAGGTTTGAATAACTGGAATAGCAAACACAATTTCAGCGAGGATAAAATAGTGGTTTTATGTAAATTTCAACTTGCAACTTAAGGTAATATGATGGCGTTAGGGTTTAAGGGTGGTTTTTTACTATTTCCCACAAAAGTGTCATAAATTTAATGATGAGTAATGCTACACTTATACAATTTTTTTACACCATTTTGTAAATATCATGATGTGACATATGCTACAATCATATAAATTTTATTATAATATTAAAAATTTAAAATAATTAAAAATTTATGTGGTTGTGACATATGACACATTATGATGTAATGAAAATTGTGTAAAACAGTGATATAAGTGTATCATTACTCTTTGATGATTAGCAAAACGAGAGAGGTAGTCTCGAAAATCTCCCGTTTATTTCCAAAAGTAAGATTTATATGCTTTATTAGCGATTTTGTTAGCTTTTTAATTTCAAATCCTTGGCTTTTCCATCCATGATGGAGATTGTTGGACAACAACATTTTTGAAACCATTTTATGAAATTTAAAATCTAAACTTCAATACGACTAGTTAGTTCACGTATGATCAGTTAATTTTTGGGATTTTAGAGACAAAATATTACAGATAAGAGAATCAATTCGTGCATGCATAAATTAACTATTGTTATGAAAATTATGATTCGATGAACGTATGAACTTTCATTTATAATATTAAAAATGGAAACTATAAATTTAGAAAGAAGTGTAAACTGCCCAACAGTCTTACTACTTATTGATCTTTAAGTGTTTCTGTTTTTCGTTACTGGTAAAAGCCAAAAGCAAAAGAAAAACTCTAGCCTCAATTATGCAAAACATGTAACATCTTTCATACAAAATCAACTTCTATTGCACAAACCTCAATCCCCTTAAGTTTTATAGTACATACTGTAACTCTACAACTCCAAAATTTTACACAAAATTGAAACTGTATATTATAACATCTGCGACAAGATTATACCTTCAATTGGAATCTTAATTCCATCTCCATGCTTTAGATTTCTACACAACAACCAGATTGAACAAACCCACCAAACTCATCACCCACATTCATCTTCTCCAATTTACCACTTCCCCCTAACCCCATTTCCACTCTATAAAACCCATGTGGAGCTCCTTGATACTCCGACCCGGTTACCACTACCATATTACCCAACATGATCCCACACGATCCCGCCCGGATCGCTGGGTCTAGTTCAGACCAATTTACCAGTTTTCCTTCTTTGCCCACACCAACGTTGGATCTCGGGCACCGACCCGGTTCCCAAACCCCGTCAACCCGCCTCCATTGATCCAACCCGAAATTGTATACGTCCGCACTTCCGTCAAAAGCACCTTGATTCTCAGTTCCATACCCGCTTACTACCCAAAACCCGTCCCCTATCACCACCCCTTCACACTCATCTCGCTCTTGACTCAACTGCGGCAACTCGGTCCACTCATCGAGTCTCAAGTCGTAGACCCACCCGGTTCGCAATGCGTTCTTGTTTTCGTCGTGGCCGCCCGCCACATAAACCCGGCCCGAATGGGATCCGACGGCGAAGAAGGACATTTTCATGGGCATATCCTTGCCTTTTCTCCATCTCTGCATGGCGAATTCATATACAAACACATCACAAACAGGGTCATAACTCACCGGATCCCACCCGCCCATGACCACAAGCTTCCCTTCGCAGCCTGCCAACTGACAAAACAAGGGCAAACCATTCGGGTACTCGGGCACCGGGTCAATCCGGCTCCATACTCGACCCACCGGGTCACACACGGTAAGACCGTAACTCAGCGACTCACCCGGTTTCGGCCCATCATCGGAAATTTTCCCACCGCTGAGAGCTTGAACCAAGCAAGCCAATTGATGGGTGTGCCCGGATTGCTTCCTGTGGTGATAGAACTCTCTGCAGAGAAGCAACTGGCGCCAGCGGCGGCAGACACCGGAGGCGACGCCGTGGGAGAGGTAGGGGAGGCGAGTGAGGCAGTCGAGGCCGAGTTCGTGGGGAAGAGAGGGGATTAACTCAGTGAACTCGGAAGCTTCCATTTTGTTGAAGTAAAGTGAAGTTAAGTGTGAAGATCTAGTTTATGTTTTTTGATTTTGTTTTTGTTTTTGTTTTTGTTTTTGTCTGAAAGGTTTTGAAGTTTAAGGTCGCTATTTATAGAAAGCAGTTAGATAACAGAAACCTTCGAAACCGGTAGAAGGATTCTGCCAGGTGTACTAGGTTTTTTACATGCAATAAATTAATTACAATTTTATTAAGCTCTGTACAATATTATTTACTATTCTTTTATAAAAACAAAAAATCTTTATTATTCGGATTAAGAGTTCATAACAGATCATTAATATCATTATCCATCAAATATCAATTTAATTATGTTGTCAGACTTTTTAGAGTATCAGTCACTATAAAATTATTGAAATCGTTGAACAATATTACTGAGTTCATGTTATTATCGATTTTACTCATGTGTGTAGTATTGTATATAAAACAAAAAGATTATTAATTATATTTATATTGTCATCAATTATTTTATAAGATATTTGATAGATGTTTTTAAATTGGGTTTATTGATTTATCATATTATTATAAAAGAAAAAAGTTAATTTTCTGTTAATATAGAATAATATTGTAAGAGGTGGTTATTAACTAAGATGGTTAAGTGTTAATTGTTATAACGAATCTATTTTTTATAATTTTTTGGTAACCAACATCGAAATCTGTATATATTAAAATTAGATCAAAATTACTGATATTAAAATTAAATTATAAAAATATGGAAGTTTGCCTTCTTAATTTGCGGCATAAATTTTGGTTTGGTACAACCGCGGAGAGATATTATTAGAAAATTTGATTGGTAGTTACAAGGACGGATAAGGATTGATTACGTGGCATAAGTTTCTGTTCCTTAAGTGGGTCCATGAACACGTGGCCCAGTTTGGATGATTGTGATTAATCGGGTGGATTCTGCACAACACGTGGTTGATAAAATGGATTGATCGAAGTGTACAGTGAACTGACACGTGGTGGATAAGTGGATAGAGTATTTCTGTTCTGAGTGAGACTTAATTTGTCTCCACGTTCACATGCAAGTGGTTTAAACTTTAAAGTATTTCCTTTTCCAATTCCAAGTCTGTGCCCTCTTTGATACACTTTTTTAATCATTATTATGTTATTTTATTTAGATTAAAAAATAGAATATATGTTTATTTATTTATTAGGTTAATTTATTTAGAAAATTAATCCAATTAAAATAGGATTTTTTGTCTCAAAATAAAATGTAGGTGAGGCTTGTTTTTTATTATCCTATTCTATTGAACTTAAAACATTTTTCCAATTTTATTCAATTAAAAACAATTACTTTTCACTCATTCCAATCTAAAAATTAATCCACCCAAGACTATCATTGCCTGCCCAGCAACCACCATCGGCTACCGTGATCGAAACAATGCAAGACTAGTCAAATTTGGCCGATCATGCATCAATCTTTCTGTTTCTGACTAGATCTACGACCAGATTTTGGATTGAAAAGCTTAGGTTTTATGAAAAAAATATTATCTAATTTGGGTGTAACCCGCATGAATATGTGTTTGCTTGGACGTAAAATGTGAATAACATTTATTAAAAATACATAAATAAATATTCATTGTAAAGAATACGAGTTAGGTCACCATTGATGTGAAATTCTTTGAATATATTAGTAACTCATGTAACACATAGATAAGCATATAATTTGATTAAAGTGGATTGATACTGATACAAAGTCATCAAATTTTGTCTTGGGATGATTGGATTGGCCATGCCTGTGATAAAGTGCTATCTAATTAACAATAAAAATAATATTAAGATAATTACAATTTGACAATAATTAACTTCATTTTAAAATAAATTAAATTTAAACCCAAATAGATATGAAAATGAAAGATGATAATGGGTCTTCTGGCCCACATCATTGATATGAAAGCAAGTTCATTGCATGTGATCTGGAATTCTTTTGATTTAATCACCCTACATTTTTGAATTCTTGTTTTACGGCTCCATAAGATTTAAGAAAATTCTCAAGTTTTTAACATGCAGATTAAAGGTGAATATCTAGTTCTTAAATTTTAGGGCTTTTGAATATATATTCACAAAAGCTCTAAATTAGGGCTATGCACTTTTTTTTTATATATAGATGTTTCGAGATTTTTAATATAAAAATTATAAATTAATGGCTTTTGCCTAATTTTGATTTTAGATTTGATTAAACTAACGATTAGTTGTCAATCTCTAAAAATTGTAGGATGTTATATAGTGTATATACTATTTAATTTTAGGAGTTGTTTATCACTTATTTTTAAATCAAAATGAATTGAATTTTGAATATTAAAATAAAAACTACTAAATTTGATAACGAGAGATATTAAATGCGGGCATTGCAAATCCATACCAAATTCAACCAACCCTATTAAATAAATGCAAGCTTTATATCAAACAACAAATCTCCACCACCCAAATGAATTAATTATTTTTGCTACCTTATTTCTATAAACACACATATTATATAAATAAGATTTGATATTATATATTACTTATTTTATTCTAAAATAAATATCTTGTCATCCTATTCCTAACTTTAATTTTAAAATTTCAAATTTTGAACTTTAATTTCTATTTTTATGTGATTTAAAAAGAAGGGGGAAGTTCTATTTGATTTGTGATTTAAAAATAATTTTCAAAAACTTAATACAACTCAAAATTTTAAGTTGTTTCTTAGTGTTTTTAATGTTTGAAAATGAAAACAATTTTTAATTGTTTTTGTAATTTTATACTTAATTTTAGGATTGTATTCGAAAATTGTTTTTTAAACAATTCCACTAATTTTTACCGGACACATTTTTAAAACATTTGTTGTTTTTCTTGTTTATCAAAAACAAAAAATTATGTTTAAATTTTATATCAAACGGGGGCCTAAAATACCCTTTTTTTTTTTTTTTTTATAAAAAAAAGATTGGTTTACTAGATAAAAACTTTCATCAATTTTTGTTCTATTTTTATCTTTCTACAACTTTCTTGTCTTTACTCTTATCAAACTCTAGTGCCAGTCGCCAGAGTGGCTCCACTTGAGCATTAAAGGTTTTTTTTTTATTTTTTTATTTTTTTAATCGTACTCCAAAATAGTGTTAGAAATAAAATATTAAAATTTTGTAAACTACCAAACAAATAAATTAATTATATTTTATGAAAAAATATAATATAATATTTTTTAAAATGAATAATAGATGTGTATAAGTTATTTTAACTTTATAAAAATAAGAAGTGAAATTAAAAAATTAGAAAAAAATTTACTCTAAAAGTAGAGTGGATTGGACTTTAACTTAGAGTGAAACAACTGGAACATTAAAGTGAGTTTCCACAGCTGTAAAGCGAAGAGTGCATTTCACAAGGTGAATTGATATACACATTCTCATATTTTTCACCTTGTCATTAAGGCGGCTTGGTTTTGTTTGGTTTTTTTGGCCCTTGATTGTTCTTTGAATACAAAGACATTTTGAACTCTTTTACATGTGACTTCAAATAATTCAAAGGCAAGAAAAACAATATCCTTGGAAAAAGTTTAAGAAACAATAAATTCAACTAGAACACGTTTTAAATAAGAACCAACCCATATAAATTAGAATAAATTTTGACTAAACAATCTACAGAAAAAAATATACAGTGCGGACTTTGTTGGAGTTGTCGACTACTTCAGTATTATGGGGTTACGTAGACGCATTCGGGGGTCCCGCTAACCAGTCAGCAGGCGGAGGTCATGGGGGCAGCACTCTCGACTCATAGGCGGTTTGAGCCTTTTCCATGTATAGCCGCTGTAGGATTTCTTTAAGTTATTAATTTCTTATTGGGTTGGGCTTCGGAATAGGAATCCTTTTAAAACTAGGTTTTGTCACTTAAACCTACTATATAAACATAGTTTTCTTTTGTTATGAGTGTGATAGCAAGTCATAGGGCAATTCATTCATTGTAAATGAGAGAGAGGTAAGGAAATACTGCAATAATATTGACTCGGCTGGACGTAGCTCATATTGGGTGAACCAGGGTAAATCGGGCGTGTTATTTTCTCTATGTTTATTATCTGTGATTTACTTTATTGTTGTTTTGTTCTCGTTGCTGTCTCTATTTCGTTTAATTGGTATCAGAACTTTTAGGTTTTGTTAGATTGTGATTTAGAGATGGCGGGATCAAAGGTTGAGATTGAGAAGTTCGACGGCAAACATTTCGAGCTTTGGAAACTACGGATGGAGGATCTGCTCATTGATAGGGATTTGTGGGGTGCAATTTTGAATGATAGGCTGATAATTGGGACAATCGCTGTTATTACGAGTGAAATGTCTAGAACTATAATGTCAAGTACACTTGGGTCTAAACCTACAATGAAATCTAGAGGAGAATTATCAACGATTGATCATGCTGCACTTGCTAAATGGGATGAGATGGATCGAAAAGCCAGAGGTTTGATTCGCATCTTCCTTGAGGACTCCGTTCTAACGAATGTGATGGGTCAGGATACGGCCAAAGGTTTATGGCAGAAGCTGGAAAATATGTATCTGAGTAAGTCTTTGGTGAATGTGATGTTCTGTCACAAGAAACTCTACAATCTCCGTATGCATGATAGGGATTCTTTTATTGCACATCTGGATGAGTTTAATACTCTGGTAAATTAACTGATGGTTGTGGATGTACAACTCACTGAATCTAAGAAAGTGGTAACATTGTTATGCTCACTGCCTGATACGTGGGACAACCTGATTGTTGCGATTGGTGGTGGAGGATTGACACAGATGTCATGGGAATCTGTATGTTCTACATTGTTGGCGGAGGATATGCAGCAAAGAGGTTCAGAGGGTTGGTCTAGGGATGCTTTAACTGCTAGGGGACGAAACCTTGATAGAAATTCTAATAAGTCTGGCGACAGGGGAAAGACGCAAGGTAGATGTAAGAGCAAGGATAAAGGTAAGATTAAATACTGGAGATGTCAGGAATTCGGGCACTTCAAGAAAGATTGCAAAAACAAACCGGTAAAGGGGAAGGAAGTTGAAACCTCGTACAAATGAGAATCAGATGGTGATATGTATGTGGTTGCTGCGTGTATGGCTGGATCAGACCAATCAGTCTGATATGTTGATACTTGTGCATCATTCCATATGACACCTCACAAGGAATGATTTTGTGAGTATGAGACATAAAATGGAGGAAACTTTATGTTAGGAGATGATACTGCTGTGAAGATTATTGACCACAGGAAAATCAGGCTGAGGTTGCATGATGGTTCAGTGAGGATGCTCCATGAAGTGATGCACATCCCTGGTATGAGTAGAAATCTGCTCTCTGTTGGAACAATGGCTGGCACAGGTATAATATTCAACTGTGATAGAACATCGTGCAAGATGACTCGGGGATCTATGGTTATTGCTCGAGGAGTTCGACATGGTACACTTTACAAGCTGCAAGCATCAATTGTAAGAAATTCCTCTTTGGGTGGTTATGTTTTGGAAAAGGAGGCTGAAAAAGAAATTGATTCTGCAACATTGTGGCATCAACTAATGGGGCACATTGGGGAGATAGCTTTGTCTACTTTGGTGACTCAGAAAATGGCTGAAGGTATTCCTAATTGGTCCATGAGTTTTGGGTTTTGTGAGGAATGTTTACAAGGCAAACAGAATTGGGTCAGTTTTCTATCAACAGGCACGAGAGCAACAAAAATTCTGGAGTTAATTCACAGTGACGTTTTCGGGTCCACTCCAGTGGAATCTGTTGGTAAATCCACGTATTACATATCTTTCATTGATGATTTTTCTAGATACTGTTGGGTTTATTTCATGCGCAGCAAGGCTGAAGCTTTTGAGAAATTTCAGGAATTTAAAGCTTTAGTTGAGAGTCAGTTTGACAGGAAGATTAAAACTTTGCAAACTGATAATGGCGGTGAGTTTTGCTTTGGTAAGTTTAAGCAGTTTTATGCGACACACAGAATTGCAAGGAAGAAAACTACACCTTACACGCCTCAGCTGAATGGACTGGCTGAACGTCTCAATCGGTCACTGTTAGAGAAAGCTAGGTGTATGCTGAATACGATAAATTTGGGGTCTGAATTTTCTGTTGAAGCTACTGCAATGGCTTGTTATTTGAAGAACCGATCTCCTACCTCTTCTGTTAAAGACATGACGCTGTATGAAACTCTGTATAGTAAGAAGCCTAATCTATCTTTTATTCGAGTTTTTGGTTATGATGCATATGTGCATGTGCATGTGCCAAAGGAGAAAAGAAACAAGCTTGACAGAAAATCTGAGAAATGCAAGTTTGTTGGGTTAAAGGATGACATTAAGGGGTACAAGTTGTGGAATCCTATGAGTAAAAGCATTATATACAGCAGAGATGTTATTTTTAAGGAGGTAAAACAACTTGTGGGAGCTCCTGAAGATCCTAAACAGTCAAAGAAAGTCCAGTTTGATGTGACTACAGTAGAGCAGGAGGAGGAGGTGACTCCTAATGTTGCTATAAAGACTGATAATGTAGAGCCTATAGAATCTGATCATGAAGATAAATTTGATAGTGTGGCTGATGAGGGTGCTGTGGATGGTTAAGATGAAGATTCTAATGATGAAGTTGTGGTGTTGCCAACTTTGAGAAGATTTACAAGAGTTAGAAGGGCACCAATTCATTTTTCTTTAAGTGCCTTGAGTTGATTGCATGCTTTGAATGCGACGGGTGATGAACCTAGGAATGTAAATGAAGCAAGAGCCATGGAAGATGCAAATCTGTGGGAGCTTGCAATGAATGAAGAGATGCAGTCACTATACAAGAATAATACATGGGTTTTATATAAATTGCCTAAGGATAGAAAGGCATTTGGTTGCAAGTGGGTGTTCAAAAGAAAGTTGTAGGCAGATGGAACAATTGCAAAGTATAAGGCGAGGCTCATTGCAAAGGGATTCTCGTAGATTGAGGGTGTTGATTATGGTGAGATTTTCTCTCATATGGCCAAGTTAACATCAATCAGGTATGTTCTATCTATTGCTGTTGCGTATAATCTTGAAATAGAGCAACTTGACGTAAAGATGACATTCTTACATGGAGATTTAGAGGAGGAACTTTACATGAGGCAACCTAAGGGGTTTGTATGTAAAGGGAAGGAAGACTTGGTGTGTAGGTTGAGGAAGTCTCTGTATGGGCTTAAACAATCACCAAGGATGTGGTACCAGAAGTTCGACTCCTATGTTCTTCAACATGGTTTTAACCGTAGCAATGTGGATCACTGTGTGTATGTAAAAAGGTTAGAAAATGTCGTTGTTATTTTAACCTTACATGTAGATGATATGTTGTTGATAGGGAATAACAAGGAGTTGATAAACTCTGTGAAGGGTTTTTTGGCCGCACAATTTGACATAAAGGATCTTGGAGTTGCAAATTTTATTTTGGGTATGCAAATTACAAGAGATCGTCAGAGTTACAAATTGTGGTTAGGGCAGAGAAAATACATTGAGGAGGTGTTAAAGAAATTCAACATGGCAGATTGCAAACCTTTGAAGACTCCTGTGACTTTGGGAGTGAAATTGTCTACTGATCAATGCCCTAAGTCTGAGGAAGATGCTGAAGAAATGACACATGTGTCGTATGCTAGTGCTGTAGATAGTTTGACGTATGTCATGGTATGCACGAGACCTGATATTGCACAAGCAATAGGAGTTTTAAGTCGTTTTATGTCAAATCCTGGCAAAGAGCATTGGAGTGTTGTAAAGAGGGTTCTTAGATATCTGCGTGGGACCTTTAATTTAGAATTATGTTATGGGGGCATGGCAACTGGGGATGAGCTAGATGTGACAGGTTTTGTGGATGCTGATTGGGGAGGTGATCTCGATAGTAGGCGTTCTACAAGTGGGTATGCATTCACTCTATTTGGTGCTGTTGTTTGTTGGATGAGTAAAAGGCAAAGTACTATGGCTTTGTCATTGACTGAGGCATAATACAAGGCATTGACACATGCTAGCAAGGAAGCTATGTGACTTTGAAGATTGAGTTTAGAGCTTGGTTTCAAGTTTGATGTTGTGAAGATGTGACAATCAAAGGGCTATTTACTTAGCCATGAATCATGCCTTTCATTCGCGATCAAACATATTGACATACAATACCATTTCATTAGGCAAAAGGTGGAGAAAAAATTGATGTTGTTAGAGAAAGTTGATACACTTGTTAATGCTACAGATTTTCTTACCAAGCTGTGAGCTTAGCAAAGTTTACACAATGTGTTGATGAGGTAGGCCTTCATTGTGTGAAGTATTCGCCAAGTGGGAGAGATTTGAGCGTTGGAACGAATAAAACAATTAAACTGGTATCTTTATTAACTTATTTAAGATTGTTTTGTGTTTTTTAAGCTAAAAAAACATTAATAACAGTAGTAAAAATGAAAGATTTATTGATATAAAAGTTAAAACCTTGAAAATAGGTTGGGCCCTCAAAGTTCAAATTATGCTACTGACAGAGAAATATATTGAAAATAATTAAGCCTGTTGTTTACAACACATTTTAATTGCTTTAATATGCATGCATGTAAATTAGATTAGATTTAT
This sequence comes from Pistacia vera, assembly GCF_008641045.1. Classification (NCBI taxonomy): domain Eukaryota; kingdom Viridiplantae; phylum Streptophyta; class Magnoliopsida; order Sapindales; family Anacardiaceae; genus Pistacia; species Pistacia vera. The sequence continues at coordinate 622,634 of NW_022195994.1, read as the reverse complement.
TACTTTTCAAATATAAAATTTAAAATTAAATATCACTTTATTACCAACCATACATGTGTCCTTGAAGTGACTTAAATCAAAGATCTTGTGGAAGGAAACCATCTAAGGTGTTATTAATTCTTATTAGATTAATAAACTGGAATTGTTCTAAGGGTTTCAGTTCTGGGTAAGATTGTCATTTAATAACTTTTAGGCAATAAATTTAGAAATAGAAGTGTAATTATTCCGAATTTTTATTTTTATATGTGTTGCTGTTTCAATCTTTCATTCCACAAGTTTCCTTTTTTGTCCAAGTGGTGTTATTAACCCCTGCTAAATCTTTCTTTGAAGTCTCCATAATATTTTTCTTTAAATATATATTTTTAAACTTATAATTATTAAAATTGTCATGTAATCTTTTAAGATGTACCAAATTTTAGAATAAGTTGAAAATTATGTTTTTAAGATTAAAAATATTTTGAAGCTATGGATGATGTATCAATCAATGGGATGAAAATAATCATTTTAAACACTTACCCATTGCCAATTGATTTGCCCAAATGAAAAATAATTGTTTCTTAGTTCTCAATTTCTCTTGGAATTTGATTTGATTGGAAATTATGAATAGGATTTGAAGAGAAACCCATTTGTGGATAACCCAAATGGTTAGGGTGAATTAAAGATAGTATGGACACTGTTTTAAAAACCGGACCGGACTGGCCGGTCCAACTGGTTGAACCGGGAACCGGTCACGTATCCGATCCGAGTCAACATTAAAACCGTCATTATACATTAAATCGCGTTAACCCGGTCAAAACCCGGATAAAGTCAATGAACCGCCGGTCCAACCGGACCGCCGGATAAACCGGCCTGATTTCAAAACCCCCAACCCTACCCAATCGCACTACCACAACCCATTCCATCGATTTCCTTTCTCTATTTCTCAGATTCTTCTCTTTCTCAGTTTCTCTACTAAAATTTCTCAGATTTCTCAGCTTCTCTTCAAACATTTCTCCATTAAATTTCGTTGATGATTTTTTTTTCTATAAAACGTATGCACATCTTGTGTATGTACAGGAAGAAAATGGAAAACAAAAACGAAAAGGAAGACTTAGAGATAATCGATTACAAGATTGAAACTTGTGATCAAGAAATTGAGTCTTTAAGGCCGGTGCGTGTCCAAGCAGAACCTTGACTCCACCAGATCTTCATCTTCCACAGTTGCTGGTCTCCAGCTTCAATTGGTTCTGGTCAACGAAATATGTTGAGGAGGGGAACTGACTGAGTATTGTTTCCACAGAATCAGATTTTTGGTGTTTGAGATGAAGAAGCTGAGTCACTAGAAGAGAAAAAACAGGGAATGTCATACCCATTGATTAGCCATTGGTTTTGTCTGGTAATGGCATGGTGTCGGCGCTGAACCTGTTTTGTTTTGGTTTTCGAATTTTCCAGTGTTTCCCAAAACCAAAGCATTGGCTTCCTGGAAATGTTGCAGTTGTTTTCCAAGGCCAACTGTATTCCACTACTCGGTCATGAGTCAATTTAAGTCTCAATTGTTGTAGAATGGGGCTGAAAAAATATTGTATCTACATTTGGGCTACACAAAAGCCCAAGATCCTTTAATTCTATTGTTTGAGAAATTTCGTACTTGTTATTAAATGGTTAAGGATTTGATGGAGGAAATTAAAAGATGGTAAGAATTATTTGTTGTATGAAGTGTGTTCCAATCTCATTCCAGCCAGTGGCCTTTTGGATAAAGTTTTTTAAAAAATGTGCTGATGTCATCACACATTATGATGACATCACCGGTCCAACCGACGGTCCAACCGGTTGGACCGGTTGAACCATGACCCGACCAACAAGCGGGTTGTCCTCCGGTCCGGTTTTTAAAACAATGAGTATGGATAGACATATGATCTCAGATTCAATTCCCTATTTGTACACCTACAATTTAAGTGGGGCGTCATGACGGTGGTTGTTGCACTATTTTCCTCCGAGGATTAATTTAGGTACCCGTAAACTGGCCCGGACACCTTGGTTACCCAAAAAAATATTTAGACATTGAAGGAATACAATAAAATCAATTTACCAAGACGAAAAATTGTCGCACATAAATATAATCCCCTTTCCTTTTGGGTTCCATTAACTTCTACAATATGAGCCACCACATTGGGCCTAACATTAACAATTCAAAGAGAGCTCAATCAAAGTGGGCTGGTACACTGGATCAAAATCCGGTTCAAGTCAAAATCTTATAAACACAAAAAAATGAAACTTTCTTGTATTTAAGCTGTCTAAAAAATATTCCATTTCCGAACGTATATACAAAGAACAGATTTACATCATTAGAGTGCCTAAAAATGAATACGACACCAATCTAATGGCTAAAAAGAAAAATCTTAATCAAACTCCCCATCAGCAAATTCCTCTTCAACGTTCTTGAACTCAAACCACATCTTTGATTTACAAAATTTCATGAAGAAGTACCAAAAAATCCCAAAAAGGGTGAGCAATGCACTCACCAAATAAACAGTTTTAGTAGCTACAGCCATAACATAAACCAAAAACACAGATGGAACCAAGCACAAAACAACAAGGCCAGGCACCGCCATTGGCACTCTAAATGGCCTCTCAATTTCAGCCAATTTTTTCCTAAGCCATAAAAATGATGCAAATTCAAGCAACATCCCTAAACTATACAAGAAATTTACACATGAAATTATGCTTGAAAAGTTCATGTAAGACACTGCAAGAGCTATCAATGTTGAGATCAAAATCCCTACCCATGGTGTCCCAAAATGTCTTGATCTAACCCCAAACACTTGTGGCAAAATCCCTAAATTTGTCATGCCAAGAATTTGGTATGCGCAACTACTTAATTGAGCTTCATAAAGTCCAATAATTGACAAACAAGCCCCAATTTCGACAAATATTTTTAACCATTTTCCTGAAATGATTTCAGCCAAATCGGCGAAATACCCATCAACCCAATTTTCTTGGTCTAAAGGTACTGCGCCAGTGGCAGCAAGTAGAGGTATCAAATAGGCCAAACAGGTAAGCAACCCAGCTGAGAAAAGTGCTTTCGGGAAAGTGCTTTGTGGGTGCTCAACTTCACCGGCTAAAGTACTAGCATTGTCCCAAAAATTCAAGTTCCAAAAAAGGGTATTGAAGAACAATGTCCAATCTTTTTTTACCCCCTTTTGGCCCAAACTGATCCATCTTGCAGGGTCAATTTTGGGGATTGCAATAAGGGTGAAAACAACAAATGGTAAAAGCGAAAAAACTCCTAGAGTGACTGCAGTGTAACCCACAATAGCCAAGCCTGTGTAATTAACAAAAGATAAAACACAAGTAGATAAAAAGACGGCAAAATAATGAGGAATTCCTGAAGAAATAACCGGAATAATTAACTTGAGATAGTCTATGCAAAGAACTGGATATGAGGCCAAGTTGATGACCCCGCTGAGGAATTTCCAGGACCCCATGAGGGAACCCCAAAAGGGGCCGAAGGCGCGGTGAGCCCAAATGACATAGCCTCCATTTCCAGGGAAAGTTGTGGCAAGTTCAGCAGTTACTAGGGCCTCAGGAATGCTCCAAATGAAGGGAAAAATAAGGAAGCCCAAGATGGCAAAGAGGGGGCCAGCCGCCCCCACCGCTTGCTCCTCGCCGTAGGGGCCGCCGGCGACCTCGAAGAAGATGAGGAAGATGAGAGGGAGGAGGTGTAGTTTCTTTGGTGGTTGTTGGTTTTGTTGAAGAAGATGTGTATGTTGGGAGGCTGTTCGTTGTATCATTTTAATTTGTTTTAGGTTAGTTTGAGATTTTGTTGGATGTTCTGAGCTGATATTTCATTATTTTGTTGCCAAGGGGGTTGATAGATTTTGTTGGGTGGTCGAGCAGATATATCTAAGTAATCCCTGCAGGTTTGGGAACCAGGAAAAATACCCCTGCAAAATTACAGTTAGTCTCTACAGGTTTGAAATACAGCAAAACTCCCCTATGATCTGAACCAGACCGCAGAGGTCGCCGGTTTCCGGTTGGACTGGCCGGTCCGGGTTTCAAAGTTGGTGATTATAAAGAATGGTAACATAAAATAATAGCCAAAATAAAAAAAAGCTAGTACATGACGTTATTATCAATAAAATTATCCTTAAAATCATATTTGGTTGCCAAATTTTCTTATTAGTTGATATTTATAATAATAATTGGGATTATTCAACATATGCATGATCTCTAAGATGCATTTTGTTGGATTCGAATCAAAGATGAAAACATAAAATAATAATTTTGCAGTTGAATGACAGCTTATTATGTACTGTTTTTGTACTATCAATAATGAGAAATATTATAAATTATAGAAATAATTGTTGTGCGCTCATGGAATTATAGCTGGCTTTGTGTTTCAAGATTTGGTCCAACCAACTAATTCTATTGGAATATTCAATATCACTATTATTTATGATTCTTCAATCCCCATATTCTAAATATTGACCAAGTGGGTATTTAATATTGAAATAATTTGCTCTTCTAAACAATTATATTTAAAAATAAAATGGTGAAATGATGTTATCAACGATTCAAAATTGATATTCTCTTAATTCAGCTTGATTTGATAACTATTATCGACTCCATTATATTATCAACTCATTAACATAACAAATCTTGGATGACAATAATGTATAAAACAACAAATATCATATGTCTCTTCTTTGATTTATTCTTTTGATATCAAATTATCATGATCAAATATATAGAGATATAAATTCGGAGTTAATGAAACCTCTTCCCTGCATTACTTGGCTTGTATTCATCAAATTATAAACAGAATAACTAATAAATTAATAATATATATTTTAGTATTGATGTTGAAAAAAACAGATCTTGGGATTCTTTAGAATCCAAACACAAATTAATTTAACAATTGAAGCCGTTCCGTGCAGGCAAAAGTTATAAATATTTAAACACTATCACCCAAATTATACTTCATCTTCACATCAATCATCTCTCCCCAAAAAATTTAAAAAAAAAAAAAAAAAAAAAAAAAAAATCTTGTAATTCCAAGTCCAACTTTAACTTAATCCAAATTAATCCTATATTATATATAATCAACGTTGAAAATTCTCGTTAATTTGACATCAACTTTGTGTATCAAAAGTCAAGTGTTTTTATAGCTTGTGTGAAATAAAATCCAAATGCCAACACACTCTCCATTTTACATTCACCCTTAAAAATCTAGCATTTTGATATTGAGCTACTAAGCAAATTTTTACATAAATTAGAGTTAACCACTATTGAGTGGTCTGATAGTAAAATAGCAAATAAGGATTTAACATGGTCTCTCCAATTTAAGTCTCCTTGATGGTAGAAGAGCAAGAGGATCTAACATGATTTTTCAAGTTCAAGTCTTCTTGATGATAAAAGAGTCTTCTTAATTGCTAATAGAGAAAATCACTAAAGCTTTTACCCGAACGATAGTTTCAAGTCCTGGGAGAGATGAATTGAAGTATACGTAAGATGGTCCGGACACCCCAATCATATAAAAAAAGAAAAAAAATAAAAGAGTTTTATACTATGTAAAAGATGAAAAAACATTAAAGAAAAGAGTACAACAATATATTCTAATGGGTATGACTTTTTGTCCTCTACATGTGTATTACTATAAAAGTCTTTTGTATATATGCCCAAGATAGTTACTCTACATCTTCATAATAAGTCATTTTCTTATACAAAAGCACTTTTGCAAAAAGTCAAAAGTCAATTTAACCTAGCCAAACACATCATTCTTCACCACCATTATTGAACTTGAACACATTCTTTGACTTAAAAAGCTTCATCAAAAAATACCATCCAATTGCCCCCAATGTCATCAACCCACTCACCAAATACACAGTCTTTGTTGCAATCGCCATAATCAAAACCAAAAACCCAGATGGAATTAGGCACATAATCACCAATCCCGGCAGCCTCATTGGCACCCTGAACGGCCTATTCAATAGCGGCAACTTCCTCCTCAGCCATAAAAATGAGGCAAATTCTAGCAACATCCCCAAACTGTATAAAAAATTGGCTGATGAAATTATGTCAGTGAAGTTCATATATGAAACTCCAAGTGTGATTAATGTGGACAACAAAATTCCCACCCATGGAGTGTCAAACCATTTTGATCTTGAACCGAAAAACTTCGGCAAAGAGCCCAAATCCGCCATGCCCAAAAGCTGATATGCACAGCTGCTTAGTTGTGCCTCAAATAGCCCAATTGCGGACAGGACCGCCCCAACTTCAATCCAATATTTTAGCCATTTTCCTGCAATTATTTCAGCTGCAGTGGCATGGAACCCGGATTCCCATTGACTTTGATCCACGGAAACAGCTCCAATGACGGCTAAAAGTGGGATCAAATAGGCTAAACAAGTAAAAATCACTGCCACTAGAAGCGCTTTGGGGAATGTTTTATGAGGCTTATCTACTTCGCCTGCTAAAGTACTGACATTATCCCAGAAATTCAAGTTCCAAAAGAGGGTGTTGAAGAACAAGTTCCAATCTTTTTTAACCCCTTTTTGGCCTAAACTGAGCCATCTGTGTGGTTGAATTTTTGGGATGGAAATCAGAGACATTAATACGAAAGGAGAAAGAGAAACAATCCCTAACAAAACAGCGGCATATCCAACGATGGCTAATCCTGTGTAGTTGAGAAAAGAAAGTGCACAGGTTGATAACATAATTGCCAGATTTCTCGGCCAGCCTGATTCCAGGGCGGGGATAACTTTCTCCAGGTAGTCTATGCAAAGAACTGGAAAAGCTGCAACGTTTATGACTCCGCTCAGGAATTTCCAGGAGCCCATCATGGATCCGAGGAAGGGTCCGAAGGCCTGGTGAGCCCAGATGACGAAACCGCCGTCGCCCGGAAAGGCGGTGGAGAGCTCGGCGGTGATGAGAGCTTCAGGGACACTCCAGATGAAGGGAAAGATGAGGAAGCCAAGAAGCGCCAAGAGAGGCCCGGCTGCTTGTACTGCAGGCTCTTCTCCATAAGGGCCTCCGGCCACCTCAAAATAGATGAGGAAAATGAGAGGGATTAGTGTCAGTTTCTTGGATTTTGGTTTGGTTGTAGTGGCGGTGGTGGAAGTGATCGGAAGTTCATGGTTTTGTGTTTGGTTTTCTACTTGTGTCATGATTCAGGATCTCGAATCGAAATCTGGTAAAAGTTAAGATAAAGTCAAATCAGGAAAAACCCAATAAGAGTTAGACACAATAAGATTCAGGAAAGTCGAGAGGAAATCAAATTCGTCCTGAACTCTGAGTGTGAATTGAAGAAGGAAGGGACTATATATGTGGGGGCATGAATGTAGGGGCAGAGTTTAAGTGAAAGTGTTGCATGAACAGGGATGTGAGCACTGAAACTGATGATGAGGAGTGAAAAGTAGGGTTATGACGAAAAAGATTTTGGGCATATTTGGGAATCTGTCATTTAATTCATGCCACATATAACTTTTTCCAAGAATGATTATGAGACAATCATCAATTAATTAATTCAAGATTCTTGTATCACAAAAAAAGAAAAAAAAATCTAAAATATTACGAAATACACACGTTAAATCCATTAATTTATTTTTTTAATAAGCGTTTAGGTTTTTCTTTTTGACCATATTGATATTGTATAAAGGGTTAGTGTGAGAGTTGTTGATAGTCTGCAATCAATCGCTATTTTTTGAGTACTTCTTTTAATTGCAAACAAGTGGGTAGATGAAAGCTAAAAGTAGTTTATTTTATTTTTATGTTCTCTTCTGATTATGAAATCCCACGTCTTCAAATATGATTAAAAATATATTTCTCGATAAAGTCCAAAAGTCAAAAGATGACATCCCAATATCAATATTTTGAAAGTACACTTCTCCTTTTAGATAATTTCTTATCTCGCAATTTGATTAAATTGTTCTAAGTTTGGCTCAGAAAATATTAAATTACTAAAAATATTAAATAATTGAATAGCTAGATTATCTAGAAGATTATTAAAAAATTTTAGGAAAATATGTTTGGTTAATTGATAGGTATGTTATATTAATATGTTTAAATGACAGAAATAAATTAGTGGGTATGCTATTTAAATTACTGAATTTTCTTCTAATTAAATATTATTATTATATTATTTTTTAATATTGATTATTATTTGGATTATTATAACCCCTGTATATAAAAACTTAGCCAAAACAACATCATAATAAAAGTTTAAAAAATCAACAAAACACCCCGATCAACCCAGACACTGCTGACCACCAGAAACCATCGTAGGCTGCTGGCAGCCGACAACCTAACGGCACATGGAAGACAGGAGATGACTTTCGTGCGCCGTATGGCTATTTTCGACTAGAGATATGGTCGGAAATGGCCAGACGTGACAGATTTGACCGTTGACGGTCAAATCTACTCTGACCAGATCTGGCACGATCTAGTCATTTCCAACCAGATATCTGGCAGAAAATGAAAATAGCCATGTCGGCGCACGATGGCCATTTTTGGCCTTCCGTGCGTCGTTCTGACTGTGGTGACGACTGGCCGCGACGGTGGTTGTCGGCGGCAGGTTAGTGGGGGTGGTGGCTTGGGTGGGCTGTAATTTGTTTTGAATTCAAAGGTAATTTTGTCTAAAAAGTTAATTAATTGGGGTGAAATAGTAACAACCATATTCATGTAAATAAATTTAAAAATACGGGCATTATTATCCTAAAATTTTATTAATAAGGGATAAAATTGTAACAAAAAAAATTACTTTAGTAATCTTAGAATACTTAAGAAAATTGAAGTGATTAGATTACCTCCAATATTACTAATAGTAATTACTATTGATATTTATAGATTATTGGTATTTTTTATTACTTGACAACCAAACGTGATAACGAAATAATATAAGATGGTATAATTCGAATGCGTAATGGATTCCATAATTCTTTTAAAAGAAACAAGTAAAAAAATTAGTAGACCAATGATTGTGAAAAATCTTGTCAAATTCACATCCAATTAGTTTTTATTATAAAAACAGATAGAAATAACTCGATAAGATAAGATACACAAGTCACATTAATGAGCAATACTATAATAAATACTAACTTTTCCTTTTTTAGGATAAAATAATGAAAACGGGTGGTCGATAATAAGTCATATTAATTAATATTTAATATTAAAAAATTTAACTTAATTTTTAACTTCATAAATTCGAAGTATCGGGTATTATATAATGGTTTTTTCATAGAAGGATATTATATTAACATAAAGATAAATCACCTTAAAGATTATTAAACGTGTTTGATTGATTTGAATAAATTGATAAATAATATGTTTGGTTTAAAGAATAAATGGGTGGTTATGTTATATAGATTATTAAATATTATATAATATTATTTATTATTATTATTTTTTGAATCATTTTTTTAGTCCCTTACATTTGAAATTTTGTTAAAACACCCCCATCCATATAAAACTTTAATTTATAGTAAAATCACCCCCACCTACCCCAAGCCACTATTGATAGGTAGCCGCTACCGTCAGCCGCTAGAATGGCACATGACTGGTCGTATATGGCTGGTCGTGCGTCATTAAAGCCATTTCCAGCCATGGATCACAAATTCATGGGCACTTCATGGTTAGATCTATGACCATTTCATAGCGATCAATAAATGACTAGATCTGATCATTTCTGACTATGGATAAGAGATCCATGGCCAAAAAAGGCCTTACTAGCACAGGATCGACCAGATCTCGTTGGTTGTGCACTGTTATGGCGACTAACGATGCAGCAGTCTTAGATGACTGGGGGTATTTTGTTTACTTTAAATTTTTTTGTGGTTGAGGTGTTTTGGCTAACTTCTCGTAAGGAGCTGAATAATTATTATTTGGTAGATATTTGAAGGCAATTGTGTCCGAAATTGTATTTAATTAATGGCAAAATAGGTATAACAATCAGACCTGGTAATGTTTTAATCCCACGGGTGGTGGAGGGTATCAGATTACCCCCACATTACCAACAGTAAACACTATTTATAATAAAAAATTCTCGTAATATTTTATTACTTGCAAACCAAACAACATAATCTTGCAAAATAAACAAAGATTATCCCCGTTTTCTTATACGCCCTCGATCCAAATGCACTCTAATTGTTATAATTAAGACAGTTAAATTAAACTCCTTAATACTTAAGAAGTGTTTAGTTTAGAAAATATTGTATTATTGAAAATATTATATCAATAAGAAGATAGATTATTAAGAAGATTATTGAGAATATTATATTAAATATGTTTAGTTATATTAAAATAAATTAGTGAGTATAAATAATTAATGTTTGGTTTAGAGAAATAAAAGAATTCACTTTTCTTGAATTGTCATTCTTTTCTAATATTACTATTAATAATAATAATAATAACAATATTTCGAAAGTACACTTTTGTTTTAAGATAAGTTTTTATCCTTGAAATTTGATTAAATTATTCAAATTTATTGTGTTTTTCTCATGAACTCTTTATATGGATTATCTCAATGAATGGATTTCATAACCCTTTTGAAAGAAACAAATCAAAAAATAAAACATTTTTACAGTAAAAAAATTAGTAGACCAATAATCGTGAAAAATCCTGTCAAATGTCACATCCAATTAGTTTTTATTATAAAAATAGATAGAGATAACTCGATAAGATAAGATATAAAAGTCACATTAATAGAGCAATACTGTAATAAATACTAACTTTTCCTTTTTTAGGATAAAATAATGAAAACGGGTAGTTGATACTTGATAATAAGTCACAACACATTAATAGTGATGGCAATGGGCCGGGCCGGGACCGGGTACCCCTTGGCCCAAGCCTAAGCCTAACCTCATGACATAGGCCTAAGCCCGGCCCGAGCCCGTTACGAGTATGATAGGCAAAGTCCAAGCCCGGCCTGATGGGTTTTTTATAACCGCAAGCCCGACCCAAGCCCGCCTTTTTTAATAATGTTTATTTTTAAATATTAATAAATTTCAATTTTTTTTTATATTTTTAATTTTAGAAATAGTTTTTAAATATTAATTGAAGCTATTTCCGCAAATAATTTAAGCAATAAGTGAGTAATTAAAACTCCATAATATTTGATTATACTAACTTTTCAGTTGTACATAATATGTTATGGTGAAATCCACTTTTATAAGTTGAACCAAACCCATCTAACTCATTTAAAGACAATTTTAGCATGTTAAACCTTCAATATGGGATGAAAATTGAGATTAGGGTTTGGAAAAAATGGATATATATATGTAGGATAATATTGTAATTAAATATATAGTATAAGGGTAAATTAGTAAAATTAATACTAAATTTTTTTGGGGACGGGCCGGGCCTAAAGATATACCCATGCTTGGCCCGTACCCGAGGTCGGACCTTAAAATCAAGCCCAGGCCCAAGCCCAAGCCTAAGCTAGCCAATCTCAGGTAAAGCCCGCCCTTTTCAGGCCGGGCCGGGCTAGGTACCCAAAAATATCGGGCCCATTGCCATCTCTACACATTATTTAATATTTAACATTAAAAAAATTTAACTTAATTTTTAACTTCAAAAATGTTAAGTAAATGTATGAGCTGTTTAGATTATATAATATTTTATTATAGAAATATTATATTAACAAAAAGATAAATTACTTCGAACATTATATATAATGTCTAGAAAATATATTTAGTTGGTTCGAATAAATTCATGAATAATATTTGTGGTTGAAAGAATAAATAGGTGAGTATGTTATATAGATTAGTAAATTGCCCTTATTTTTAAATATTATATAATAATATTGATTATTATTATTATTATTTTTTGAATCATTTCTTTTAATCTCATACATTTGAAATTTTGCTAAAACACTCAAGTATATAAAATTTTAATTTATAGCAAAATCACCTCCACCCACTACCGCTAGTAGTCGACAGAATGGCACACAACTGGCCGTATATGGTCACCCGTGCGTCGGCAAAGCCATTTCCAACCATGGATCACAAATCCATGGTCGTTTCATGGCCAGATCTATGGCTATTTCATAGTGATCGTGAAACGACCATTGAAACGACTCAATCTGGCCGTTTCCAACCATGGATCACAGATTCATGGTCGGAAAAGGCCTTACCGATGCACGATCGACCAAATCCCGCTGGTTGTGCACCATTACGGCGACTGACGCCGATGGTGGTTTTGGGTAACTAGGGGTATTTTGTTAAATTTAAACTTTTTTGTGGTTGGGGTGTTTTAGCTAATTTCTCAAATGTAAGGGGCTGGATAATTATTATTTGGTAGACATTTAAGGGCAGTTGTATCCGAAAAAATACCTACTTAATGGCAAAATAGGTATAACAATCAGATCCGGTAATGTTTTAATCCCACCGGTGGGGGAGGGTATCGGATTACCCTCACATTACCAACAGTAAATACTATTTGTAATAAAAGATTCTCACAATATTTTATTACTTGTAAACCAAACACTATAATCTTGTAAAATAAACAAAGATTACACTTGTTTTCTTATATGCTCCCGATCCAAACGCACCCAAATTGTTATAATTAAGGCAATTAAATTAAACTCCTTAATACTTATGAAGCGTTTGGTTCAGAAAATATTGTATTACTGGGAATATTATATCAATAGGAAGATAGATTATTAAGAAAATTACTAGAAATATTATATTAAACATGTTTGGTTAGATTAAAATAAATTTGTGAGTATAAATAATTAATGTTTGGTTAAGAGAAATAAAAGAATTGTAGGGGAGACCTTTTACTAAATTGTCATTCTTTTCTAATAATAATAATAATAATATATTATATTATATTTTCATTAATAATATATTATATTATATTATTAATAACAATATTATTGTATTATATTATCAATAATATTATTATATTATTAATTTTATTTTTTTGGATGTTTATACTAGAGAAAATTTATTTATTTAATGATTATCGTTTTTGCTATCACAATTTTCATAATTGCTAAATACATCATCAACCTTGTATTTTTATGCAGAATTCCAAGGTGGAGCCATGGAAGACCATAGAAATTTCAATGTAAAAAACAACCATTAAATAAGGAGACCAAAAGTTAAATAAAAAACAAAAAGCTCTATTTCAGATTTTCGATAATTTCTTTTACCAATTTATCCACAGAATTGAAAAAATAACTTGTATTTATTTTCAAATCATTTGAATAAATATCTATTTAAAATAAGTGAGGAAAATAAACTATAATTATTCACCAATAATTCGAATATTTATGAAAAATCAGAATTCTTAAAAATATCATAAATTATATATTGAATATTTCACATTATTAAATTAAAAGAAACAAAAAGGTATTATTTTCCCAGCCTAAAACGGCGCCTTTCATGTTTCAACCACAAAGCAAAATTTCATTTCTTTCCCATAAAATCTCGCTTCTATGGAGTTGCAGGTGAGCCAGATAATGGAGTCACTGTCGCTAAACCAACTAATCTCTGCAACAAACCGAAGAAACCCACTAAAGCCTTCTCATTTTTCTACAAGAAAACCATCTCTTCACCTCCAAACTCGGCCTCTCCGCTTCAAGACTTCGATTCGCTCCAAACAATCTGATTATCAAGGTAACGTATAAAAATCTCTTATTGGGTTTCTCAGTAGTGAAAATTTTCATTCTCTAGTAGTTTAATTTTGTTTTTTTAGCTTATATTAAGTGTTTAGCCTAGTGGATTTTAATAATAACGAGATAAATATTTCATTTTTGCAGCCAAAGGTATAATTTTAGGGCTAAGAGTACATCCTGGTACCGGTGACAGGGTTTTAGTAACGCAATGGAAATTTGGAATGTACAGTACTATATTTCTAACATCGAATGCTAACTTGGTTGTGGAATGTCACATGATTTTAGTAATAAACAAGGTTTGGCTTGTAAATGTTACCATTGCGGCGTGTTAATTGAGTCTTAATAGGATTTTAGGAATCTTAGTTTAGATGTTTATCAACTGACTTAAATGAGGCCGTTTTTGGTGAGATTGTTGATGGAGCTAGAGGCAATCTTTTGGGTGTGTCGGAGGTGCAAAAGGTTGAACTTTATATGTAAATGAAAAATCAGATTGTTGAGTGTTATTTAACATGGAAATGATTGTAGTTGTGGAATTTATGTTAGATACATTGCTGTTCTCTGTTCGAGCAGAGTCTAGACTGGCCGGAGCATTTGAGCTTTGCTTTTGTTACGTTTCAATATCATACTCTTTTAAGGTGGTGGCCTCTCAAGGTTGAATCTGCCAGTCAGCTTGTGGATCTATTACACATATACTTGTTGAATAATGATGGACATATAAAGTCATATAAACTAATATATACACTTGTTGAATAATGATGGACATATAAAGTCATATAAACTAATATATACAAGTAGATATGACAAAATGTAATTAGAGAGAAATCTAAACATAAATTAAACAAATTGAAGTAAATAAAGTAGCAATCATGAAGCAATGTTGCATCGGTTTGTATGTATAGCATTACTCATACTTGTTTAAAGGTTATGCGGTATATATTCCTAATTGTATCTTTGGGTACATAAATGATATTGGATTTAACATGTTAATCATCTATATGTCAAACATATGTCCTGGTTCAGAACTTGTGAGAAATTCTCTTTTACTTTCCAAATTGTATACTTACACACATTGAAAGAGGCCTTAGCCAGTAACATAGCTAGAAATTTATGTTAGTTTGGATTATGTTACATGCAACAGCCAGGTCAATGTTAGGTCTGGCATTTTCTATGGTATTATGATATCTAGGACCTTGGTGGCTTTAAATATCTGCACTTCACGGACAGTAGAATAACAACTTTGTTAACTTAATGGCGGTAGCCCTATAATGTCTCTGTGTTTGCTTCTTAAATTTGATTTTGGTTCAATATTCAACCACTCTTGATTTAATATAATTTCAAATAATAATTTAGTGAACTTAAAAAGTATCTGCTTCAGACTTTCAGGGCTATGCAAAACCTTCACGTCTGTTGCCAGCCACAGAAGTTAAAGTCTGCACTGAAACCTCATTAGAAAGGATTATTTCATCCTTCAATGTCAGTGGATCTCAGTCTTTATTTAAGGTCAAGATAGAGACAAGTAATATCTATGGCTCAAGTCTGAGTGATTTAAATGCTGGTATACTCTTCTGCGTGATAGACGAAAACGGTAACTCAATATTACAGAGGATACCACCAAGTTGGGTGACTGATCACTCTGCCAAGACAAAGGACTCAGTTGATTCTAATATTGTCCATTTCCAGAGAGGTTCTTCGGATGAGTTCACCTTTGAGGGACCTAGACTGGGAAAAGTTGAAGCTCTTTGGATCAGTCTGGAATCAGGTTAGTAATCATTATACAAATGATTCGTTAATTTGCAGCTACAGTATAATTTTTGAGAAAGTTGCCACAATAGTCTGTTGAGCATGAGTTCAAATTTTCTGTCAATGTTTGACTGGAATTTTGAATGACTGGTTTACATTTTCTGTCATTTTCATTTCTAAGGTCAGGTCAGTGGAGATTAGGAGGTGTGAGCCTGACAGTCATCAATGCTTCTCAACCTTTACCAAAAGAAGATGATGGAGAAGAAATCAAGTATACTGTTTACTGCTACGACTTTGAAGTTGACGACATCTTGCTCGGTGAGGGAGGCGATGCATCCATGGTGGAGATTAGACCTTTCAATATAACCGAGTTATCTGGGGTTGATCCATTCACCTTATTGAGTAAAAGCCTTTGGCAGTCGACTCCACTTTTGAGTGGTGGGATATCTAATGAGGAAAGCATGAAGGAATATGCAGTTTTGAAATTCTCTTTGTTACTCTATGATGCCATTCTGATCTTCATTGGTACATCAGTTGCATCCTTCTCCGTTGGTGAGAGTTCTGCTTTTGCATTCTTAATTGGTGGGGTGAGCGGTTTTTTGTACTTATTGCTATTGCAAAGGTCCATTGATGGATTACCAGCTCCAGCTTTGCGTTCCAATAACCCAGGAGGAAATTTCTATAGAGGATTTAAGGGTCCATTGTCGAGCCTTGCATTGGCTATAGGATTTTCTCTTTTAGCTATCAAGTATAGCGCGGGGGATGATATTCCATTCATGTTGACTCCAAGAGAACTCTTGTTTGGGATGATGGGATTTCTTGCATGTAAAGTCGCAGTCGTGTTGGCTGCGTTCAAGCCTGTGCCAGTGAATTTAAAGGAGAACAGATGATACATTCTCGTTCCATCTGCCGCAAAGAAAGAGAGGTTTGAGCATTGTAAGATTGGTTTAGACCTTTGATTTGAAAAAAAATACTCAGCTGTAGATACTTAGTAAAAAATTTATACATGATCTGCATACTTGTAAAAGAAATGACCTGACAGTGTTAATCCTTTATAAGCTTAATTGATCAATGAGCTATATTTTCTTTTTGATTCTAGCCTTTAAATTCAATGCCCTCTACAAGAAAAAAAGCTATTTACGACGGTAAGTTGTAAAAAACTTATTTCCAGTGCCTCTTTCAGCGGAAATGAAATTTCGTTGTAGACGTGTATACCATTCATATCAAGAGTAACAGATTTACAACTGTACTGTACCAACTAAAAAGGGTTGTTTTTATTTTTTTAATTTTTTTTATAGTAACGTTATATAGATGTGGAGACAATTGAGTAGAGCATATGAAGTTGGTGCTATTGAAGTCAATTGTATTGTAATTAATCCAGTAATGTGTTAATCAGGTTATATATGCAATTCTATATACTTTATTCTTAAAAAAATAAAGAAATTTGCAGGAGAAAATGATTGTATATTATTCTCAAATGCCGACGCCCACTTTAGAAATAGCTAGAGAATTTTTTCTAGCTTTAACATCCGCAGAATCATTGACATACAATAAATCTGAAAGTTTGATAACATGAATCGAATTTAAAAAAAAATTATTCATCCTTTTACAATTTACATAACAAAATATGTTTTTGTACTTATGTGGCTGACCACAAATTACGCAGCTTAACCTTTGTTTTTCCAGCACAACTCAATTAAGGCAAAATAAAATATTATACGAACTGGGACTTAAAAAAAAAACACACATACACACACATATATATATATACTAGAACTATCGATTAAATAAGAGTTCTAGTAACTACCTTTATTAGTAACCGAGGAGGGGTTCGAACTCAAGACTTTTTGAATAATATACTCAAGAGTTTTTATCGAACTACTCAATCACTCAGAGATAGTTTTATGACAGACATTAATAGTAACATATATATGTATATAAATTTTCAGCTTTGAAAATGAACTTTTCATCTTACTTGAAGATCTATAACAATTTAAAATGTAAATTGGGTATGAATTAATGGCATCATTCAGTCATAGTATATGTAATAATAGGGCTCATAAATTAGCTCACAGACTCACAGTCCATAGCACCATGTATATCTATATCTATATATATATATATCATAATTTTCTTATCTATTGTGATGATCATATATATGAAATATATATTATGTGACGAACTTGCTGCAAATAAAAAAGAAGGTTGGAGTAGAAATAATTATCCGAGAAGAAAATTTCAGTACACTGATACGTGATCTGAAACATCTTCAATTATTGATACATAAATATTTGAAATAAAAAACCGTACATTATTATTCAACCCATGCACAACGAATCGAATCATTCATAAATCAATGAATGATTTAACAGCACTATTCTTTTGGGCACTTGTAGTAAGCAGGGACTTTGCAATCGATCCTACAGGTCTTGAGGACTGAGTTCGAAGTATAAGCAATCTTATCCTTATGTTTATCAGTGTTATGCCTAAAATGTCAGGGCTGAAGTTGACTCTCGTTAGCAAGAGTCAATTAGAATTCAGGGAGGTTTTGTGCTGTCTAGACGTTGCCTGGTCACGCAATGACAGAAGAGGTATGGTTCTTGTTAGTGTAACAAGTGAATGTCAGGCTTGCGAGTGGTTAGAGATTGTCCACTTGCCCAAGCCCTATGCAATTTGAGGATATCTCTCGTGCAGACAACCAATAGGATGCAAGGAAGGACTTGCACGACACCTACCCACTTGCAGACTTGTAATCATTACCTTGAATTCTCCCACTATAAATAGATGACTCCTCTCTCATTTATGGGATGGACTTATCTTAGTCTAAAATAGCATATGCTCTCTCTCCCTCTCTCTATATTCTCTCTAGATTGTAACTCATCTCGCTGCATGCGACCTGATTGTAACCATCTATTAATACAATCATAGTGGATGAAGGATTCGCTTTTAAGCATCCGAACCACTTTAAAAACCGTCTTTTATTTACCCTCTTGCTACATATTTTCGTATCACGTGTAACTTCTAGGCCCGTTTAGCATTTTGTATGTGTGAGTCGTTGGTGTTAAAATCAAGCATCAATAGTTTGGCGTTAGAAGGAGGACCTGATTTAGTATTTGTTCTTCATCAGAAACATCTGACTAATCGGTCCTACCCATCAGCAAATGGCTCGCGATTTCGAAACTGAGCGAACCGACTTGACAATGAGCAAATCCCCAGGTACAGGATGACACTTTTGTCGAAGTGCCGCCAGTCCAACAAAGTATCATGACGAATATTCATTCAAGCTCACGGCTTGACCCAGCCGTAATGAGTTACCTGGAGAGGTTTAATAATACTCTCCAAACGGTCTGCCATCGGGTAGTGCCACCAGAGTCCAATGAAGCGGTGCCATCGCCAAAAAGGCCTACAGGTCGTGTGAAAAAGGCAAAAGCCTGTACCGCACGCACTCTAGTGCGCAAAAGTAGGGGAAAGCAAGTGGCGAGCAGCAGACCGAAGGGCTTTAAGGGACCAACGAACATCGGTCATGCAATGGGTAGAATACCCGTGGCATTGTGACTCGGTGACATATTGCAGTATGAGCCATCTCACGCCATGGCGCATGGGCACTCCCACAAAAGTGCAAGGCAAGGAGATTCCCAATATTGCAAAAATGATGACCTCGATCGTCATCATGCGGGAAATCCCCGCCGTTCGCGAGTCAGTTTAGACCACCGCAAAGATCGAGAAAACTCCTCGAGTCATTCAATGCCTTCACACGGCTCTAGCCAGCGTGTGTCAAGGTTCATTGGAGCTTTTGGCCGAGTTGAGGAAGAGCCCGATTTGTGGTCTTTCCTTAACCACAATCGTGAGGGTCAAACCCACGTTGCGGAAAGTGCTCCCCAGGTAGCTCTACTACTCAGATTGAGGAACTACAGCGAGCTTTGGATCAGCTTAAGGCTCAGTAGAATGAGGGTGGGAAGGTCATAGAGGCGTCTCCCTTTTCTCTAGCAATTTTAGCTGCTCCTCTCCCATCGAGATTCAGAATGCTCAACATGTAGGCATTCGATAGGAATTCAGATCTGCAGGATCACCTTTACGAGTTTAACGACTTTATGGAACTCCACCAAGTCTCTGACTTGGCCAAATGTCGCTATTTAGTAGTAACCCTAACTGCCTATGCCAAGAGCTGGTTCAGGTTGTGATAATCCTATTTTTCCTTATAATTTTGCATTAAATTTCAATAGGATTTAGGATACTTCTCATACAATTTGGGCCATAATTGCTACCTAATTCTATTAATTTTTCTTTGCAGGCCTAAATAATGATTTTGAGTATAAATGACAGTTTTGAGCGTAAATTGCGTAACTTGAGCTTGGAAACTCGGAATGACCTGAATTTAGAAGTTTGGAAAGCTTAGAAGCGGAGCTACAACTTTCACATTTTGGGTTTTTCCTAATTCTGACTGAACGAGGGTGAAAACTTGGCTTGAAGTCGTGAACAGTATGTTGAGAACTGAAGAAAAATATCTTTGGACATGCTTCAGTATTTTGGACATAACTTGAGATGTGGACCTTTTATTGGGCTGATTCTTGAACGAGTAGAAATATAATTGAAAGGGATACAATTAATATGTTTACTACTTTTCCAGATTCAGATTCTATCATGCTAAAATTTGGCCCGAAAGATCCTCGCTGCGGCGAAACTGCGTCAGATGTGAAAAATAAAATGACGTGTTTTGGCTTGCTAGGGCTTCATCCTTAAGTGAGAGAGGTATAAATTAGCATGAGAAGGAAGGGAAAAGGGGCTTGGTTCGTCATTTGGGAGGCAGCTCTTGGAAGGAGAAGATTATTGAAGATTTGGGCTTCAAATAAGAGAAGATTTCTCCATCTTTTGCTTGTTTTTCAATGATGAAGCTTGATTCAACTTGTCTTTGTTATTTTATTTTGTTTTTAAGTATGAATTGAGTTGTTTAGCTAGAGTTTGGTGTAACCTTGATACAATGATTCAAATTTATATGTTTTGATTTACTTTGAGTTTTAATTTCATGATTGAGTGTTTATCTCTTTGCTTAATGACTTTTGGTTGGTTGATCACCATTCAAATGTATATTGTTCACAATGAGATTGAAAAGTGATTTGTGATTGTGCCTCTTGGGATAAATACCATAGATTGAGCGAAAACTAGAGATAGATAAATGCGATCTATGAAATCTAGATAGAATTTATAAAGCTTAAAAGACTTTGAGCTATTAATTTTCATTTTGTTGGGTGCGGAAGCTTAATAGGGATAAGTAGGAAAATATAGCCTGAGAAGGTATGCTTTACAACTTAGGGAATTCGATTTTCAATCAAGGAATTAGAACTTGGGTAATAGATTCTATGATTTGGGTTAGCGTATCTAGGTGAAATCAACACCCTAGCATTTTTTTAGCATTGTTTAATTAGTTTAAGTTGTTGGGTTTTTCTTTAATTTCATTATCATTCATTTATATTTTGTTAATTTGTATTTAATTGTTAATTTTCCATCAATCCAATTTACTGTTGCTTCAATTAGGACTTAAACTAGAGAAATCGGTATTTAGTAAAACTTGATGCGTGCTTTTGACAAACATGCATATGTATCAAGTGCACTAGTCACAAAAAATAATAAAGTGATAAGTAGAGTATCGTTCCCATGAGGATAGTATTACTAAGTGCCAAAATTTCACCCTCGTCCAGTCAGAATTAGGAAAAACCCAAAATGTGAAAGTTGTAGCCCCGCTTCTGAGCTTTCCAAAGCTTCTAAATTCAGATCATTCCGAGTTTCCAAGTTCAAGTTACGCAATTTACACTCAAAATTTTCATTTATGCTCAAAATCATTCGTTTAGGCCTGCAAAGAAAAATTAATAGAATTAGGTAGCAATTATGGCCCAAATTGTATGAGAAGTATCCTAAATCCTATTGAAATTCAATGCAAAATCATAAGGAAAAATAGGATTATCAGGTCGCTTCCTGCAGGATCAATTAGCTCATGGCATCAAATGAGCTCATCATTCCTGAGACACTTCCAAGCGAACCAGAAGTTCTCAATGCCGTTGAGCTACCTGAGCAACATATGACAGGAGAGGGATGAATCCCTTCAGTCTTACATAGACAGATTCCATAGGGAACTCCACAAGGTGGCTTATACTCCCGAGGAGTCTGTTCAGACTCTCATTATCGCGGGGGTTTGCCCACAGACTGACTTGTGCAAGGAACTGCAATCTGAGGATGATGTTTCCCTCACTCGATTCTATAATCTCAGTGAGAAATACCTCCGAATTTAAAATTTCGTGGCCGCTCTCAATCGCCATGACTTCGGTCCCTCGAGCAGTGCTCCCAATCGAGGGGAGAATAGTAGAAGGGCTGATCGCATATGGGCTAATGATGATCAGCAGAAAGGAAAGAAGCAGTGATTTGAGCCCAAGAAATCTTATGCCCCAATTCCTCATTACGATCATGACAAAAATTAATACACTCCTCTAAATGCCTCAGTGTTGGCTATTTTGGATAAGTCAGAGGAGGTCAGCTTGCTCGGAGAGCCAGAGCCCATGAAGAATCCCCCCTTAGCCAGAAACAGCAAAAAATACTGTCGCTATCATCGGGATAATGGGCATCACACCGATGAGTGTCAGGCTCTCAAGCAAGGAATCAAAGACCTCATCAAGTAGGGGCACTTCAAAGAGTATGTTGATGGTCTGACTCTCGTTCGAGAAAAGGATCAAGAAGAACAAGGGAAGAAGCACCGTGGTTGCAAGAGTCTCTACTATGTAGGGATCATCTTTAGAGGACTGCACCTCATGGGGAATTCTTGAGGTGCCTAGGAGAGGTATGCTCATGAAGCTCGTCATGACCCCATGAGTGTAATGAGCACGACACTGTGACCCACTAAGGTTCGTAGGGAAGAGAAGATCACCTTCTTTGGGAAAGACGCGATGCGATTGCATCACCCCCATAACAATGTACTCGTGTTGCGCCTGAAATAGGCCAGTGCGAAGTCTACAGAATGTTGGTGGACAATGGAAGCGCTGTGAATATCCTGTTTCAGCAAGCTTTCGAGAAAATACAATTGGACAAGGTAGACCTGAAGCCTGCCTCCATCCCTCTCTATGGTTTTACCAGGGATCATCTGATTCCTAGGGGAATGATCTCACTCCCGATCACGTTGGGTGAAACCAACGAAATGACCAAAATGACAGAATTTTTGGTGGTAGACTGTCCGTCCGCTTTCAATGGCATTTTGAGACGACCTTTACTAAGAAATTTCAAGGTAGTCACCTCTATTGACCATCTGAAAATGAAGTTCTCCACCCTGACGAGGATTGGGGAAGTAAACGGATCTCAATGCGAATCTCGTGATTGCTACATAAGAGTAGTGCATATGGCGTGCAAGGGAAAAGGAAGACCAATAGGCATCCCCGAGCAAGCAATGGCGATCAGTAGGATCGAGCCACAGTCCGACCCAATAGAGGATAACATGGATCTTTGCATCCAAGAGTGCCCTCACAGTGGGCCAGTTGAGGACTAATCTGAGGTATCAGTTGATCAAAATGAGTTGACCTGAGTGTTGAGAATCGAGAGTAATTTCAACCCTCAGCTCGTCAAAAACTTGACAAGCTTCCTCAGAGAGAATGTTGACGTTTTTGCATGGACTCATGCTGACATGATCGGGATCAACTCGAATGTCATATGTCATGCACTAAACATTGACAGTGAGGTCAAGCTGGTTCACTAGAAGAGAAAAGCAATGGACCTTGAACGTTATACTGCCTTGAAAATTGAGGTAGATAAGCTCCTTTTGAATGGGTCCATTCGAGAGGCACTTTACCCGATCTGGGTTGCAAATTTGGTATTGGTAAAGAAGCTCAATGGCAAATGGCGAACCTGTGTTGACTTCACCAACCTTAACAAAACCTATTTGAAGGACAACTTTCCCTTGACAAGGATCAACACCTCCGGGCATGAGCTGCTGAGTTTTATGGATGCCTACTCGGGATATAATCAGATCCCAATGTACGCATCAGATGAAGAGCATACCTCGTTCGTTACAGATTCGGGACTGTATTGTTACAAGGTCATGCACTTCGGGCTAAAAAATCTTGGGTAACTTACCAGCGGCTGGTTAACCGTATGTTTTTTGAGAAGATTGAAAAGTCGATGGAAGTCTATGTTGATGACAAGCTGGTTAAGTCACATGTCATTTCAGATCACATAGCGTATCTCGCTGAGATGTTAGATGTACTCTGAAGATACAGAATGGACTCCAGAGTGCGAACAGGCTTTTCAGAGTATAAAAGAACACCTTGAAAAGTCACCCTTCCTGTCCAAGCCTCTTCCCAAGGAAATTCTACTCCTGTACCCGTCCGTCTCTTCCCATGCGGTTAGCGCATCTCTCATTCGGGAAGAAGGCAGAGTTCAATAGCCAGTGTATTACGTGAGCAAGCAACTGCTAGACGCTGAGATGCAGTATCCAGAAATGAAGTGATTAGCTTATGCCCTATTGATCACCTCCAGGAAGTTGCGACCCTACTTCCATGCCCACACAATCCATGTTTTGACCAACTACCCACTCAGGCAAGTTCTTCAGAAGTCGAAAGCTTTGGGTAAGTTACTCAAATGGGCAATGGAACTGAGTCAATTCGATCTGCATGCAATACCCACATTCAGAAATATGGTAAGGATATTGGTTTTATAGAGGAATTCCATAAAAGTTTCAATGAAGGCAAAATGGTCATTTAACACAGAATCACGTGTTCAAGTGAAAAGTGAGTTTGATAAATATAATATATTAAGTGTGCTAGCCATGAGAATAGAGTGGCAGAAAGATTATGGAAAATACACATGGTGTGATGCCGAGATAAATACGTGTTTGTAAAGTAATAGAAAGAAATTAAAGAATAAGGATAAAATGGTCTTTTCACTCACAACTAGATGAAAGAGTGCGGAGTTGTAATAACTGCTTTATACTACTGTATTCACAAAACACATATAATAAAATAAAGGTACATTAATAAAAATAGTTGGGCCCAAAAGTTTTCTTTCATTTAATAAACATAGTCTGTACATAATTTTAGTATCATTTACAAAAATTCTCAAAAGTGTGGTGGACAGTGTAACTACTCTCTCTCGCCCGCTGACGTCCATCCGATTGCGTACTCACCTGGAACCTACAAAAACATAGAAACAACGGGGTGAGCACAACTAATGCTTAGTAAGTAAATCCTCTACTTCTCTACCCCCGTAACACTTTTTCTTAATTCTTTCCTTACACTATTCTTTTCTCATCTCTATTCTCTTCCTGTTTCTGTTTCTGTTTCTCATATTCTTTGCTATACACCCTCTGGTGTATGTCACGGCCTCATCTTACCGGAGGCACGGCCAGGAACTCAACCCGCTTTTCATGACTTTACTCTTTTTCTCTTTCTGTTCTTTGTATACCTTTGTTTCTCATTCTTACTCATTGGAATGTCACGGCCTCATCTGACCGGAGGCACGGCTAGGCGCTACCACTCTACGTGACTTCTGCTCATTTCTCTACCGATCGGATTTGGTCATGCATGGATTCGGAACCCTTGGCCATGTGAGTGTACATTCTTTCTCTATATCTCTTAAATGTCACGGCCCTTTCTTACCGAGGGCACGACTGGAATCTCATGTTCCACTCTACGTGATGGTCACGGCCCCATCTTACCGGAGGCATGGCCGAGGATCACAAAGCACCCACTCTCGTGACTTCTACTCATCACTCACAGGTTCCCCATCGCACAACTTACTCTATTCTCTTCTTTAACTCTTGTGCACAAGGTCTCTACTCTTTCTCTAGCTACTCAACATAATGTAGCTTAACTCTTTGAGTAATTCTCTACTTTTTCTCAACTTCTCCTCAAGTTCTTTCTCAATGCACACTTAATGCATATGGATGGTTCATGTTCATTAATGCACTTAGAAAATGCTACTATGCAATGCTGCAATAATTAAGGTTCATAACTCATTCTCATGCTTCTCTTAGGCATTTCATTAAATAACTCATGTGCATATAAAAACTCTTCTCTAACTATAACTCTATTTCTCTTTTTAACCATCCAAAAATGGGAATAAACTCCCTTCCATGGACATAATCCTTACCATAGAAGAACACTCCCAATTATATACTCAATCTCATCTAACTTCATCTCAACTCATCACACATCTACACTCCTTATAAAAGAGAAGTACCCACAAACTCAACATGAATACTTATCTCAATTTAATTTCTCAACAAGTAGACATATATCTCTTCTCAATTTCTCAAATACATACATAAAACATGCATACATCATTTCTACTAAATCTCTACTCAAGAGAATTCTTAAATCTCAACTTGGGTTGGGATTTACTTACCTTGTGAAGAAGAACTCTCACTACTATATTCTTTTCCTTTGCTTGCTTGACTTTTCTCTACCCTTAGGATGACTTAGCTTGATTTTCTACTCCAATCACTCCAAAAAGCCCTTTCAAAATCCTTGAACTAATGAAAAAGAATTGAGAGGAAGTAGGAAAGAAGAATGGCGGTGGAGAAGAAGATGAATGCATCGGTTTCTAAAGTTAAACCCTTATTGTCTCATATTTTCTCCATTCTTTCCCCTTTTACCCTTACTCTTTCTTAAGAATTCCACTTTTGCCCTTTTTAATTCTTCACAATTGCACCCCCAATTAAACTGTTCTCCATGCAATTTTCTCGCATTTCACTTCCCACTTTTCCTGCTAATTAGGGGTAGAATGGTCATTGTGCTCCAAAGGAAGAATTCTAGAAATTTCATTAACTTTTTGTTAGGCTTGTCGCCGCGGCGAAACTTCACAGAACCTACACTATGGTTGCAGGGCCTCCTCGCCGCGGCGACGATTCTTCTTCGCCCCGGCGAAGACAGTAACCCCAAAATTCCACCAAGTCTCTACAATTTCAAGGCAACCAAACCATATTAACAATATTCCAGGTCAAACAAGAGTAAAGTAAGGGACATTAGCTACGTACCTCGAGTGGGGCATTACAGGAGTGAAAATGACCAAGAACATGTGTTAAATCCTTTGAAAGTGAGGGTATATCGGTAAATGCACGTATGACATAATTGGAATTATCATAAAAGTACAAAGGCAAAATGGGAATATATATATTATTTAGTTATAAGGTTTCAATAAACTAAACCCTAGCATTCCCATCCCTGGTACATGCCACATCCAATTTCTCTCAAACTTCTTCACCAAATTTCAAAGAGAATTCATAGGATTTGGCTTAAATTTTTTTAGATTTTCAATCCTAAAGCATCCTAAGGTAAGATTCTAGCACAAAGGTGTATGATTAAACTTTAAAGTTTTAAATTCTTATGGTTTTATATGATTTAGGTCCATGAAGAAGAGAATTTTAGCAAAGGGTGGTTATATCATTAATGTTGCACAAATTCAAGGTAAGTAAATCCAATTTTAGTTTTGATTTGAGCAATAATTGTGTAGATTGATTCTTGTATGTTTGTATGTGATTGTATGGTGAGAATTATTGGCTATTTTAATGTTGAACGATGTGTAAAATTTCAGCCATGAGAAGTAGTTCATGTGTATGTGGTGATTTGGTGGAATTATGGATGAAATATGGAAGAATTGTTGATGAAATTTTGAAGTGTTGAATCCGGCCAGATTTGAAGTTAAATTTAGTGAGTTTCTGCTCCAATTTTGGTGGATTTGGAGAGATGTGGAAGCGTGGCCAACTAAGTATTTGCATGTGCATGTGAATTGTTTGATGAAAATTCAAAGAGAAATGCATGCATGAGTTTGTTAAATCTTATTGAAGAAATTGTTAGAGAAAGGAAAGAATTGGAGTTGAAAGGTTATGTTAGGCTTAACCAAGTGTAAATTTTAGTATTCAAGAGTGCATTTTGTTACGCCAAAAATTTAGAATATTACTTGGTCATGTAGTTCAATGAGATAAATGACTTTTAGTGCATGGTTCAAGTTACTTGAACCCTTAGTATTTTTAAATAGCACATTTTTATTTAGTTATTGAATTAGAAATTGTGAAACTTATGACTTTGGAAAAAGTGTTAGAAGGGATTTACATGTTAAATTGTTTCTTTGATATGGCATTGCTGATAGTAGAGAATGGTAGATTATGTCATGACACATCAATATGCCATAATAAATTCTCAAGTTTGTGTACTTGAATTTAGAAAGATCATCCAAATAATGGCTTGGCCAAATGAGTATATTGTTGTTTCTTGTTTTGAGATTAATTACAAACAATATGTAATAAGTGATTTTATTGTATAAAGAATAGAAAAGCTTTCCCAAGTATAGATATCAAAAGAAACATCAAAGAAATAGAAGTTTGGTTTATGTATTAAATACATGACCATTTTAGAAATTGATTGGCATGAGTATAGTTTTCATGCCTTATTATATATTACAAGCTATAGAATTGTGCTAGAAGATCTTGAGAATATGTTGTATTGGCCAAAAGTTTAGTTAAGAATGTTAGAAAGAAATTAGAATTTAGCCAAAGTATATATGTTGTGCCATATGTTAGATTGAATTTACAATGATTAATATGGCAATATAGATTAATGTATAGAATGTAGCCAAAAGAAAAGAAGAAAGAAGGGCATGTATAACAATTGAAGTTGATGGTCATGCAAGAGAATGCAAATTTATGGCATTAAGATTTGTATTTAGAAAGTTGTACAAGGCATGTTTGTTACATTAGAAAAATATTAGAGAGTTGTTCAATGACATGGTTAGGTGATATATAAGTTTGAGAAAATCTAGTAGCATAATTGGGCAAGTTAGTAGACTTAATACCTAAGTTGTGGCATAGCTTTTTATAGAAGAAATTAGATTGCCCAAAATGTAGAATTCATTCCCTAGTTGAATTGTGCCATTTTAATATCTCACTAACAAAATTATAGAAGAGTAGAATTTGTGAGAGATAATGTACTTGTGTACGTGTACATTTTACATAATATGATAGAATTAAAGAATTATGTAGAAATTATAGAATTGCGCACATACACACGATATATAGAATTTAGAAATAAAGAATAAAATAGAAAATGTTTAAGTTAAGCATGTTATTAGAATAGAACTTTGGGCTTTCCAGAAAAGCATAGAAACAAAAGCCTTAGAATTAATAGAATACATGCCAGAGTCAGACACATATTTTGGGATCATGCATAGACAACATATAAATGCATGACATAGCATAGCATATATTTTAGAAATTTTAAAATGATTGGAAAAATGTCTAGCTAGTTATTTTGCAGATTTACAGAGCATGTTTTCAGAGGGCTGTTGCGATGGGGAACCTGTGAGCATTCGCTGCATTAGCTAGTGGCGATAGAGATGCATAAGTTTCCCACATGCATGCCCCCATCAATGAGCAGCCTCAGAATATAAAACAGAATTATATAGTTAGCCAGAAGTGCACGTGGATGAGGACTGTACCCAAAAAGAATTTCAGAATATGCTTACACGGCCAGGGTTTCAAATCCATGCCTCAGCCTAGTCCGATCGGCAAATCAGAATGGAAAACAGAAAGAATTTTAGAAAGAAAGAAAAATAGAATAAGAAATAGAAAACAGAAAGAATTTTAGAAAGAAAGAAAAATAGAATAAGAAATAGAAAACAAAAAGAATTTTAGAAAGAAAGGAAAAGAATTTCAGAAAGAATTAGAAAATAATTTTCAGAAAGAATACAAACATGATCATTTGCATATGCATCAGACATTTTATGTGCATTGCATCTCATGCATTTATGCATAGATTAAACAGTTTATTTTATTATTGCGTGTCTGACTAGCCAAGAAAAGAAAATAGAAGCCCATGAGAACAGAGAAGAAAAGAAAATAGAAACCCATGACAATAGAGAAGAAAAGAAAATAGAAGCCTACGAGAATATGAAAGAAATTAGAGATATATAAGAAAAGAACAGAAATTAGAAACATGACAAATAGCAAGGAAAAGTAGAGAAAGAAACAGATAGTTATAATCTAGCAGAGAAGAGAAATAAAATGATAAAGAATAGCACAGCACTAGAAGAATTTAGAAAGATTTGAGAAAAATAGAAAACTGCTAAGTAGTACGCCTGAGAATAAAGAGAGAAAGCAAGCAGAAATTTAGAAGTAGTACAGCGAAAAAGGGGACAACGAAGTAAGAGCATAGTTAGATTTGGTTTACTTACTGAGTATTTATAGGTCACCCCGTTGCTTTCCTTATTTTTGCAGGTATTAGATTGTAGTGGTCGGGAGACGTCAAGCTAGCGAGAGGATTGCACACACTGTCTCAGTGAAGAAATTTAATGTGGATTTATATATGTGAGAAATAATCTATGTAATAGTATGTTATAACTGGATTAAGGATAAAAATTTTAGACGAACACCCTTTTTTAACTAGCAATTCTCTGGATTCTCTCTATAGGATACTCAATGAATACTTGCCTAGTGAGATATTACACTGCATTACAGACCGAAAGCAACCATCAAAGGGCAGGCTGTTGTCGATTTCATTTTGAAATTCTCCTACCAGCCGAATCGGGAATCCGAGCAACAAGCTAGCGAAGTCATCCAAGAAACGGTTCAGAACATATCGACTTGGTGCCTCTATGTCGATGGTTTCTCGAACAAGAAAAGTGCCAGGGCAGGTCTTCTCCTCCTTAATCTTGAAGGGACTCGCATCCATGGAATTCTTTGATTTGGGTTCCAAGCTACGAACAACAAGGTTGAATATGAAACGCTGCTCGCTGGCCTGCAATTAGCAAGAGAAATGGGATCAAACGCAATTAGTATTCACAGCGATTCCCAGCTGGTTGTTATTAAGATCTTGGGAGAATATCAAGCCAAAGAAGAGAATATGATCAGCTATTTGAAGAAAGCTAAGGCCGTACTCGAGTCTTTCAAGTACTTCATGATCAAGCAAATTCTGAGAGACAGTAACTCTATCATAGATGCCTTGGCAAGAATAGCCTCGTTTTTAGACTCAGATGTGCTGGAAAGTATTCCAGTTTGATACATAGAGATTCCTAGTATCAACTCACCCGAGCGGACTGTAGCTACAATAGAGTCAATTTCTTGGATTACTCCAATCATTCAGTATCTCCGAGATGGGACTTTGTTCAATGACAAGACAGAGGCAAAAATCCTACGCACCAGAGTTGCTCGTTACACACTCATCGGAGATCCGTTGTACAAGTGAGGGTTTAGCGCCTCTCTCCTCCGATGTGTAACCGACGAAGAAGCAGACTATATAATGAGGGAGATACATGAATGGATCTGCGATAATCACACTGTCGCATGATCCCTTGCCAACAAAATTGTCTGCCAAGGGTACTATTGGCCTTTACTTCAGGAAGACGCTTTCAATGTTGTGAAAAAGTGTGATACGGGCCAATGGTTAGCGAACATTTCACGAGTTCCTTCCCACCAGTTGACAACAATGACCAGCCCTTAGCCATTCTCCATGTAGGGAATTGATCTCATTGGGCCCATGCTAGCTGGAAAGGGGGGTGTCAAGTATGCTGTGGTCACGGTTGATTACTCCACCAAATGGATCGAGGCTGAACCCTTGGCCACGATCACTACCAGGAAGCTTAAAGACTTCATCTTAAAAAATATAGTGTGCTACTACGGGATTCCTTATTCACTTATCTTTGATAATGAGAAGCAGTTTGACAATGAGGAATTCAAGCAGTTTTACGATGAGTTGGGGATCCATAAAAAGTTCGCCTCAATCGCAAGACTGCAAGTTAATGGTCAGGTTGAAGCTATCAACAAAACCATCAAACACACTCTGAAGGCCAAGCTTGGCGTTGCCAAAGGTAATTGGGTCGATGACCTTCCAGAAGTTCTATGGGCATATAGAATAACTCCGAGAACCTCTACTTCAGAAACGTCCTTCTTGCTAGCATATGGTTGTGAGGCTATGATCTTAGTGGAAGTAGAGATTGGTTTACTTCGCAGAAACCTATTTAATGAAATAGACAATGAAGTACTTTTACGTGCAAGTATGGACCTAGTTGAAGAACACTGCGACAAGACTTGATTAAGGATAGCATCTTACCAATAGCGTGCGAAACGGTTCTTCGACTCTAAGGTAAGGAGAAGAGACTTTTAAGTTGACGACCTGGTTGTGAAAGAAGTCATTCTCAGTACAAGGAACCGAGTGCAGGGGTATTGGGACCTAACTGAGAAGGTCCATATCGCGTTGCCAAGGTAATACGACCAGGAACATATCACCTTAAGAGACTTAACGGTTTCGAAGTACCACGAGCTTGGAATGCTGAGCATCTTCGCCCTATCACAGTAATTCCAAACTCGCTCTTAATTTTCCATTTCTTTTACTTGTAAAGTTTTCCTTGTAACCTTTATAAATAAGATCATTCTTCCTTGTCTCGAACAAATATGTCTTGTATGATCTTGTTTGTTACGATGTTTTACAAGTTTCTTGTTTAGATATGTAACATTAGTCTTGTGAAGTACTCAAAATTATAAGTACTATCACACATGGCTAAAAATAATTCTTTTATATATATGTAATCCGAATAAGTACAGTGGCCAGCCAAAAAAAAGGGATAAGTAATACAAAGAAAGAGTAAAAAAAAAAGCTGTGCAGAAGCAGAAGCAGAAGAAGCGATCACTGGTCTCCACCTCCATGCTCTGTGGGTGTGACCTTTGTATCCTCTAGTTGGTCGCCGACCATTCGATCAGCTATTGGGTCTTCAGGGATGTATTTGTCTAGCTGGTCATCTTTTGGAGGAGGCTCTTGTCCCTCTTCTTCCTCGGCCTCATCATAAGCTTGGGCCATGGAAGCAAGGATGTCCTGATATTCAATTGGGAGGTCAAAGAGGTCCATCCCCGGATTCCTTGGTCGCAAGCTATAAATGGCCTAAATTTCCTAGTCAGCAGTCTTTCTCTCGAGTTCAAGGTTTTGCTACTTCATCTAATTAGTTAATGAAGCGACCTACCCTTGGGAATGCTCGAGGTCCATTTCCAATGCTCTCTTCTGCTTCTCAGAATTTTCCCATAGTCGAACTCTCTCTTCTTCAGCCTTCATGGCTTGCTCAGAGTTTACCTTCAACTCTTGCTTTTTCTCGCCACACTTTTCTGTGAGTTTGGTCACTGTCCTTTGGAGCTCTTTGTTCTCTTCACCTCTCTTCTCTAGCTCAGCCTTCTGAAACTTCATTGTGCGGAGGGCAGAGTTTCTCTTTATCAAGTATTGATTCGCCTGGATGTGATACGCCTTTGCCTCTATGTCCAGAGCCGCGAAGTCTTATTTCAGCTTGGCATTCTCATCCCTCAGCTCGTGGAGCCCTCCAACAGAGTCCAGGTTGGTCTTTTATTGGGCCATATGCAAGGTGAGCAGAGACTACATGAGAAAAGAAACAAGAGTTAACCTCCATTTTCTCGAAAATCATAAAGGATAAGAAAATCAACTGATATTGGGAAATCCTTGACAAGAACGAGTTGCTTTACCTGGCTTTACAGCTGAAGCGCTGTAGCCATCAGGTCCACGGGTCGGGAAGCCACGAACTCCTCAAAGGTCGCAGCCAGTTGGCACTCTAGCAGGGTATACACCCACTAGCTGCAGGTGTTCCGGGAGTTGCCCCATGGAGTCCAGCACGGAAGTGTTTGCCCCTAGAGGAACTGACATCTCGTCAGCCCGTTGTTTGCCCACTCTCCTTCAAGCAACAGTGGCCTCCCCCTCTCCTTTGCACGAGCTCTCG
Source organism: Pistacia vera (assembly GCF_008641045.1). NCBI lineage: Eukaryota > Viridiplantae > Streptophyta > Magnoliopsida > Sapindales > Anacardiaceae > Pistacia > Pistacia vera. The sequence goes on along the minus strand of NW_022195994.1, from coordinate 589,564 downwards.
GGGATCACCAAAATGCCATCGTGAGCCTGGGGGGCACCCCCGAGCGGAAAGCATGGTAAGGCTATGATCTCCTAGGCTGCACCCTTAAGCCTTTTGGCTTGGACTTCGATTCTTCAGCCTGCAACTGCTTCATTTTCTTAGTTTTTTGGCCCATGGTTTTTTGCTTAGAGGCGCGAGCAGCCGCGGGTCGAGAAGCTTCCCCATGTCACTCTGAGGGTGTTCGCGCACCAATCTGTATCCTCCCTGCGGGGTATTGCCAAGGATTACCTTGGCTAGCTCAGTCGGGGTGACTCAGGGAAAAACGAACCCCCTGGTCCTCGTTGTCAGCTTTGGAACCCTAGATGGCATGGTCGCTGCACGCCATGAAAGCACGTTAGCGAAAAGGTCACTACAGACAGAAGAAAGAGGTTCTAAGTGTGAGGATACTTATGGACTAAGTGTTCCAGAGATGCTTCAGGATTGAAAAAGCCATATTTTCTCAAGTTGGCAGTAGTCACGAGTAGTCTTGCATTGCGACTTTGTTTGGGTAGATTATTGAATGCCACAATTCGGTTGAAATCAGTCAGAGCCGTCAATCTGGTCGTCTTATTTCCTGCATTGAGACGAAAAAGTTCGTTAGAAAACAAAAATTGAAGGAAAAGGAATAGTTCACAAATTGAAAGAAAGGAAAACCTACTCGTCTCCCTAAACTGGTAGACTCCATCGTATTGAAAAAAGAAAAATTTGGTTTCATAGGCCTTGACGTTACTAGGGTAACCAAATATTCTTCCCTCGATCGTAAATCTCTTCGAAAGGCAAAAAGAATTTTTATCCTTGCTCTTCTTTAGATAGTAAGAGCATGCGAGCTCCAACACTGTCAGCTCGCCAAGGCCATTCTTGCCACATGCAATATATATAGCAATAGCTATCATATACGCATTGGGCGTCAATTGCAATGGCACGACCTCGAGTGGTCAAGGATCGATCTAATGAAGGGGTGAAAAAGTATCAAGGCCCCACATTTAAAGATCACCTCCAAGATCGCGGCCATTCCTTTTGGGGGATTCCAAGCTGTATATGTTTTGTGCTGGTAGACATCTATGCTAAGTGCGTATTAGTCCACTGCCTTCTATATCTCATCCCGGGTGGCCACTGACAATGTCTCTTGCACGGGTCACGCTGGGGTGCCCGACGCCTGCGAGCTCATCCCCTCGGCTGCTTTGGTCGCTGAGGCATCCATTGCTCCTAAAGTCTGAAAAAAGGGCGACACGCAGAGATAACTTAGTCTTCGTAAAGTGTTCTCTATGATGACGTGGAAGAGCAAAAGAAACCCTAATGTGCCTTCCTTGAACCCTAGAAAAACCTTAAAAACCCTTGGGAATGAATCCCTAAGGATTCGTATATTAAGTTCTCATTCTTTATAAAGACAAAAGCTCTTTTCCCACCACTGTCCGGAAATATGCACCATAAAAGCTTACCAGACAGTTCATACCCACCATTGTCATAAAAGTCAAGTAATCAACAAAATAATAAAAGAAAACAAAGGAGAAATCATCCTTACCTCTTAGCTGCGGGGGATGAACTTCCTATCGTAATGGAGAGTGCGCATCAATTGGAAGAAGGGCAGATTGAGATTTCGTGAGAGTTTTATTCTTTCTCTGAAAATATGAGTTCTGTGACAAAACTTGAGGCGAGCCTAGGGTTTTATAGGGGGAAAAGCGACGATTGGGCGGGATACGTTCCTCGCCATTAATTGCAACCACGTGTCATTAATCCGAGAGAAGAAGTAACCGCCATGCTTTGAGAGTGCCAATCGACGCTTCCCTCCATTGGAGCAACCAAGCAACTACTCAATTATCTCCTCCACATTAAAGACGCCCTCATTCGCATTTAATGCTCTGAAAGAGAATGTCATTTTAGCATGACTTGCATTTAATGCACATGGCTGACACTTATTGCGCAATAGACACGTTTGTCAAAATAAAGATTATTTTATTGACCAGACTAGTTGTCAAGCACAACGGATAACATCTGAAGAGGTCATTTGGGTAAAAACTTCTTCGCCGTGTATCGGTTTTGAGACGATGTGATTCCTTGCTCTCGGTAAAAATGTGCTAAGTATTCTCAGGTCGCTAGTTATGGATGAGATTCAAAGCATGTCGGTATGGCACTGATTGGGGTATGACCTAGGTCGCTGAACCTATTGGAGAAGGCCACTTCAGGTCGTTTGTGCAATTTTTAGAAGTATATGCTACGACCTCATTGCAGCTTAATCAACTTGACCAAACGTCATTCGGGACAAGTTAAGTCATGGCATAATCATGAAGTTCTCAAGGTTCAATCCTTAAACCTTAAAAACTGGGAGGCTTCTGTTATGCCTAAAAAGTCAGGGTTGACATGAACTCTCGTCAATAAGAGCCACTCAAAAGTCAGGGAGGCTTTGTGCCATCCAGACGTTGCCATGTCGCGTAATGACAGAAGAGGTATGGTTCTTGTCAGTGCAGCAGGTGAATGAATGCCAGGCTTGTGAGTGGCTAAGGATCGTCCACCTGCCCAAGCCCTACGCAATTTGAGGATATCTCTTGTGCAGACAACCAATGGGATACAAGGAAGGACTTGCACGACACCTACCCACTTGTAGACTTGTAATCATTACCTTGAATTCTCCCACTATAAATAGATGACTCCTCTCTCATTTACGGGATTGGCTTATCTTAGTCTAAAACAACATACACTTTCGCTCTCCCTCTCTCTATATTCTTTCTAGATTGTAACTCAGCTCATTACATGCGACCTGATTGTAACCATCTATTAATACAATCACAGTGGACGTATGATTCACTTTTGAGCATCTGAACCACTTTAAAAACTGTTTTTTATTTACCCTCTTGCTACATATTTCCGTATCACGTGTAACTTCTAAGCCCGCTTAGCATTTTGCACGTGTGAGTCGTTGGTGTTAAAATCAAGCATTAATAATCAGGAACAAATTTGCAGAGGCATGATGCAACTTCATTTGCATGTACTTTTTAAAGGTATTTGCAGCAACCTTGGCAGTCCTTATCTAATTTTATACCCAAGGCCACCTTCATCAATGTCCCACCACAATGGAAATGTGCTCCAATCTTGCTGCATTGCTTATGCTTCTTTTCTTGCTCTGTTGATGTGGAAGGAACATAAATTAACACCAAAGCCAAAAAGAGAAGTAATGCCAAAGCAACTCCCTTGGATGAAGCCATCAATTTCTCAACTAAAGCTTTGGAAATATTAGGATTTAGAAAGTTCAGTTTGTGAACAATATGGGAGCTCCATCAGGGTATTTATAAGAGAAAACTTCATGTTTAATAAAAGGGAAAACGACATTTTCCCACCCAAGTTTGACAAAATGACACTTTCCCACCCTTCAAGTTTAAAAATGACACTTTCCCACCCTTTGTTAGGTTCTGTTATGTTTTCTGTTAATATTTTATTAAAAAGACGAAAGTACCCTTAAAAATTTGACTTTATAAATTTTTAATTAGCTAAAAAGTCAAAAAAGAAAAAGTAGTTAGTTCAAGCTAAAAATTTTGGAGTAATGCTGTGAAATTGTTTAAAGTTAAATGATTTTAATATTTATTTATAATGTCATAATATGTCATCACTATTAGTCAATAATTATTAATTATAATGTTTTTTTAATATAATGTTTTTCATTTTTCCTAATTAAATAAAAAATCAATATTCCATTAATTAAATAAATAAGAAAAAAAAGTACTTTACACTTGAACTAAAATAAATTGAGTAAAGACTTTGATTTAATTAATTTTAATTTATAATAAACTATTTAAGGGTATTTCGCCTTCAGTCAAATAGTAACAGAAAACATTAGAACTAAGAAGAGGGAAAGTGTCATTTAAACTTAGGGTGGGAAAGTGTATTTGTCAAACCATGGTGTGAAAATGTCGTTCTCCCTTAAAAATATATATTGTTTCCTGCAGATCATGTATCTTAAAAGGTTTTATGTGAATGTTGCCAGTTTGTACTAATTATTTAATGCATGGTATAAGAAAACATTTACTACAATATTATATTATAAAACTAATACACTTTATTTATTTATTTTATTTTTCAAATGATCGCAGCTGGGGATTAATTTCTCATTGGTTAATAACTCATGTTCATGTGTGTGTGAAGAAAAATGCGAGATTAATAATCTCAAATATAGGCACCGTGATCCTACAATTTGGGTTTCATCATGAACCAAATTCATCATAGATAATAATTAATTTGATTTGATTCTGAAGAAAAACGGTTTTCTATAACAATGGAGATGATAAGATACAAATTCAATTTATGTCATGTTGTTGTCTGTGAATTTATGATTAGTTGAGAATGTAACCATGTGTGTCATATTGATTTGATTAATTAAGAATAAAAGTTTATGATTAATTAAGAATGTAAACATGTTGTGTCATGTCGATTTGATTATTAAGAATGATTGTTAGTATCTTCGATACGTGATACAAATCCTACGATACGATTCGGTTAGGTCGCCAACGATACGTATCAGAGGGTGTATCATACTTTCGATACATTGATATGTATCCTACGATACGATATATATCGGTTTATATCCTTAAAAATATTGATATAAATTGATACGGCTTTTAATTGGGCTGAAGGCCCAAAATTTTTTGGGGTTAGGTTGAAATAGATGGGTCGAGTCAGGCACCCGACCGGTTCACTAAAACCCACCAAAATTACCCATCCCTAATTTACCCTAGCTAGATTCACTCATGGTGAAAGAGCAGTTGCACGCACCTCAGCCCTCGATCCCCACTCCTCAGTAGTCAGCAATTAAACCATAATTTGCATGATATAAAACACGAGTGGAGATATAGATATTGACATTGATCTGGAAGTGATATAAATGGTTAAAAGGAAATGATATAGATTCTCAAGTTTATGATTATTTTGATTAGAGCTGGGCATTTGGGATGGGCCCAAAGCCCAGCCCTAAAACCCGGTCCTAGGACCGGTCCTTGAGAGGACCGGTCCTAGGAGGCCTGGTCCCAAAACGGGACCGGCCTAAGGAGGAGGGCCCGGGCCCTCCTCCAAGGCGGGCTGGGCCTAACTTTTTTGTATTATAACATTTTAGTCCCCTATAAAATTACGTTAAACCCCTTATTAATTAAATAAGTATAAATTAAAAGAGATAAATGAAATTTTATAAATTTATTAAAAAAAAAAAAAAAAAATTTCACTTTTTATAACCGTTGGCTGCTGCAACGGTCAGCCACGGTTATAAGTTATATTTATATAATTATATACTTTTTTTTTTTTTCATTCCTCCCCCCCCCAACTACACTATAAATAACCTAAAACTTATTTTTTTTTCACACCAATCAATCTCTCATTCTTTCATTCTCAATCTCTCAACTCTAAATTCCAATCATTTCTCTTAATTTATATTTATAATTTATTCATATTATTTATTTATATTATTCAATTTTTTTTCTATTTTTCAATATCATCATAATTTCATATATTATTTAATTTCTTTCATTTTAATTATTTATTATTTTATCATAAATTTATAATGTCTTCCCCAAATGAGTTTTATGTTCCACCACACGAAGAAATTGAAGCCTTCAATCCATTTTCACCATTTCCTCCAGAGGAAGCAGTTGCAATTCCACAACCACATTCGGTCGGGAGAGGTGTAGTCAAACACAGCGCAGCTGCGAGTCAATGGGCACGGGGATAGCCCAACCCCCCGACGTCAAAGAGGGTCGTGTCCGATGTATGGCGTATTTCACCAAATCAAAGCGGCCAAGACAAATGAGGAGGGGAAGAGTGTGTGGGATATGTAATTTATGTGGAACCATTATTGGCGCTGAGAAGGGGACTTCGACGATGCGAGACACGTAGAGAAGAAGCATCCTCAAATAGATACTTTCAAGCGGATCAGGTAGACAAATTCAAACTCAACTTAATTTTAATCCACAATCCTCAACTCTCTCAACATGGCAATACAATACACATGTTGCACGAGAGGAAATAGCAAAATATATAGTTGCTACGGACTTCCCATTGTTTATCTGAAAATCCTTTTTTTGTTAATGGTTAAACACGCATTTGTCCAGCATATACCCCTGTCAGTAGAAGTACAGTAGAAGAGATATACTAAAACTTATAACAAAATAAATAATAAACTTAAAAACGAATTTCAAAATTTTAGGAATATATCTATTGCACTTACATCAGACATATGGGCTTGTAGATCAAAAACCGATTTTTTAAGTACAGTACATTTTAGATCATAATTGGGGTTTACAACAAAAATTGATAGGTTTTAAACCATATATGAAAAAAGTGCCGAAACTATTTATTTACAATCTTGAAGTTTTGCAAGAATATTTATAACTGATAGAGTTGTCGCGTAACGCTGATAATGCAGCTGCTAACACCGCGGCAATCTCTTTATTTGAAAAGAGATTGGATCCGCTTGGTGAAGGCAATTTTATCACTAGAGAGTGCTTGTCACATCATCAATTGATAGTTAAAGCAGGTTTAGATGCTATAATTCAAAGATGGAGAGGGTGTGCAGAGCTATCGGATTTACGTCGGCGGTAGCAATAAAAGATGGCATAAGTTCGTAAATGTTAGCAAGAGGAGCCACCGGTTCGACCTTTGAAGTTATGTACAGACATGCCTATCCGTTGGAACTTACCTACTTGATGTTGGAAAAAGCTTTGCCGACCGCGAAACAAATTACAGATTTCGTCAACCGGAGAATCAAGAGGAGTTGTCAGCTATCATGATTGGGCGGTTTGTGGACTTTTTTATTCATTTCTTAAAATTTTTTATGATGCTACTAAACATTAAGTGGTATTATATACAACTACTAATTTAGGTTAGATATTTTAGTTCAAATTGCAAGAACTTTTGCTCAATTAGATATGATAACTTTTACGTGAAATGTTTTTAGTATGGAAGAAAAATATAAGAGATATTGGTTAGATATTCCATTCTTATATGGATTAGGCCTTTTCTAGATCCTAGGTTTAAATTATCAGTAGTTAACGGTGTAATTACTGAGTTAGGCCAGCATTTAGGAATGATTATACATCTTATTTGACTGACTTTAAAAAAAATTGGATAGGCTTTTTTCTTTATATAAGAACAGGTATAGTGGAAGTGGAAGTGGAAGTGGAAGTGGAACGTCTAGGACAGGCAATTAGGACCTTGATGTAGCCCCCCAGGATCGAGCAAGTGGGCGTATGTGGAACGTGGCGGAAGCTCCAGCTCGTTTACACATGGACCAAATGAGAGTCTCGCTACCTATAGGTGGACCTGACTTTTATGACGATGAAGAGCAATTGAAATGGATATTCTTCAATGGTGGAAACAATGAAAGTCGATTCCCCCTTTTAGCCCAAATGGCACGTGACATTTTATCTGTGCGGTTTCTATATGCATCCGAGTCAACATTTTCAACGAGTGGTCGGATTGTTGAAGACAGAAGATGTTTTTAACCGATGAGATGATTGAGTGATAACGTGTGGGATTGGACTCATGCAGAAAGAAGACTACAACAGCACCCTGAAGATCCCGAACTACTGAACTCTTTAGAATACATATTTGAATAATGTAACTAGTGTCGACGATGAAATTGAAGATGAATAATTTAATAAAAAAATTATTTAATTGTTTATATGTGAAGCGTGAATGTGTGAAATGTGAATTAAAATTAACATTTATATTAAAAATTAAAATTAACTATTAATTTATTATTTTTTCAAATTAATTAAATTTTTATAAACTTACTAATCAACCCCTAAAAAATACTAAAAACCCCCTATAAAATTTCATTTCGCCCCTAAATATAAAAAAATATCAGGGGGGAAAAATAAATTGTGCAAGCCCATAGGACCGGTCCTGGGCCCATGGGACCAGTCCCGACCAGGCCTAGGGCCTGGTCCGGGTTCTGGTTTTTTCCATGGGTCTGGGACCGATCCCAGGCCCATGGGTGACTAGTCCCAAATGGGACCAGTCCCTTGCGGGCCCAGGCCTGGGCCCGCAAGGGACCGGTCCCTGCCCAGCTCTAATTTTGATTATGTAATACCATAATTTAAAGCCAATAGTATTACAAAATTTTTAATTAATCTTGGGGATTATATTAATTTTTAGAAAAAAATTTATTATTTTATTATAAAAAAAAATGCGTATTTTACGATACGATACGATTCGTGATACACGATTTGAAAAATTATGTTTTTAATACACGATACGATACGTGATTTGACAACCATGATTAAGAATAGTAACTTATAATTGAGAAGTGCCAACATGACACTTTTAACTCTTAGAACTAAAGGCTATATATATATATATATAAATTTTTGTGAAATCATTAGAGAAACTATCACTTTTGTAAAGCTAATATTATATTTGTACTGGGAAATATTATTCTCAGGCTTAGTTTGGGATTGTTGTAGTTTATCCCTTAATTATTTTTAGTCTAACTTCATGAATAATCAGTTTTTGATATAAGTTTTTAGGTGTTTATTTTGTTTAATTTTTAAATTGCTTTTACTTTAAAAAAATGATGTAACAAATGTGAAATGATCAAAATAGTTTCTTTTTTAAATAAGTTTTTTCTCGTTATATTATTTATAGGATTAATTTTTCAATTTACAAATTGTAACTATATAGTTTAACTTAAATTCAATATTTTAAATTTGGGGGTATATTTGGATTATTAAGAAAAGACCCCAGAGGCGTGGCATTGGGGAGGTTATACGAAAATAACTAACTTTTAAAAGCCTATACCATTGAGTCCAAACGATTCAAAAAAATGCCTTTACTCTTAACCTTTGACTACTTAAACATTTAAAACAATTTTATTCAAATTTATACATCACTACAATATATAATTTTATTCAAAGAAAGAGAGGTTTGAGCATTGTAAGATTGGTTTAGACCTTTGATTTAAAAAAAAAAAATTACTCAACTGTAGATACACGACCTTTGGTTAAAAAAAAAAAAAAAAAAATTACTCAACTGTAGATACACGACCTTTGGTTTACAAATATTTTATGTAACACGTATTGCATTTCAATATTCTTGTGAATTGTTTTTATTCTCTTTTGAAATATTGTTTGTGGTCCATGACACTTGTCATTTATTCATGTTATGTGTTGGAAAGTTTGTTTACAGTTGTCGGTGGTCCCAATAGAATTGAAATAAACTTTTTCGTAAATGTAAAACCATAAAGCATTCTTGTTGGCCACCTATCCCCTTGCATTAGCCATATATTTTCTATATAATCTCTTCTCCATTGCAATTTCATTTAAAGCTTGATAGCATATTCTAAAAGGTTTCTTTTGTTCTACATCAGGTTTTATATGCTTAGGTAGGCTTACAAATACATTCATCAAATACTTTGATTTTGTCCTTGGTTCTACGTTGTTTACGTAGTAGCTGTTTGAAGCTTTCTGAGCTGATTCAACTGGAGTGCATCTTTATTGAATGATCCTTGAGAGGTCCTCAAGGCTGACCAGGTGGCCTAGTGAATGTCGAACTTGTTGTGGTAGTTCGAAGTTCAAGTTCGACGTTCGACTAAAGGGTGGAGTTTGAAGAATTGCAAAATAGGAAGTGTTCTTGCAACTGAGGCTTAAACTTTGACTTTGTAATTGAACTATAAATGTTTACCATAGTGGATTGACATGGTTGTAGGTATTTTACCGAACCATGTAAAATCCCCTGATGTTCTTTATTTTGTTTCATGAATGACTAGTTTGTGATGGTGATAAATGAATACTAAAATCAACTTAACAATCCATTCCGCTTAGGTTTAATACACTCGGTAAAGTATTAAACCTTTCAATAAGCTTTTTTGATCAATGAGCCATATTTTCTTTTTGATTCTAGCCTTTAAATTCAATTCCCTCTACAAGAAAATAAGCTATTTACAACGGTAAGAAAATAAGCTATCAATGGTCATGAACTCTCGTTGTAGACGTGTATACTATTCATATCAAGAGTAAACATGCCTTTTTACAACAGATTTACAACAGTTGTCTACCACTGTAAAAGTTTTTTTTCTTTTTAGTGACGTTATATGGACTTGGAGACAATTGAGTAGAACCAAAGGGCAATGGAAGAGCATATGAAGTTGGTGCTATTAAAGTCAATTGTATTGTAATTTGTAACTAATCCAGTAATGTGTTAATCAGGTTATATACGTAATTATTTTATATACTTCTATTCTTAAAAAAATCAAGAAATTTGCAGGAGAAAATGATTGTATATTATTCTCAATTGCCGACGCACACTTTAGAGATAGCTAGAGAATTTTTTCTAGCTTTAACATCCGCAAAATCATTGACATACAATAAATCTGAAAGTTTGATAACATGAATCGAATTTAAAAAAAAATTATTCATCCTTTTACAATTTACATAACAAATATGTTTTAATACTTATGTGGCTGACCACAAATTACGCAACTGAACCTTTGTTTTTCCAGCGCAACTCAATTAGCAAAATAAAATATTGTAGGAACTTGGGACTTATAGCACACAATTTTTTTTTTTTTTTTAATGAGTGGGGGTGTCCTGGTCAGTTTATGTGCACTTCAACTAGTTCTCCAGAATTCTGGAATTACCGGTCGGGTAAGAGTTGTTAGGGCCAAAAATCGTTCTTGGCCCAAATAGGAGAACATGACTGAATGAGGAAGAGACCATGCCCAATCCCGATGCGGTCCCATCCGGATTAGGCTCATTCGATAGGAGATACAGTCGGCCCAAACCATCAGGTCCGGGCCTTCAAATCCTAGTTCACTTCTTAGACCTATGAGCAAGTCTAGAGCCCACGGCACCCACATATCACTTTCCTATTCCAAACCAGTCTCCTATTCGAGGTCACCTTCCTGTTCAGGTCACTTTCCTACTCGAGGTTACTTTCCTGTTTGGGATCACCTTCCTATTCGAATACTGGTAAGACAGCTCACCACCGCCCTAGTTCCTCTAAGGTTTTGTATCAGAGTCATACTAGGACTCCTACTCCCATCAGGATTGAGAGACCAGACAGTCACTATATAAGCAGAGGCTAGCCCTCTCACAAGGGAGAAGACATTACACCTTCACACCTGAAGCTCCTACTTGAGAGCTTCACATCACTACCGTAGTCACAGTCCCCGACTAGACTTCCGGTAATGTCTCTACTCCCTAGCCGTCACTATACTAGCCTCTTTCAGCCTTGCTGACTTGAGCATCGGAGTGCCTACGACAAACACCACCCCGGTGCTTTCCGTTCCCTTCACGCAGTTGTTTCTCTACGTGTGCAGGTGCAGCGGATCGCTAGTGGCCTCAACCTCACGGGATCAGACCCCCCTTCTGTACAGGTAGATTTTTACGTCTACAAGAGTTTAAGTGGCTACCCCTATTAGCAACCGAGGAGGAACTCAAACTTAAGACTTTTTGAGTAATACATCCAAGCGTCCTTATCGACCCATTCGGCCACCTAGAGGTAGTTTTACAACACACATTAACAGTAATAATATATAGATTTTCAGCTTTGCAAATGAAGAAGAAGAATTAACTAATATTAATGGTTGGAGTAGAAATAATTATCCGAGAAGAAAATTTCAGGTCACTGATACGTGATCTGAAACATCTTCAATTATTGATACATAAATACTTGAAAAAAAACCCATACATTATTATTCGACCCATGCACAACGAATTGAATCATTCATAAATCAATGAATGCATGATTTAACGGCACTATTCTTTTGTGCACTTATAGTAAGCTGGGACTTTGCAATCGATCTTACAGGTCTTGAGGATTGAGTTCAAAGTATAAGCAATCTTATCCTCGTGTTTGTCAGGAACAGCCTTGCAAAGGCATGAAGCAGCTTCACTTTCATCTACCTCTTTAAGGTACTTGCAGCAACCTTGGCAGTCCTTATCTGATTTTATACCCAAGGCCACCTTCATCAATGTCTCACCACAATGGAAATGTGCTCCAATCTTGCTGCATTGCTTATGCTTCTTCTCTTTCTCTGCTGATGCGGAAGGAACAGAAATTAGCAACAAAGCCAAAAAGAGAAGTAATGCCAAAGCAACTCCCTTCGGTGAAGCCATTAATTTTTCAACTAAAGCTCTGATAATATTAGGATTTACAAAGTTTAGTTTGTGAAGAATATGGAAGCTCCATCAGGGTATTTATAAGAGGAAACTTCATGTTTTATGGAATATAATACTGTTTCATGCAGATCATGCATCTGTTAAAATATGATTTGTAGATGAATTAATTAATGCATGGTTTAACATAACATTTACTACAATTATGTTATATAAAACTAATAAAAAAAAATTTGGTCCAATAATTTTTTCTTTTTTCAAATGGTCATAGCTGGTTGCTGAAAAATAAGATTAATAATCTCAAATATAAGCACCATGATCCTAGGATCTGGGATTCATCATGAAGCAGAATTACCAGAGATAATAATTAATTTGATTTCATTTGATTTGATTCTTCGGGAGAAAAAGGGTTTCTATTTACAAGGTTCAATTATATCTGGAGATGATGAGATACAAGTTCTAATTGTGTCATGTTGAGTTAGGTTGAAGTTTATGATTAATTAAGAATCTAAACATGTTGTGTCATATTGATTTGATTAACTAAGAATAAAGTTTATGATTAATGGAGAATGTAAACATGTTGGTTTGATTAATTAACAATAATAATTGATAAGTGAGAAGTTACAACATGACACTTTACTCTTAGGGTGTGTTTGGTTGTGGGTTATATGAGATTACTAAGATAATGTCATCTTATATTACTACCATGTTTGGTTGTCAAGTAATATAAGATTTTAGTAATATTCTAAAATTAATAGTAATTACTGTTAGTAATATAAGAGGTAATCTGATTACCTCTACTTTCTTAGATATTTTAAGATTACTTGGTAATCTTAATTTTGTTACAATTTTACCATAAACTATTAAAATTTTTGGATAGTAATACTCTTCTTTTGAAAAAAATTTAAGGACTATTTTATCCTTATCTATAAAATTTTTAAGATGAAAATACCCATGAACTTGAAAAATATTACACATGATTGGTGGCCGGATTTGGCCACTCGGCTGCCGGCCGTTGGATGATGACGTTGGAACGATGCACGGCTGGTTGGATTTGGTCGATTGTGCGCCGATGTAGTTATTTCCAGTCACAGGCTTCTAGCCGTCATTAACGACCAGAAGGCCATATCGGCGTACGACCGGCTAGATTTGGCCGGTCGTGCGCTGTTACGTCCACTGCCGTTGGCACCGACTGTTGGGGCAAGCGACTAGACAATGGCTTGGGGTGGGTTGGGGTGATTTGGTTAGAAAATAAACTTTTATGTGGCTGTGGTGTTTTAGTAATATCTCAAACATAGGGGGTTAAATTTTTTTTTTTTCAAAAAATAATATTATATTAATATTTTAAAAGGAGGACAATTTAGTAATCTATATAACATACCCACCAATTTATTTTTTCCAACTAAACATATCAATATAACATACCCACCAATTTATTCTAACCAACCAAACAAATTTTCCTAAACATTCCCAATAATCTTTTAGGTAATCTAATTTTTCGTTAATATAATATTTTAGTAATACAACTTTCTATGAACCAAACACACCTTTAGAATATTTTACTCTGGGAAATGGTGGATTAGGATTAGGATTAAGGTTCCAAGGCTAGTAAATCAATATTCCATTCTCATTATAAAATATAAATATGAAAATTACTTTTCTGATCTTATTTTGAATTTAAATTTTCTATTTTCACCTTTAAAAAATATATTTAAATGTTAATTATTTTGTAATTTAAAAATTATTAAATTAAAATATTGAAAAAATTAGGTTATTTTTCTAATGGGCGGCACCGAAATTCTCTTTAAAAAAAGATTAATTGAGATGCATGTAAGCTATACACCTCGATCATAAAAAAAAAAAAAAAAAAAATTCTCCTTCAGTTGTCATCATCAATGTGTAGAAGACAATAAGATGATAATCAAATCTTCCAAGTAAGCCAAATTTGTCTGTGATCAACGCATTAGATACATGTGCCACTTAATTGCTAACGATTGCCAAAATTTCCTCTATGTGTTCCACCAAATACCATATTTAAAGTGATTATTACTAGCGTATATCAACGAATAAAAATTGATTTATAACATAATTTTATAAACTTTTTCTCATAACCTTGACATGACAGTTCACAATTGGACAGACGAGACCCATAGCGAGTAGGCAAGACTTATTTACGAGCTAACTAATTGCGAGCTACCATGTCGGAGTTGTAAGAGAAAATTTGTGAGATTAGGTTGTAAGTGTAGTATTATCTTATATCAACAAATCAGTGGCCAATGATCTTGAACATGTTGACTATGATGTCAAACGCGCGGTGGCCAGCAGCGGGTTGATGGGTCTCACCACAATTTTTCAATTTTTTTTATTCTATGATTGTAAAAATGTTGTTTTTTTATTGACTGAATATATATTTTTATATTATTTCATACATCCCTTTGTGGGATTGTTCAATATGAGTATGCCCAGGCTTTTATAAAACGACCAAAAACCCCCTTATAATTATTAAATATCCTCTAAAATTATTAAAAATCCCCGTCTCAAGTGGGCTTTAAATAATTACAGAGGCGTTTTTAGTAGTTTCTGAACACCTTGGGTGGGATAAGATTTAACTATCCTGAGGGGGGTGTAAAAATAAACCCTTTTTATTTTGATATTAACTTGACATAGAATGTTTTATATTTATTTTGTGAAATCATGAGAACAATTATCACGTTTATTAGGCATAAATTATATTTATGGAAGGGAATATTACTCCAAGGCTTAATTTGTGATTGTTGTAACCTATCTCTTAATCATTTTTGTTTAATTTTATGAATAATCAGCTTTTGATATAAGTTTTCAGGTGTTTCTTTTGTTTAATTTTTCAATTGCTTTTACTTTTAGAAAATGATATGTGACAAATGCAAAAATGATTAAAATAGGGTTTTTTTTTATCATTATTTATAGGATTAATTTTTTAATTTAAAAATGTAACTATAAATTTTAACTTTAAATTCAATATTTTAAATTTAGAGATATTTTTATCCACACACCACACACCACACATTTAATTTAATTCCCTCAATTCTCTTTGTTATAACAACATACATAACTTTTGTTTATGATTAAACTTAAATCTATGTTTGTTTATACACCAAATTCTCTATTTTCATTTTTTTGTTCTTGAAAATGTGAACCAGATGTTAATTTATATTTTGGCCTTTTATTCTCATAAAAAAATAAAAAAATAAGTCATAAAATTTTTTTTTTTTTTTTTTTTTTGGGAAAGGACAAAATACTTGCTTTCTCTAAAAAGTTTGAGTTAATGATTAATCCCCTAAGATATGATATAATTACCAAATCCTCCTGATGTTTTGGAAATAATATAAATTCCCCTGTCATTAACTTTTAGGTGTTAAAATGAATGATAGGAAGATGATAACAATACAATGTAAATTTTAATGCTTCACTGATGGTAGTGTGAGAGTCCTAGGATCAAATGAGGAGAAAACCAGAAAACTGTAACACTTTCCCAAGAAGCAAACAAAAAATCTAGAGAGAAGATTGAATAATCATAACTGAGTTTTATTTAATTTCAGCTTCTTTTTACAGACGGATTCTTGAATTGTTTTTATACTCAAGGTGAGTCCACGTTGGCAATCCGTGTGAGACTTAAGATTAACAAACACAATTGATTCAAAAGAAACACAAATTGACAACATTTCAGCAGTTGATCTCTTCTCCAGCTTGATGAACTTCAGCTAAAACAAAAATGAAACACCCAACAACTTTGATCTGAAATGGCAGTGTTCTACTAAAAGAATTTAACGCCACTTAACAAAAGCCGTTAATCGAACCGTTATGCAGTGAACATTTTTTAAAAACAAACAGACACTGTTGCAGAAAATCGTTGAGCAGTGGATATTTTGAAAACTAGAAGCTTTGAATATGAATTTGGGAACTGGAGAGGCAAAGAAGAGAGCTCTCTATCTTGAACTGAAAACTAGAAACTCTGAATATAAATTTGGAAATTTGAGTATGAACTGAAAACTGGAAAGAACAGAGTTCTCTGTTATGAACCGGAAAATGTTGATTCCGTAATAGAGAGAAATATTCCTGTTATTTTTGTTATTATATCATACCCTAAGGGGGTTAATGTATTAACTCTACACATTTTAATCCTTGATTTTCAATTAACACCATATTCTATTACATCCCTTTAAGTAGATCAAATTAAGATCCAGTTTGACTATATTTTGTGGGAAAATGCTACACCCACAACCTCTTCTCACAAACTTCCTCTCACAACTCCGATGTGACAAATAGCAATTAGTCAGCTTGTTATGAGTCTCACCTTGGTCCCATTTGATAAATTACAACTGATCAATTATAAGCTGTCACGTCGGGGTTGTGAGAAAAGATTGTGGGTGTAGCATTAATACTCTATTTTGTGACCAAATGTGACCTCAAATTATATTCTTATAAATTTCAAAATATTATTTTTAGACTATTAAACTTAAAGCTACCTAGGGTCAAGTCTTCGAGATACTAAAATTGAGGGTTAGTTGAAAACAGTGTAAGGGTGAGCTTGGATTGATGGAGCTTCTCCTGTAATAACTTATTTAACCTGTTATATCTGTTAAAAATGATTATTGGAGAAGTATATTGTTGTATAATCAATTTTATTGAAGTATATCATTTGAGATATTTGATGTGACACATGCATGTAGAGTAGAAATAATAAACCAAGAAGAAATGTCAGTACATTAATACGTAATATTCTGAAACATCTTCAATTATTGACATAAATACTTGAAATGAAAAACATTACATTATTATTCAAGCCATGCACAACGAATCCAATCATTCATAAATCAATGAATGATTTAACGGCACTATTCTTTTGGGCACTTGTAGTAAGCTGGGACTTTGCAATCGATCTTACAGGTCTTGAGGATTGAGTTCAAAGTATCAGCAATCTTATCCTTATGTTTATCAGGAAGAGGAACAGCTTTGCAGAGGCATGATGCAGCTTCACTTGCATCTACTTTTCTAAGGTATTTGCAGCAACCTTGGCAGTCCTTATCTAATTTTTTGCCCGAGGCCACCTTCATCAATGTCTCACCACAATGGAAATGTGCTCCAAACTTGCTGCATTGCTTAAGCTTCTTCTCTTTCTCTGCTGATGTGGAAGGAACAGAAATTAGCACCAAAGCCAAAAAGAGAAGTAATGCCAAAGCAACTCCCTTGGATGAAGCCATTAATTTCTCAACTAAAGCTTGGAAAATATTAGGATTTAGAAAGTTTAGTTTGTGAAAATATGGGAGCTCCATCAGGGTATTTATAGGAGGAAACTTCATGTTTTATGAAATATAATATTGTTTCCGGCAGATCATGTATCTGTAAAGGTTTTATGCGTAAATGTTGCCAGTTTATGTACTGATTATTTAATGCGTGGTTTAAGATAACATTTACTACAATATTATATTTGTAAAACTAATACACTTTATTTATTTATTTATTATTATTATTATTTTTTTTCAAATGATCACAGCTGGTTGATTAATTATTGTTGTAACATAAAACCCAAAACAGAACAAAAATGCAGTATCCGAAAAACCAAGCAACCACCACAAGTGTACAACAATAATGTTTAAGCAAAAATAAAGACAAGAGAAAGGAAAAATAACACCAGATATATAGTAGTTCGGTAATCTGAAAGATTACCTACATCCACTCTTCAGGGCAAAAGAAAAAGATCCACTATGAGAAATTGAGAAACCTTACAGAGATTCGGCTCACCCCTTTTACACAAAGCACAAACCCGAGAAAAGCCCCTTTGATTTTACACCCGTACACCTAGGTGCTCTCACCACTCATACATTATAAAATAGGCAGAAATTAGAGACAATTTATACAGCAAAACAAGGCAAACCAAATAGGATAGATAAGACCTACCATCACCGTTTATTCCATCGACGTTCTTCGGATTTCCAGCATAGCATCTCTAACCATTTTCTCTCTCTGTTAACCAAGAGAGAATGAACCAGAAATGAGCTGTGCACGACTTAAATCAGATTAGGTCTTTGAAGATGCCAGAAAGACTGAAATGCCCCTTAAGTCAATAACATTTTACATTGACCACCCAAAGTATAAATTGACTTCCACGTGTGAGTATCAAGTGCCACATCACAACATTTCTCATTGGTTAATGCGCATGTTCATGTGTGTATTTTTGGGATATAGTCTTGCGCACAAAGGTTATATATGCATGTCCTCATCAGGCATAATTTATAGAGTTAAACAGGTCAAGTTTAATGAGTTTAACTTTCCCTTTAAGTCTGGGTTTCAAACTCAACAAAGTGAGAACTCCACTTCTCTTGATCCTGTTGTTTCATCTCCTATAGCTCAGTCTTAGTTACTTCCTTCTTTTTCAAGTTCTACTTGTGCAAGTTCACATTCCCCTACGTATGAGAATTCTTAGGATCATAGACAGCTTCCTAACATTCTCTAGGCTATTTGTCCCACTGATTAGCCTACTAGCAATCCTATCAATCTTCCTACATATTCACATGTGCATCATAATGCACCTAGAGCTTAATCTTAATGTCCAACTAGTACTGATTATTTATCTGATTTTGTTAGAGAAGCTCATTCCATCAGTCCTCAACAAGATCAGCTCTTAACACCTAGTATTGTCTCTATTTCTGTAGATGGTTGTACTGATAATAATGCTCATGCAGCTCATCCTCCACAGAAGCAAAATCCTTCTGATATTCATCTTGAAGTAGTTCTTCCATTGTCCTTACCACAATCTAAATCTACTTCTCTCAACACACATCCCATGCTCACAAGATCCAAAACAAAGTCTTGTGCTCCTTCCTCCTCAGCTCATGCTTATCTTTCAACTACTACCATACTTAAGAAGCCCAAGTTAGTCAAGGAAGCCATAGTTGTTCACGGATGGAAGAATGCTATGGAAGTAGAATATCAAGCTATCTTGGATAGTCACACTTGAGATATTGTACCCTGTGAAGAAGGCATGGATGTAGTAGGGTGTAAATGAGTTTGTAAAACTAAACTACACTCAGATGGTTCCTTACAAAAATATAAGTCTAGGCTAGTGGCTAAGGGATTCCAGCAAACCCTTGGCCTAGATTATTTTGATACTTTCTCCCCGATAGTGAAGGCTACCACTATCAGAATTGTGCTTTCCTTGGCAGTTCATCATCATTGGGAAATTCAACAACTTGATGTCAATAATGCATTCTTGAATAGAAAGTTGACTGAAACATTTGTTATGATGCAGCCTGAGGGATTTGTTTCATCCTTTATTGAACCATAAGTTTGCAGGCTTCATCAAGACCTGTATGGACTCAAACAAGCTCCAAGAACTTGGTTTGATGAACTAAGGGCAGCCTTACTCACTTGGGGTTTTCTTAACTCCACTTCTGATGTGAGCCTGTTTTGCTTCAGGAATGATTCTCAAGTTGCTTATTTACTAGTGTATGTCGATGACATCTTAGTTACTGGCAATAATGATCAACTTATAGCCCAAGTAATTAAGGATTTAAATAATTCAAGTCTTTTTCTTACTCAAACAAAGTATACACATGACTTGTTGGAAAAAGCAAAAATGGAAGATTCTAAACCATGTGTTACTCCTATGGCCCTTGGTACAAAACTTGGGAAAGAAATTGGAGATTTGTTTGATCAACCAACTTTATATCAAAGCATTGTTGGTGGCCTACAATACTTGACCTTATCCAAACTAAATATAGTTTTTACAGTCAATAAATTGAGTTAATTTTTGCAAAATCCTACTATTCTTCAATGGATTGTCTGTAAGAGGGTCTTGCGGTATATTAAGGGCACTTTACAATATGGCTTGGTGTTTAAGCCACATAAGTTTCTTCACTCAGAGGCCTATGTTGATGCGGATTGGGCCAGTAATATTAATGACCGTAGATCAACCTATGGATATGCTATGTTTCTTGGTGATAACTTCATGCAATGGAGTTCAAAGAGCAGAAGGTGGTGTCCCGATCCTCTACTGAAGCTAAATACAGGGCATTAAGTCAAGTAGCAACTAAAGTTGTATGGATTCAACATCTCTTTAAAGAACTTGGCATTGATCTTCCACACACACCTATTATATGGTGTGATAATATGAGTATTCGAACTCTATCATCCAACTCCGTTTTTCATGTCTGCACTAAACATATAGAAATGGAAGTACACTATGTTCGAGAGCTTGTTGCAAGTAAAAATTTGCTGGTACAATATGTTGCTTCAGAGTATCAAAAGGCTGACGTATTGACTAAATCTCTATCTAGTGCAAGGTTTGCTTTGTTACAGGAAAAGCTAAATGTTTTTGCCAGTTTCCCTGCCTAAATATTGTGCTGAATCTCTTGATGTTGTTTACTGGTTTGCACTGGTTAGATTGTTTAGTGTTGCTGAATAGTTCAGTGCTAACTAGTTCTGTTCTTCATAATAGTCTGAGGAAAAGTAGTTTAGTTCTTTATGATGATCTGAAATATTTAATGTTGCTCATCATGATGCAGTAAAGTGATGAATACTGTGATGGTACTCTTGGCACACTAGTATTGATTTGTATAGGTTTGTTTTGGTATGAATATTGGGCATGGGCATGTTATTAGTTCCTATGCTGATATTGCAAAAGTTATGGCTACTGTTACTACAAAAGTTATGGCTATTGAATGAAGTCAAGATCACAATAGAAGATTTAAGGTATGTTATTAGTTCCTATGCTGATGTTACAGAAGTGTGGCTATAGAATACAATTCAGAACAGAAAAAAGAATGAAGTTCCAAACTACTAAAGTGTGGCTGTAGAATGAGGTTCAGTTTTAAAAAGGGGATATTGACATAAGAGGATGGCTCAGTTCAAAACATAAGGTTAGATTTAAATGGGGATAATGGATCAAATTGAGGATGTTCAGCTTAATAAAGGATATTAGACTTAGTTCTGTTTAAGTGAGGATATTAGACTAAGTCCTATTTAAGTGGGGCTATTAGACTAAGGTTTGTAAAATCAATTTTAATAAGTGTAAGGGAGATTGTAATTTTTCATGTTTGTGTCACTAATATGGTGCGTTTAGATTGTATTGTTATATAAAAGTGGTTATGTTTGTTAATTGGCAGTTAATGAAAAATTATTGTTATTCTTCAAGCTCACGTTTGCGTGTTCCTTTTTTCCTCTTCTCTGATTTTTCTTGGTTTTCTTGAAATAGTTGAAACCTTTCACCCATAACATATTTTGTTTTCAATTTTTGAGAAAGGAACTTGATTTTAGCCCAAGTAATATTGGGTTTGTCACCATTGTTGGACCTACATATTAATATTCTAAACTACTGTTATGAGGTCAATTATTGTCTTTGGCCCAATTTAAACTTTTATCTAGAATTATTTAAAATAACTCATTTTACAATGGAGTAATTGTTTGATTTAGATTAATAAGGGAATTGGCGGTTAGAAGTTGAAGTGTGAATAAGGCTTCTTGTAAGAGAATACTCAGTTATATTAAAGGCCCCATTCATCATAGTTTATATATATATATATATATATTTCAGGAGAAGTGTAGATTTGTATTGGAGAGTTTTGTTGATGCTGATCCGGCTAGTAGTATATCAGATAGAAAATCCACCAGTAATTATTATCTGCTGGTTATTTGATTTAATGGTGTTCTCAAGAATAGAAATTTGTTGCTCTCTTTCCCACAAAAGCTGAGTATAAAGCCTTAGCCTAGACTGTTGACCAAGGTTGACTTTTCTTTTTAAGGACAAAAGTGTGAAAAGGAGGAAACGATGTCATTTCTCTCTTTACTTTCTATTTACTATTCTTCTCTCTTGTTCACTCACTTCTTCATATAAAAGTGAGCTCAATCATTTTGTACTTTACCAATCAAGCAATAATAGAGTATTCTCACTCAAATTTCTTCCAAAATTCTAACTTCCTTATAGGTTTCTCATGGTATCAGAGCCTTGGACTAAAGTCAATGGCCAAATCGGTTGAATCAAATCAATTTATTGTCAATACGCAGCAGATGTCTCACAATTCCAATCACAATTTCACCTTAGCTTTTCCTTCGAGCCTTCAAGTCATAAGCCCCAGATTGACTTTCAACAATTATAGAGATAACTACCGCTTTTGGAAGTTTCAAGTACTTTCAGCTGTTGGAGCTCATGAATTAGAAGATCATCTCATAGGTCCGGTTTCTTGCCCTCTTCCTTTAATCAGTGTTGAAAGTAAGGTTGTTAGTGAATAAGGAGAAGTTAGTTCGAAAGATACCTTGGTTACAAAAATAGTAAATCCAGATTATGTTGCATGGAAAAGGACTGATAAATTTTTAGTAACCTGGCTGTTAGCCTTAACATCTGAGTGTATGTTTTCATATGTATCAAAATTTTAGTCTTTAACTACTATTTGGTTAACCCTTGAGAATGAATTCTTAAATAATTCAAACGCAAGAGCTCTGCATCGGAAAAATTTACTGCAAAATACACAAAAAGGAAACCTAAGTGTCAGTGAATACATTAAGAAAATGAAAGGGATAGCTAAAAATTTGTTAGCCAGTGGGCAACTAATTCCTAATGAAGATTTGCTCCAATATATTCTTGATGGTCTAGGGCTAGAGTTCGACGCTACTGTAGTTAATTTGACATCCAAGATTGAGTCCAAGTTTGACTCAATTACTCTTCAGGAAGCGCAGTACTTACTTCAAAAGTTTGAGATGAGAATTGAAAAGTTTAATTCTATTGATTTTCAAAGCTCTGTTCATCTTGCTTCCATTAGTAATCAGGACAACAACTGATCAGTCCAAATGTTGCTTATAATCCAGCACTTTCTCCTAACCTAACACTGCAATCTGCTGCACCACACTCATATCTTACTAGTACTCATCCTCTTACCAATTCACTATCCCATCAACTATATCCTCTACAACCTCAGATTGCTCATTTGGAAATGAGTCCCCAGTATTCGTTTAATAATCCCACTGATCACTACACTTACTCAGCTCATATAGGATAATACAGAGCACTTTTTCCACCAAATAATCCATCTAGTTTTAATTAGTTTGGAAGAGGCAGAGGAAGAGGTACTAATAACAAGGGAAGACTAGTTTGTAAAATATGTAATAAGATTGGACATACTACAGTCCAATGCTATCACCGGTACAACTCTACCTATAATGGTGTGCTGCCACCTACGAGGTCTCACATTGGACAACCAACTGGTCCTATCACTCATTTTAAGCAATCCAATACACCATATGGCCAGCAGCCGAGTAATCACACTCAACCACATAATATATCTCTTGGTTCTCATACTGCTAATAATATGCAACCTCAATTTTCCCACTATTCTCAGCAAACACAATACACTGCTCCAACTACTTATGTACCTAATCAGCAACACATTCGACCACAGAATTTAGTAACAACTTTCAGCCACAACAGAATTTTGCCACACCATCAAGAGTAAACTCAATTGTTCCTCATACTCTGCTCCTGTTTCACAAGGCTTCAAAGTTCCTAGTTAGGAACCTAGTGGTTCCAGTCAAGCATTTATGGTTGCAAATCAGAACTTTTATGGTCCTACTAACAAAGAAGGCTCCCTGACTGTCTCTCCCGCCACTTGCCAAGACCCTGCTTGGTACATTGACTCAGGTGCGACTGACCATGTCACAGCTGACCTAAACCACCTCAACATTAGCCACAACTGTGATGGAGCTGAGCAACTTCAAGTAGGTAGTGGTGAGTTTCTTCATATCTCTCATGTAAGACTTACTCTCTTACCTAGTACTCTTAAATCTAAATGTCTTTACCTAAAAAATGTGTTGTGTGTGCCCAGAATTACAAAAAACTTACTTAGTATATCTAAATTTACTAAAGATAACAATGTTGTGGTTGAGTTTTCTGCTGATAGCTGTGTGGTAAAGAATAAAATTACAAATACAGTGCTACTGTAGGGAGAACTTAAAGCTGGGTTGTACCAGTTAAGTTTATACTCTGTCCTGCCCTCCAAATCACCAAAAGTTTGCTCACCTTCTGTTTTTCCTCAACTGCCAGTCTCTTCTGTTTCGAAGACTTATTGTAGTACAACTAAGCTAAATGGTCTAGCATCTAGTTCACTGTTTACTTGTATCACTTTAGACAAGTCCAATAATGCTGAGTCTAACTATTTTGGTGATGATTGTAGTTCTTTTGTTGCACATAAATCTACATCTGATGTGTCTATTAAATCAGATGCATCAGCTTGTAATGTCAATACACCTTACTCAAGTACTTGTACTTCAGATTTTCTTAATAAAAACTTGGATTTTTCTGCTTGTATAAATGACAACTCTTCATTGTTACATCATAACAATACTGATTGCTCACAAACATCTGATAATTTTAAACGTAGCACTATTGTGCATGTGAATAATTGCTTGCATTTTACTTCAGCATTGGCCACTCACACTAATTCTCCTCATGACTCTGCTTTTATGACTGGCATAATAGACTAGGTCACCCACATGCTGAAATCCCTTAGAAAATTCTCCTAAAAATACCTAGCTTATCAGTGTCTAGAAATAAATCCTCTATTTCTTTTTGTGATTCTTGTCAATTAGGAAAACTTCATAAAAACCATTTCCCTATCTCACATTCAAGAGCTACAGCTCCACTAGAACTTATTCATAGTGATATTTGGGGGCCTGCCCCAGTGTTATCCTTAGAGGGTTTTAGATATTACGTACAATTCATTGATGACTTTAGTCTATTTACCTAGCTCTTACCATTAAGAACCAAAGCTGAAGTAGCTTCTGTTTTCATCAAGTTTCATCACCTAGTAGAAAGACAATTTAATCAAAACTTAAGTGTCTACAATCTGACCAAGGGAGTGAATATAGAGGCCTAATTTCCTACTTAACAACTGCTGGAATTCAGTTTAGACACTCTTATGCTTATGTTCACCAAAAAAATGGTAGAAGTGAGAGGAAACATAGGCATGTAGTTGAGACAGGCTTGACTTTGTTAACTCATGCATCCATGCCCATGCATCTTTGGTGGTGTGCATATGACATAATAGTTTTCTTAATAAATAGAATGCCCTCATCTGTGTTAAACTTTGTTTCAACTTATCAAGTCTTATTTGGTAGAGTCCCTCTTTATTCCTCCTTGAAAATTTTTGGTTGTGCATGTTTTCCTTATTTGCGTGACTTTAATCATCACAAATTTAGTTTCCATTCCTCAAAATGTGTTTTTATCGACTATAGTCTAGTTCACAAGGGCTATAAGTGTTTGTCTTCCAATGGAAAAATATTCATTACTCTAAATGTCAAATTCAATGAAAATGAGTTCCCTTATATGAGTATCTTTAAACCTTCAATTTCCTCTTCTTCACCTGCCACTGTCATAGAAGCCACCTTATCCACTTTTCCTTTTATCTCTCATTCACATCATTCACAACCTCCAATATCTAGGAATCATACTGTGTTAAATCATACTCTTGATCCTACATTCTCCAAACCTCATACTCAAGCTAAACACACAGATACATCTCCTCACATCAACTCAATTCCAGTTGAAGTCTCTCCTGCAACAACTGGTCCTATAATCAGTCCTTCACCAACTATTAGTAACTATAATTCTTCCATAACATTTGATATTCCTACTCCCTTACTATCCTCATCAGATTTACAACCTGCACCTTTAACACCATAGATGCCCAACTTGTTAATTCTTCTTCCTCCCCACATGTTGAAACTCTACTACCCTACCATCTTGAAGTTGATTTATCTTCATCACTGTTTCCTTCTTCCTCACAACCTTCTCCTTTCCCTACAAACACTCACCTTATGGTAATAAGAGCTAAAGCTGCCCACACTAAAACTGCCCTCCTTATATCCAATGAACCTTTTGTTCAACCTAAGCCTGTTTTAGTTAAAGATGCTTTAGTCAGATTTGAATGGAGAGCAACCATGAAGGCTAAATTTGATGCACTTGAAAGGAATCAAACTTGGACCCTTGTTCTAGCCACTGCTGATATGAACATAGTGGGGAATAAATGGGTATATAGAAGGAAATTTAATGCAGATGGCTCCCTTTAGAAGTATAAAGCTAGGCTTGTGGCCAAAGGATTCCAACAAACCCCTAGCCTAGACTACTTTGAGACATTCAGCCCTATTGTGAAGCCATCCACCATCAGAATTATCATCACACTTGCTGTTTCTAATGGATGGGAAATACAACAAATTGACATCAATAATGCCTTCGTAAATGGCACCTTTTGTGAAGCTATTTTCATGAAGCAACCAAAGGGCTTCCTTGACTCACATCTTCCTCACTTTGTATGCAAATTAAATAAAGCTCTTTATGGTCTCAAACAAGCACCTAGGGCTTAGTTTGACAAGTTGAAAGAAGCTCTTTAAGTAGAGGTTTTCTACATTCCATTTCAGACACTAGTTTGTTCACTTTGCATCATGATAGCCTTATGATCTATCTTCTCATATACGTAGATGATATCTTGATTACTGGTAGCCACACTCAGTTTATACATCAGTTAATTTAAGATTTGAACAACGAATTTTCTCTAAAAGCTCTTGGTAAAGTTGAGTATTTTCTTGGTATTGAAGCTTCTACACCGTAAGCAAACCAAATATATCTCAGATTTGCTGGCTAAAACAAAGATGTCTGAAGCTCATCCATGTCCTTCATAAATGGCTTTTGGCACTAAGCTAAGCTCCAATGATAGTGGGGTTTTTAAAAACCCCACTCTTTATAGAAGCACCATTGGTGCCTTGCAATATTTAACACTCACCATGCCTGACATAAGCTTCACTGTTAACAAGCTCAGTCAGTTCCTTCAAGCTCCTACTGAACTTCAATGGCAAGCTTGTAAACAGGTACTTAGATACCTCAAAGGCACTAAAGATCATGGTTTACTTTTCAAGCCAACAGCATCCCTAAGTGTTGAATGTTATACTGATGCTGATTGGGGTAGTAACCCTGATGATAGGTGTTCTACAAGTGGTTATTGTGTATATTTGGGGCTAAATCTCATTCAATGGAGCTCCAGAAAACAAAAGGTAGTAGCTTTATCATCTACAAAGGCTGAATACCGGGCTTTGGCTCAAACTGCAACTAAAATTGCTTGGCTTCAAAGCATATTTTTGGAACTGAAATTATCTTTTCATGACTCTGTTATTATATGGTGTGATAATCTTAGTGCATGAGCCTTGGCTACAAACCCAGTCTTCCATGCACGTACCAAGCATATTAAGCTGGATGCTCATTACATTCGGGACTAGGTTATTGCTAAAAAGTTGGTTGTGCAATATGTTCCTTCTCAATTACAGATTGCATATATACTCACCAAACCTTTATCCATCACTCAGTTCCAAGCTTTAAAGGCCAAATTGAATGTGGTTGATGTTAATAGCATACAGTAGCACTCAGCTAAGCTGAGTGTCAGATGAGATTGATTGATAGCCCCTCCCTCTTATTGAGTAACAATTGTTCTAAAAGCACAAAGGAAGCCAACTGCTCTCTACATGTTAGTACTTCCATAGTTATTAAAGCTGCAAGATAAATGCAGTTGATTTTTTTTTAAGGCATCTGTTTGTCATCAGTCATAATTGTTTAATTGTTTTAATCCGAAGAGGAGTAATCTCTTGATCAGTTTGTGAAGTTTGTGAATCAGAGAAAGAATAAATTTCCTACCTAGTCTGAGGGGGAATGTGAATTAAAGAAAGAATGAACTTCTTGCAGCAGCAACAGTTTTTGTTTAGTTAAAATGCAGCAAATTTTTAGCAGAATGAACTTCCTCCAGCAGCAACAGTTTTTGTTTTAGTTAAACTGTAGCAGATTTTTAGCAAAATGAACTTCCTGTAGCAACAACTAAAATGCAGCAAATTTTTAGCAAAATGAACTTCTTTGAGTAGCAACGGTTTTTGTTTAGCAGCAACAATTTTTGTTTTAGTTAAAATGCAGCAGATTTTTAATCTGCTTACAATTTAGAAAAATGCCTGAGATGTTTACTTATAGAGAGAATGTTGTTATGTATTGAAATGGCATGAGAAGTTGGAATTAGTGTAGTTTGGTTTGAGGGAGCATGCTGACCAAGGTTGACTTAGCTGGAAATGGCATGAGAAGTTGGATTCAGAGTAGTTTGGTTTAAGGGAGCATGTTGACCAAGGCTGACTTTTCTTTTTAAGGACAAAAGTGTAAAAAGGAGGAAATGATGTCGTTTCTCTCTTTACTTTCTATTTACTGTTCTTCTCTCTCGTTCACTTACTTCTTCATATAAAATTGAGCTCAATTATTTTGCACTTTACCAATCAAGTAATAACATAGTATTCTCTCTCAAATTTCTTCCGAAATTCTAATTTCCTCTAAGTTTCACATGGACTTACAAAAAGCTTACATAAATTTTGAGTTTATCTTATTGAATTGAAATGATTTTACATATGAATCAATGTAACCAAGGAATTATTGTTTGTATATACATTGTAAGAACAACATGCATGAAGAGTAGTGGAAATGAAGAATGAAAGCATGAAAGTTTAGATTCACAAAACCGATTTTCAAACAAAGCTTGGAAAAGAGATTCATACTCCTTTGCTTTGGATTGATGAAGATAAGACTCAAAATGATGAGACCTCCACAATTTAACACTACGTTGAGAGATTTAGAGAGTGGCTGTGGCTAGGGAGAGAGCTTTTAGTTTGTTTTTGAGTGAACAGGTGAATAATAAACTAAAATGCAACCTTTTGCATTTATATATACTTGGGCAATTTTGTAATTATTTGTTTTTCACTTCCAAGCCCCAATAAAATCTTATTTCAAAAGGAAGCCCNTAGGAGACTTTCTCATCGAAGACTTTACTATGTACTATAGTAACTTGAACCCGTGAAGACTCTTAAAATCTGAAAACTTGAGGTTTTGCATGTGCATGTATCACCCATTTCCTCCTATAAATTCCCATGCAAGAACTTCACAAATCCATCTCTCGCAATCAATTCTCTAGCTCTAAACTTTCAAAACCCTAAATTAAACTTTTCAAGTTTTGTCAATGGCTTCCAAGGCAGCTGTTACTTCAACTGCTTTCCTCCTCTTCAACACTCTGCTGATCTCCCTTATCCCTTCCTCATTAGCCACCGGAACTTGCCTTGTGTCGGTTACCGCTTTGGTTTCTGCATGTGTTAATTTTGTTTATTTTAAACCAAGGCCTACTTGTTGCAGTCTCCTTAACGGTTTGGCTCAAGTGGATGTTGGTGTATGCCTTTGCAATCTTCTTGGTCTCAGGATTCTGAAAATTGACATCACTGTGATATTAGGCTTAATTGCCGCTAGCTGCCCGAATGTTTATGTTCCCCCTAACTACTCATGCTATTGAAATCTACTCCATTTAGCATTATAAAAATACTAAGACAAAAAAAAAAGGCAAAGAACTCAGAAACAGAGAGTAAGAACAACTTTAAAAAATGAGCACCAATGCATTATTATTTATTTTTCACTGAAGAATCTGTCTTTTATGTCTACAATTTATAGAGAAAGCAAGTTAGGTGCTGTCCCTGTTGTCTGAAATCTCAGCCGCTCATTCTATATTATAGAGTTTTTACTCTAACCATTGGATTTATTTACGTTGATACAAGTTGCATAACTAATGGATAACAACTTATCAACTTGCATAATGAATGAATAACAACTTATCAACTTGCATAACAATATCAGCCGCAACTTGTCAACTTGTTCAACTGACTTTGATCCACTTGCAGTTTGTTTGAGAGAAATGCAACAAGCGTTGATATCTGAGAACAGAAATCTTTAACTACTTGAATTGAAGCTTGCTGTAGTTTACATCATCCCTCAAGCTGAAATCCAAGCATTCAATCCAAACGTGTTTTCTTAAAAGAAAAAAAAAATCATTTGTTCTCTTCCTGATCCTCCCTCAATTTTAAGTTTGCAACTTGCCTTGAACCTGATCGTCCCTCAAGCAAGAACGAGGAAGAGGGAGCAGAGGAAGTGTGACGCCCCACTTGAGGTACGTACTTAAGATTTGCTGTATTACTTAAATGTTCATTGATTCAGCTTCAATTGAGTTTGTATGTTGTCATGGTTGGTTGTTTGGCCTTTAATTTAAATGGTATGTTGAGTTGGTTGAGTGTTTGCCTTGAAATTGGTTGAGACTTGAGGAATTTTGAAGAACAGTCTTCGCCGCGGCGATGTTGGCTTTGTAATGGTAGTGTCGGCTCTGTAAGTTTTTGTTGGGCCGACAGAAATTGCTTCGCCGCGGTGACGGGATGACAGAAAAGTTTCTTGAGGTTTCTAGAGAATTCTCCATAGGGGTAAAATGACCTTTCTACCCCTAATTAGCAGGAAAAGAGGGGAGTAAAATGTAAGGAAATTTAATAGAGAATGTGTTAGAGATGAGGGTGTATTTGCAAAGAATTAAAGGGTAAAGATGGCATTTCTAAAAAAGAGTAAGGGCAACATGGGAAAGTTTGTATGTAAATTGAGCTAACAAAGGATTAAGTGTAGTAAACCCTTCATTTCACCCTTGTCCACCGCCATTCTCATTCTCTATTTTTTTTCCCATCCTCCATTCAATCTTCCAAGATTTCTACGGAGTTTTAGGGAACTTTTGGGTAATTTTTAGTAGAGATTTCATCTAAAGCATCCTAAGGTAAGGATTCTTGCTTTAGATATAAATTTGCTTATATTTGTATCTTGAAGTCTTATGGTTTTATTGTTTAAAGTTGTAGAGAAGGGACAAGGTACTAAGAAAAAGGAAAAGTGTTAGTGAAATCTCTCCATTACAAGGTAAGTAAATCCAACCTAAGTTGAGATTTAAGAATTCATTTGAGTAGAGATTGTGTATGTATGTGTATGTATTATGTTTGTTGAGATGAGATGAGATGAGATTAGTAGTTATGTATGATTATGGAATATGTTTGAGTATGAGAAGTGTTGAGCTTTTATGATGTTGAGTTGGGTTGATAAAAGTTGGAGAGAGTTTTGAGCAAACCTTATGGGAGTGAGTTTATTTGACAGGAATCTAGAGAGTATGTGGGAGTTTTCTCCCATTTTTGGATGATTAAAGAAAGGAGAATAGTTATAGTTAAAGTAGAGTTTTATATGCACATGAGTTGTATGAAGAAATGCTTGAGAAAGGCATGAGTAAGAGTAAAGAACCTTAATTATTGCTACATGGCATAATTGCATTTCATGAGTGCATTAATGAGCATGAATCATCCATATGCATTAATTATGCGTTAGAGAAAGAGTAGAAAAAGAGTAGAGTATTTTGAGTGTGAGCTTCTCTAAAAGAAAAGAGAAAAGAGAGTAGAGTAAGTTATGCGATGGGGAACCCATGAGTAATGGGTAGAGTATTCCCGCATGTACGTTGCAAAAAGAGAGAGAGCGGCTTGAGTATGAGAGAGAAAAGTGGTGTAGCCCGTGAGAGTACATGCGGATGAGGGCTATACCGAGAGTACCTGAGAGAGAGTTTATACACTCACATGGCCAAGGGTTCCGAATCCATGCATAACCGAGTCCGATCGGCTAGAACAAGTAGAAGTAACGGGGAGCGGGAGCGGGAGCGAGTCCCAACCGTGCCTCCGGTAAGATGGGGCCGTGACTTACAAAAGAGAGTTAGTAGAAAAGAGTTATGAGAAAGAGAAAATAGAAAGAAGTATAAGAGAGAGATTAAATAAGCATTGTAAGGAAAGAATTAGAGAGAGATTTACGGGGTTAGATGAACAGAGGATTTACTTACTGAGCATTGTTTTAGTGCTCACCCCGTTGTTTCTTATGTTTTGCAGGATCTAGGTGAGGACACAGTCAGATGGACGCCGGCAAGCAAGGGGAAGTGGTTACACTGTCCAGCATGTTTTTGATAACTTTTGTACATAATACAAATTTTGTGTAAAGAATGTATATGTTTAATAAAAGAAAAATTTGGGCCCAACTCTTTATACTATTTTATATGTATTTTATTATGTATATTTTTTGAGTATTTGAGTAGAAAGCAACTATTACATTTTTGGTATCAGAGCTGAGATTTTGGGATTTGACAGTGTACCATTCTTATCTCCACGACGTCCGATAGCCAACTGTGTAAGTTAATTCTTTCCTTACGTTAAGTGTTCTCTTGAATTGATCAAGTATGGTTGTTTTGTAGGTGAGGCGTAGTAACAGGAGGAAGGGTAAGAGTGTGATGAATGAGGGAGAATCCTTTAACCCACCAGAACCAACTCCCCCTACCCTTGATGAGACGAGGATTCGAACCATTGTACAACAGGTATTAGCGGAGGGTCAGGGGAGAGTTGTTCAGGAAAGAACCGAGACCCCCAGTAGAGTACCACCCACAAGACAAGAGCGAGAATGGTCAGTACCTCAGACAGTACAAACTCAGGTTAACCCGATTCAAGGGCTTGCAAACCAACACCAACTGCCAGAGTTTAGGGGTACTAAGGACCCGTTAGAGGCAGAGGAGTGGTTTAAGTCCGTAGAACGGATGGCGGCACTATTTCCTATGAATGATAGAGAGAGGATCAGATATGCCAGTTTCTTATTTAAGGGAGGTGCCCGAATTTGGTGGGAATTAATGGAGGAGACTCATGATATGGCCTCGATGACCTAGGAGGAATTCAGAAGATTGTTTGAGGTCGAGTACCAAACAAAAGATCGAATACATGAGAAGGTCCAAGAGTTTATTAATCTGAAGTAGGGGACTAGCACTGTGAAAGAATATTTAGTAAGGTTTAACTCCTTTGCTCACTTTGCACCTGGGATAGTGTATACACTGGAGTTAAGGAGAGATAAGTTTGTGCAAAGGTTTAGATCAGATATTGCTCGAGATGTAATGATAGGAGCCGAGCCCCCTCATACCTATAGTGAGGCTTTAACACGGGCTTTAAGGGCAGAGATCTATATAAACAAATACATTACAGAAGGGTTAGCTTTAACAGTATCTAGTGAGCCATCCACCACCTTACAGAGGGAGAGAGTAGATGCCACAAAGAATAGAGAAGTAAGGGCCAAGAAGAAGTTCCAACCAAGGAAGAATAGGAGAGATTGGCAGAACAAATGGCCCAGGACAGAAGGGTTTCCCCCTTGTGCTAAGTGCGGGAGGAACCATTCAAGAGAGTGTTTGAGGGACAGAAATGTGTGTTACAGGTGCTGATAGCCAGGGTATCTGATTAGGGATTGTAAAGCTCCTTTTCCACCAACAGCTTAGACCCCTAGAGGTACAAATGCCAGAGTATTTACAGTGGCATAGGGTGAGGCCGAGGCCAGTCCATCAACCGTAACTGGTAAGTTGTTATTTCATGTTGTTCCTTTATATACTTTAATTGATTATGGGGCTACTCATTCTTTTATATCTCATGGAATGATAGAGAGATTAAATTTGAAACCTACTAGAGTGAGTCAGCCCATTAAGATAGAGTTACCAGATGGAGTGAGTGTGCTGACTCAGGAGATGTTATTAGGAGAGTCCGTAGTGATCTAGGGTCTAGAGTTAACAGTTGACTTAATAGTTTTTAATATGCCCGACTTTGATGTGATATTAGGCATGGATTTCCTAGAGAGGTATGGAGTAGAAATTGATTGTCGGAAGAAGAAAGCGAGATTTAATCTCGATAGTGGAGATAAGTTTAGTTTTGGAGAGGGCCATCAGTTGAGCATGTTGATTAGTAGTGTAAAGGCTAGAAAGATGTTAAGAAATGGGTGTTCTGGATACATTGCTCATGTAGTACAGAGTGGTGATGTTCCACAGTCAGAAATTCAGAGGGTGCCGATAGTTCGAGAATTTTTAGATGTGATTCCGGAAGACTTACCAGGTTTGCCACCGAAAAGAGAGGTTGAGTTTAGTATTGAACTAGCACCAAGAACAATACCCATATCTAAAGCCCTTTACTGAATGGCCCCAGCAGACCTTTAGAAATTAAAAAAGCAACTCCAAGAGCTTTTAGATAAAGTCTTTATCCAACCGAGTCATTCTCCCTGGGGAGCCCCAATTCTATTTGTAAAGAAGAAGGACGGGTCACTACGGATGTGTATTGATTATAGAGAGCTGAATAAGGTGACAGTGAAGAATAAGTGCCCGTTACCTCGAATAGATGATTTGTTTGACCAGTTGAAGGGAGTAGCAGTATTCTCCAAGATTGATTTGAGGTCAGGGTACCATCAGGTAAGAGTGGATGAGCAGGATATAGCTAAGACTACTTTCCGTACAAGGTGTGGGCACTATGAGTTTGTAGTAATGCCGTTTGGCTTGATAAATGCCCCATCAATTTTTATGGATTTGATGAACCGAGTATTCCATGACTGTCTGGATTAGTTTATAGTGGTGTTCATTGATGATATTCTGGTTTATTCCAAATCGAGAGAAGAGCATGAGGAACATTTGAAAATAGTGCTGCAACAGTTGATAGAAAAGGAGTTGTATGCTAAATTTTCTAAATGTGAGTTTTGGCTCGACCAAGTAATATTTCTAGGTCATACTGTGTCGAAGGAAGGGATTTCAGTAGATCCGATTAAGATAAAGGCAATCCTTGAATGGCAGAGGTCGAAGACAGTAAAAGAGGTTAGAAGTTTCTTAGGCCTGGCAGGTTACTATAGACGATTTGTTGAAGGGTTTGCCCAGTTGGCTAAACCATTGACAGCTCTTACCAAACAGAAGACTCCTTTTGTATGGTCAAAAGCTTGTGAGGAATGTTTCCAAGAGTTAAAGAAGAGGTTAACAACATCTCCAGTGTCAGTGTTACCACAGGAGGGTGTAGATTATGATATTTATATTTAACCATAACCTAATTGAATTATACATATTATTATTATTATTTATTTTTTTGTAATTATACACTATTTTGAAGGCATTAATAATTGACATCTCAATCCTTAAAAAAACCATACAAATAGATAGAATTTAAAAATACATTAAATATAAAAAAGTTTGAATGCCACTGTCTAAAATTATGGATACACCATTGACACTGAGGACAAGATAGGAGACTTTTCATCGAAGACTTATATATGTACTATAGTAACTTGAACCCGTGAAGACTCTTAAAATCTGAAAACTTGAGGTTTTGCATGTGCATGTATCACCCATTTCCCCTATAAATTCCCATGAAGAACTTCACAAATCCATCTCTCGCAATCAATTCTCTAGCTCTAAACTTTCAAAACCCTAAATTAAACTTTTAAGTTTTGTCAATGGCTTCCAAGGCAGTGTTACTTCAACTGCTTTCCTCCTCTTCAACACTCTGCTGATCTCCCTTATCCCTTCCCATTAGCCACGGAACTTGCCCTGTGTCGGTTACCGCTTTGGTTTTGCATGTGTTAATTTTGTGATTTTAAACCAAGGCCTACTTGTTGCAGTTCCTTAACGGTTTGGCTCAAGTGGATGTTGGTGTATGCCTTTGCAATCTTCTTGGTCTCAGGATTCTGAAAATTGACATCACTGTGATATTAGGCTTAATCGCCGCTAGCTGCCCGAAGTTTATGTTCCCCCTAACACTCATGCTATTGAAATTACTCATTTAGCATTATAAAAATACTAAGACAAAAAAAAAGGCAAAGAACTCAGAAACAGAGAGTAAGACAACATTTAAAAAATGAGCACCAATGCATTATTATTTATTTTCACTGAAGAATCTGTCTTTTACGTCTACAATTTATAGAGAAAGCAAGTCAGGTGCTGTCCTGTTGTCTAAAATCTCAGCCGCTCATTCATATTATAGAGTTTTTACTCTAAACATTGGATTTATTACGTTGATACAAGTTGCATAACTAATGGATAACAACTTATCAACTTGCATAATGAATGAATAACAACTTATCAACTTGCATAACAAAATCAGCCGCAACTTGTATTGTTCAACTGACTTTGATCACTTGCAGTTGTTTGAGAGAAATGCAACAAGCGTTGATATCTGAGAACAGAAATCTTAATACTTGAATTGAAGCTTGCTGTAGTTTACATCATCCCTCAAGCTGAAATCCAAGCATTCAATCCAAACGTGTTTTCTTAAAAGAAAAAAAAAATCATTTGTTCTCTTCTGACCTCCCTCAATTTTAAGTTTGCAACTTGCCTTGAACCTGATCGTCCCTCAAGCAAGAACGAGGAAGAGGGGAGCAGAGGAAGTGTGACGCCCCACTTGAGGTACGTACTTAAGATTTGCTGTATTACTTAATGTTCATTGATTCAGCTTCAATTGAGTTTGTATGTTGTCATGGTTGGTTGTTTGGCCTTTAATTTAAATGGTATGGGAGGGGTTGAGTGTTTGCCTTGAAATTGGTTGAGAATGAGGAATTTTGAGAACAGTCTTCGCCGCGGCGATGTTGGCTTTGTAATGGTAGTGTCGGCTCTGTAAGTTTTTGTTGGGCCGACAGAAATGCTTCGCCGCGGTGACGGGATGACAGAAAAGTTTCTTGAGGTTTCTAGAGATTCTCCATAGGGGTAAAATGACCTTTCTACCCCTAATTAGCAGGAAAAGAGGGGAGTAAAATGTAAGGAAATTTAATAGAGAAGGTTAGAGATGAGGGTGTATTTGCAAAGAATTAAAGGGTAAAGATGGCATTTCTAAAAAAGAGTAAGGGCAACATGGGAAGTTTGTATGTAAATTGAGCCAACAAAGGATTAAGTGTAGTAAACCCTTCATTTCACCCTTGTCCACCGCCATTCTCATCTATTTTTCCATCCTCATTCAATCTTCCAAGATTTCTACGGAGTTTTAGGGAACTTTTGGTAATTTTTAGTAGAGATTTTCTAAAGCATCCTAAGGTAAGGATTCTTGCTTTAGATATAAATTTGCTTATATTTGTATCTTGAAGTCTTATGGTTTTATTGTTTAAAGTTGTAGAGAAGGGACAAGGTACTAAGAAAAGGAAAAGTGTTAGTGAAATCTCTCCATTACAAGGTAAGTAAATCCAACCTAAGTTGAGATTTAAGAATTCATTTGAGTAGAGATTGTGTATGTATGTGTATGTATTATGTTGTTGAGATGAGATGAGATGAGATTAGTAGTTATGTATGATTATGGAATATGTTTGAGGTATGAGAAGTGTTGAGCTTTTAGATGTTGAGTTGGGTTGATAAAAGTTGGAGAGAGTTTGAGCAAACCTATGGGAGTGAGTTTATTTGACAGGAATCTAGAGAGTATGTGGGAGTTTTCTCCCATTTTGGATGATTAAAGAAAGGAGAATAGTTATAGTTAAAGTAGAGTTTTATATGCACATGAGTTGTATGAAGAAATGCTTGAGAAAGGCATGAGTAAGAGTAAAGAACCTTAATTATTGTTACATGGCATAATTGCATTTCATGAGTGCATTAATGAGATGAATCCTCATATGCATTAATTATACGTTAGAGAAAGAGCAGTAAAAGAGTAAAGTATTTGAGTGTGAGCTTCTCTAAAAGAAAAGAGAAAGAGAGTAGAGTAAGTATGCGATGG
This sequence comes from Pistacia vera, assembly GCF_008641045.1. Taxonomy (NCBI): domain Eukaryota; kingdom Viridiplantae; phylum Streptophyta; class Magnoliopsida; order Sapindales; family Anacardiaceae; genus Pistacia; species Pistacia vera. The sequence continues at coordinate 552,008 of NW_022195994.1, read as the reverse complement.
GGAACCCATGAGTAATGGGTGAGTATTCCCGCATGTACGTTGCAAAAAGAGAGAGAGCGGCTTGAGTATGAGAGAAAAGTGGTGTAGCCGTGAGAGTACATGCGGATGAGGGCTATACCGAGAGTACCTGAGAGAGAGTTATACACTCACATGGCCAAGGGTTCCGAATCCATGCATAACCGAGTCCGATCGGCTAGAACAAGTAGAAGTAACGGGGAGCGGGAGCGGGAGCGGTCCCAACGTGCCTCGGTAAGATGGGGCCGTGACTTACAAAAGAGAGTTAGTAGAAAAGAGTTATGAGAAAGAGAAAATAGAAAGAAGTATAAGAGAGAGATTAAAAGCATTGTAAGGAAAGAATAGAGAAAGATTTACGGGGTTAGATGAACAGAGGATTTACTTACTGAGCATTGTTTTAGTGCTCACCCCGTTGTTTTTATGTTTTGCAGGATCTAGGTGAGGACACAGTCAGATGGACGCCGGCAAGCAAGGGGAAGTGGTTACACTGTCCAGCATGTTTTGATAACTTTGTACATAATACAAATTTTGTGTAAAGAATGTATATGTTTAATAAAAGAAAAATTTGGGCCCAACTCTTTATACTATTTATATGTATTTTATTATGTATATTTTGAGTATTGAGTAGAAAGCAACTATTACATTTTTGGTATCAGAGCTGAGATTTTGGGATTTGACAGTGTACCATTCTTATCTCCACGACGTCCGATAGCCAACTGTGTAAGTTAATTCTCCTTACGTAAGTGTTCTCTTGAATTGATCAGTATGGGTTGTTTTGTAGGTGAGGCGTAGTAACAGGAGGAAGGGTAGAGTGTGATGAATGAGGGAGAATCCTTAACCCACCAGAACCAACTCCCCCACCTTGATGAGACGAGGATTCGAACCATTGTACAACAGTTCCTCACAATTTGCCATATGTCAGCTTTCTATTTGTCAACTATAATGATTTCACTTGATATAATTACAGTTGACAAATAGCAAACTGATACGTGACAGATTGTGAGACAAAGTTGTGAGAAGGTGCTGTTGGTCTAGCATTTTTGTATATTTTATTATTACAAAAATCTAATCATCTATTCTTTCGACCCATATTGATCCTATAATTAAATTATATAACACAATCATATTGAATTAAACCATTGACAAATTCATATGTAAGTAATTGGTGCAATAAGATTTTACCTATGTGAGAAACCTTTTATACTCTAATTTCCATGAGACTCCTTAAAATGAATCAATTTTTTAATACCACATAATATCGTATTTTGTATTATAGGGTAATATTACTCAAAGTTACTATTCGTATTAGGCCTAAATTTTTCTTTCTTGGTTTATTTTTTACAATTAAGATAATAAATAATCATAAATTGGATATCAATCTACATAACATAAAATATATATATATATATATATATATATGTATATATGTATTGGTTTGAACTACACCCACTAGACTAATAGGATGGGGCACTAAAAATTGAAAAATCAAGATCTTGTTCAACTTTTTCCTTATAAATTCACGTTCTCCTGACTCTTAGTAACCACTTTTTCACCCTCCTAAAAAGTCAAAGTAAAGATTACAATTAATCAACTAAACAAAATTTCTTGTCTCTTCATTTTATGCTTTGATATTGTGTGTGAGTTTAATTTTAATTTTATTATTTTATTTCGTCAACTTATTCTTTTTATCTTTTAATTATAGTATATTTATATTATAAAGAAACTTTATTTGAAATGGATGCTAATAACCAACTCACAAGAAATTTGTCTGTGCGTTTCCACATGATATAAGCAGGATTAATCTTATCACTAACAGAGTCACTAATAGTCTTAGGTTCTCCATGACCTTGTTCTAATTCTTTCTCATTTACAGAATTAGACAGTATAAGAGGAGAAGGACAGGGAACTTTACCAAGTAAGTGATCCTCAAGTTCGTGTGAACCAACCGTGAACAAGACCTGTGAACTCCAGAAGCGATAATTGTTCCTAGTAAGCTTAGGGTTTATCACCTGCAGATTCAACGCCAGAGCTGAGGTGGTGCGGCTTGAAGATTCCCGCAACATTTCTTCAATGCTTTTGAGTGATTGTGAAGAGGAACCAGAAACGTACGCCATTGACGTGAGTCACTTGCTCTAATACCAAGTTAGATCTTCAAGGATGAAGCAAGAACTTAGCAAAACAATCAAGAAACAATGCAGGATTGAATCTGGATTCTGTTTCAGAGAGAAACGAATTCTGTTTTGATTTTTCTTAACTGAATTAGTAAAGTTACAGCTGAGCTTTTATACAAACACTCAACACTCTTGAAACGTCATCGTTTCTGATGAGTTTACAACAATTCTTTTACAAACGCAACCCTCATGTTTATAAACTTGCACTCTGGTCCTGCTAACTTCTTTAAGTAATACAATCAACTGTCTCAGCATTCTCATTTTCATGTATGTCAACCCTTACTTCATCATTAGTAGACATTTTTGTGGTATACCCTGCAAGGAACTTTAGATTAATTTAGAAGACTAAAGATTTTCCAGCGAAAGTATACTTTAAAGTTGAAGAGTCTGGCCTATATATATTACAACTAACAAATAAGAAGAAGAGTTTTGCCTAATTAGACTTATTTGAAGTCATAAGCATTTTTAAATTTTTAAATAAGTTATTTTATGTTTATTGCGAGAAGTTTAAACTTTGAGCTTCTTCAATAAACACTTTTTGAGCTTATTTGATATACACTTATTGAGCTTATTTTGAAGAGTTAAAATTTTAAAAATATGCTCATACTCCCCTACTAAATTTGACTTGATTTTTTTCTTCTACATTAAAACATTTATATTATTCTAATCAAACAACAAATAATTTTTGAAAGCTATATTTTCAGAAAAACTACTCGAATAAAATTAATATTAGTAGTCTAATTCTAAAGGGTGCTAATGTGTCTTTCAGGTCGGAATATTTACACTAAACAAAATACCCTTCACACCCATTTACTAAAATCAAGAATTATTAATTTGATTGTTACGGACTATTATAACTCTAGACACTTATTATACTTCACTTAAGATGTGTTTGGTTTAGGGAATGTTATATTAATGAGAATACTATATTAATAGGAAAATAGATAACCTTGAACATCAATAAGAATGTTATACTCAATGTGTTTGGTTAGATTGTAATAAATTAATGGGTATGTTACATAGATTACTGAATTGTCATTTTTTTTTTATAATAATACTATTATTATTATTTGAATTATTTTTTGAATCCCTTACATTTGAGATTTAGTTAAAACACCCCAACTACAATAAAAGTTTAAATTTTAACAAAATCACCCCCATCTATCCAAGCCACTATTGGCCACCACTGCCAATTGCGGTCGGTAGTGGCTTGAAAGGCGCACGTCCAACCAGATATGGCTGACCGTGCGTGTAATATCCCACTTGAGGTACGTATTTAAGATTTGTTGTATGAGTTAAAAGTTTATTGTTTTAACTTAAATTGAGTTTGTATGTTGAGTTGGTTGAATTGTTGCCTTGAAATGGGTTGAGTTTTGGTGAAGTTGGAAATTCAAACTTCGCCGCGGCGAGGAGGAGAAGTGGCATTCGGGTAGGTTCTGCCCAATTTCGCCGAGGCGACGAAAAATTCTTCGCCACGGCGAAGAGCCAAAAATAAAGATTCTTGAGTTTTCTAGAGAATTCTTCTTTTGGGACACAATGACCATTCTACCCCTAATTAGTAGGAAAAGTGGGGAGTAAAATGAAAGGAATTTTAGTAGAGATTGGGTTTGTATGGGGGTGTAGTTGTAAAGAATCAAAGGATATAGATGGAATTTTCAAGAAAGGACAAGGGCAAAATGGGAAATGAAGCTTATTATATGAACTAAAAAGAGTAAAGTGTAGAGAAAGCCCTTACTCATCTTCATTCCACCGCCTCTTCCATTGCCCATATTCTCTCAATTTCTCCACCCAATTTTCCAAGAGTTCTAAGGTTTTTAAGAGGGGTTTTGAGTAGAGATTTCATCTAAAGCTTCCTAAGGTAAGAATTCATGCTTTAGATGTGAGTTTTCTTGTATTTATAGTGAGGTCTTATTGTGTTGTTGCTGCCCTTGTGGTTGTTTTGAGTTGTAGAGAAGAGACAAGCCAACAAAGGGAAGGAAAAGTGCTAAGGAACCCATCTTTGCACAAGGTAAGTAAATCCAACCAAGTTGAGTTATGACTAAGCTTTGAGTAGAGACTTATTTTAATTATGTATGTACATGGTATACCTACTGAAAATTGAGATGAGATGTGTGCTTAGTCTTAGTAGTTGGGATTGATTAAATATGAGAAGTGTTGTTGATATGTGTATTGAGAATGGAGTTTGAGATGAAGTTTGAGAGATGTTGTGTAATCCTTTTTGGGAGTGCTTTTCTTGACAGGGATTATGAGTAATTGAGGGAGTTTTTCCCCAATTTGGATGGCTAGAAAAATGAAGTTTAGTAGTAATTTTCGTAGGGTGTTTATATGCACATGAGATGTTTGAGGAAATGCCTAAGTGAAATCTGCCCTGTCACTGCCGTAACTTTCTGAGTAATTTTTGAGTATCTTACGGTTCGAACTGGGCTGAGACCAAAACAGAGAAGTTGTAGCCCTGTTTCTAAGCTTTGAAACGAGACCAGAACCGTAGTAATCCGAGGTGTATAGCATAAGTTATGGCCGTTTTAGTGTGACTGGTGCAGAATGACTGTTTTGAGGAAATCTTGTAGTTGGCATTTCATTAGTGCATTAGGGAGCATGAGATAGCTCTACACCTTTGTTTATACACTTGAGAAGTAGCTTGAGATTTAGTATCGAGTGTGAGTATAAGTTCTTTAAGAGTTAAGAGAATAGAGTAGGTTGTGCGATGGGGAACCCGTGAGTAATGGGTAGAGTATTCCCGCATGTACGCCGCATTAAGAGCGCGACATGAGTATCAGATAGAGAAGTGGTGTAGCCCGTGATAGTGCATGCGGATGAGGGCTATACCCGAGTACCCGAGAGAGAGAGATTATATACTCACATGGCCAAGGGTTCCGAATCCATGCATAACCGAGTCCGATCGGCTAGAGTGATTAGAGGTCACGTAGAGCGGGAGTGAGTCCCGGCCGTGCCCCCGGTGAGATGGGGTCGTGATTTATGAAAGAGTTATGAGAAAAGAGTTTCTAAGAGAAAGAGAAAGAGGAAAAGAAAGACGTACCCAAAGAGATATTGAACGGAGAGTTGTAAGGAAAGAATGAGAGAGAGAGTTACGGGGATAGCATGAGTAGAGGATTTACTTACTGAGCATTATTTTAGTGCTCACCCCGTTGTTTTCCCATGTTTTGCAGGACCTAGGTGAGGACACTGTCGGATGGATGTCGGCGTGCGAGGAGGAGTGGTTACACTGTCCCTGATGTTTTTGATGACTTTTATTTATGTTATACATTTTGTATAAAAAATGTATATGTCTGTAAAGAGTATGTATATATGTTTAATAAAAGAAAAATTTGGGCCCAATTTCTTTATGTTATTTTATATGTATTTCATTATAATCTTTTGAGTAGTAGTGGCTATTATAGTGCGCCGAGGATTTGGTAAGGAATGACAGATCTATTCTTATCGTTTCTGGCCAAATCGATGCATCCGACTGTTTCTAGCTAGATCCATGGCCGTTAATTGTCACTTGATTATTAGTAGCCATTTTTGTGATAAATCCTTCAAAGAAATTTGGATCATGTAAAGCTGAATTTAATTTATAATAAGACTATATAATTTCTGATGAAACCAGCTGGACTTTAAAATTGAAGAAGTCAAATACAATTTTATGAATTAATTATAAAGGGATGCAGACTAGATATACAACTTAGAATACACAATAAAGCAGAATATCAAAACCCACCAGCACTTTGTTTCTGAGGTTGAGAAATCACAATCTAAATTTCTGAAAGCGTGTTTTACTTCACAATTGACATATATATTATTTAACATTGATCTAATTTAAATATTTGATAGCAATTAATGGCAATCTAAAATAAAATTCCAAAAACAGAAAAAAAGAAAAAAGATTTACCTCTGTTAATTTGGACTTGGATTCAATTCGCAGCTTCAAGAAGAAAATTTCAGAAGGAAACGATGAGTTCAACTCTTTCAAAGAGAATACTCAAGGCAACAGTATTCATTCTCCTATTAAGGGCAAAACTTAATGAAGAAAGATTTCAAGTCCGGTGAGGGAAATTACAAGGATAACCCTCAATTCCTAAATTCCAAAGCTGTCATGAACCCCACATTCAACAACCCAATTGTATTTTAATTATTAAAAACTTATTTTTCACGCTTTTAACTTAATCTTTCAAAGATAAAAAATAAAAAAGAATATGTCTATCCTTACAAACAACTCTACAAAGAAACTTATGAAGTGAAAAAAAAAAAACAAAGGAAAAACGGAAAAAGAGAAAGAGAGAGAGAGAGAAATGATGAAGATGAAGGATGGAGGTTAACTTTGAATGTCTCCTTTGTAGGCTTCTTTGTAAGACTAGCACTGCTGAATAAAAAAAAGCCAATGACATTAAAAGACTATGTTGTCGTATTGTTCAACTACCTTGTGGTTTTAGTCATATAAAATTAATGTGAATGCTACTGTTTATTTACTTAGTGATAGAAAATATACTATAATTTTGTTTAATTATTCCGTTCATAAGAATACCAACAATAGATAACCAATCTTGAGTGATCTAACAATTAATTAGAATTTTTAAGTGTATTACTCAGGAGATCTTGAATTTGAATTATTTAGATTGCTAATAAAGATGACTATTAAATAGATATATCTTATTGTCAATTTTAAGATCCTAAAGGATCAATTGAGACTTGTGCAAATTAGCCCCACACACTTCCTATTACCAGAAAAAAAAAAAAAAAAAAACCGAATAATTGGGGATAGAAACATCGACATGTGATCAATAATTAAAAGAGACTTTTTAAAAAATTTAATTAATTTTCTACGTAGAGCTGGGCATTTGGGACCGGGCCCAAAAGCCCAGCTCCAAAACCCGGTCTTAGGACCGGTCCTTGAGAGGACCAGTCCTTGGGACCAGGCCTAAGGAGGAGGGCCCTCCTCCAAGGCCCGGGCCTAAATTTTTTTGTATTTTTTCAATATAGTCCCTGTCAAATTACATAAAACCCCCTATTAATTTAAAATAAATATAAATTACGAGGGTTATAATGAAATTTTACAAAATTTGTTAAAAAAAAAAATCTTCTAGGTCCAAAAAATTTAAAAAATTTATAAATTTTACCCCTAAAAAATACTAAAAACCCCCTATAAAATTTTGTTTTGCCCCCAAAATATAAAAAAAATTAAGAGGGGAAAATGAAATTATCCAAGCCCATGGGACTGGTCCTAGGACCGGTCCTGGGCCCATGGGACTAGTCCCGACCAGGCCTAGGGCCTGGTCCGGGTCTTGGTTTTTCTCATGGGCCTGGGACCGGTCCCAGGCCCATGAGTGACTGGTCCCATTTGGGACCAGTCCCAAACGGGCCCAAGCCTGGGCCTGCAAGGGACCGGTCCCTTGCCCACCTCTATTTCTACGTCAACAAGGCTACTATCTTTGACATGTCTAAGTCACTCAATTGGTCAAAAAAAAAGATAAGAATCTGCCACCTTCGTCTTTATTGGAGTTGGGGATTTCGTGTCAGGATGTAATCAACATGAGAATATGAGAACAAGAAAGGATTTATTTCATTCTCCTTTTTATTGTTTAAAAAGGTTTGTGCGTTTGTTTCATTATTACTATCTATATTTTCAATTATGTGTTCCAAATATTATTTGACATATTATTCTAGAAATATTTATATATTTTTAATTATTTTTAGACACCTTAAATTTATTAATTTCATTAAATACCTCAAAAAAGTTTAAAAAATTAGCAAAAACACCCCCACCCAGCCATACTTACCAGATTCCAGCAACCACCCCCGGTGGTAGCCAAAATCTGTCACAACGGCTTACACCACGACTAGAACTAGCTGGTTATTCACCAATCTAGCATTTTTCAGCCAGATCTGACCGTCGTTCTTTGCCGTCATTGACCATCAACGAAGGTCATATCTTTGGTCATCGTTGATAGCCAAAGATGGACCTTTGTGGCCATCGATAGCCACATTCGGCCGTAGATCCCACGGATCTAGCCGAAAAAAACAATATTGACGTGTTACGACACAGATCTGACTGGTCTGTGTCGTAACACAATTTTTCGACCAGATTCCGACGGTGGTGGCCGGAATCTAGCATTACAGGTGGTGGGAGTGTTTTTGTCATTTTATATATTGGGGTGTTTAATTAAATTAGCAAACCTAGGAGTTTTTTTTATAAATTTTTAAATTTTACCTCGTAATACTCTCCTATTTAACTACCCAATATTATTCCTAAAATCCTATCCAAAATAATGAACCAAACGCACCCTTTGATATTTTTAAAAAGACTTTGATATTTTTAAAAAGATTTTTTATATAATTTTAGAGAGTTTTTAATAATTATAAATTATAAGTATATAATACTTTTTCAATATAAACATGAGTTTTATATTAAGAGTAACGACTCTTTCCCACCCAAATAATGGTTTAATGACACCTTTCCACCCACAGATTTTTAAAATATTACTTAACTACTCAAATTTCCTTTTCCAATTCCGACATTATTGTAACCTCACACCACTACTATTCTCCTTTCCGATCAATACTCACCGAAACCTCTCAAAACCTATTCTCGAAGCTGACAGTCAAGTGATTTGGTTTGCATAGTTCTCTCTTTTAAGTCAAATTTCGATCAATCTCAATCACCAAAATCTAAAACTTTCTATCACCAAAAGACTCATTGGTCTCCTCTCTACAAAAGCCTCAATAGTCTGGACTAAGTTTGTTTTTAGTTTATCGTTGGAATATAAATTTAGGTAATAAAATAATATTTTAAAAATTTATGAGTTAGAAAGTATCAATAAACCATTATAGGGATGGAAAAATGTTATTAACTCTTATATTAAAGAAATCTGATAAGGGATAAATGAAATTAATCCACACAAATAACTAGCATAGAGAAGAAACTTCAACGGAATTAAAGTAAGATACTGAACTGAAGGATAAAGGTTTCGTTGGTATGTGAAATAGTGTAAGAGATTTAAGAACAGTATCAATGAAGTAAAATCTGCAAAGAAAACCTTGGAGACAGAGAATTAATCGAAAGAAAACTGATCTGATTTTTATTTCACAATCTGCTTCCTTAGTATTTACTTTCCCTAGTGATACATGTCACTTTACATCATAGCCGTTCATTCACTTCCAAACAAACACACAATTACACAAACACCAATTATTCATCATTCGATTCCTTTGGTCTTTCTCGGCGGCAACTCTGCTCTCAGAATTGAAGAAAGAGCTGCCACTTTGTTTGAATTTGATTATTTGAAAGTTTCTATAGTTTGAAGATTGCTGTAACGACACCGTATTCTTGTAAGGCTTTCTAACAAAACCGTTATACTTAACAGACTTTTTCTTTCTTAAGCTTCAGCAATCATTTCCTTGCTGATCACTTTACATCACTGCTCATCACTGTTATCAACCATACACCATAGACTGCAAAATACAAAATTACTTCAACTGGTCTCTTATCAACCACAAACCATCAACATATTAGAAACACCAAACTAGAAACAATCAACAATTTTGAATCTCGAATCAGCAACACCAGATTATTAAGACCAACAACACCAAGCTAGAAACTGCATCTGAAACACCAAATTAGAAACTAATTTTGTCATGTTAAATTGAATTTCAATCTATAAATTTAATATATCATTGTTCTTTTATTGTAACATCTATAAATTTAATATATCATATTTTGGTGAAAGTAACAGTTGCATCATTCAATTTTGTTGCGATTTGGGCATAAACATTTCCTTTCTTTTCTGTGGTTGTAAATTTCAATTTATTGGTCATGATTAAAATTTAATATATCATTGTTCATTTATGCAACCTTTATTTTAAAAGTAGAAGCACTGTGTTAACTGTTAAGTTTATGAAGGAAAAGTTTGTTGCTGACATTCTATTTCAAAGTTCTGAACATTCATCTGATGATCATCTTTCAATGACCCATTTAATAGTTACATCTCTGAAGGTTCATGAGTACATTGATGTTTTAGTTGCTTTGCATAGAAATTAATAAATTGTTGGAGTTATTGGTTAAGTTCGTTTAGAGTAAAAAGGATATAAATTTTGTTTTTTTTTTTTTTTTTGTTTTTTTTTGTTTTTTGTTTCTTATATATTTCCTTATTTGGTTTTACTTTTACATACTTAATAAATGACACACTTCTCATATTATGTAAGACCGTTTGAATGAATTTGAAGGGAAATTCCATCACTGTCCCATGAGTTTGGGAACAGTATTTGCAGCATATGTGATTTTTTTAAACAAAGGGCAAGGTTTATGTGTGAAATTTTTTGAACTGCCAGGGGTGTCTTGTAATTTGTAAGGTGTATTGGTCATTTTTTAAAATAACAGGGGTAATTGAATTTTTTAAGGTATATAGTTGCTACGGACTCTCCTTATTTTTTATCTGAAAATCCTTATTTTGTTGAAATGATTAAAAATATTTTTTGTCCAACATATAGCCCTCCTAGTAGAGGTACAAGTAGAAGAGATAAAAAAACTTTATAATAAAATAAGAGATCTAACTTAAAATAGAATTTGAAAATTTCATGAACATATCTATTGCACTTACTTCAGACATATAGGCTGCTAGATCAAAAACATACTTTTTGAGTGTAACAATACATTATCTAGATCATAGTTGGTGTTTACAACAAAAAATTGATAGGTTTTAAACCATTATATGCTAAACATAGTGCTGAGACTACTTATTTTAAAAATTATTGAAGTTTTGCAAAATTATTTATTAACTAAGAGAGTTGTGACGCTAATGCTTGATAATCAAACTGCTAACACTGCAACAATTTCTTTATTTGAAAAGAGATTGGATCCGCATGGTGAAGACAAATTTTTTCACCAAAGATGTATTTGCCACATCATCAATTTGATTATTAAAGTAGGTTTAGAAGCTATACATTCGAGGATCGAAAGGGTGCGCACGACTATCAGATTCATCGTAGTAGCCATACAAGATGGAATGAGTACGTAAAATATTGTTGCCAAGAGGAGCCGCTAATTCGACCAAAAAAGTTATGTATGGATATGCTTGTTCGTTAGAACTCCATGTACTTGTCGTTGGAACTCCATGTGCTTGATGTTGCAAAGAGCTATGCCAACCAGAAACAAATTACAAAGTTCGTCAACTAGATGAACTATCCAGACGAAGTGATCAACGATGATGATTGGATGGTTTGCAATGTTTTCATTCATTTCTTAAAGTTTTTTATGATTCTACTAATACATTAAACGGTATTTATTATCTTACTACTAATGTAGTGTTAGATATTTTACTTCAAATTTATAAAACTTGTTTTAAACATAAATATAATGAAGATTTAAGCGACATTGTTTCACAAATGGAAGCAAAATATCGAAAATATTGGTTAAATATTCCATTCTTATATGGATTAGGTCTTATTATAGATCCTAGGTATAAATTAAACGTATTTAAATGTATGGTTACTAAGATAGGCTAGTATTTAGATCATGACTATAGTTTTTATTAGATAAACTTTAACATAAAATTGGAAAGTTTTTTTTTTCTGTATATCAGACTTGGTACAATGGAACGCCCAGTAGAGATGACTAGCAGGACCCTAATGAAGACATTTATCAACAACGATAAAGCATGGGATGTATATGGATCTAAATAGCGATGGCGGTGGAAGTAGTAGCTCCAGCTCATAGAAACATGGACCAAGTGAGTTGTAACACCTGCTCTCTACTACTATTCTTATAATATATACTATGTAAATTATAGATATACATAACGTATGAAAGACAGTGGGCTCAAATTTTTCTTTACTCATAAAAACATAATTCTTTACAAATACAAAATACTATGGTTTAAAAACTTTCTAATTAATACAAAATATCATAGCTGGTGGATAGTGGTGCCGATACTCTCCGCACCTCGACGTCCATCGGACCGCTGCTCCTATTTCCTGCAAAATAGAGAAGAACAACGGGGTGAGCACACCAATGTTCAGTAAGTAAATCCTCTACTACCTGTCCCGCAACTCACTCTTTGGTTCTTTCCTTACTCTACCGTTCTTCTATTTCTAATTCTTACTGTTTTTCTCTTTCTTTTTAATACTGTTATTCTCCTTTAACTCTGTTTTGCTCTTTTTATTCTTTCTTTCTCTCTGTTCTTATTCTCTTTTCTCCTTCTCTTATTCTTACTCACCATGAAGAAAAATCATGATTCTCTCTTATTCTCATCATACTCATCATGAAGGAAAATCATGGTGCATGCTTGTATGAGCTGTACATGCAATTAATGCAAAAGAGCTACATGTTTCTTTCTTCTACTCTCGATTCTTACTAGCTCAAACTTTCTCATTCTTTCTCATACTTTCTTTTTCTATCTCATTCTTTCTCAAGCTTTCTCAAGTTTTCTCATTCTTTAATTCTTTCTATTACCTTATTCTCATTTCTCATAATTCATTTCTACTAACTCGCTCTTTGAATGTCACGACCCTATCTTATCGGAGGCACAACCGGGACTTCTCCCACTTTACGTGACTTAAACTGATTCTCTTTCTGTCTTTCTTTCTCATAACTCTTTTCTGTTAACTTTCTGTTGTAGGTTACGGCCTCATCTTACCGGAGGCATGGTTGGGTACTCATCCCACTCTTCGTAACCCTACTCATTGTCTCTCATTATTCTTTCTCATGTTTGCTCATCTCTTTCTCAAGCTGGTACTCATAATATAGCTTAACTCTTAGCTTTTCTCATCTCTGTTCTCTTTCTATTTCTGTTTCTCATATTCTTTGCTATACACCCTCTGGTGTATGTCACAGCCTCATCTTACCGGAGGCACGGCCGGGAACTTAACCCGCTTTTTGTGACTTTACTCTTTTTCTCTTTCTGTTCTTTCTAACTCATTAGAATGTCACGACCTCATCTGACCGGAGGCACGGTTGGGCGCTACCACTCTACGTGACTTCTGCTCATTTCTCTGTCGATCGGATTTAATCATGCATGGATTCGGAACCTTTGGCCACGTGAGTGTATTCTCTCTCTCTCTGAATGTCACGGCCCCATCTTGCCGGAGGCACGGCTGGGGATCACAAAGTACCCACTCTCATGACTCTACTCATCACTCACAGGTTCCCCATCACACAACTTACTCTATTCTCTTCTTTAACACTTGTGCACAAGATCTTTACTCTTTCTCTAACTACTTATCATAATGTAGCTTAACTCTTAGAGTAATTCTCTACTCTTTCTCAACTTTTTCTCAAGTTCTTTCTCACTGCACACTTAATGCATATGGATGGTTTATGCTCATTAATGCACTTAGGAAATGCCAATATGCAATGTTGCAATAATTAAGGTTCATAACTCATTCTCATGCTTCTCTTAGGCATTTCATCAAACAACTCATGTGCATATAAAAACTATTCTCTAACTACAACTCTATTTCTCTCTTAAACCATCCAAAATTGGAAGTAAATTCCCTTCCATGGGCATAATCCCTACCATAGAAGAACACTCCCAAAATACATACTCAATCTCATCTAACTTCATCTCAAATCATCACACATCTACACTCCTTATAAAGGAGAAGTATCCAACAACTCAACATGAATACTCGTCTCAATTTAATTCCTCAACAAGTAGGCATATATCTCTACACAATTTCTCAATAACATACATATAACATGCATATCTCATTTCTACTAAATCTCTACTCAAGAGAATTCTCAATTTCAACTTGGGTTAGGATTTACTTACCTCATACTTGAGTAGTCTCCACTAAAGCTCTCTACTCTTGTTGGACCATAGCTTTCACTTATTTCCTAAGCATAAACTTAATAAGAACTTAACCCTTACATAAATAAAACTCATCTCTAGAGTAGGAATTCTTACCTCTTCTTGCTTAGGATCACTTCTTTGTCAAATTCCAACTCAAAACTCTCAAAAATCCCTTGGAAAATTGAGTGAGGAATTGAGAGAAAATGAGTAATGAAGAGGCGGTGGAAATGGGTGAAAAATGATTGGGTTTAGAGAACTCAACCCTTATTAGCTCATATAATATACACTCTTTCCCATTTTGCCCTTACTCTTTCTTGAAATGTTCACCTTTATCCTTTAATTCTTTACAAACTCACCCCATTTTACACTATTCTCCATGAAATTTCCTTACATTTTACTCCCCACTTTTCCTGCTAATTAGGGGTAGAAATGTCATTTTACCCCTATGGAGAATTCTCTAGAAACCTCAAGGAACTTTTCTGTCGTCCCGTCGCCATGGCGAAGAACTTTCTGTCATCCCGACGAAACAATCTAGAACCGACACCGCCAACATAAAACCAACATCGCTGCGACGAAGCTTCTCCCAAATCTGCCAAGTCTTGATCAATTCCAGGGTAAACACTTAACCAAACCCAAAACATAAACTCAACCAAGGGCCAACCAAACAACATGAACAATATACAAACTCATGTAGGAGCAATTCAGTAACCCTTTAGGCCATACCATAAACAATGGCTACGTATCTCAAGTGGGGTGTTACATGAGTAGCATCGGTACCTACAAATGGATATGTCCAACATGACCAAGAAGGAGAAATGTGAGATAGATCTGCTTCAATGGTGGAACAAAATCAAAGTCAATTTGCCATTGTAGCCCAAATGGCATGTGCTAGTTTCGACAATTGCATCCGAGTCAACATTCTTAATTAGTGGCCGCATTGTTAAAGACAGAAGATGTTCGTTAACCAATGAGATGGTTGAAGTCATAACATGTTTACGGGATTGAACTCATGTAGATAGAAGACTACAACAACATCTTGAAGATCCTAAACTACTCAACATCTTTGAAAACACAGATTTGGATGATGTAAATTAATTTAATAAAACAAATTTATTTAATTGTTTATTTGTGAAGTGTGATTGTGTGATTGTGTGAATATTATATTTATGTTAAATTTAAATTATCTCTTTAAAGTTTAAATTAAAAACACCCTAAATTTATAACTTATTAACCATTCATTTATATTTATTTACTAATTAATTAACCAATTTATAAATCACCCCCTAAAGGCTACGTTTGGTACACTTTTCTCACCCTATCCTATTTTACTATCCTATGCTAAAAAATGAAAAATGTATTTATTTTAATATTCTTCAAAATCTATTCCTATCTTATTCAACTCAAAACATTTAATAATTACCTTTCACAATAAAAGTTTATAAATTAACAAAAACACCCCCGCCCACCCAAGCCAGTATCACCTGCAAGTAGCCATTGCCACTGCCACTGCCACCGCTAGTCGCCGGCGTTGGAATGACACACGGCCGATTGGATTTGACCGAACTTGCTTCAGTCAGATTTATAGCCAGAGATCTAGCCATTGGCGACATCCATATCTTGACTGTTAACGATGGCCAAAAATCTGGCCATAGATCTAGCCTTTTTCGACTAGATCCATGATGGATCTGGTCGACAAAGGCAAGATTGACACACGATAGGCCATATCCAACTGATTGTGCACTATTTTGACGACTAACGACCACCGTTTAAAGGTGGTGGCCGGTTNATATGAGAGTTTAGGGCCAATTTATAGAAAAAAATGGGGAAAGAAAATGACGAAAAAGACCCCTCCAACGGCTATAAAATGGCTATATTTTAAGGGTAAAAGTGTAATTTAAAAAACTAAATTAATTTTGCATTTTTAAAAAAAATTTTTTTTTGCCCATCCCGGCGGGTTGGCTGTTGCCAACCCGCCCACAACCCGCCGGGTTGCGGTCCTCCTGCAGAGAGGACAAAATAGCAACCCGCGGGCCAGCGGGTTGCCTTTTTGCAACCCGGCCCGCCCGGGGGTTGCTGGCGGTTGGGCTCAACCCGGCCCGCCATTAAGGAGGGCCGGGCTCAACCCTCTTTTTACCGGGCCGGGTTAGGGTTGACCCGCCTAACCCGGCCCATTTTTTCCACCTCTAATTGTGACTGCATATATAGAAAGATAATTCAATCACAAAAAGTAGAACAAACTTATATTATATACTCTGTTCTTTCAAGAAACTAATGTTATATTCAAAACTAGCTGCAATTTAGGGTCCACTGTACTGTTGCCTTCCACTTTTTAAGGTTCCATGGTTTCTCTTCGCCGTCGTCATCAGCATCGAAAAGGGAGAGTTTACTTGTCTTGGAAATGCACTACATCATAAAGAAGTCGCCACTGTTGGTTGGTGAACAAAATGACAGGCAAGGAAGCAATCATGCTAACAAGAATAGGAATCCAAATCTCTCCATCTTTGAAGACAATGAAAATAGTTGCACAAAACACTACCATCATTGCTGCTATTGACAAGAAAAGTTTTGAGAATCCAACAACCAACTTTCTAGGCATCACATAATGAAAATCTTCATCTTCATATCGGTCAGTGAGAATGGATAAGAATGTTAGTACAGAGCAAGATGATGATACCAGCCATATTGCATTAGATATGACAAAAATTCTAAAGGAAAGTTTCTGAATGAAGTTAGGAGTACCCGTCTCTTCTTTGGTGCCAGGCATTGTAAAAGCTGCAGGAAAAACCAAGATGGAAATAAGTGTTGCTACAACCATGCATGAAGTTGCAGTGTCCTTCATCCACTTTTCCTCTACATCCTTTAAAGTTGTGGTCTTCTCATATAATATATCTCTAGGAGTTTTCCCACTTGCATTTTTAGCTTTTGCCTACTTTGGATCCACAATCTGACTCACTTCATACATTTTTGATATAAAAATCTTATTCAAGAAACAAATTTGTTTTCTATGCACAAAACAAAACTGCAAATATTTACCTTAAATGCTGCAAGTGGAGAGCTATTCCTGATACATTATTGAGCTGTTCTAGCAGTGGCATCATTCTAAGGCAAATGTAAGATATTGTTTTCTTCAACATCTTTGATCTCAAGTATTGATTTCTTAAACGTTGGACCCACATCGTCAATGAGTATTTTGACGATTCAAAATAGCAGCGTGAAATATGCTATAATTATTTTGGTCAACGGGACCTGCCCCCACGACCCCCGCTCACTCATCGGACAGCGAGACTCTTGAATGCGTCTGCTTAACCCATTAATGTTGAAATAGTTGACAATTCTAACAAAAGTCTTATTTTAGTCTTGATTGATTTTCTGTGAGTTGCCCTTTTTTTGTCTAAATTCTCTCTTCTTCTCTTCGACGATTAAGAATTGTCTCATAACCAAATTATTTTAATAATGACAACAACAGGGTAAGTAAATACTTGATAAAATAAAATACTTACTTAAAGACAATTCTCTTAAACAAGTTAATAAATTCTTAAAAGAAATAGAAATGAAAAGTAATTTTTATTAATATATATAATCTTCTTAACAAACATCCATGCATTCCCAACCCATACATTTCCAACACTCAGTATGTCCCAACAGAAATTAAAACATATTACCTTCATAAACTTATTAGGCTTCCTTTTTTTTCCCTTTGTCATCCAAAATAGAACCTATTTTATAGGTTGAGCGCACTACATCAAACAGGAGTCGCCACTTTATCTTGGCGAAGTGGATGACTGGTAAAGCAGCACTCACACATAGTAGAATACGAACCCAAATTTTTCAACTTTGAAGACAATGAAAATGGTTGTACAAAAAACCACCATCATTGCTGCTATTGATAGCAAAAGTGTCAACAGTCCAAGCACCAACTTTTTGGCAACTCCAAAAGAAAATCTTTTTTCGCATATCGGGAAGTGTGGATAGCTAAGAAGATTAGAAGGCAGTAAACGGATAATACCAGAGATATTGCATCTGCAAGGACAAAAATTCTGAAAAAAAGGTTATTGGCAAAAAGAGGCATTCCTGACTCTTCATTGGTGCCACCTGGTACTGTGAAAACTGCAGCAAAAACCACAGTGACAATAAGTGTTGCCACAATCATGCATGAATTTGCAGTATCCTTCATCCATTGCCCCCCTTTTCCTTCAATTGCTCGTGCTCCTTTCAAATAAAGCTTTTGGAGTTTTCTTCCTTTTTATTTTTTCATGAGCTTTCGATGGATCCACGATGTTACTCACTTCCTATATTTAATAATATTAAACATGAAACATCTTATCAACAAACAGAAGAAAAACTTTATTTACTACACAAAATTGAAAAAAGAGTGGTGTAAAAATTTACCTCAAACCACATCAACTCTTGCTGTAGCTGCAGAGCTACTCCACAAATAGCATCAAGCTGTTCAGGTGGACTCAACTTTCCAGCTAAATGCAAGATATTGTTGTAAGACTTGATGTGGCCACATGCCACAATTATGCAGTTCAAGGTGGTTTAAAAGAGTTATTAACTGCCTCATTTGATCCTTGATGGGAGGTTAAAAGGCAGTTGATGGGAGTTACTTGGTCCTAGCCTAGCCATATAAAAGATATATCTTCTCCATCAAAGACGTATCACGAAAATACAAAGAAAGAATAAAGATTGGAGGCATAGGCTAGAAGACATCTCTCAAATATTCACTCACAAATCATTCAATACACTTGAACAATATGGCTGGAGGTAAGTGATTAATTCCGCATTATATTACATACGTAATATTCTACATTTTGGTATCAGAGCCAGGTTCTTGCTTATTGTTCAGTGTTAAGAGTGATGAAGTATGCTGTAATTTTATTATGTTTTTTATTCTATTTTGATTCTCTCATATTCATGTTTGGGAATTTTGTTTGGTTAAATTGGTTAGAAAATTAAATTCCCTGTGAAATTATGAGAAAAAGGGCTTTTGAATCGTCTAAAACGAAGTTAAATTGACTGAGTTATGGTATTTTAAATTTTCGGGTTCGAAGTGGGTTGTTTCTGGTCGGGTATCCGGTTGCAGACCCGGCTGAAGGTTGAAGACGACTGGGCCTCAAGATATGACAAGTCGTTTTTCTTAATTTTTGGAAACGACATGTCGTTATTTAAATTATTTTAAAAAAAAAAAATTTTACGCCTGGGACTCGAACCTGGAATCAGGTGGTTAAGAGTTTTTTTTGACTCACTGAACCACACAGGCCGATTTACGCGCTTGCCATTTTGTTTGATTAAATTTAATTTATTGTATTCTGCAAAGAATGCTTTTAATTCAGTCATGTTAATTGTTAAAAGCAATACTCTGTTGCCGTGGATTGAACCCAGATCTCTTAAATGGGAGTTAAATGTCTTGACCACTGGGCTACATTACTTCTTGTGATGTGTTCTGGAATTTTAAAATTTTTGTAGTCTGTTTTGAATTTTTCAGTTAGTTGCATTAAAACTGTTTCTGATATTACTATATATGTGCTGAATTAAATTTTCTGTGCATATTTGATATGATCAACGTGAGTTTAAGTTGATATTATTATTATTGCCATATTGAAGAAGTGAATATTGTAATGTTTTAGGAGTAGCCAAAGCATCCTAAGGCATGTTAATAATCACATAAATAATTTTTGTTTAAATTCGTAAGGCTTTATGGCATGTAAATTTTAGAGATAATTGCCCCGCCCCAAAGGGAGGTAATTACCTTAGTACATAATTAGAGCAAGACACTGAATTAGCATCATGATTAGACTAATCCTAGACCCAAAGGTATGGATTAGTTTATGAGTGATATATGTTCGTTAGTCTTATTAATAGTGTAAATTCAATGCAAGTTAGCAACCTCTGCCCAAAGGAAGTTTGAATTTATAATTTGAATTTGACATTGGTTGATTCAAATATAAAGTATGTTTACAATAGCATGACATGATTTTAATTCTTGGTTATTGCAGCTGTTTCACTATTTTTGCTAATAATTCTCTCAGTTCCAATGTTAAATGGTGAGAACTTTTCTGATTGGAAAGAAAAGATAATGTTGGTACTTGGGTGTATGGATATTGATTTGGCGTTTCGTATGGACGAACCACCAGTCCCTACGGATGAAATACGCCCTCTGAAAAGGTCCTCTATGAAAAGTGGGAGCGATCAAATCGCTTAAGCTTAATGCAGATAAAGACCCACATAAGTAAACTCATTAGGGGTTCCATTCCTGAGTGCACTAAGGTGACAGATTTCATGAAAGCACTTGAAGCACAATTTGTGACATCTGATAAGGCATTAGCTAGCACCTTAATGAAGAAACTTTCTAGCATGAAGTTTGATAACTCTAAGGGTGTGCGTGAACATATTATGGAAATGCGGGATATAGCTTCTCAACTTAAGTCCCTTAAGATTGAATTTTCTGAGTCATTTCTTGTCACTTTCATTCTCAACTCTCTTCCTAATGAGTATGGACCTTTCAAAATCTCATATAACACACATAAAGAAGATTGGTCTATTAATGAACTCTTAGTAATGTGTGTACAAGAGGAAGAAAGGTTGAAGAATGAGAATTTGGAAAGTGCTCATTTAGCAGCACATTTCAAAGGAAAGGGAAAGAAAGGCAAAGGTGTCTTAAAATTCAAGAAGAAGGGTAAAGCACATGGTAATCCTAGTGGTTACAAAATTTCGTGTTCTTCTGCAAGAAAAAGGGAACACATGAAGAAGAATGCTTGAAATACAAGAATTGGCTTGAGAAGAAAGGTATATTTCTTTCATATGTATGTCATGAATCTTATTTTGTTGATGCTCCTAATGATACTGGTGGATTGATTCGGGTTGTACAATTCACATTTCCACTACCATGCAGGGCTTCCTAAACCTGAGGAAACCAGTGGGGAATGAACAAAGCATCTATTCAGGCAATCGGATGCGTTCTGAAGTGGAAGCTGTGGGGACTTTTAGACTTGTTCTAAATTCTAATATGTATTGGATCTTGATAATACTTTTTATATTCCATCGTTTTCTAGAAATTTAGTTTCAGTATCCAGACTGGTGAAACTTGGTTATGTATTTACTTTTAGTAATTCAATTTTTGAAATTCTAAAAGACCATGTTACTGTTGGATATGGAAAATTACTTGATGGTTTGTATAGTTTGATCTAGATCCTGCATTTGAGCATAGTCTTATGACGTGCATGAGGGAATGGCAGCAACGTTGTATCATTAAGAGGATTCCTCTAAGTTGTGGCATAAGAGATTGGGACATATCTCTATACAAAGAGTTAAGAGGTTGGTGGATGATGGAGTTTTACAAACTCTTGACTTCACTAATTTCGATACTTGTATTGGTTGTATAAAGGGAAAGACAACTAATAGAGCTACGAAAGGAGCTAGAAGAAGTACTAATAAATTAGAGATCATACATACAGATATATGGGACCCTCTCCTATACCTAGTCTAAATGGACAGAGATTTTATCTCTTTCATAGATGACCATACTAGATACATGTATCTTTACTTTTTGTTTGATAAATCAGAGGCTATAAATGCCTTTAGGTATTCAAAGCAGAGGTAGAGAAACAAAGTGAAAAGAAATAAAGGTTGTAAGGTCAGATAGGGGTGGAGAATATTATGGACGATATACAGAAAAGGGTCAAATGCCAGGTCCATTTGCAAAATTTCTTCGAGAAGAGGGTATTGTTGCACAATACACCATGCCAGGAACACCGCAACAAAATGGTGTGGTAGAAAGAAGGAATCGTACTCTTATGACATGGTAAGAAGTATGCGTAGTACCTCTAATCTTCCATTAAAGTTTTGGAGTGAGGCGTTAAAGACAGCAGTATATGTCTTAAATCGGGTTCCATCAAAAGCAGTTCCTAAAACTCCTTTTGAATTATGGGTTGGTTGGAAACCTAGTTTAAGGCATTTACACATTTGGGTTGTCCCGCAGAAGTAAAGGTTTATAATCCAAATGTTAAGAAATTGGACCCGAACTGTTAGTGGATATTTCATTGGTTATCCAATGAAGTCTAAAGGGTTCAGATTCTTTTGTCCTTTTCACGCACCTATGATTGTCAAAGCTAGAAACGCAAAATTCCTTGAAGATCTTGAATTTAGTGGGAGTGACATTCCTCATAAAGTACAGTTTGAGGAAATTAAGGAACCGAGTTCATCTTTTCAAGATAATCAATTGATATTGTTCAAAATGATTCAGTTAATTTAGAAGATCAATTGACTCAAGATGAACAAATTCCTAATCAGTCGCATCATGAGGATTCAACTAATAATGATACTGTTGTCCAAAATCAAATATTATGGATGAAACAGTTAAATTAGAAGATCTTCAAGAGTAAGGAAACCAGCGATTTCTAATGATTATATGTATACCTTCAAGATACTGATTTTGATGATCAGTTAAATGAAGATCCCACTTCATTTTCACAAGCCATGGATGGAGAAAAATCCCTCCTTTGGTATAATGCCATGAAAGAAGAAATGGAATCAATGGCCAAAAACCAAGTTTGGGCACTCGTCGAATTACCACCAGGAGCAACAACCATTGGTTGTAAATGGGTCTATAAGACCAAAGAGATGCTTATGGTAATATCGAACGATATAAAGCAAGATTGGTGGCCAAGGGTTTCACACAAAAGGAAGGCATTGATTACAATGAAACCTTTTCTCCAGTTTCAAAGAAAGATTCGTTAAGAATCATCATGGCATTAGTAGCTCATTTTGACATGGAGTTACATCAAATGGATGTGAAAACAGCCTTCTAAATGGAGATCTTATGAGGAGGTATACATGAAACAGCCAGAAGGTTTCTGTAATGAGGATAAGCTAGTATGCAAGTTGAATAGATCCATTTATGGACTTAAGCAAGCATCTCATCAGTGGTACACAAGTTTCATAATGTTATTTTTCATTTGGTTTCATTGAGAATATTGTGGACCAATGTGTTTATCTTAAAACCAGTGGGAGCAAGTTTATCTTTTAATTCTATATGTGGATGATATTTTTTACTTGCAAGCAGTGATTTGGGTCTATCATGACACCAAAAGATTTCTTCTCAAAATTTTGAGATGAAGGATATGGGTGAAGCCTCTTATGTCATTGGCATAAGATTCACAGAGATAGATCTAGAAGGTTTTTAGGTTTATCTCAAAAGACTTACATCGAAAAGATTTTGGAAAGTTTTCGGATGCAAAATTGTTCACCATCACCAGCTCCTATTGTTAAAGGAGATAAATTCAGTTTGGAACAATGTCCAAATAACTCATTGGAGTTCAAGGAGATGAATAAAATACCTTATGCTTCAGCGGTGGGGAAACTCATGTATGCTCAAGTTTGTACCAGACCTGACATAGGGTATGCAGTAGGAATGTTGGGTAGATATCAAAGTAACCCAGGCCTTGAACATTGGAAAGCTGCCAAGAAAGTTATGCGTTATTTACAAGGAACCAAGGATTACATGCTTACATACAAACACTCTATCTTTGGAGGTGATTGGGTATACAGATTCTGATTTTGGTGGATGTAAAGATACTAAGAAGTCTACTTCTGGATATATTTATCTTGCTAACGGTGCTTTATCTTGGAAAAGCACTAAGCAAAATATATGCAACATCCCAATGGAAGCAGAATTCATTGCGTGTTATGAGGCTACATCACAAGCTTTATGGTTGAGAAACTTTATATCTAGTTTAAGAGTTATCGACTATATTGCAAGGCCATTAAAGATTTATTGTGATAACTCAGCTGCCGTTTTCTTCTCAAAGAATAACAAAGTAGTAGTCGCAGCAAACATATAGATATAAAATATCTTTCAGTTAGAGGTCATGTTAAGAGCAAAAGGTGGATATCCAACACATCGGTACAGAATTAATGGTCGCCGATCCCATGACCAAAGGATTGCCGGTTAAAGTATTTAAGGATCATGTGGATCGTATGGGGCTAGTTAGTTCATTTGATGTATAAGTTAACTTTTACATTTGTATCTATGACCTTATTCGATATTTTGACTATACTGTTATCTATTACATTTTTTGTGCACATAAGTTAAATGTCAAATAAAGTGGACCACGAATGACTTATAGGAAGTTCATTCATAAATTTAAGAAACTCATAAAGTACTTATATAAATATCATGCATTGTAATAGATGGAAGGGAGTGTTGATTT
Organism: Pistacia vera; assembly: GCF_008641045.1. NCBI lineage: Eukaryota > Viridiplantae > Streptophyta > Magnoliopsida > Sapindales > Anacardiaceae > Pistacia > Pistacia vera. The sequence goes on along the minus strand of NW_022195994.1, from coordinate 527,834 downwards.
AAAGGATATGACCGCCATCATTCATGTATTGAGCTTTTATGTAAGTAATGCTTGCTATAACTCATATTATGGCCTATTCGGATTAATCACCTATATAGTATTTTCCAAATTGCGGCATGAGGCCAGTGGAGAATGTAAGACTGATGTGGCCACATGCCACAATATGCAGTTCAAGGTGGTTTAAAAGAGTTATTAACTGCCTCATTTGATCTTTGATGGGAGGTTAAAAGGCAGTTGATGGGAGTTACTTGGTCCCTAGCCTAGCCATATATAATTTATCTTCTCCATCAAAGACATATCAAATACACAAAGAAAGAATAAGATTTGGAGGCATAGGCTAGAGACATCTCTCAAATATTCACTCACAAATCATTCAATACACTTGAACAATATGGCTGGAGGTAAGTGATTAAATTCCGCATTATATTACATACGTAATATTCTACAATTGTTTCCTTCATCATCTTTATAGTTAAGTATTTGTTTCTCAAATGATGGAGGTACACCGTTTAGCAGTTTGAAGATATCCTTCTGACGTTTCAAAATAGCATTGGAAAATATTAAGCCAGATGTATTTGTATCTCACTTAGCTTTGCAATTCATGAACTCTGAATAATTACAAATAATCAAGCTTAAAAATTCAATGTTTTCGTGTCTGACAGCATCATGTATTACTCCATTCATCCAGTCGTCACGACAATCTACTTTGTCCAGAAGGAGTTTGAGTAGTTCAAGTGCTTCTTTGGGCAGTTTTTCATGGGGCAATGTGATGATGATGTGGCTTGAAATTGCCACGGTGGAGTCAACTTCAGTCAAAGGAAATGAATTTAAGTTTAAGCTGATGCGGTGTCGTTTTGGATATCAAAGATAAGTGCCCTTATTGCTGCACACGCATCTCATTTCGTTGCAACAAACTCACAGCTCACCGCTTTTCTTTTCCTGGTTCCTTCTCAACTCTAACGACAGAAGATTCCAGTGCTCCTCTGCTCTAACAAACTACAGATCTTTCTAGACAGCTGGAAGATGATCAATGGGGTCTTGATGTGTATAAATTTCTGACCATTTTGTGCGAATACAGAGGGTGTAGAGAGAGGGCTGAAACGGGTGTGTTCTTTCTTGTTATTCTTTGATTGTTTACTCTTTGTAACCTTTGGTTCTCTTAATTAATGAAATATCCTATAGTGTGCCTTGAAGAGTGGATGTAGGCTTCCTTAGCCGAACCACTATAAATCCCCTGTGTCAATTGTTTTTCTGTTTTGTTTCATGCTTTACTTAATCTTTGATTCTATTGCTTGATAAGATTGTGTTTGCTCACTGATTGATTTGATTAGCATAGTTGAGAGCCCTAATTAGTCACTACAGGCAACTTCTCTATGTCAGAAACTGCAAATTTTATAAGGTCAACAGAGGTTTAAATGGAAACGGGAATTTAGATAATAAATCAAAAAGTGTTAAAGGATTAGAAATACTGACATTTGTTGAAGCATCTCTTGACAAGTCCTTCCTGATTTTGATTGGACAAGTCATGAGACATCAAAGGTGTTCGAGCCAAGACATGCAAAACTGTTTCCTTTCCCGTCCTCCCGTTCAATAAATTAACATTGACTAAAATTGGGTATTTCTTTAGCAAATCCATCGCAAAACCTAGGAAAAAACAACCAATATCAAGAAGTCATTTGTGATATCGTTGAAGGCTAAGGTTATTCTATTATTGATTAATTGAATATATGATGTATTCAATTTCAAAAGATACGTATCCTATAACATACTTAAAATAATTTAATTAAAAATTTAATATTAAAAACATATTTTAGCAAAAAATTAGTTGGTTATTATTTTTGTCAAATCTGGTTGCCAATCATGTACATTATGCTTTGTTATATATATAATTTTAACTTATGTTTGGTTTTAATAATTAAATTTTATTAAAACTTGGTTATGGAAAGTAATTTGTTGGGTTTATATAGACATGTCGTTAGTCTACTCATATGTGTAAAGGATGCTTACCAAACCAATCAGCTCTATTAATTAGATGGGGAAGCAAATCCTTGCAATCCTCTTGTGTTAATTCATGTTCACTGACACCATAAAGGAATTTCACCGTCTCTTTGTGGCCCTGCTGAGCTGCCGTGTGAATTGGTAACATGCCATCATCTCCGCGGATATTTGGCAACTTTTTATTTTTATTGAACATTGCCTTGGCACATTTCCACCTTCCACATTTTGAAGCAAGAAAAAAAGCAGTATTGCCATCGCCATTTTTAATAGCCAATTGTTCTACTGTCATATAATTCATCAGTCTTTTGATAAACATATAGGAACCTGCTACAGCTGCGATGTGGAGAGCAATATCCTCCTTATCTCATATAATATCAGTTGCATATTTTGAATTTTTCTCTCGATCTTTCTCAAAAAACAGATAAGCCGTGTACCACTCATTCTTCAATGCAGCTCTATATAGTTTTCCATGTATCTCATGTTCATCTGTAAAGGTAAAATTATTAACAAAAAGTTTTATACAATATTAAAATAAATTCATTCAAACTGGTTTTGATGTAAAATGATAGATGGAGTAATTAAAAAAGTTCTATACCTGACTCTTCTTGAGGAGGTTTTATCACATGCTCGTCATTTTTTTTCATGTAACACATTTTCGGGTGCATTATCAACCCTCGCTTCCCCTGTAAGAAATTTCATGTATTTAATTTATAAGACTAACTTTTCCGAGGAAACTAGACTTTACAACTTTGTGGTTTACAATATTTTAGCATAAATCTATGATTTAAATTTATAAGGTAAAACTATTGTACTACAACAGTATAGTTTTACTCGTTGATTCAATGCATTTTAATGACTTCATTCATATTTCCTGATTTCAACAAATATGTTTTATACTAATAATAATTGAATAAAAAGTATAAAAAAACATAATTTGAATATGAGGAATAGTTCATGCTTACCAAACAAATCTTTTCCATTGGTCAGATCTTGTAATTTTTTCTTGTCCTTTCCTGTCATGTTTTTAGTTACGCTGTGAAGAAACTCCATCATCTTTTCATGGCCATGCTGAGCTGCTATATGAATTGGTAACATCTCCTTGACTCCACCTCCACGGATACCTAGTAATTCTTCATTCTTCTCAACCATAATCTTGGCAAATCCCACCATTCCGGATTCAGCAGCAAGAAAAAAAGCAGTATTGCCATCACCATTTTTAATAGCCAAATCGTCTTTCTGCATAAAATTTACCAGTTTTTTTGACAAACATAGAGGACTCTGCCGTAACTGCAATGTGAAGTGCAGTGTCCTGTTTTTCTGATATCCTAGCTGTTAAATATTTTGAATTTTGCAACGGATCTCCTTTAAAAACTTCCTTATAAGCTGCGTTCCATTCATCTTTCAATGCAGCTTTGTACAATTTTTTAAAGTCTTCATTTATGCTTTGATTATCTGTCAATGTGAAACAAGAACAAGTTTTATGTAAGGAAGCAACTCATTCTACCTAATTCTTTATGTAAATAAATGAAAGGCTGCTCAAAACAATGCATCTGTGAAAGTATAAAATAAAATAAAATAATTGGAAGGTAATATCAATACTTACTAGACAGGTCTTGAGGAAGAGGTGATTTCCCACTGTTATCTTTTTCTTCAGTACAATCATTTCCTGCAGCTGTTGTATCCCTCACTTTTTCATTAATTAACATTTTGTGATATTTCTTATGTGCTTATAATAAATAACTAATGAAATAAATCAATTTACCAAAGCAATTATTTAACAAGTTTAATAATATGAATTAGATTATGCTCAAACATTGGATTATTTATTAAAAAATAAAATAATATAACATGTATTTGTAAGGTAATATTGAATCATACCAGCCTGTTCTTGCAAAGGAGATGTCACAAGCACATCTTTCTTGGCATGTAACTCAACCTCTGGTACGATGTTAATTCTCACTTCATGATTCGACATCCCTACCAGCACATCATATACACTTAAAAGAGAGACACAGAGAAAAATTATCCGAAAATAACGTGAAAATAAAACCAACCCCGCCAGCTAAAGAAGGAAAAATAAAAAAAGAGAACAGGTAAAAGAGTTACCTCTTTGGGTAGTTGGGGTTGGGATGCAATAAGAGAAAAGGCAAATTTGGAAAGAAAGTCGTAAGTGGAGTAGTGTGGAGAGGAAAATTAAGCTTGGACACTAACAAAGAAAAGAGGGCTATGATATTTATAGATGAAGAATGACGTCAAGTCAAGGCACAGTTAAATTTTAATTAAAAATATATATATCTTATTCAACGTGTATCACAAGGTTCAAAACTTTTAGGGTTTTTTGCTTTTTTTAATCTTTCTCTCTCAATACTTGTAAAATATTAAACCATAAATATTACATCATTTTCTAATCAATTTTAAATCATATCTATTACATCACAACTTGCTAACGTAAAGGTTTGTTTTACTAGGAGATTTGCAATTCGTATAATATGTGAATATTAACTTTTAAAGATATCATATAAAAAAAATCATGCTGAAACATATTTATTTGAAATTCTTCACAGATGATATTTGATGCTATATTAAAAAGTTAACTGGACCTTCCAGATAGTTCATGAAAAAAAAAATTAAAAGATTATAAATCATCATACAACACATTTTCTCTTCTTTCCAAGACATTTCTTTCTAATATTTTAAATTAAAAGCATTATTCTAAATCTAGAAGAAGGTCAATTTATTTTACAAGTACTTTATTCTTTATTTTTAATTGGTAAGAGTGTATGTGTCAGTTACGTATATCTTAACTAATTTTCTAGAATTCTGAAACTATCAGTCAGATAAAAACTCTAATGATTATATTTATTAACAGTTTAAAAAAAAATCAAACTTAAAACCTTTTAAATAATACACTTAAAAATTTCCGTCAAATTAACCTTACCACTAAAAATAATTCTCTATCTTCAATTCTCTTCATTTTCAAAATAAAAAATACATATTATTAGATGATATTAAAAGCGTGGGGCTCAGGAAAAGTCACTTGTTATACTTAAAAAAAGGCCTCAAAATCCGGGAACCATTAAGTATAGTACAGATGTGTTTAAAATAGAAGCAGGTAGATGATATTATTGAGAAGTGTGGGGCTAATTAGATAGAAAAATCGTAACACGTGCCCCTCCTCAAATCAATAAGTGGAGACATAAGTCAAACAGTAATACTAGTTTTATAAAGACACATATAAAGAAAGCATATAAAGGTAATCTTCACCTTTGATTTTCATGATTTCTCTCTCTCTCTTTCTTTCTTTTTTTTTTTGTTTTTTTATTTTTTTTTTTTGGATGATATCACTTTATAACCTTCTTTGTATAAGTTTTTGTAAGGATGGCATTTTTCTAAGTCAAAACTAGAAAAACATGTGATGATACTTTCTAAAAGAGAGTAATATGATTTTTAATTAATTTTGGACATCAATAATGCTATTACCTTTAACTATTATCTTAAGTTTTATATTACAGTGGCATGGCTTCACCCCCTCCTTTTGAAACACATAGCTTAAATATTTCTTACGAAACAATCGAGAATATTACGCAATCATGTTGATCATTGATTATGCTTACCGACACAATTTAATATTTGTTTGTTTTAAAATGTGTCTCTAAAAGATCATAAAATATTTACTTATCTACAATGTAATAATATCTATAAAAGACAGAAAAATTATAATTTCTAATAGATGGCAATGTTAAATGTTTTGTCTTCTAATATCTTAATGTGTCTTTTGTGAATCTGAAGAAAAAATATTTTTCCTTATAGTATAAACGATTGAGAGGTAATTAGTTAACTATCAATACTGCATATCCCAAAAAGTAACCCAAAATTCACATAAAAAATTAAATGTTATCTTATTTGATAATATTATGTCATATGGATATGTGTGGAGGCAAGAAACAGCTAGCGAAACACCACGTCAAGTCAAATTAAGTGGAGCCCTTAACCAAAGTGTGGGGCTATAAACATGAATCGCATGAGCTTATATCCATATTTTATGGATGAGTGGATCCATCAACCTAATCTCTTTTTGACATAGAAACTCACCACATGATAATATTTAATTTCTGCATGAATGATGCTATACATTTATTGCATAATACTGACTTCTAATTCACTATTGTATTCCATACTTTGTCATTGTACCCTTATAATTGTATTTGAAAAATATGTATTTGTAATGTTATGCCTAAAATCAGGGCTAACTTAAGTTGATGTCAACGAACACCAATCAGAGTTCAAGAAATCTTTGCACCGTCCAAGATCTACCATGTCTTCGAAGATGAAAAGAATATAGTTGTCAACAACCCAACCGACTCAAGTATTTGTCTATGTATAAATTTGGTTTACACACCTATTCAAAACCTATTTAATTTAAGGATATTCTTTAAGTTTTCAACGAATGAGAGTGCATGAGAGATTTGCATGGCACCAATCTATTTGTAAAAGTGTAATCATTACCTTGAGTTCTTTTATTATTTACGTCTTTGCATGCACAGTACCTTACTTATTTACTATAATTATCTCACGTGTAATTTTATAGTATTTTATACGTGTGAAGTTGTTGGTGTCAAAATCAAACATCAACATGTAATATCTTTCATTTTTATTTAGTACTTATCTTGTTTATTATTAAGATTATTCATTTCTACAGCATTTAAATTGTATTATTCAAAGTTTTATATCCAATTATTAATATATGTAAATGTTCTTAAATTAATACTTCTTAAATTATCTTTAAATTTGAAATATTACTTCAATGTAACACTTGTTCTTGTTTTATTATGTTGCAAAGAATTCTTGTGTCTCATTATTGATTTTCAAATTTACATCCTTAGCATACAACTTGACAAGGAGTTTGATGTTTAATTAATAGTGCATAATTAGTGAAAGAAGATGTAAAGGAAAATAGGATTATGGTACGTAAACGGGTAAGTAAATTAAGTTTTTTATTTTTTTCATTTATTAGAATCATTTATCTTAAAATAATTTACATTGTCCTTGATTAGAAAGTACTTGTGGGCGTTCTAATAATATAAATTTCGAAGTTTTAATAAAATGAATAATTATTGAATAATATTATTCAGTACAAGAAAGATAATTTTATATTTGATAAGATTTATTCACTTAAATATTAATTTTCAATTTTTTATGATTTACGTTTCATCTTACTACAAATGCTGCTTTTGGTTATAGAATTAAAAATTCCATCCTAATATTCTATTGTATTTTTAATTTTCCAAAAGACTAATAAAGTTAAAAATATAAGTAGCATTCATCATAAGAAGAATCACTCTTATTTGTACGAGACATGGCTCTAATCATACAAACTCATAATCTATAAGATAAAAGCGCCCGAGTGCTGGGCGGTCCACAACAGGGCCCTTGGCTCGTATTCTGCGCGCCCAATACGCCCTTGTTAAGTACTATTCTAATTGTTAAGGTACATCGAGTTTCTTCCCACCTTTAAAAAGGCTCTTCAGCAGAGGACTTGAAGAGTGAACTCCTGTTATTATTGCTAAAACGCACTACATCTTCAATGATAGTTAGAACTTTCTCCAAGAACATGAAGCTCATGAAATAAGCCATTACCGTAACAGGAATAGGAATCCACAGCATCCCATCTTTGAAGACAATGAACATAGTCGTACAAAACACTTCCATCATTGCTGATATTGATAGAGAAAGTGCTGCTAATCCAGAACCCAAAAACAGAGGTAATGGCGAAATGAAATCTTCTTCTGCATATCGGGAACAGATAACAGATAAGAACCTTAGTATGGAGTAAGAGGATAATATTAGCGCTATGGCATCTGATATGGCAAAAATTATGAAGGAAGCTCTTTGAACAAAATGAGGAGTCCCAGTCTTTTCTTTGGAGCCGCCTGTTTCTTTTAAAGCTGCTGCAAAAACCTCAGTGGCAATAATTGTTGCTGCCATCAAGCAAGAATTTACAGTATCCTTAATCCATCTCTCAGCTTTATCCTTTAACTCTTTGTGTTGTTCAGTAAATATAGCCCTAGCTGTTTTCCCTTCTACATTTGTAGCTTCAGCATCCAGTGGATGCAAAATTTCCTTTACTTCCTACGGTAGTTGGTTGAGGAACATCTAATCAATCAAGTTCAAAGAAAAAAATAATGTTTTTCCAAACAAAATAAAAAATAAAAAAATAAAAAGGAATAAGAACTAATTATAACATTCTGAAGGTGTTAAAGATTAGAGAGGACTAACACATATTAAAAATTTTCTTCAAAACTCCATGTGCTGTTAGATCAACAACACGTGTCAATACATGCCTTCGAGCCAAGGAGTGCAATGCTATCTCCTCATTTTTATCTCGTGCAGTGGCTAGCTCTGGGTGCCTCTGTACCAAATCCAGCGCAATATCTAGTAATACAACAATCTACATCATAAAAAATATAGATTATACCCTACAATATCAATTGGATCCGCACCAATATGATCAAACAATAAAAGCCATTTTCAAACTTGTACTCACCAAGCCAAAATTAATATGGAGGGAAAGATCTAGAATACCACAAGACTATCATGTCAGATATTTATGCTACCAATGGATGTTTAAAAGTCTAATAGGCCCAATATAAATAATACTACTTACCATACAAGCTGCGGTTTACCAGGCTGATAAGCAATTCGATGCGATCATTATCATTATCTAATTTTTCATCTTGAGTGGCTCCATAAAGGTATTGTACAATCTCTTTGTTTCCCATCAGAGCTGCCTTGTGAAGTGGTAAAATGCCATTATTACCTAGGTTCTTTGTTAAGTCTCCATTCTTCTTCATCATGGCCTTGATGATTTCAACCTCTCCAGACGCAGCAGCAAGAAAAAAAGCTGTGTTACCGGCATTATTTTTGATAGCTAAATCCTCTATTTTCATCTGTTCAAGAAGCTTTCTCACAAAACCAGTGTGCTTTGCCAGCTGCTATATGGAGAGCTGTGTCCCCTTCCTTTGATAGCTTGGTAGTTAGGTCAATTTTATGTACATTGTAAATTTTTTCAGCTCTGTTCCAATCACCTTCCAGTGCAGCCCGATACAATATGAAGCGTCTATTTCTCGTTTCACACAACAACCTTGCAATCTTTGTGCCAAAATCCAATAGGGAAAAAATAATATTGATTAATCCAATGAAACACATTACGATTTTATTTACTTGAGAAAATAAGCCGACATATGAACTTATCAAAATTATGATGCTACAATCATATAATAAAAAGACTTCACCTCTTAGGGTATCAAAAAACAAAAAAGTTCATATAATCAGAAATGAACGACATTAACAAACTTAGGAAGTGTATATCACATTAGCCCTTGGATATGAAATTTGTAAAAGGGTATTCAGAAAATGTATCTTAATATACAAAGGGAAAAAAAAAACGAACCATCCATTTTTTTATGAGGTGGAGCAATCACAATCTCGACATTTTCTTCAGTTGAGGTACTTCAACATTATCCTTCATTATTTATTTGCTCGTTATTCGTTGTAAATCTACAATGTACCTTACAATGTGTTAGTATTAGACAATGAATTTAGTATCATAAGATGAACCTTATGTTATTATTATTATTATCATCATCATCATCATTTTTGCGAGTATCTATCATTTCAATCCATTTTAACGGATCGGGTCATGTACATAAAGAAACATGCGGGTTTGTTTAATAATGTGAAATCTCAAGGGAGAAAATGTAATTTTTCCATAGAGAGAAGTGATTTTCTAGGTAAAGATGAAAGAAAAAATAAATAAAATCTTTGACTTCATAATGACTTCATAGAATGAGTGTTCGAAGATTTAGCTAAACTGGATTCAAATTGGGAATGAATATTATAGAATAACAATCATTTATGTCAAGTACTTCCAGATCTTAGCTACTATAAATTCAATCATCAATATGTTGGCAATGTAGACAGATATAGTAAACTGAAAAATACAAATTAATGGACTTAACTTAAAGACTCCACAAATCAAGGAAGAAGAAGAAGAAGAAATGGGTTGAAAGACTCTACCTCTTTTGACACCTTGGATGCAATCTGCAGCTAGCTTATTTAGAAGAAGGGCCTGAAGAGTAAGAGAAACAATATCATATACTGAGGCTGAAGGAACAGCAAGATGATATTTAACTATGAAAAAAAACTAATTCAAACTTTTTTGTATTTTGTCACCTAATTTTTTACTTCAATTATTTTAATTTTTTACTGGCTGACTGTTAGGGATTTTGTCACCTAATACAAAATCATCTGTATAAAGGCCAAGATAACCCTTGAGAAAAACTTGAAATAATAATTAAAAAGAAAAAACCACAAACAGAGTTTGTTTCTTCAAATTTAACAGAGCACAATCAACTTAAAAGACAAACTCCAGAGCTAAAAACCCTGTAACAACGAAATTGAAAAAGAGCTACAAGAATAAAAGTAAACCAGGATTAGATCCTCCACCAAAAACAAAATCAATCTAAATTGCATGTATTGGTTATATTCAAATCAATAATCCAGCACAACAACTCATTTGAAACAAAATCCACCATAAACCGCAGAGCAAAACCCATAATTTTTACCCATTTAAACAAAACCATCAGACTCGTTTCTTCACTTGCCCCACGACTCCGCTAGTGCGCAGGTCATGCATATCCAGCCCCCCACGGCCCCACCCCATCACAGCCGCTCTCCCATGCAACCTACCCGTTGCCCATAACCCACCCGTTAGGTCGGACCTCGCAACCTCCATCTCACTCCACTCCCGTCGCATCTCTACCTCACCCGACCCTTTGTTGATAGGGTTTGGTGATTTTGAGTTTTTATTTTGAATTTTTTTACTTTATACAAAAAATTATAAATTTAGAATTTCGTGGAGCTGTTGGCTTTCAAGGGTAGAGGTGAGTCAATGGAAATCAATAGATATGATGCTGTTCTTGGTGGAGAGTGGTGGCCTGACGACAGCGATGGCGTGGCTGCCGGGTTTTTGCCGCGGTGATTTAGAATTTAGGTGTTATGCATTTATTTTTGAAATAAACTTATATTTCGTTATATTCTATCTGAAAAGTTTAATTAGCTATAAAAAGACGAATATACCCTTTTTTTGGTTGAGATTTTCGCAATAACGTTTGCGTGTTTGAAGGAGGATTTTGAAAGTAAAAAGAGTAAGATGCCCTTGAGAAGTTGACCGAGACCATATGGACTAAAATACTTTTGACCCTAACAACTGTATATACTGTACATATATCGACTCATAAAGAAAGACCTCTAGTCAGGTAAAGCAGATACCAGATATCAAGGCTTTGTTTGGTTAGATTTTGGGAATACTATTTTTAGTATTCCAAAAAAAGTTAAACAGTAAAATATCCAAAAACTCACAATATTATTCAACTTTATTCAATATTTTTTAAACCCCCTAAATTTGTTAATTCAATTAAATACCCCTAAATATTTTTAATGTTTTTGTTACGACGACTCCGGTCACCCTCCGGCGGTGGTGGCCGGCTGTCCGTATTTGAAGGTGGATTGGGGGTGTTTTTATTAACTTTTAATGTTTTATTATAAGGGGTGTTTTGTAAAAAAACAAACATAGGGAGTATTTTATAATTTGTAAATTCTACATCGTAATACCCGCCCAATTCAACTTTTTTTTTTTAACTTTTTTCAAAAAACTTTTCCCAAAAACACAAAATTGTAAACCAAACAGAGCCCAAAAGTTTTACGTTTGAATGATTGAGCAAGAGCAACTAGATTAAATGTTCTCCGGATTTGTTCATGATTTGATAACTTAAATGAAAAGATTGTTTTGCAATGAGCAATGCAAGTGATGATTTGGACTGGAGTTATACAAATGACTAATCACATCAGAAAGAAGGGGGAATTGGAGCAGCGCAAATAGGGTGACAGGAACATACGCAATAGTAGCCATTGGAATGGCTACCTAAGCAAAGTCATCACTAAGAGCAATGAAAAGAGTGGCTCCAAATGCTGCCATCTTGGTGGCTATTGAGACGAAGAGAGCTGCAAGCCCTATCATCAGTCTGTTTGGTAATGAATGCAGGAAATCTTCTTCTGCATAGCCCGAGGTGACAATAGAGAGGAACATCAATATTGAAGTGGCGGAGCAAAATAGTGCCAATACATCTCTCCTTTTCCAAGCTGACTTCCACTAACAATTGTGGAAGGCTTCCGTGCCAATATATGAAGAGCCATCTCTCCTTTTCCATCTCGAGCTGAAGCTAATTCAGGATGATGCTTAATTAAATCCAAGGCCACATCTGTCAAATTAACACAAGACAAGCATCATCAATTTGCTCCTCAAGAAGATATAATGTTGCAACAATGAATGAGATCTGATGAAAACTACAAGAAAATAGTGAAGGTAATAACCATAAAGGCCTGCATTGATGACAGCAACAAGAAGTTCAATTCGATCTTCTTCTTTTAGATACTCTGCCTCTGTCAATTAACAAAGATACCAGACCATTTCTCTGTGGCCTAACAAAGCAGCCATAAACAATGCTGTTGCTCCCTTACTGCCTCGAATCGATGACAACATTTTGTTCTTATTAACCATCACCTCTGCAATCTTCTTGATTCCAGATATGGCAGCAAAAGCCGCAAAACAGAGAGCTGTGTTCCCAACCTTGTTCTGCAGCGCCAGTTCTTCAGGTGTCATGATATTTACAAGCTCCTGTACAAATACTGCATGTCTAGCTCCTGCAGCAAAATGGAGAAGTTTCCTGTTTTCTTGTGATCTTGGCACATACTGCTTGTGGATTCAAAATCCACTCTCTTGCGAATTCCAATCACCTTTAAGAGCCACATTATGTAGAGGAACAAAAGCAGTAAAGCAGGAAAAAACCACAAAGAGAGTTTTTTTCTTCAAATTAAACAGAGCACAATCCACTTAAATGACAAATTCCAGAGATAAAAAGTAAAAACCCTGTAACAGAAATTGAAAAAGAAAACCAGGATTAGAAACCAGACACAAGCAATCTAAATCGCATGCATTGGTTATATTCAAATCAATAATCCAGCACAACAACTCATTTGAAACAAAATCCACCACAAACCGCACAGCAAAACCAATAATTTTTACCCATTTAAACAAAACCATCAGATTCGTTTCTTCACTTGCCCCACGGCTATCGTCGCCAACCACGGCTCCGCTAGTGCGCAGGTCGTGCATATCCACCCCCACGCCCCATCACAGCCGCTCCCCTACGCAACCTACCCGTTGCCTACAACCCACCCGTTATGTCCGACCTCGCAACCCCTACCCCTCCTAATCTTCAGTTCACTCCACTGCCATCGCCTCCACCACACCCGACCCTTCGTTGCTGGGATTTGGTGATTGAGATTTTTTTTCACTTTACAAAACATTGTAAATTTAGAATTTTGTGAAGCTGTTGGCCCTAAAGGGTTAAGATTATTAGTTGTGACTTGTGATGCTGTTTTCGGTGGGAGTGGTGGCCTGGCGAGAGGGATGGCGTGGCTGCCGGGTTTTTGCCGCTGTGATTTAAGAGATATATATATTAATTATTTATTTTTAAATAATAGTATTTTATTTTTCAGCTATAAAAAGACGAATATACCCTTTTCTGTTAATTTTAACAGTAACGTTTGTGAGTTTGAAGGACGATTATGAAAGTAAAAGATTAGGATGTCCTTATGGAAAAAGTGTTTTTGACCCTAACAATTGTATATAGTATATACGTGTGTTGACCCATAAAGAAACACCTCTAAGGAAAAACATTATGTCTAATTAAATTCCCGTGTGAGACACATTAAATTCACAATAAATTTATACACATGTTATTTTTAGGTTCTATAAATATACAGAAAAAAGGATTTTATGTAATTGATAAGGATTTTATCTTTTAATAACTATTATTATACTATAAAGATAATATTATAATTGATAAGATTTATTCACTTAAATGTTAATTTTATTTTTTATATAATTTGTATTTCATCCTACCATAAATACCACTTTTATATTTATTTGTAGAATTGAAGATTTCATAAAAATATTCTATTGTATTTTCTTTTTTCTCACTCTTATTTGTAAGATATGGTTCTAATCCTACAAAATTAATATTTTGTTAGATTAATGGCCACAAAGATGAGTGTTAAACATTGGTTATAAGGAATTAACGCTAATGCTTTTTTACGAAAAAAGTTCGTGTCAAATAAAATTTGTACTTGGGTACCTTATTTAAGGTTTTTATTTTTTCTTAAAAGAAAAATAAAAAATAATTATTGTAAAATCATGCTACAATAAATAATAGGAGTAAAACAATAGAGTGACTCGTTTATTGTATTACATTGATATAGATAATGAGAGCTAAAACATAAATACTCATATTTCATAAAATAATGCCGCCATGATTTTTTGTGATATGGTGAGTTGTTTCTCTTCTTTTAAAAAACTCTCACCTAGTATAAGGGCAATATGCATTAGATCTCCAAAACCAATCCAAATTCTATCGAGGCTTGTAGATTGTGCAAAAAGACATTACCGCAACAAGAATAGGAATCTATAACATCCCATCTTTGAAAACGATGAGCATAGTTGCACAAAACGCTACCACCATTGCTTCTACTGAGAAAAGAAGTGAGGTTAATCCCCAAGCCCAATCAAAAGGCACCTGCGAAAGGAAATCTACTTTTTCACAATGGGAAGAGAACGGTTATGAGCATTAGTATGGAGAAATAGGACAATAGTAATGCTACAGTATCTGATATCGCAAAAACTATGAAGGAAGCTCTTTGAACAAAATTTGGAGCCCCTATTTCTTCATTAGTGCCACCAGGTATTGTGCAAGCTGCAATGAAAACCATGGTGGTAATAAGTATTACCCCCATGATGTTTGCATTTGCAATGTCCTTAATCCATTTCTCAGCTTCCTTTCTTAACTCTCTGTGTTTTCTCTCACTCCCCACTCACTGAGCAATTCTAGCTCACTGAGCATTTGCAATATCTTTAATCCATTTTTCAGCTTCCTTTCTTTTTCTTCTTTATTTCTTTCTTCTTCTTCTTCTTTATTTCTTTCTTCTTCTTTTTCTTTATTTCTTTAGTTTGTCTTCTTCCAACCACCAACCACCGTTACAACCCTTTCTTCCACCTGCCATCTGCAAGTGTTTTTCTTTTTTTCTTTTTTCCTTCTTTATTCTTTAGTTGTTAATGAAGTATAGATATACAAACGATTTTAAGGGTTGATAATCTGTAGTTTTGTCATATGTATATTAATGTGTTGTTTTTAAACAGTTGGATTAGTACTTGAAATTAATATGGGAAATTTGTTTTTAATTTAGTGGTTACAAAATAAACAATCAAATGCTTAATATTATTAAAATGCAAATTGATAAGTTTTTAGGTTATAATAATAAATTATTTTAACGAAATGCACCAAAATATTGTATCAATAAATCATTTATAAAAAAACATACTAAACAAATATTCAACAATTTATTCAACTCAAATAACAAAGTCAAAATACTCTACCAAACACATTTTATTTAAATCCTATTCTCATAATAATAACTCAACATAGCTCAACAATACTATTTCAAAAATCCTACCTAAAATAACAAAACAAACACACTCTTCATTTTATCATATGTGCCATAGTTGTATTTTATTCTCTGTTATAAAGTTTATGTTTCTTCATCATGTATTTATTTCATATTTTGGATTGTAAAAGATATGGAAAAATCTGATATCATACGTTTCATTTTGTAGAAATTCAGTTGCATTTACTTATTTGCAAATGATTTTATATTTATATGTGAGAAACAAAAAAGCGTGTATAAATGTTTTAGTTAGAAGAGTTTTCTAATGTTTTAATTCATAAACATGTTTTATAGTTTTCCCACATGCCAAATCTCGGTCACCCAGGTCTCATGGGTGCACTCGAAGCTAATGGGAAAGGGAGAGTTGGGAAGTATGGTGTCAAAAATAGTATATTTGATTGAATAATATTTACTTCAATTATCAAGTTATAAGCATATCTATAGTAAATTAGTAATTATATATGATAAATTGAAGAACATTAGTACATTACTTAATTAAATGATTAGATATTTAATTAACTTATGGGCAATTTCAAAAACTTCATTTTCACTCTAGTAATTATAACATTATATAATTTTTGTATTTTTGGATAATAAAGTTAAATAAAATTTAATTCGCAAAATTAATTCCACAGCTATACTTTGATGTAAAATTTAATAATATATATATTGATTGGACACAAATGATAATTTTTTAGGGGTGTATTTGTAAAATTTTCAGGTTTATTTGTCATTTTTTAAATTAATAGGGGGTCACTAAAATTTTACGGGGTACCTGGGTAAGGAATCAGAACCTGTATTTCAGGTTCCAGTTTTAGGAACCTAAGAACCAAGTTCTGGTTCCAAATCTTTGGAACTGGTCAGTTTTGATTTTGGTACCCAGAACCGCTCACCCCTATAATCATGTATAATCTTTTCGTCCCATCGTTGATTCATTAGGATTACATAAACATCCGACATGATTCTAATGCTATCAATCACATACCTCTCGTTGTTGCGATTTCTTGCATCAACACATGTTATTTTTAGGTTCTATAAATATTTAATAAAACAATTTTATAATTTTATTTATATTGTTAAATTCTTGAATAAAATTAATAAAATGCTTTATCCGTGTAATTGTGATTGTGAATTTTCAAATAATACTTCAATTTAACACTTATTGTTGTTTAATTATATTGCAAAGAATTCTTTTGTATCTCAAAGTTCTTGGGAATTATCATTTGGTAACTTGTGTTTTGTTACTGCATTTCAAATTTATATCCTTGGCATGCATCTTGAGAAGGAGTTTGATGTCAATAGTACACATTATTAGTTAAAAGAAGATATCAAGTTTAATTAAATGTGAAAAAAGAGAAAAATAGGATTCATTTATTGTAAACTCATGCTAAAATAAATAATTAGTAGTAAAACAATGACTGGGTCATTTATTGTATTACATTGATATAAATACCCACATTGTATATATTGGCGCTATGATTTTTTCTAATATTGTGAGTTGTTTCTCTTCCTTTAGAAAACTCTCACCTGGTACAACGGCAATATGCATTACATCTCCAAAGTGAGTCCAAGTTTTGTCGAGGAACTTGTAGATTGTGAAAAAAGTGTTGGAGTTGTCAACTACTTCAGCATTATTGGGTTACACAGATGCATTTGAGGGTCTCATTGGATAGTGAGCGGGCCAGGGCCCCGCTCCCCGGTGAGCAGGCGGGGGTCGTGGGGACAGCGCCCCTAAGCCCGTAGGCGATTTGGGCATTTTCCATGTATAATCGCTATATGATTTCTTTAAGTTATTAATTCCTTATTGGGTTGGGCTTAGAAATAGGAATCTTTGTGAAACTAGGTTTTGTCACTTAAATCTAGTATATAAACATATTTTTCTCTTGTTATGAGTGTGATAGCAAATCATAGGGCAATTCATTCATTGTAAACGAGAGAGAGGTGAGGAAATATTGCAATAATATTGACTCAGCTGGACGTAATTCATATTGGGTGAACGAGGGTAAATCGTTCGTGTTATTTTCTCTGTGTTTATTATCTGTGATTTGCTTTGTTGTTTTGTTCTCGCTACTGTCTCTATTTCATTCAAAAAGACATTATTGCAACAGGAATAGGAATCCATAATATCCCATCTTTGAAGACAATAAATATAGCTGCACAAAACACTACCACCATTGCTTCCACTAAGAAAAGGTTAACCCCCAAGCCAAATCAAAAGGAACCCGCTGAAGGAAATCTACTTCCTCACATCGGGAAGAGATAGTAGTTATGAGCATTTGTATGGAGAAACAGGACAATAGTAATGCTATCGTGTCTGATATTGCAAAAACTATGAAGGAAGCTCTTCAAACAAAATGTGAGTCCCTGTTTCTTCATTAGTGCCACTTGGTATTGTGAAAGTTGCAGCAAAAACTAGTGGCAATAAGTATTGCCACCATGATGTTTGTATTTGCAATGTCCTTAGTCCATTTCTCAGCTTCCTTTCTTAACTCTCTATGTTGTTTAGTGAATATTGGTTTAGCAGTTTTCCCTTTGTTATTTTCAACTTCAGCATCCACTAGATGCAAAATTCTTTTTACTCTCTACAATATTACGATATATCTATCAATCAAGGGAAAGAAATATTATTTTTTTTTTCAAATGAAAGAGGGCATTTAATTAATATTCACCTTGAACCACCGCATCTCGATAGACATTTTGAAATGTGTTGCAGTTGATTTAGCATCGGGTGTATCTTGTTCTGGCAACTTTGTAGCCAAATGCAAGATGTTGTTCCCTTTCTTATCTGTTTTCTTAACTACCAAATTTTTCAACGGACCTATGGTGTAAATAATTTTGAAAATGTTATAGTGACGATACATAACAACATAATGAAATATGGTGTAATTATTTTTGTCAACTTCAAACATTGGATAAGGATATTTGTGAAAAATTATGTCTAGAAAATGGATACCCCACATCTCAGGACGGTCTAAAAAATTGCCACCTATCCTGATGGGGGATTCTTTCAAGAAGAATACCTTGGAACCATCAAATTAAGCTACAACACATAGACCGCTCTTATGCACTCTAGGTCCTCGATGGTAATCGAGGACTGTGATTCTCTTCATTGCCTATGGACTGAAGACCATATGGGCTGACCCAACTGTATCAAAACGTGATTGGAAGAGCCCGCCACCTTGGGATTCGAGTTTCATGTGATGATTTCCTCAGAGGCCTTAGGGGTTGAATCCCCAAGGACTGCCGAGCCCGTGGGCGAATCGATCGAACATGCGATCCATTGTACGACTACTAGAAGAAGACATGGTTATGACTAGCTTCAAGGTACATAAAACAAAAGCAAACATGTGTCAGAGCTCGAAAAATTCAGTGACCAATCCACACTTGTTTTTAGTTCAGGCACCCAGAATAGCTCACATCACACAACAAACGCACGCAACCTACCTAGGATTCCGGCAACCGTAGCGATAAACCCTTCCTAAACTCAAGATCGTTGGAGACGCACCCAAAAACCCTTTTAAAACATTCAATGCGGAGACAATAGTGGCCATCATTTGACGCAAAAGTTAGAAAAATGGATAAAGAAAGGGAGAAGAAGCCTTACCGGAACAAAAGGAGTGCAAGAACTCGCCACAAAAGAGCACCATGACAGTGATGAAATAGCAGTAGAATGCATAAGAATACCAGAAAACGTTTGTGATTTGAATGAATATTCTGACGACTTCACCAGCTTTTATAGTGATTTGCATGGGAGATGAAAAGGCAGGGTTCAATTGTAGCCATTGATCTACGGTGAATCTCAACCCTTCATTCGTTAGGCAATCTCAACCCTTAGATGTGACCACGTGTCGATCATCCACAAGGAGCGACAAACCGTCAGACTATTACACTAGTAACTATCGCTGCACGTTGCCTCGACTTCGTGCGTGGACAATTGTAGTTGCCCACGTGTGACAAAAACGTGATTGACAAAGGCGGCCGCATTTAATGCGACATGACCACACAAAAATTACATAATTGCCCTAACTTTTCATATTCTGAATTTGTCAGGTATCGCGGTGTTAGACCGGTCGTCACGGTCACAAAATTAAACCTAAGTACCGTAGTTAGCGGTAAGCAGGGTCAAATCCACAAAGAGCAAGACTAACGACCTAATGTATATTTGAGTTAACGAAAGAGAAATTGGCAAAATGATTGATTAAAACTAAGGAAACTAATTACTTGCAGGAAATTAAAAGCATTAAATAAATTGCTAACTAAAACACAATATTAAAAGCATTGTCGCTACGGGTTCGGTTTGACTCAAGACCAACTCTCACAATTCCTCTCCTCGCTCTTCAATTTCCTAATCCTACAAGGCTAGGCAAATCAATAGAAATATCTCCCGGCAATCTAGGCATAATCTATCCTGTCTCCCCGTCGTCTTAGTTACAGATCGATTGGTTAAAGACTATCATTGACTAACCGAAAAATGCTAAACCCTTAAACACCACTAGTTGGTACAACGTTAACAAGTACAACCTATCAACCTGTATCATCCAATCAACTAATTACACAATAAATGCATTCCTAGTAGAGATGACATTAAACGCTACTACAACTTGATTGCAATCAGTACCGAAGCAATTTAAAGTCATAATCAACATTCAATAATCTCAAACCGACATTCAATTATGCGAAAAGTTATATATCAATAAACGTTCTCAATGGACATTATCAATTCAACACGTCGAGCATCAGAATAATATTAAAGTATCGCAAACAAACTGAAACGAAAACAAATATAATCTGAATACAAGAAACTTAACCAAATATCCAACATTCGGGCTCATCCAACTAGTCGAGAGCTGATGAGGAGATCAGTGGAGTCAATCTCGATCTCGCCTACACCGTAACGGACAACCGGGAACTCAGCCGCTCATGGTGGTGATGACGGAGGCTGAAACAGTGGAAACGAAGCTGATCATGGCGAAGAGGAGGTAACCGACAGCGATATGATGCGAAGAAGGGCCGAAAACGACCAACGGACAGCCCGGAATACGAACAGCCGCGGTTCGCCGGAAAACGTTAATTTTCCGGCGGGTCTCCGGAAAACGGTGGCGGAAATGGGATCCGAAGGTACCAATGGAAAGCTCTGGTGATGGGGAGTTCAGATCAGGTCCTGGGGAGGTGAGAAGTCGCCGGAAATGAGCAGGATCTGGCCTGGAAGATGAAGAGTCGCGGCGGCCAAATCACGGATTCCGGCGGTTTTCGCGGCGGCTGAAGCTAGGGAAGTGTAGATCCGGCTGTGGGGAAGTGAGATCTACCCTTGGGGAGCTGGAACGTCACCGGAAAATGGCCAAAACTGGCCGGGAAGACGAAGAGTCGCGGTGGAAGACGAAGCGTCGCGGCGTGGTGGTTCTCGGTGGTGGTTTGCCGTGGTGGTTTGCCGTGGCTTTGACGGGATGATGATCTGGGGTCGAGGAAGATGAAGCGTCGCCGGAGGTCGCCGGAATGGAAGATGAAGCGTCGCCGGAAAAGTGAAGATGAACAGTCCCCCCCTTGACGCGATCTGCAGTTTTTCTTTTATACCACATATTGCAAAATTTCAGTTTAGTCCCTGCACAATTAAAAAGTGACAAAATCAGCCCCTTAAAACATGACATTTTACCCCCTAAACAGCATAAATGAGACAAAATCACCCTTAATCCATAAACCACAACCTAATATCAACTCATATACTTTCCAAAATCATTTCAAACACGTTAAATTCATAAGAAAAGTATTAGGAAGTGATTTTCGTGAATAAATTCATAAATTCTTTAATTATCTCAATATACTTCAATTTAATCACACATGGGGTATTTTTATCACCAAAATAGAGTCATTTTCATGACTCTAAAACGCGGGAAATGAAAATCCAAGTGTGAAATACGTCGACCACGTATGAGGTCGACACTTAGAGCTCGACCAAACTTGCATCCGGTGATCTACTGATGATGCCGAGCTTGATATCAAATCAAGCATTAGTCTTCGAAGCCTGAAATAAGCATCGAACACTAGGGGGCAGATGTTGTGTGTGATTTTCCCACCAAGCTTGAGCCACCGTGAGGATGTAGCTCAACTCGGGATCAATCTGACTCTACCGGTTGTCTGACTCAACATAAGCTCATCGACATATAACTCGCCCAAGCACAAGCAAGTTGCAAACAACCTAGATGATCATTCAATCAATTCCCAGATAATTTCATATCTTAGATATTGCGGGAATGACTAGATCAACAACAATCTCTATACAATCACAGCGCCCAATGACGAGAATATCGGAATTGCAGTTCAGATCAATTGTAATCCTTTTATTTTCGCTCTTTCCTTTGTATAAACCTTGTATATAAACCCCCTCAAATGATGGAAAGGTGTTACAAAATTTTGATAGAATTCTTATCGTACGCTCTCACAGCAAATACAAGAACAGTGGATGTATGCTCAAGAGTTTACCTCACCGAACCACTTTAAAAATCACTTTGCCATTTGTTTTATTGCATTTATAATTCACCCATTGCTTATTATCCGTAATCACGCACACATCAATTCTGATCCCGCTAAGGTCAATCAAATCACTCTAGTTGGTGCAGATTTCTGTGTCAGAAATTTTTATATAATTTTTATTTCATATTTAATATGCCACTTTTATATCTAGTTATAGAATTAAAATTTTTATCAAAATATTCTATTGTATTTTGTTTTTTTTTTTTTTTCAAAAGGACTAATAAAGGTATATTATTAGTAGCATTCATCGCAAGAACAACCACTCTTATTTGTAAGATGTGGTTCTAATCCTACAAAAATAATATTCTATTGGATAAATGGCCACAAAGACGAGTGTTAAACATTGGTTATAAGGAATTAACACTCATACTTTTTTACAAAATAAGTTCATGCTACAATGATTATTTCAGTTAAAAAAAAAAAAAAAACCAAAAATGATTATTTCATCTAGTAAATTCATGCTAAAATAAATAATTATCAGTAAAACAATGAGTGACTCGTTTATTGTATTACAACGATATAAATAAGTGAATAATGAAAGCTAAAACATAAATACTCATATTTTAAATAATGCTGCTATGATTTTTTGTGATATTGTGAGTTGTTTCTCTTCTTTTAAAAAACTCTCACCAGGTATATGAGCAATATGCATTACATCTCCAAAGCGAGTCCAAATTTTGTCGAAGAACTTGTAGATTGTGAAAGAAGCCATTATTGTAACAAGAATAGGAATCCATAATATCCCATCTTTGAAGACAATAAACATAGTTGCATAAAACGCTACCACCATTGCTTCTACTGAGAAAAGAAGTAAGGTTAATCCCCAAGCCAAATCAAAAGGCACCCGCCAAAGGAAATCTATTTCTTCACATCGGGAAGAGATAATGGTTATGAGCATTAGTATGGAGAAACAGGACAATAGTAATGCTATAGTATCTGATATTGCAAAAACTATGAAGGAAGCTCTTCGAACAAAATTTGGAGTCCCTGTTTCTCCATTGGTGCCGCCTGGTATTGTGAAAGCTGCAGCGAAAACCACGGTGGCAATAAGTATTGCCCCCATGATGTTTGCATTTGCAATGTCCTTAGTCCATTTCTCAGCTTCCTTTCTTAACTCTCTGTGTCGTTTAGTGAATATTGCTTTACCAGTTTCCCCTTTTTTATTTTTAGCTTCAGCATCCACTGGATGCAAAATTCTCTTCACTCTTTACAATATTACGATTTATCAATCAATCAAGGGAAAGAAATATTATTTTTTCTAAAGAAAGAAGGGAGTTAATTAATATTCACCTTGAACCACCGCATCTCGGTGGACATTTTGAAATGTGTTGCAGTTGATTCAGCACCGGGTGTTTCTTGTTTTGGCAACTTTGCGGCCAAATGCAAGATGTTGTTTCCTTTCTTATCTGTTTTCTTAACTACCAAATTTTTCAACGGACCGATGGTGTAAATAATTTTGAAAATGTTATAGTGACGATACATAACAGCATAATGAAATATGGTGTAATTATTTTTGTCAATTTCAAACATTAGATCAAGATATTCATGGAAAATTATGTCTATAAACCGAAGGTTTCCTTGTTTTGCAGCCTCGAATATTAGTGACCAGGGTTTTATAATAATTTTCAAAATCTGGGAGTCATCCAAATGCATAACTTCTTTCCAAAGGCATTCGACTAGCTCAAAAGCTGAATCAGAATCTCTTCACCTCTAAGTGAAACAACAAAAGTTTAGTTAAGCCAACATTAGTTCTAAACAGAAAAGTTGAGGATCATGTAATTAATTATCACACAAACAATTATATTAGTTATAAATTGATAAAAGAATAGAAGAAAGGTTACCCAAAAGATAACAAAAATTAATTATATTTATACTATAATTCCTAAATAAAATCCAAATTTTTTATCCCAATGTCATTTACTACATCAACTTTTTATTTACATATCAAGAATTATTTATTTTATTAACTCTTTAATACAAGAAGTAGCCTTTGTTAACTAGAATTTAACTTTAGATTTTTAGTCTAAATTTTAAATTGCAAACGGGAATTTTCATTTTCACATATTATTAAGGGTGATTCTAGCAGTGCACCCCAAAAATATCTCAGTTTTCACTATTTCAATATCGTATTTGATAAAAATAAATAAAAACCTCGTCATCCCACCACGAACAAAGTTAAGTAAATAAATTAAGAAAGACAAACAATTAAACAAATACCCACAATTGACTTTCCATTTGGCCTTCTTAGTCCGATCAGTCCAATGCATCTTATTCCTTCTCTGTTGCTCCCTGTCATTTAGCCGATCCCTGAAGCTCTTCGGCACATTCTTTTTCCCCAACACTGAATTTATCACCTTTCTTTTCACTTCATTATCTGCTTTGAAACAACATGAAAGCACCTTTGTTCTTATATACAATTACTTTTGATAATTTGCATAATAATAATGATAAAATTTTTGTATAGGCGAAAGAGTATAGTTTTCTCATCCTACAAAATAATAATAATAATAAAAAAATTTCATAAATTATGGCTTTAGAAAGACAAATTCAAAAAATGTTAAGTAAATAACAAATATTATCTTAACAACTAAAAAATTCAAATTAATCATTACAATTAAAAAATTCTTTGAATATTAATTTAAATGTTATTATATAATTTTGTGATTAACACAAAGAAAAAAAACACTGATCAAGTCTTCATTCTTCTCCATCATATCTTTCTCACGGTTCTTTACCAAGTCTTCATTCTTCTCTTTCAAAGCTTTGACGATGTCAACCTCTCCGGATGAAACAGCAAATAAAAAGGCCGTGTTGCCAGCATTATTTTTTATGGATAAGTCCTTTTTGTTCATATACTGAAGCAACTTTTTAACAAAATCAGTGCACCTTGCTGCAGCTGCAATATGAAGAGCTGTGTCCCCTTCGTTTGAAAGCTTAGCAGTGATATTAATTTTATCTTTCATGGTAATTATTTGAAATGTGTCCCAATCACCTTTCAGTGCAGCCAGGTACAATTCGAAGCGTTTATTCCTCTTTCTAATTTCTGTCAAGTTGAAAATATACGTTCTGTCAAGTTGAAATTATACCAAGTTTATGCATAATATTTTTGTTAAAGATACACATGCTTCTTGACGTCCAGCAGTCTATTTGGGTGTAACCATGAGTAACTTAAGAAAATTATATTACATTAATTCCAATGAAATACAAAGCATAGCTTATATAAAATCATATAATAGATCTATTGTAGAGAAATAAATTTGTTTTTCCTTGAAATTCCCAATAGTAACATTAAGATTTAAGACTCCTTCCAAATATCCACATTAAACTCTAAGGATTTAAATTAAAAGAAAAAAAATTACAGTTAGCAAAAGTTAAACTTTGATGACTGATTTTTTTATGCAATTGTTGTATCCTTCCTACTACATTAGTCAAAATTTTGAGATAAATCTTAAGCTCTTATATAATTGTGTAGGACTATTTTATTGGATAGTCTCACCACTATAACAAAAGAAGTCGGTGAGATCGTGCCACAAAAGTATACTATGTTTAGAAATAAAAAGAATGAGTGTACACAAAATTATTTGATGAAACTTTTTTTGATAATTAATAAAAAATAAAAAATCATATTTTAAATTGAAATGCTTTGTACTTAATAAAATGGAGTAGAGAGTCTTTTTATGCTTGAATATAGCCCTATTTTTTTTCTCTCTTCTATCATTACACCTTCAATATTCTAGGATGGAGGAAACTTCTTTAAATTATCATTAAAGCAGTTTAAAGCTTAAGTTTGTAGATGGAGATTCAACATTAATATTTATACCGATAAATATAATCCATCTTTAAAAAAATAAAATAAAATGATCAACAATTTACTAGATACCATCCAATCTTACCAACTTTGACATGAGAAGGGGATGCCATATTCTGAAGTTTTTCTTGATCAGATGACTGATGTTTTGATGTAGTTATCGGAATAAGGGAATGTTCTTGTGGGGATGTCACAGGCTCAATCCCATTTTCTTGCAACAAAGGGCTTTCCTGTATAATGTTAATACTCGCTTGATGATTAGACATTTTTTGCAGTAAACCCTGCAAGGAATAGTAAATGTATTTAGATCTAAGTTTAATTTAAATGATAAGACTGCATATTTTCGGATGAAAACAGACTTTCAAATTACATTGAAGAAGTGGTTTTGAAAGCTTACCTCTTTTGAAGTATGGCTTGCTATATATCTTCAGCTCTTATAGGAGAAATTCGGATGAAAAGCCTAGATAGTTCAGTGAAAGACTGAGGTAACTAGATTATATACACTTCCAAAGAGAAGGTGATTATGTTTAACAATTTTCTCTGGTGGCATGTATTGACCAATTACTCAACTGAAAATTGTTAGTCATTTTTTGATATTGATTGTACAACTCATTTCAAGATATAACACAATTAAATATTATAAGATAGTAATTTAACTAATAATTGTGTTCAGTAATGTTCACATTGAATCAAAGGACAACTGTTCACTGGATAATACTTAAATTTCTTGAAGGAGTTCTTTCAATGTTGGGATTTTAAAACCAATCCTTAACAGCCAGGCGTATGGTAGCAATATTAATTAAGAAAACTCATCTTTACTAATGTTCAATTTTTTTTAATATCAATAAAAAATTTTCAATAAAATTTCTGTAGATAAACCTCTAGCTTAGCAAGAGAAAACAAATTTATAAAGTACTCATATAGAAATGATGTTACATGAAATTCAGAGAACTTAAATAGAATACCCAGTGACGGAGCCAATTAAGAAACAGGAAGGGAACAATTATTTTAGGGTTTTCAAAAAGATAGAAAAGACACCAGAATAAATATTTATTTTGCTTGCATGACTCAAATGACCACTAAAGAAACAATAAATATAGACAACCAACCATAATAATATATATTTTAATTTCATTTAGCAGGGTAAAAAGAGACAACTCATTTTAGTATTGGCTAGAACAAATATATAGAATTAATATGTCGACTTTCCCAGCACGATGTTGTTGATTAATGATAAGATAAGTGTTGTTACACAGATTAAATTATAAATTAATTAATATTAAAACATAGTATGAATTAATTATAGAACAATCAATCATGTGGAGTTTTTGTTACAAACGGGGATTCCGATCCCCTGGATCCTTGGAAATTATAGAGATTTGAGTACTCATAAAAAATTTCCTTGAAGATCATCAAAAGATAATGTGACTTTCGGTTGGGAGAACGACTGTTTCCCTACTAAGATTTGGAAAACGACACTTTTCCATCATTCAATGTTCAAAATGACACTTTCCTACTCTTGTTAGGTTCTGTTATATTTTCGGTTAATATTAAATTGAAAAGACAAAGATACCCTTAAATATTTGACTTTATAAATTTTTTATTATTTTTTAATTAACCAAAAAGTCAAATAATAAAAAGTTAAAAAAGAAAAAATAGTTAACCCTAACTAAAAAATTAGGAGTAATGCTATGAAATTATTTAAAGTTAAATGATCTTAATATTTATTTATAATGTCATGAATATCCCATCACTATTATTCAATAATCTATTAAATTTATAATGTTTTTCATAATATAATGTTTTTCATTTTTACTAATTAACATAGGAAATCAATATTTCTAAATAATTAAATAAACAAAAGGAAAAAAAAAAACATTTTTACATTTGAATTAATAAATAATCAAGTAAAGATTTTAACTTAACTAAAATTTAATTTATAATAAATAAATTAAAAATAAACTATTTAAGAGGATTTTTATCTTTTTAATTAAATATTAATAGAAAACACTAACAACACCTAATGAAGGGATGGAAAATGATATTTTGAAACTTGACGGATGAGAAATGTATTTGGCCAAACCTTAGGTGGCAAAATGTCGTTCTCCCATTTCAGTGTGATACAATTTAAAAGGCGCGAGACAGTTGACTTGTCAAAATGCCATGTGCTTTACCATATATTGTCACATGGCATTCAACGATAAATAATTAATAAAATAAACAAGGATTAAATAATTAATAATTATAGTATAAAACAAGTGTTATTATATAAGATTATAAGTCGGTGTAAAGCACGTAGTATGAACTATTGAATGCCGTTTTGTCAGCTCTATTGACTTGTTTGCAAATGACAATTAGATAAGAGTTCTTGTCTTCTTTAAATATTATAGTAAACAATTTATGCTAATTCACAGTTTAAATTTATTGATATAAATAATGCATGTAACATATATAATAACTTTTATTAATAACACGATGAATCATACAATTAATTAATACACTAAACATCACCAATTTTACAAATACAAACTTGAATTTATGAATGGTGAGATGGATGTCATGTGCTTATTTCATGGCAATTTTCTTGTTCTCTCTCAATATATGTATTGACGGAGGCTCACATCAGGGAGTTATATGTTACCCTAACAATCTTTTCAATCCATCTGTTAAAAATTAAAACCTCAGGGTGGTCTCATAATTATAATAACTGTTTTAGTTTTTGAATCAACATTATCTTGTTCTTCGGTCACAGAACAAAGATGGTGGACCATTAGATTCTCTGTGGCCTAACATAAGGGGTTGTTTCCACTTTGCTTCAACTCGATGGCAACTTTTTGTTCTTGTTAACCTTTTTTATTCGAGAGAGTTGTGTTCCTCTCCATACTTCATCTTATTAACCTTTTCTAAGTTTGAAGCAACATCTTTATGTATTAGAAAGTACGATAAACGGGCTAAATATAAATTTTTGTATACTGTAAGGGATATGAAGGTAATATAGTAATTGATAAGGTTTATTCATTGCCACTTTTAGTTATAGAATTAAAAAGTCAATCATAATATTCTATCGTATTTATTAATTTTTTTTTCAAGGAAAGCCAAATAAAGGTAACATAGTAGTACCTTCATCATAAGATCAACAATCAATCAATCTAATTAGTAAGACATGGTTCTAATAAGACAGAATGTAAAGCGCCACAATTGGGTAATCTATTTCCGATTTAATAAAACGGAAAATGATAAATATTACATCTTATAACATTCATGATAAGAAACAATGAGTGACTCATTTGTTATAATAGATATAATGCATCACTTCTCCATAGATAGTCCAAGCTCTACCATCGTACGTGGCGATTGCGAAAATAACCATTATAGTAAGAAGAACAGGCGTCCATAGCAACCCATCTTTGAAGACAATGAACACAGTTGCACTAAACGCCACCATTACTGCTTTTACGGAAAGTAGAAGTAAGTGTAATCCCAAAGCCAAATTACAAGGCACCCGGCTAAGGAAATCTGCTTCTTCACATCGGGAAGAGATAACAGCTAAGAACACTATTATGGAGAAAGAGGACAATAGCAATGCTATAGTATCTGATATTGTAAAAACTATGAAGGAAGCTCTTCGGACAAAATGTGGAGTCCCTGTATTTTCATTGGTGCCACCTGGTAACGTGAAAAGTGCAGCAAAAACCACGGTGGCAATAAGTGTTGACCCCATGATGCATGCAGTTGCTATCTTCTTGGTATATTTATCAGCTTTATTCCTCAACTCTTCGTGCTGTTCAGTAAATAAAGCTCTAGGAGTTTTCCCATCTTTATTTTTAGCTTCAGCATACATTGGATGCGTAATTCTCTTCACTTCCTATAGTAGTTACAAAACATTTATCAATCAAGGCAAAAAATATATTTTTTTTTTCCAAAAAAAGGACGGGGGTAAATTAATATTCACCTCGAACCACCACTTGTCAATTTGCATTTGAATATGTAATGCAGGCGATTCAATATCAGGTCTATCTATTGGTGGCAACTTTGCAGCCAAATGCAAGATATTGTTCCCTTCTTTATCTGTGTCCTGAACTACCATATCCTTAAATCGACCGATGTCATAAATGAAGTAGAAAATGTTAAGGCGACGATACATAACAGCAAAATGAAGTATGGTGTAATGATTTTCGTCAACTTCAAACATTAGATCAGGATATGTGGAGAAAATTTTTTTTAGAAACCGAAGGTTTCCTTGTTTTGCAGCCTCGAATATTAGAGACCAAGGTTTTCTAATAATTTCCAAAATCTGGGAGTCATCCAAAAGCATAACTTGTTTCCAAAGACGTTCAACTAGTTCAAAAGCTGAATCGGGAATCTCTTGACCGGTATCTGAGACAAGAAGTTTAGTTAAGCCAACATTAGTTTACAGAAAAATTGAGGATGAGGAAAATATTAGAGAAACGATTAATTAATCCTAAACCGAAAAAAGAAGAGAGGATTATGGCACATTTCTAATAAAAGATTATCCAAGAGTAATTAAATACTTTAATTAATATATAAGATAAAATAGGAACTTGATTTATCTTCTTAAATCTTAATGACGCACTAAAAATGCTCATAGACAATAATTAACTTTTGTTAACTGAAATTAATTCTATATTTTAAGTTACGCATGAGAATTTTCATTTGTATTTAATATTGGGGTGATTCTAGTAGTGCAACCATAAATACCCACAAAGCAGTTGACGTTTCGTCTCATTAATCCGATACCCCCACCCGAGCCTTTGCTTTCTCTCATTCATCAGTTCATCCCTCTCATTCATTCGATCCCTCAAGCTCAGCTCATTCCTCTCCTTCATCCGCTGCCTCCCAAACATTGGAGGACATCTCTTTATCACGTCTCTTTTTACTTCATTATCTGCTCTAAAACAAAATGAAATTAAGCACCCTTTTTTCTTACAATTATATATTAATATAATGATTAAAAAACAAAAACTAATCAAAGCAATCTGAAATTGCTAATGACTAGAGAAAACTAACACGTGTAGATGGCTGAATCTTTGCAAAGTCTAATGGAGTTAAAATCTAAAATACGTGTCAATACAGGCATTCGTGCCAAGAGATGCAATGCTGTCTCCTTATTTTTACCACGTGCAAGAGCTATCTGTGGATGCCTCTTCACCAAATCCAATGCAACATCTAGGAAAACAATGATCAGCATCATAAATTATATAATTAATATATGATTAATTGAGGGGTTGTTAAGTTGAATATGTATTAAGTTGTTTACCCCGAGGGCTCAACCGAGTGGTTTAAGCTGCCCAAACCATGTTCGATTCATAGGATTAGAGTATGATTTAAGTTTTAATTAGCTAGCCCGAATATAAATATTAAAACTAAACTTACCATACAAACCATGGTTTATTAGATTGATGAGCAAGTGGAAGCGATCATTATTATCTAATAACTCATCTCCAGTGGCTTCGTAAAGATATTCTACCATCTCTTTGTCTCCCTCTAGAGCTGCCTTGTGAAGCGGTAACATATCATTGTCTCCTCTAATCTTTACCACGTCTTCATTCTTCCCCATCATAGCCTTGACAATTTCAACCCTTTTGGACGCAGCTGCAAGAAAAAAGGCCGTATTGCCAGCATTATTTTTTATGGCTAAATCGTCTTTATTCATTTGTTCAAGCAGCTTTTTCACAAAACCAGTGCGCCTTGCTGCAGCTGCAATATGGAGAGCGGTGTCCCCATCCTTTGATAGCTTAACTTGTGTATCAATATTATCTTCCTTGTAGATTCTTTCAGCAATGTTCCAATCGCCTTCCAATGCAGCCCAGCACAATTGGAAGTGCCTATTTTTTTTTTCAATTTCTGTCAAGTGGAAAAATGAACAAGTTTATGCATAAAAATTTTGTTACACATAATAAAAGGGATGCTATAGCCTTTAATCAACATAATAAAAAGACTTTTTTGAGAATGAGATAGAATTTTACAGCGGCCGCACTGATTCTTCTTTTATCGTGGAAGAATCACCGATACATTCACATTAAACTTTGACTGGATTTTGATATATAAAAAGTTTATTATGTTTAGTATGTAATTCCTCTTGATAAATTTATTGAATAGACCATTATAACCTATTAAAACAATTTTTTTTTTCTAAAATTAAGTAACAAAAATGAAAAGAAAAAAAAAGACATTTATGGATAGATTATTAGCCATATATATATATTTGGAATTACAAAGGAAATAATAAATGCAATAAGTGATACCAATATATGTAGGTGAAGATATCATATATCAGGGACGTCCTATAAAATAAATAAAATGGTCACATGATGTGTTATCTAAGTTTTAATGAATGTCTGCATTGTACTGTAGAATTATATCTTGTGTGATAATATGAATCTTCTATCTTTATTTCCTTAAAGAACAAAGAGCCTTAAAGTGACATATCAATTCCCCCCAAAAATTGGAAAAAAACAAAAAATGGATATTCTTTGCCTTTGATTTATATGAATTTGATAATAACAAGAAGAAGAAGAAAAGTGTTTACTATTGAGAGATTCAATTTCACACATGATCGTCTTAAGATGAGAAAGTCTTCAATACATTTTATTGCAATACAAAAATCTAATGATTATATATATACATACTTGGATTGATGTGATATATAATCATTGGCTAATTGTACTGTAACATTATGTATATAAGACTTTCTTATAATACAAAGTGAATCAAGAATAAGAGGAATTTGTGAAATTAACCATTAATAAAAATTTAATATCTATTTTTAACCCTCGAACTTCATAAGCCCTTCATAATTACATAAAAACAAGAGAGATTAATGGAAAAAAATTAACGCGAACTTAGGAAGTGCATATCACATTTGCCCTAAGACACTAAAGGGTATTCAGAAAATGCATCTTACTAAAAAGAAAAATGCAGCATTAATTGCAAAGTCAAATCGTAACATCCATTTTTTGATAAGGTGGAGCAATCACAATCTGAACATTTTCTGCAGTTGAGGTGCTTCCTAATGCAGCAGTGTAATCCTTCATGATTTATTTTCTCGTTTATTCGTGGTAAATCTACAATGAACTTTATAAGTATTAGATAATGAATTTTGCAGCATAATATGAACCTTGTGTTCTAATTGGATTCAAATTGGGAATGAATATTAATTAGAATAATAGTCATTCATCTCAAGCACTTCAAGATCTTATATATACGTACCATAATAAGAAAAATCTTAGCTACTATAATAATTATATATGCACATGCAGCAAACTGAAAGAACAAAAATAATGAGTCTAACTTAAGACTCTACAAATCAAACAAGAAGAAGAAGAAGTGGGTTGAAAGACTTGCCTCTTTTGGCACCTTGGATACAATCTATTATTAGCTAAATTTATATTTAAAAAAAGGCATGAAGTGAAGAGTAAGAAAAGAATATAGGGCTTAAATGGCCTGATGAAGAGTAAGAGAAGAATATAGGGCTCAAATTGCCTGAAGTGAAGAGTAAGAGAAGAATATAGGGCTCAAATTGCCTGAAGTGAAGAGCAAGAGAAGAATATAGGGCTCAAATTACCTGAAGTGAAGAGTAAGAGAAGAATATATGGCTCAAATGGCCGGAAGTGAAGAGTAAGAGAAGAATATATGGCTCAAATGGCCTGAAGTGAAGTTTAAGAGAAGAATATATGGCTCAAGGCCTCATAAAGTGAAGGAGATGCCAAATGATGATAACATTTCCTAAGAAGAAAGCAGGGATTTCTGCAATTTGCGTCTTCCTAAAGGAGAAATATTATGTCTAATTAAATTCCCATGTAGGATATATTAAAGTTGCTCTATGTTTTTTACCAAACTACTTATCAAATTCTTTCAAGTTTTGTTTGAGAAATATTTCAAGTTGTTATATTTTAGTTTTAGCATTTATATATAGGTGTCAAACATTGGTTTCAATGAAGCAAACTTAATATGAAGTTTATAAGTTGGTTACATGATCAGAGGTTTTACGTGTGAGTGATTGAGCAATTAGATAAAGAGTTGGGATTTGTTTATCATGATTTGAAAAATTAAATGAATCTTAGTTCATTACTCAGCATTTCCAATACATAATGAAAAGATTGTTTTGCAGTGAGCTAATACAAGTGATGATTTGAAATAGAAAAAATACTAACATTTACAAGTGACTAATCATATCAGAAAGAAGGGGGAATTGGAGCAGAGGAAATAGGGTGACAGGAACACAAGCAACAATGGCTATTGGAATAGCTATCCATGCAAATTCATTACTTAGAACAATGAAAAGAGTGGCTCCAAATGCTGCCATCATGGTTGCTATAGAGATGAAGAGAGTTGCAAGCCCTATTATCAACCTATTTGGTAATGAATGCAAGAAATCTTCTACTGCATAGCGCGAGGTGAGAATGGAGAGGAATATCAATATTGAAGTGGCAGAGCAAAATAGTGCCAATGCATCCGATATGGCAAAAACCAAAAATGACCAGTGATGTAGAAAAACAGGCTTGCCTGTAAGATTGTTATTGCCACCTGGTACAGTGAAGGCTGCAGCAAACATCACGGTTGCAATAAGTGTTGCAACAACCATACATGAAGATGCAGTGTCTTTCATCCACTTTTCCCCTTCGCGAACAAGTCTTCTATGCTCCTCCAAAAACAAAATATGAGGTGTCCTCCCCTCGGAATTTTTGGTTTCTCTATAAGATGGTTGAACAACTTTTTCGACTTCCTGCCAGATTAAAAGGAACAGTCCATCAAGATTCAGACCCAGAAAGAAAATGGTTAATTGGGTTCAGGTTTTGCTTCATTTACATGTTATTTCCAAACAAAGCTAATTACAATGAAGTGCAAGTTTTATAGTTGAAAAGTAATTATTAACCTTGAACCAATGCAACTCTCGTCTAAGTTGCAGAGCTACACCAGAATCAATTTTGACTCTATCTGGGTGGGCAAGCTTTCCAGCCAAATGCAACATGTTATTGTTATTTTCATCTTCATAAGCCGCTATCAAATCTTTATGAGCGCCAATCTCATGAATCAGATTAAAAATGTTTTCCTGACGATGCAACACTGCAATGTGAAATATGCTTCGACTGTGATCATCTACTTTCCAAATAAGGTCAGGATACTTCTGAATCAGCACTTTTATGAATTCAACATTCCCCAACTCTGCAGCAGTAAACAACAATCTTGAAGGTTTCCGAAGTAGTTCTCCAATTTTGTAGTCATCTAGCAACAACACTTGCTCCCACAGTTGCTTCACCAATTCTAGAGCTTGAAGATGCATCAACTTTTTTGTCAAGGATTGCCCTGAAACGTGGAACTGAATGTGCAGGACACAGTCACCTCTTTGTCCAAAATCTTTTATTTTTTAGAAGGAATAAATAAGCAGATACGATTAATGTGCAAGAGTAATGGCAGTGAGAAATGGCCTGTAATGGAGTTACTAACAAGAGTAAATGCACTTGCCAAATTCAAGCCGACTCCACTTACAAAGCTGAAGGCTTCCGTGCCAATACATGAAGAGCGTCTTCTCTTCCATCTCGAGCAACAGCTAACTCAGGATGATGTTAATTAAGTCCAATGCCACATCTGTCAAATTACACAAACACAATCCAATTGCTTCTCTAGAAATATAAATTAAGTTGCAACATGAAATAGCGAAGGTAAGAGGTGGGTACCAGAGGTCTGCATTGATGACGCAACAAGAAGTCAACACGATCTTCTTCTTTAGATACTCTTCCTCAGTCACGAATAAAGATACCAGACCATTTTCTGTGGCCCAACAAAGCAGCCATACACAACGGTGTGCTCCCTACTGCCTTGAATTGATGGCAACCTTCTGTTTTATTAACCATCCCTTCTGCAATCTTTTTGATTCCGGATATGGCAGCAAAAACAGGGCTGTGTTCCAACCTTGCTCGGCAGTGCCAGGTCTTCAGCTTTCATAATGTTCACAAGCTCTTGGACAAATATTGATGTCTAGCTCCAGCAGCAATGTAAGAGCTGTTTCCTGGTTCTTGTGATGCTAGCACATACTGTTGTGGATTCAAAATCAAAAACTCCCTTGCAAACTCCCAATCGCCTTAAGCGCCGCATTATGCAGAGGAACAAAAAAGCAGTAAAGTAATTCCTTGTACATCACCTGCAAAAAGAAAAAAAAAAGAAAAAAAAACAGCAAGACTATGAGAGCCATGCTGGAGTATTTATTTCTCCATCATATAATTACATAAGTATTAATTGGGGAAATGAATGAATTTGCAACAGCCATACCAGTCTCTGCTGCTCGTGTGGTTTGGTTCCACAGAAATAGAGGGCATTTGATTGCTTGAATCTTGAAAGGGCCAAATGATGGATTAAAACGACATGGTCATCAATCCTTTAGCTTCCAGAAAGTTACTGGGCTTTTACAGCTGATGATGTGGTTGAAGATGAGAATGTGAATATCAAGAGGCAAAATTGAAGGAAGATTCTGATGGCCTGATGAAATGTTGCGGACCAAAAAGCATCTTTCAGGCTCAAGTCATCGTCAGACAATATGCCTAAGCTTGCATCATCTTCCCCAGAAGATTTGCAAGAGGAATTTGCAACAGATTTGATCTCAGGGAAACAAGATTGAATTGAAAGTCCCCTCCCATATTGTGATGAAGGAAGGTTGTTCAATATCATTATCTTCAATAATGAAAAGTAGTGCCTGAGAACAAGCAAAATCAGTAGTACAACAAAAAGAACAACAAAAGAATGTAGTGATTTATTAGGAGTTAGGACATCACCGTTTCTGGTTCTGAGCAGCTCAATTAGATAAAAGACTTTGAACCTCCAAGCAACCACAACCAAGAACAAGATGAATTATAAATCCAAACATGTAGTGCTGTAAAATGATTGGAATGTCAAAAGCAAAAGTTGAAACAAAGAGTACATTTATTTTCTTGTGTTTGAAAACTGATGGCTGCGATCTTCTTCCACCAACTTCACTAACGCTGCCTCGTTTTCTTGTGGCTCTTAGTTATTAAAATCTTAAGGAACTGACTTGACCCACGTATGCAATTGGATTGATCAACGCCTTCACACTAAACTTTATTCATATAATTGAAGAAACTGACACCGCTGCTTTCTGAGAAAGTTCAAAGCGGGATATTAAGAGATGGGACCGCTTGGCTCTTGGTTCTAGTTCTGCCGTTTACATTGACTGGAAAAGTCTCTTATGGGTATCCTTCCATGGTCCAACCCTTTGTAGGTATGTAATTCATTGACAATTGAAGTACATAAGTCTAGCTATTTACATGTACCTCGCTTCCTTTTATTGCATACTTTATTCTATTAAATCTAATGTTGAATGATGAAGCACAAAATGGTGTCGTTGAACATTACTTAAATGATGCCGTCTCATAATAAAGCTCTAAGATTGATTGATCATGGTCATTGATTGCTTACTAAATCTGACGGCCAAGGTTCTTCAATAGTGCAAGTATAAAAGAATGCCCTTAAGTCGAATTACACAACCTTTACACACTGTTTTTGCGATTGAGTTCTTCTTTGTTAGGTTTTCTGATTTTTCTCATAGACTTGTAATCTGGTGTGATTGTTGTAATCGTGTTTGAGGGTTATGTTTTCCTCAGGTTGTAAGGATCTGGGCTAGTATTCTCATATAGGAAAGGTTACGAGTGAGTCTTTGAGAGGATTACAAGGAGTGAGTGATTTGATTGAGTTTAATTTAGCTGTATTTTGTAACAAATTTTGATCTCTAGTGCAGCGAACCCCAAATTTACTAGAGCTCAACGTCGATATAACTTATCCAATTTGGGTAAGTGAACCATAGTAAAAATTCTTGCCTTTCTTGTTTGATTTTGCAGTTTGATTCTTGATTAATTGTGTGAGATTGAGTGTTTAGAGTTTAGGAATCTTGCGATAAACTCAACATCTAAGGATTACAATACTAACTAAATGCCATTAATGTCTTTCAAAATACAGTTTGAATTTGAAGCAGGCTGCAAAGGGTTAACCTTATTTCAAGCAAGGGCTGCTCGGCCCCCTTGACATTAGATTAAAATGTTCAGATTTGTTCATGATTTGATAAATTAAACAACAGTGTTTAATGAGTGCTATTGTCATTAAAATTAGGCTTAAATCTAATGAATTGTGAGTGAAACTAACCTACACTCCTGTACTCAGGGCATGATTAACTTCTGATTTACTTCCATTCCTCTACTTGCATTTCCAACAAATAATGAAGTAGTAGTTTGATTTCAATTTAATCAAACTATTACTTCAATGGGTTACAAGACCTGAGAGTTGCAGCATCAGATCATGGACAAATAGAAATCACAATAGCATAGATTCAAAATTTGTGTAGTACCATTAATTGATCAGTACACTGAGTTACTTCCTCTTCTTCGACTCCATTGCTTTCCATTGGCAGAAAAGGGTACGTTTGTGTGGCTGGAAAAGAGAGCTACTCACATATGTAAAACGCACCACATCAAAAAG
Organism: Pistacia vera; assembly: GCF_008641045.1. NCBI lineage: Eukaryota > Viridiplantae > Streptophyta > Magnoliopsida > Sapindales > Anacardiaceae > Pistacia > Pistacia vera. The sequence continues at coordinate 489,376 of NW_022195994.1, read as the reverse complement.
GAGACACCATTGTTGCTTAGTGAACAAAATTACCGGTATAGAAGCGATTACGGTAACAAGAATAGGAACCCACAGCACTCCATCTTTGAAAACAATAAAAATAGTTGCACAAAACACTACCATCATTGCTGCTATTGATAATAAAAGTGTTGCAAGTCCAGCAACCAGCTTTTTTGGTAACTGTGAGAGGAAATCTTCTTCTGCATACCGGGAAGTTAGAATGGATAAAAAGGTTAAGATGCGCTGCGGAAGATACTAGTGAAACTGCATCTGATATAACAAAAATTTGAAGGAAGTTTTTGAATAAAATGAGGAGTCCTGTCTCGTCTTTGGTGCCACTGGGACTGAAAGCTGCTGCAAAAACCACAGTGGCAATAAGAGTTGCCACAATCATGCAATAGTTTGCGGTCCTTCTCATTTCTCTCCCTTTTCCTTAATTCTCCATGCTCCTTAGTAAATAAAGCTCTAGGAGTTTTCCCTTCACTGTTTTTATCCTGGGCATCCAATGGATGCATAATTTTACTGACCTCCTACAAAATGTTGTAAAAGATCTTATCAGTTAGCTTAACGAATATTGCTTTCTAAACAAAGGAGAACCGTAACATTCACCTTAAACCACAGCAACTCTCGCTGCAGTTGCAGAGCAGCTCCTGATACAACATTGAGCCGATCTGGTGGTGCCAACATTCCAGCCGAATGCAAGATATTATGTCTTTTTTATCCTGGAAGCACTATCAAATCTTAAAAGTACCTATCTCATGTATAGGTTTGAAGATGTCCCTATGACGATTCATAACAGCAAAATGAATATGCTATAATTATTTTCATCAACTTCCAGTATCAATCAGGGTATTCACGTATCAGTATGGTTAGAACCTCAATGTTTCCTAGTTCTGCAGCAACAATATCAGTGTCGGGCAGTTTTAATAATATTTGAAATTGCAGTCTCATCTGACAGTATGACTTGTTCCCAAAGGCGTTGGATTAGTTCAAGTGCTTTTGGAGGCAACTTGGTGTTGCTACCTGAAACTACAAATTGATTAGCCAACACTCAGCATACAGAAATCTTTAGGCCGGGTTAACAATGACAGAAGTCATTGCAATTCATTCTAATAAGTAAAAGAGCATAGGAGATTTACTACCGAAACAATTCGCAAGGAAAACATTTCCTAGGCAATACTTAACTAGATATGTAATGATCAAGTTAAACTAGGAATTTGATTAACACTCCGAGTCAACAATAAAAATGTCCAACAATGTAACCTACCGTACCCACAACATTACCACTTCGTTGTGCTATAAAAGAAATCACATTATTGCATAAATGCCATATGGCCAAAATTTTGATTTGTGACAAGTCCGGAACAAATCTATATTGCAATAATCAAGATAAATTAGCAGTTTGAAATATATCATAAAAATCCTTTAGCGTCAGAACACCTTGCAAATGATTCTTGGCAAGGTGCTTAAGTATAAGAATATATTGTGAAATTATATCAAATTCAACTTGCTAAGAAAATATTTAGTAATAGCAGGTTTGCAAAAATGGTTTCTGAAACAAAAGGAAAAATTAAACTGAAAGGTTAAAGTGCAAATTTTCATATCTGTTCGCGCTCCTAATCACAATCGTCATGTAAATATATTTCAACTATAAAACCAAAACGGTAACTTATATGTCAAGGTTAAGGAGACTAACACAAATTGACACATTGTTTCCAAAATCCTTGCTGAATTTGAGAGGCAATAGGCGTTCGAGCCAAGGCAAGCAATGCTGTCTCCTCATTTCCATCACAAGTGACGGCTAACTCTGGGTGTTTCTCTAGCAAATCCTGTGCAACATCTGAGAACACAACAACCATCATTAGAGATGATATAGTATCAATTCTAAATAGTGGAAGTATGCAGTTCTATACATAATACTATTAATATGTTTCATAAAAGGAAAATTTTCAGATTTGTATTCACCAAGCCACTTGTGTTATGAAAGGGTTCTTTCATTAGTTTTGTCAATCATATGTCTCTTGATGGGATATCACAGTGTTCCTAAAGAATAATGGGACATTTGTCAAAAAATATACAAGGGAGGATATTAATCTGACCACCATACATGGAATTTCAATCCTATACCAAAGGTTTCAATCTTACATTGTAAATTCAATTAAAAGATATCAGTGTACTACAATTAGCCAAATATAAAGAATACCTTTTACTACCATACAAACCGTTCTTATTAGAGTGATAAGCAATTCAATGCGGTCATTGTCATATAATGACTTGTCATCAGTGGCTTCATAAAGGAATTGTACCATCTCTTTATGGCCAAACAAGCGGCCATGTAAAGTGGTAACATCTCATTTCTACCTCGATCATTGCTAAGTTTCTACTCCTTTCCAGGACATCAGCTAAGTTTGTACTCTCCTCTATCATGTTGGGAAGTTCCACCTTCTGGGACTCAACGAGAGACAATAAGCTGTTTTTCCAGCTCCTTTCTTTGTGAGTATCCTCTTTTTTCACTTATCATCATCACTTGAGCAGTTCCACATTTCCAGACACAGCAGCAAGACAAAAAGCTGTATTGCCTGCATTATTTGTAGTAGCTAAATCCTCTTTATTATATTATCCCCAGGTTTTTCAAAAATCAGTTTGCTCTGCTGCAGCTGCAATATGGAGAGCAGTGTCCCCTTCCTTTGATATCCTCGCTCTTATCATTTTTATGTTCTTGTAAATACCCTCAGCCATGCTCCAATCACCACTAGTGCAGCTTGATACAATTTTAAGTGTCTAATTCTTGTTTGCTTGTCTGTCAAGTGGAAGCATTTATAACAAGTTTTATCAATAAATCTGTTGATCTTTAAAATAGGCATATAAAAATACACATAAGGCACCAATTCAATCTATATTCAATAGTAGCTAATACATGCCTTTGGAAAACAGTTTCTTGCCAAGTTGCCAAAGTGATGGTAATGAAGCTAAAAGATTTTCCCCGGGTAAACAATCCATCTGAAGAACAATAGCATAGTATAACACATTGTAAAATCTAAGCATACCAGCCATTGACCATAAGGTGAAGCATGACAATTTCAACTTCTTCATTTGAACCATTTCCGGATGCAAAGGTATCCCTCATGATTTCATAGTCGGCATTTTTTGTAAACCTACAATGAACTTTATATTGTTAGATAAGTTGAATTGGATAGATTTCTCTTTTATTACAAAATAATACTTCCATCAATTTTTAAATAGTAATTGATTTATCAACATTAGTTACATTACCATATAAAATGAATGATGTAGATAATATCATAAGAAACAAGTGTTGCATAGTTATCATATCCATAGTATAAAAGAATCGTAAAGCAAGAAGAAGACATTAGATGCATTTCATCAAATAATGCATAATCTTAGAATTTCAGGATGTCATTACTATTTTGATGTTTTAGTAAACTTACAGTTCTACCAAAACTACAGATTACTACAATGTAAACCGTGGCTTTATCCCTATCGTTGGGGAAAGTGTTTAATAGATCCAAAGCTTTTTAATGTAGAAAGACTCCCTTCAAGTTCATTAATAATGAAAAATTGTCATCTTAAATCATCTAATAGCCCTCAAATTTTTCTTTACATTGTTAATATATAAAAGGCCTTGAAGGAGGTCTCCTTACAATTTAACAACTTTTGGTCCAGCTAAATATTCCTCAACCTCAGGGAGGTCATGGCAAATTACCTTAGTCTAAACTTTACCTTCTCCCACTACAATATTTCGATCTAGATGATAAAAGTTTCTGACCTTCATAAACTGCACATTTTGCACAGGCAAAATTAAGTGTAAATTACTGGGGTTACAAAAAGTTGGACAAATTAGCATAAATTTAAGGATTACAAGGAAAATTCTACAGAAATGAAAAAAAAAAAAAAAAAAAATTGTTTGAAACTTTTTGCCCTCTTGGTAAGACTGACGAGTATCCAAAGCTATTGACAATGGCAGTCCTAAAACAACCAAAAATGGAAACTTGACAAAATAAACAAAATATACATTAAAAAGAAGAACGGTTTCAAAAAGCTTCCTTTTTTACGGCTTAAGATGCAATCCCCCGCTCGAAATGGGAAAATGAAAAGAAAAGCTTCAAGTGAAGAGCAAAGAGAAATAACGAGGCTGAAAGCTGAGAAAGACGAAGTAAAGTAGTGGCAGAGAGAAGAAAAATCACCAACTCAAACAGAAGTCTCAGCAGCTCTACTCTGTAGCAGCTCTCTCTCTCTCTCTCACCCAAGACCAAGAAACTACACAGTAGCCATCACAGAGAGAAAAGGAACACCTTTACTGATAAACCCTCTGTTTCAGTATTACATCTGTACACTGAAACTTGCCCAAAAAAATCTATATATTTTTTACAATAAAATATTCATGTAACTTTTGAGTCCGATGCTATACTTGTCTTCTTCCACCGCACAAATATGGAAACATTCTGATCGACTCATTAATCTTTTGACTCTCCAAATCGCACTACGCAGATCACACAACATCTCTGCAGATCACATATGAGCTTTCCTCCTCTTCGCCCCTGACCAACGCCGTAAACTTCTCACCGCTTTTCGCACACCTTCTTCTTCGATCCCTGCTCTCGGCATATCGACGGCGTTCAAGCGCCAAAATCTCAGACCACTCGCCGATGTCGTTCACTGAGTCCGACACTCACTTCGAGCTTCAGTCCCTCACGTTGAGGAAACACTGTTCTGCTTTTGGATTAAAACTGAATTTTGCTATTCAATTCAGTTATCAAAATGGAGGATACCTTTTTCTGAGGGAAATGTTTACTAAAGTTCATGGTTTTTATTATTATTATATTGGAATAAAAAAGTTTTAGTTTTAAGAAAAATTGTTATATCTAACAGAGCATGAGCAAGTAGTGGCGGAAAGAAGTATACTGAGGGATCACTGGCTCGGAGAAATGAGGAAATTAAGAAGCTTAAAGCAGTTATTGATTCTGCATTGAAGGATTTGAGCAATGTAGTTACTCGTTTAAAGGAAGTTTCTCCTTCTAATGAAGAGAAGATGGAAGAAAAATAGCTCAGCAGCCGATATCCCCTGAATGAAATCAGTTAACAAATGAACCACAAAAAGTTGAGCCAAAAACACCTGACCTAAGAGCACAGGAAAACGCAGAAACGATATATGGGGACGATCAAGTGGAGATGACTCGTTGCCACCTTCGAAAAAGTCTCATCTCAGCCGGAGCACAGGTCGGTCCTTTCCTTAGTTTTAGATTTTCTCAAGTGTTTGGGGGTTCTCTATGGAGTTTGAAGTCTTTTTGCTATAGAGGATTTTCTCATTGTACTTAGTTTAAAGCAATAATGTTGACTAATATACCTCGCATCAGTTACTTATCGTCGACTCATTGAATTCACACCAAACGCAAAATATACTTATAAAATTTATGTCTTTTTTTTCTCAAATGAAAATATAAAATTGAAAAAAAAAAATTTAACCATAAAATAAACTAAATTGAAATAAGCAATACATATATCTAAAACTAATAAAACATAGAAAATAACTAATTGTTGCATCTTGAAAAATAAAAATTTTAATAATTTTAGTCTTCAAAAGAGTAAATAGCATGAGAAAAAGAGCCAAAAATGAGAGTAAAGAGTTATTGACTTGTTTGCAAATGACAATTAAATAAGTAATCACATGGAGTTTATGTCTTGTTTAAATACATAGTAAACAATTTATGGTAATTCACAGTTTAAATTTATTGATATAAGTAATGCATGTGACATGTATACTAATCTTTGATTAATAACAGATGAGCTGTCTTAAAATACCACACAAGAGGAGTCACAAATTATTAGGACTTATCTTATACAAAATGAATCATATAATTAATTAATATATTGAACATCACCAATTGCATAATAACAAAATTTTATGGTTTGACATTATACATTTATAAATACAAATTTGAATTTATGAATGGTGATTGATGCCATTTGCGCATTTCATGGCAACTTTCTTGTTCTCTCTCAATATATGTTGAAAGTTTAAGACTACCTAAGTTCATTTAAACATATGCAAAATAAATTGATTGAGTTCATTTGTGCTTGTGGGAATGATCATTCATCATCAACACATTACCAATCATTAAGGACATAAAGTAAATCACATAAGAGGTTTTACATGGTTCGGCAAATTGCCTACATCCATAACTTCTTGAATAGCTCAAGCTCTACTCAAGCTTCAAATGCCAAAGACAACCTTCAGCTCCACAACTTGAAATCCCTAGAAGCTTTCATCAATGGAACCATGTTCCGACAACACTCAAACAACAAAGTTAAGATAAGTATTTTGAGGATCAAAAAAATAAAATGAATTTAACTTAAAATGAATAAACTCTTTAAGAATTTCAGAGAACAACCAAAGGAATATTAATGTTCAAACATGAATGCAAGGATGAAGAAGATAATATAGAATCCTTGCTCAACGATCCACTAAACATCCAGCTGACAAAGCCTTACACGTGTTTGGCTATTTTAGGGAAGTTTTTAACAACTTGTTAGGACCAATTCTGAAAAGACAAAATAAATTCCCAGGACAACATTTGAAATACTTGACACTTGTATTTGGACCACTCACTCATATTTAATAACTGGAGAAAATCCTAACAACCAATGAAAACTCAATATTTGTACTAAAGGTCTGACTGGATAACTGATTACACATCTGTTGTAATGTGTTCACATGTTTTGTGAAAAGATAAGATTAAGAAAATGTGCACACATTTATGCAGAATGTTATGACGTGTAAACTACGGACACAAATTGTGCTTAATCAAACAAATGTGCAAACATCATATGGTTGTCAATATTATTAACTCATATTGACGGAGGCTCGCGTTAGGGAGTTATATGTTACCCTAACAATCTTTTCAATCCATCTATTAAAAATTAAAACCTCAGGGTGCTCAATATTATCAACTAATATTTATAATTATAGTTTTAGATTTTGAATCAACATTATCTTGTTCTTCGGTTACATAACAAAGATAGCGGACCATAAATTCTCTGTGGCCTAAAATAAGGGGTTGCTTCCACTTTGCCTCGAGTCGGTGGCAACTTTTTGTTCTTGTTAACCTTTTTGATCCCAGATGCTGCAGCAAAATTGGGAGTTGTGTCCGCTTCATACTTCATCTTATTAACCTTTTCTAAGTTCAAAGCAACACCTTTATGTATTAAAGATAATATAATACTTAAACTTCGCACCTTTATTCTGTGAAGTTTAATCAAGATTGTAAAAGAAACAAAACTCTAGGGATTGAATGCAGATAAGAAAAACAAGAGAAGATTATTTATTTTCAATTGACTAAGAACATATTTTATATTACAAAGACAGCAATCCAAGTGAACCCTGATCTCAACCGTTGGTTCATACAATAAGAAACACAAGTTGAGTGTGAGCTATTCGTAGGATCTGCTGTGCTTTTTGCACTAGTGATTAACATGGCTCTTTCACCAGGAAGATGGTATTGAAGAGTGATTCAAAGTCTTTAAGGGCAAATAAGTCTTTTGCTAGAGTTGAAATAGTCCAAGTGTTTAGTTTCTATTAATTAGGTGACGTGATGAAAGAAGTAAGGTGCAAGTAATTTTTTATGTAGTGCTTTAGTAAAATTAGGAGTCATGGAGTCATGGCTACGTGTGTAGCCTGTAAGCCTATAAAAGGCAATGTCTTTTCTCATTTNTCCCAGATGCTGTAGCAAAACGGGGAGTTGTGTTCCACTATCTTATTAACCTTTTCTAAGTTTGAAGCAACACCTTTATGTATTAAGGTAATATAATACTTAAACTTCACACCTTTATTCTGTGAAGTTTAATCAAGATTGTAAAAGAAACAAAACTGTTGGGATTGAATACAGATAAGAAAAACAGGAGAAGATTATTTATTTTCACTTGACTGAGAACATCTTTTATATTACAAAGACAGCAATCCAAGTGAACCTTGATCTCAACTGTTGGTTCATACAGCAAGAAACACAAGTTGACTGTGAGCTATTCGTAGGATCTGCTGTGCTTTCTGCACTAGTGATTAGCAGGGCTCTTTCACTAGGAAGATGACAGGTCGTTTAATGGGAAATATTTGAACTAACGCTTCTAGTAACAGAGTTAGAAAACTAAAGCTCTGAATTACAACTTAGACGTTAACGTCTGTTTCTTTTACCAACGGTAGCTTAATAACTTTGAACCTATATGAGAAAGTTTGTATGAAAAATTTGTAAATGTAGTCTTATTCAAAAAACAACTTCATCAGTCTTGAAGTTCCATTCATTCCTTTAACTACGGAGCCTATGTTTAATACCCCCCTTTTTTTAATGGAATTTTATTAAATCTTATTTTGTGATTCTGGGGAGTAAAGTGTAAGAATTTGAAAGTTTTGGGGAGAAAAAGCAGAAACAAGTGGGGGCTAAATTAAAATTTTCTAGATATTTTGATGCAATCACCATTCAATGAAAAGAAAAACGGAGAAGAAGAAGAAGAAGGAAAAGAAAGGAAAAGAGAGAAGGAAAAGGAGAGAAAGAAAAGAGAGGAAAGAGAGAAAGAAGAAGAAGAGAATGAGAGAAAAAATAAAAGAAAGAAGGGAGAGAAAGATGAAACCGAGAATAGAGAGAGAGAAGAAAAGAGGGCGGCGGAGGGGGTTGGAAAAGTGGCCGCCGGCAGGCTAAACTCCGGTGATCGGAGAGTGGAGGAAGATCAAGCATATGGGAGGTGCGTAAAGCATGATATTTCTCTTTTTGGTGATTTATGATTCAATTGGTTTAAAGAACTCTCTTTGGATTGTTTTGTCTATGATTTGGTATAAATTCATGAAAACAAAACTGAAATGTGGAGATTGATTGCAATACTTTAGGTGGGTAAAGCATATATGTTGTTCCTAAACTCAATTTGTTACAGATGTGATTTTGGGTATGGAAGTTTACACTGTGAAGCCTGACCATTTGGACTTTCAAAAAATTTATCTAAACTCTGGTTTTTCCGTTGGAGCTCAAATCCGAATATGTTGTTTTAGACTTCTTGAGGAGTGTTTGCAAAATTATTTCACTCACAAATTCGAATTATTGGATTTTTTATAGATTTTTGAAATCTACCCTAAAAATTCTGGAATTTTCGTTTTCTGCAGAACATGTATTTTTGGAAAATGATTTGATGCAACTATTCTTATCCAAATTGAGTGATTTAAATTCTGGTGAATCCTATATGGGTCTAGTTTAATTCTGCAGAGTTTCATGAGGTTTAGATTAATGGCTGAATTGTTATGCAATCAACCAAGATACAACCAGAAACAAGCAAGAAAACAGAAACCACAAACAATCAACACCAGATCTTTACCGTGGTTCACTTGCCCGATTTGAGCAAGCTATATCCACATTAAACTCCGAAAAGGGAGTTCGCTGCACTATGATTATAGAACAACCAATTACAGTCACTATTACAAAGAATGACACCCAAGAACCCAGATCAAACAACTCTGGTTCAAACCCGTAATCTGCCCTAGGAATCCTCTAACCTGGAAATCCCTATAACAAGAACACAGTAGTTCTTCCCTTGATTGATTTAACCCAAACCACTCAAGAAACCCACAGATTACACTGAAATCAGACCCAAAAGAAAGAACCCTAATCTCACAAAAGAAAACGAAATACGGCTCTCAACTTTTATGTTTTGATCTACTGTTACAATAAGAAACCCTAATCCTTTTATAGTGTTGGCTGGAGGCTTGATCTCAGCCGTTGGTTTTTCCTCTGAATCAGCGGTCAGGATCATCTTGAAGCTGTCTCAAAACGACATCGTTCCATTAATACTCAGTACGACGCCATTTCAGCATTCACTCACAACATGAATTTTAAAAGTCAGTAACCTCAATTCTGGAAACAGTTGACAGATTCGAATGAGTTGAAAGAAAATTGTGTTTTAAATAGTTATTGATTCTAGAATGACTCGAGAAAATTATAGGAACAATTTATGTGTCTCTAGAATGCCCAATTAAAATTATGGCTTAAATTTATGAATGAAATTTTTATGAAAAATTCGAGAGCGATTTATATTCGGTTAAGAGACAGTTTTGTTAAAGAAGAAGTTATGTTAATCTTTTAGTGTGTGAAGTGTCCAATGATTTTAATATCGAGGTGTTACCTTATGCAGACTTATGTATAGAGGATTTTATTTCATCATATGTTTCATAATTGTGTTTATTTTCCGCTGTAAAGTTTATGTTTCTTCATATATATTTATTTGATGTTTTAGATTGTAAAAGATATAGAAAAATCTGATACCATACGTTCATTTTGTAAAAGAAAATTCAATTATATTTATTTATTTGCAAATGATGGTATATTTATTTGTGAGAAACAAAAAGGAGTGTTTATAAATGTTTTAGCTAGGAGAGTTTTATAATGTTTTAATTCATAAACAGGTTTTCATAGTTTTCTCACATGGCATGTCTCAGTCACTTGAGTCTCATAGGTGCACCCGGAGCCTATGGGATAGGGAGGGTTGGGATGGGTAGTGTCACTGGGCCTCTTCTGGAATGAAGTTTGAATGCAGCTAGCACACTGTCCTCAACATATTCACTGAAATATCAAACTGCCACTTCTAGTTATAGAATTGAAAATTCAATCATAATAAGATCAATAATCAATCTAGTTAGTAAGAAATGGTTCTAATAAGACAGAATATATTACATTATGTAAAATAAATAAATAATGTCACCTGTTTTCATTGACGGCATGTAACACTTCTCCATTGATGTCAAAGTTTTACCCACGTACATTAACGTTGTGAAAACAACCATTACCGCTAAAAGAACAGGCACCCATAGCCACCCATCTTTGAAGACAATGAACATAGTTGCAGAAAACGCTCCCATCATTGCTTCTACGGAGTATAGAACTGAGAACATGCCACGAGCAAAATCACCACCTATCTGCCAAAAGAAATCTGCTTCTTCACATCGGGAAGAGATAACCGATAAGAACATCGTTATCGAGTAAGAGGACAATAGTAATGCTATAGTATCTGATATTGCAAAAACTATGAAGGAAGCTCTTCGCAAAAAATTTGGAGTCCCTATATTTTCCTTGGTGCCACCTGGTACAGTGAAAAGTGTAGCGAAGACCACGGTGGCAATAATTACTAACACCATGATGCAGGCATTTGCAGTCTTCTTGGTCCATTTATCAGCTTTTTCCCTTAACTCTTTGTACTATTCAGTAAATAAAGCTCTAGGAGTTTTCCTTTCATTATTTTTAGCTTCAGCTACCACTGGATGTAAAATTCTCTTCACTCCCTACAATACTTAGGAAACATCTATCAGTCAAGAGAAATAAATATGATTTTTTCGAACCAAAGAGGGGAGTAAATTAATATTCACCTCGAACCACCATATCTCCCTTTTCAATAGACAAGTTACTACAGGCGATTCAATATCAGGTGTATCTACTGGTGGCAACTTTGCAGCCAAATGCAAGATATTGTTCCCTTCTTTATCTGTGTTTCAAACTAACAAATCCTTAAATGGACCAATGTGATACATGGCGTTGAAAATGTTACGGCGACGATACCTAACAGCAACATGAAGTATGGTGTAATTATTTTCGTCAACTTCAAACATCAGGTCAGGATATCTGGAGAAAATTATGTCTAGAAACCGACGGTTTCCTTATTTTGCAGCCTCGAATATTAGGGACCAAGGTTTTCTAATAATTTCCAGAATCTGGTAGTCATCCAAAACCAAAAGCATAACTTGTTTCCAAAGACATTCGACTAGTTCAAAAGCTGAATCGGGAATCTCTTGACCAGTATCTGAAACAAGAAGTTTAGTTTAACCAAAGCCAACATTAGTTTTAGAAAGTTGAGGATGAGGAAAATACTAGAGAGGAACTTGATTTATCTTCTTAACGAGACACTGAAAATGCTCATCATAGACAATAATTAACTTTTATTAACTGAAATTTAATTCTATATTTTAATTTACACGAGAATTTTCATTTGTATTTAATATTGGGTTGATTCTAGTAGTGCACCCATAAATATTAAATACCTCCATCTTCACTATTTTTATACCTGACTGTTAAAAAATAATTAAAAACCTCGTCAAAGCTAAGGTATTTAAAAAAAAAAAAAATTGAAGCAAATACCCACAATGCACTTGACTTTGTGCCTCATAAACCCGATACCTCCAACCCAGCCTTTTCCTCCTCTTTTGCTTTTTCTCATTAATCTGTTGCTCCTTCTCATTCATTTGATCCCTTAAGCTCCTTCTCATTCATTTGATCCCTTAAGCTCAGCTTATTCCTCTCCTTCACCCGCTGCATCCCAAGCATGGACTGACATCTCTTTATCACGTCTCTTTTTACATCATTATCTGTTTTAAAACAAAATGAAATTAAACACATTTTCTCTTACTTACAATTATATATATTAATATTATGATTTAAAAAAAAAAAAAAAACTAATTAAGGCAATCTGAAAGTTATAATGATTAGAGAGAACTAACACAAGTAGATGGCTGATTTCTTGCAAATTTTAATGGCGTTGAAGTCTAAAATACGCGTGAACACAGGTAATCGTGCCAAGTGATGCAATGTTGTCTTCTCATTTTTATCACGTGCAAGAGCTATCTATGGGTGCCTCTCCACCAAATGTAATGAAACATCTAGGAGAACAGTGATCACCATTATAAATTATATAGACTCAAGTTTACACTTTGGATTCAGATATTTGCTAGCCCGAATATAAATATAAATACAAACCATGGTTTATCGATTATAATTAATACTACTTACCATACCAGCCGTGGTTTATGAGGCTGATAAGCAATTCGATGAGATCAGTATCATGATCTAATATCACATCAGCAGTGGCTTCATAAAGGTATTCTATGTCTCTTTGTCTCCAATTAGAGCTGCCTTATGAAGCGGTAAAATATCATTGGCCCCTCTAATCTTTACTCTGTCTTCATTCTTCTTCATCATAGCCTTGAAAATTTCAACCCTCTCGGACGCAACTGCAAGAAAAAAAGCCATATTGCCAGCATTATTTTTTACAGCTAAATCCTCTTTATTCATTTTTTCAAGCAGCTTTTTCACAAAACCAGTGTGCCTTGCTGCAGCTGAAATATGGAGAGCGGTGCCCCCATCCTTTGATAGCTTAACTAGTATATCAATATCCTCTTCCTTGTAAATTCTTTCAGTAGTGTTCCAATCACCTTCCAATGCAGCCCTGTACAATTTGAAGTGCCTACTTCTCCTTTCAATTTCTATCAAGTTGAAAAAAGAACAAGTTTATGAATAAAATTTTTGCTACACATAATGAAAGGGATGCTCTAGCCTATAATCAATATAATAGAAAAGACTTTACCTTTTGAGAATGAGATAGAATTTTGCAGCAGCAGCACTGTTTCTTCTTCTATCGTGGAAGAGTCCACCAATACATTCACATTAAACTCTGATTATTAAAATTAAGAGAAGATAATTAAGTACAGTTAAGAAAGGTTACAGGTAGACTTTTGATATATAAAAAGTTTATTATGTTAACTTTGTAATTCCTCCTCATAAATTTGAATAGACCATTATAAACTATTAAAACATTTTTTTTTTAAATTATGTTTAAAAAACATTTATGGATAGATTTTTAGCCATAAATAAATAAATGAATATATATATATATATATATAATAAATGCAATAAGTGACATCAATATGTGCTGGTGAACATATCAAGACGTTCTCTAAAATAAATAAAATATCTAAGTTTTAATGCATGTACTATAGAATTATATCTTGTGTGCTAATATGAATCTTCTATCTTTATTTTGTTAGAGTCTCACACTCAAGTTTATTAGTTTACAAGAAGAGATAATTCTCCCATTCAACAATGTCTTATTGGGTGAGGAGTCAAGCACATCTCAAATTCTATCATGATATTCTTATTGGGTGAGGAGTTAGACTCACTTCAAATTCTATCATGGTATCAGAGCTACAAGAAATATATTATATTGTGACAAAATTAATTTTATCACGTGTTATTTTGTCACTAGTAATATAGGTATTATGACAAAATAAAGAAATATCACATTAAATATGACAAAGAGAATATACAGTGACTAAAAAAAAAATTGTCATAATATTTTATCACAACAAAGAAACCCATAAGAAATATAGTGAAGAAAAACATTTTTATCATAATATTTCGTCACTAATTTTTGGAGTCAAATTTTGGCGCATAGGAAAATTGTTTATTGTGACAAACATATTTTATCATAAAACATTTTAGTCACTAGATTTAGTTATACATGCTATAACTACAAATTATTTTGTCACAAAAGAATTTATTCATTATTACAAAAAAAAAAAAATTGTTATAATATATGCTGAAATAGAGGTATTAATGAAAAAATGTTTGAGTCAAAATTTAAACACCGAGATAAATTATTTATCATGACAAATATATTTGTCATAAAAACTTTAGTCAACATATTTAGTAATGCATGCTATAATTACAAACTAATTTATCAGAAAATAATTATTTATCATAACCAAAAAAAAAAATTATCATTTATAAATGTTAAAATCGAGATATTAACAATAAAATATTTGAGTCAAATCACTACAAGAAAATGTAGGCTTCGTTTGGTTGGATTTTGGGAATACTACTTTTAGTATTCCCAAAAAAATTAAACAGTAAAATACCCAAAAACTCACAATATTATTCAACTTTATTAAACATTTTTTAAACCCCCTAAATTTGTTAATTCAATTAAATACCCCTAAATATTTTTAATATTTTTGTTACGGCGACTCCGGCCACCCTCCGGCGGTGGTGGCCGGCTGTCCGTATTTGAGGGTGGATTGGGGGTGTTTTTGTTAACTTTTAATGTTTTATTATAAGGGGTGTTTTGTAAAAAAANTCATCCGTACTTATATCAACTCATGATATCTTTCGGAAGCATCCGGTATGCCTACTGTGCAATATAGTTGCCCAAATTATATTGCTTCCGTAGGGAACCCTTTTCGATAATTCATTTACCGATTAAATGAATCATCTGGACAATTTATATACATACTTTATTTTAAATGCATGATTGAATAAAGGAAGCAATTTACATATATGAATTGAAGAACTATTTCTTCTATTATTTATGATATATATATATATATATAAGACAAAATGCTCTGAAAGCGACAACACGAATGGTTTAGGGTTTAGTTCTACTAAATCCAATTCGAATTTGAATTCTACTAAATCTCCTAAAAATATTCTAAAATCCTAAAATAACCTTTATCCTAATCTGAGTAATTGAAAATAAAATAAAGTCCTAAAACAAAAAAGGAAAGTGGTGTTTCCAGCTGTAATTTGCGTGCAACAGGTCCTCAAAATTTCTTGTAATAATCTGCTTATTTGAATTGCATGTCAAAGCGGAATGTCCTAGAACATCGGCAGTACAGGTGCGTCAACTTCAAGCCCGATTGCAACCTTGATGCAGCAAGTATCTCTAAAAACCTCAAAACATGAAAGTTGTAGATCTCTCTCTTAGCGTTCCACAGCACTTTGAATCATCTCAATCGAAGCTTGGATGAGAGAGTTATGCCCAGATTACAAAACAATGTCGAAACTGTCTGAATTCACTTAATTAGTTATGTTTTGCAATTAACGCCTCTATTTGCATCCTAAATCAAAATAGAATAATAATGAGTACATTTAGGCAGAAAATAGGTATAAAAGACTAGACATTAAGGGGGGGTAAATATGACATTTTGCATTCTCATCACATATATACAAAGATTAAGATAAAATCCTTAACTTTATGAAAGGTCTACCTGTAATTGAATTCAGCATGACAGATTCTTTTAACCTGTATTTTGAATGCTGTAACCTGATTTTGCAATGCCAGCTAATCAATCATACACTGTTATGCCTGAGAAGGTGTGGCTAACGTGGCACCCAGCCAGTGCAAGTGGTCAGGCCTTGGGGCTGACGTGGCACCCAACTGGTGCAAGTAGTCAGGTCTTAGGGGTGATGTGGCACTCAGTCATTGCGAGTAATCAGGCCTTGAGAAGGCCCTGCAGATGTTCTGGCGCAGCTATATCATGTGGGAATGTGGGTAGCACACTCTCGTCAGTACAGTAGGTGCGCGCCAGACTAGGGAAAGGTTGGGGGACGCCCACGTGTCTAAATCTCTGCACACGTAGCATAAAACCCTTGAAGTAGGTAAACGACAGGACGCAAGGAAGGATCTGCGCAGGATCCGTCCCCCTTTATACGGATTTAGCAATGATTACACTAATGTATCCCACTATAAATAGAGAGCCTCTCTCCCTTTTGTGGGATTCGCTCATTCTACACTTTATTAGCCCTATTAACTCTGTAATAACTATTCTCTCTCTCACTTGTAATCCCAATGCTGTAAAGTCAGCTCGCGGACCGCGACCTGACCCCTATAAACATAAATACTATATCAGTGGATGTAGGATTCGCTTTTGAGCATCTGAACCACTTTAAACCTCGTATCTCTTTTCATACACTCACTCCCTTATTCACGTGTGTCTCCTAAGCCAGCTCGACGTTTCCCACGTGCGAGTCGTTGGTATCAAAATCACGCATCAACAGTTTGGCGTTAGAAGGAGGGTCTGATTTAGTATTCGTCCTTCATCAGGAGAATCTCTGACTAAACGGTCCCACAACAGCAAATGGCTCGAAAATTCGAAACTGAGCGAACCAATGATGGGAATGAAGAGATCCCCCAGATACAAGGGGACGCTTCTCTTGGGATACCCTCAATCCCACCAAATACCACGGGGGACATCCCTTCGAGTTCACAACTCGACCCAACTGTCTTGAGTTACCTGGAGAGGTTCAATAATACTCTTCAAACGATCAACTGAAGGTTAGACCGGTTGGATCGGGTCACGCCACCCGAAGCAAATGATGCAGTGCCACCGCCAAAAACGCTTGCAAGTTGCATGAAAGCGCGGAGGTGGGCAATAGCCTGTGCCGCGTGTATTACAGCGCGTCAAAGAAAGGGGAAGCAAGTGGCAAATAACGGGCCTAGGGGCTCTGAAGGGCCAACGAACACCGACCGCACTTCGGGTAGAATACCTGCGAAGTTGTGGCTCGATGACATGTTACAGCTAGAGCCATCCCACGCCACTCTGCATGAACACCCCCACGAAAGTACGAAGCGGGTCGATCTTTATCACCTCCGAAATGACGACCCTGATCGTCTGGAGGGAAGTTAACACACTCTGCTGGTCAGTCGACATCACCGTAGGGGTTGTGAAAATTCCCTAAATAATGCAACGCCACCAAACGGCTCTAGTCAGCGTGTGTCAAGATTGGCCAGGACTGCCGGCAGAGGCGAGGAGGAATCCGATTTGCAGTCATTCCTCAACCGTAACCATGAAGGTCGAACCCACGTTGTGGAAAGTAATCCTCAGGTAGCGCCGCTACCTTAAATCGAAGAGCTGCAGCGAGCTCTTGATCAACTAAAGGCTTGATAAAACGAGCTGGGGCAGGACGTAGAGGCGTCTCCCTTTTCTCCGGCGGTACTAGCCGCCCCCTTCCCACCAAGGTTCAGAATGACCAACATGCGGGCGTTCGATGGAAATTCCAATCTGCAGGATCACTTGTATGAATTCAACGACTTGATGGAACTTCACTAGGTTTTGGACCTAGCAAAATGCCGTTGTTTGGCAGTAACTCTCACTGCTCATGCCAAACGATGGCTCAGATCGCTACCGATGAGGTCGATCAGCTCGTGGAATCAAATGAGCTCGAGATTCTTGAGGCATTTCCAAGCGAACAGAAAATTTTTCATGTCCTTGAGCTATCTCAACAACATAAGGCAAGGAAAGGACAAGTCCCTACTATCTTACATTGACAGGTTCCATAGAGAGCTTCATAAAGTAGCTCATACCCCGGAAGAGTCTGTTCGGACTCTAATCATCGCGGGAGTTTGTCCACAGACCGACCTATGGAAAGAGCTACAAGCTGAGGACGATGTTTCCCTCACCCGCTTCTACAGCCTCATGGAGAAACATCTTCGCATTGAGAACTCCATGGCGGCACTCCACCGCCACAACCCCAGCACCTCGGGCAGTGCACCTAG
The DNA here is from genome assembly GCF_008641045.1 of Pistacia vera. Taxonomy (NCBI): domain Eukaryota; kingdom Viridiplantae; phylum Streptophyta; class Magnoliopsida; order Sapindales; family Anacardiaceae; genus Pistacia; species Pistacia vera. Next base: position 471,229 of record NW_022195994.1, on the reverse strand, counting down.
TTGGGGAGAAAACAAGAGAACTGATCATCGTTGGGCTAATGAGGATCAGCTAAAAGGAAAGAAACAATGGTTTGAGCCTAAGTCTTATGCTCCGATTCCTCGTCATGATCGCGACAGGAATCAATATACACCCCTAAATGCATCTGTATCGGCTATTCTCGACAAGTCAGAAGAAGGCAGCCTGCTCAGAGAGCCCGAGCCCATGAAAAATCCCCCATCAGCCAGAAGCAGCAAAAAATATTGCCGTTTTCATAAGGATAATGGGCATCACACCGATGAGTGTCGAGCTATCAAGCAAGCAATCGAAAACCTCATCAAGCAGGGGCATTTTAAAGAGTATGTTGATAAATCCACTCCCGTGCAAAGGAAAGATCAGGGAGAACCAAGCAAGAAGCATTGTGATGACAAAGGTGCTTATAGCGTCAGAGTCATATTTGGAGGACCGCACCTCGCAAGGAATTCGCGAGGTGCCCAAGAGAGGTATGTTCGCGCAGCCCATCACGACCCGATCTGTGTGATGAGCACAACACAATGACCACCTAAGGTTCGCAAAGAGGAGGAAATTTCCTTCTCCGAGAAAGATGCAGTGCGGCTGCACCACCCTTATGACAACGCTTTCGTCATCACGCCCCTAATCGGGTGCTGCAACCTCCACAGAATGTCAGTGGACAACAGAAGCGCTGTGAACATTCTGTTCCAGCACGCTTTCAACAGGATGAACTTGAACGAGGCCAACCTGAAGCCAGCCCCTATTCCCCTATATGGCTTCACCGGGGATCACCATATCCCTAAAGGGACAATCTCACTTCTGGTCACATTGGGTGACTTCGACGAGGTGACCAGGGTCACTGAATTCTTGGTAGTGGATTGCCCCTCCGCATTCAACGGAATCTTGGGGCGACCTCTACTAAGGAACTTCAAGGCGGTCACTTCAATTTACCATCTCAAGATGAAGTTCTCTACCCCGACGGGGATAGGGGAAGTGAGCGGATCCTAGCACGCATCTCGCGACCGCTATGTAAGGGTAGTGCAGATAGCATCCAAGGGGAAAGGCATTCCACGGGGTATGCCCAAGCAGGCAATGGTGACCAGCAGGATCGAACCACAGCCTAGCCCGACCGAGAATAGTTTGGATCCTCATATTCAATAGAATCCTTCTAGTGGGCTTGTTGAGGACCTAACCGAAGTGTCAGTCGACCAAAGCGAGCCGAGTAGAGTGTTAAAGATTGGAAGCAATCTCAACCCCCAGCTCGCTACCGAACTGACTAACTTCCTCAGAGAGAATATTGATGTGTTCGCATGGTCACACATAGATATGGTTGGGATCAGCCTAAATGTAATTTGCCATGCCTTAAACATTGATAGTGAAGCTAAGCTAGTCCGCCAAAAGAGAAGGGAGATGGATCCGGAGCGACATGCCGCCTTAAAATCTGAGGTGGATAACCTGCTTCGAAACGGATTCATCCGGAAAGCACTCTACCCGAGCTGGGTTGCTAACCCGGTTCTGGTAAAGTAACCCGGTTCTGGTAAAGAAACCCAATGGCAAGTGGTGGACCTGCGTTGACTTAACCGAACTCAACAAAGCATGCCCAAAAGACAGTTTCCCCTGCCAGGAATCGACCAGCTCATGGATGCCATCTCCGGGCACGAGCTGCTAAGCTTTATGGATGCATACTCGAGATACAATCAAATTCTGATGTATGCACCAGAGGAAGAGCATACCTCCTTTATTATAGATCAGGGGCTATATTGTTACAGAGTTATGCCCTTCGGCCTAAAGAATGCTGGTGCAACCTACCAATGGCTGGTTAATCGTATATTTTCCGAGCAGATAGGGAGCTCCATGGAGGTCTATGTAGACAACATGCTGGTCAAGTCGCATGTCACTACATACCACATAGCACATCTCGTTGAGATGTTCGATATCCTCCGAAAATACATAATGAAGCTCAACCCCCTTAAATGTTCTTTCGGGGTTTCCTTAGGAAATTTTTTGGGGTATATGGTTAACCAGTGAGGAATAGAAATTAACCCGGAGAAAATCCAAGCTCTCCTCGATATGAAGAGCCCGACCACCAAGAGACAGGTTCAGAGCTTCAATGGGTGAATCGCAGCACTAAGTCGCTTTATATCAAGAGCTACAGATCGCTGCTTGCCATTCTTCAATGTGCTAAGGGCTAATAAAAAGTTTGAGTGGACTTCCGAGTGTGAACAAGCATTCCAGAGCATCAAAGAGCACCTCGAGAAGCCACCTCTTCTGTCCAAGCCTTTCCAGCAAGAGATCCTCCTCCTGTATCTGTCCGTCTCTCAGTTTGTGGTCAGTGCAGCCTTAGTTTAGGAAGAGAACAGGGTCCAATGGCCAGTGTATTACGTTAGCAAGCGTCTGTGGGATGCTAAGATGCGGTATTCGGAAATGGAATGGTTAGTTTATACCTTGCTGATCGCTTCCAGAAAACTACGACCTTACTTCCACGCCCATACAATCCATATAATGACCATTTACCCGCTCAAGCAAGTCCTCTAGAAGCCAGAGGTATTGGGTAAATTGCTTAAATGGGCCATGGAACTAAGTTAGTTCGATCTGAAGTACAAACCGAAAGCGGCCATCAAAGGGCAAGCTATTGCCGACTTCATATCAGAATTCTCATACCATCCGACTCGGTCGGAGCAGCAACCCAGCGAAGTCATTCAGGAAACCATCCAAAACCTATCGACCTGGAGCCTCTACGTCGATGGATCATCGAACAAAAAGAGGACCGGGGCAGGTCTTCTCCTTTTGAGTCCCCGAAAGGGCTTGCATTCATGGCATTCTCCGGTTCGGTTTCAAGGCAACCAACAACGAGGCCGAGTATGAAGCTCTGCTCACTGGATTGCGATTAGCCTGGGAAATAGGTTCGACCGCGATTAGCATCCACAGCGACTCCATGCTGGTTGTTAACCAGATTTTGAGGGAATACCAAGCCAAGGAAGAAAACATGATCAACTATCTGAAGAAGGCTAAGGCCACACTCGAGCCGTTCAAGCACTTCACCATCACTTAGATACCCAGAGATAGCAACTCTGTGGCAGATGCCTTAGCAAGAATAGCCTCGTCGCTAGATTCGAATGCACTGGAAAGCATTCTTGTTTGGTTCATTGAGATCCCCAACATTAGCTCGACCGAACAGGTCGTGAATGTGGCAGAATCAGTTTCTTGGATGACCCCTATCATTCAATATCTCCGAGATGGGACATTGCCCAGCGATAAAGTCCAAGCAAGGGTCTTACGAACTAGAGCTACTCGTTTCACACTAATCGGGGACCAACTGTACAAGCAAGGATTCAGCGCTCTTCTCCTCCGATGTGTGACAGGTGAAGAAGCAGACTATATCATGAGAGAGATACATGAAGGGATCTGTGGAAATCACACCGCCGCACGATCCCTTGCCAACAAAGTTGTTCGTTAGGGGTACTACTGACCCCAACTCCAAGAAGACACCTACAACTTTGTCAAGAGGTGTGACAAGTGCTAGAGGTTCGCGAACATACTGCGAGCTCCTTCCCACTAGCTGATAACTATGACCAGCCCCTAGCCATTCTCCATGTGGGGAATCGATCTCATTGGTCCCATGCCAGTTGGTAAAGGGGGAGTTAAGTATGTTGTGGTCACGGTAAATTACTTCACCAAATGGGTAGAAGCCGAGCCACTAGCCGTGATCACGACCAAAAAACTTAAGGACTTTGTTTTCAAGAACATAGTGTGCCACTATGGGATTCCTCACACCCTTATTTCAGACAATGGTAAACAGTTTGACAACAAGGAGTTCAAGCAGTTTTACGATGACCTGGGTATTCATAAAAAATTTGCCTCAGTCGCGAGACCACAAGCAAATGGTCAAGTTGAAGTTGTCAACAAAACCATCAAGCACGCTCTGAAGGCCAAGCTTGGTGCAGCCAAGGGGAATTAGGCTGACGACCTTCCCAAAGTCCTATGGGCATATAGGACAACTCCGAGAACCTCTACCTTAGAAACCCCTTTTTCACTAGCATATGGCTGTGCAACAATGATCCCTATATAGGTAAGAACCGGTTCACTTCGGAGAGACTTGTACAACGAAGTCGACAATGAAGCGCTTATGTGCGCAAGTCTAGACCTGGTTGAAGAACACCGCAGTAAGGCCTAGCTAAGAATATCAGCCTACCAGCAATGCACAAAAAGGTTTTTCGACTCTAAGGTCCGGAGAAGGGACTTCCAGGTCGGCGACCTTGTATTGAAGGAAGTTCTTCTCAGTGCTAGAGAACCAAGTGTAGGAGTTTTGGGACCAAACTGGGAAGACCCATACCACATTGCCAAAGTAATAAGACCGGGGACTTACCACCTTAAAAGGCTGAATGGTTCCATAGTACCGCGAGCTTGGAATGCTAAACATCTTCGACCTTACCATCAGTAATTCCGAACTCAATTTTTCCTTATAAAGTTTTTATCTTTTTTAACCTTTGTGAACAGCAAGTGTAACTCAGTTCTTTTATAATCACCTTACATGTACAATTCTATTCGCATAGAATGTATAGTTATATTCGCATGGACTTATCCCAGTGTAATTGTAAAAAGTTAGCATGCGATCCCATATACAAGAAATATATTATATTGTGACAAAATTAATTTTATCACATGTTATTTTGTCACTAGTAATATAGGTATTATGACAAAATAAAGAAATATCACATTAAGTATGACAAAGGGAATATATAGTGACTAAAAAAAATATTGTCATAATATTTTATCACAACAAAGAAACCCATAAGAAATATAGTGAAGAAAAACATTTTTATCATAATATTTCGTCACTAATTTTTGGAGTCAAATTTTGGCGCGTAGGAAAATTGTTTATTGTGACAAACATATTTCATCATAAAACATTTTAGTCACTAGATTTAGTTATACATGGTATAACTACAAATTATTTTGTCACAAAAGAATTTATTTATTATTACCAAAAAAAATTGTCATAATATATGCTGAAATAGAGGTATTAATGACAAAATGTTTGAGTCAAAATTTAAACACGGAGATAAATTGTTTATCATGACAAACATATTTGTCATAAAAACTTTAGTCACTATATTTAGTAATGCATGCTATAATTACAAACTAATTTATCACAAAATAATTATTTATCATTACCAAAAAAAAAAAATTATCATTTATAAATGTTAAAATCAAGATATTAACAACAAAATATTTGAGTCAAATCACTACAAGAAAATATACATTCTGCAACCAAATTTTTAGCAACTGCTAATACTAATTGCAGATACCCCACATTTAACAACTACAATGCAATTGGTCGGCAAAAGGGGATAAAATTTTGGGGGCCATTATTCCCATGTTTGGAGTCTAAAATTAATATTATGTGACTATTTGATTAGTTGCACAACAATTTACATTAGTGATTACTTTGTTTAGTTGGCAATTTTTGGGCCAAAGTTTTTCCAGATGAAGTAGAACAATTGGCATCTAAATATGCGATTTCACATCTAAATTTTTTATTATAAAAAACAATTATTAACAACTACACTATAGTAGTTAAATTAGATGACAAATATCTGTTAATTAATTGGTAATTATTTTGATTAGTTACAAAATAACAAAATTATCGAAATATTCAAGTTTTTTACAATAATTACATAGGTCCCAAGGTTTATTTACCAAAAGTATTTTGGGCATATTAAAAATAGTTGCAAAAACATATCTATAGCAGCTAAATTGAATTTAGTCGCCAATATTAATTGAAATTTTCATATTCCTACCTAATTTTCGTATTTCCGTCAAAGGAAAATCATAGACAACCAAGATAATTATTTGACAACCAAAAAAAATTAGTTCTAAAACGTGTTTGCCTGTTTGGCAACTAAAATTTTAGCAGCTACAAAATACGAAATATACTAATGATAACTAAAAAATTAGTTAAAAAAATCATGAACTAAAGAAATGACCAAATATTTTAAGTTAATTACTAAAAACCCATTCCTATATAAACCCAACCTAATTCCCAACCCCTGGTTCCCAATTTCCCCTTTCATATTTTTAGCTTACACAAACAAAGAGTTTTCAAGAATGGGATAAGATGATGAGGACCCAGAAAAGCGTCGGTCAAAATCATCAACGCCGTACAAATGGTTGAGCAACTTTCACCATGATCTGGTGGCGGGGGCGGTTATGGGCGGTGTAGTGCACACGATTGTGGCCCCAATCGAGGGAGCGAAACTATTGTTGCAGACCCAAGATAGCAACCTGACGATTGTTGGCAGTGGACGAAGAAAATTTAAGGGTATGCTTGATTGTATTGTTCGTATAGTCCGAGAAGAAGGCCTTTTTATCTCTTTGGAGAGGCAATGGTAGCAGTGTGCTTCGTTATTACCCTTCTGTTGCACTTAATTTCTCTTTTAAGGTATCTAATCAAGATTCTTTTTTTTTTGAAACTTCAGTTTATTTGTCATCTTGCTTTAGTTTTAATGCAATTTTTATTGGTTTGTACGGTTCTTTTCGTTTGGTGTTGTTTCTTGAATATTTTTTCGGAGGTTTAATACTTTGTCAGTTATTTTTTCTGTGTATAATTGATTTAAATTGGGTATTTAAAGTATTTCCGAGTAAAAAAAATGGGAATGCGATTGACCTGCAAGTCAGGCCACCGGGACTTGGAACAGGACAGCCACACTTGTCTTTGCAGTGAACTATAACTCCTCCCTTTAATACGTCTGCCATAATCTTTTTCCTTCTCTTTGATTCAGGTTTAAGTTATTGTGCCTTCTCTGTTAGCTAGCATTTTTGTTTCTATCAACTTATGTTCCATGTTCTTCTGTTAAACACACAGGTGGCACAAACAGCAGATTGATTCATGGCTTTCATGGCCTCACCATTTCATGCATTAGAGACAATGCCAACAAGTGCACATGTTCAATTTTTTTTTTTACCAAATTTAAGCCCAATTGCTTCTCTAAAGCTTAGTTATATACAATTAAAAGAAAACACTTGAAAACAGAAACTTTTGTGGCCCTGCTATAACAATTACTTGGTGTTACCAAAGGAGATTAATTTCCCAGCAGGATTAACAATTGAAGGATTTAGAATCTGATGCACAATTTCCTCAAATTCATTAGTTTCTATAATCTGAGTGCATAAACATCTAGTAGAATGGTAAACTTAATTTGTAGAATCTCTTGAGCTTATGAAACTCTGTTATCATCCGGAACTCTAATACATACTTAATACTTTGTCGGTATAAAATGAACCGAATGTAATTTTGGCTAAACAATTTCGATGCAGATACCTTATTACTTTATCAGTTATTCAAGGTACCACTTTTGCATAAATATAGATGGAGTGATATTATTGTGGAGTCTGAAAGTAGTAAAATCTCTAATGAAATCGAGTCTCTTATAGATCCCGTGTAGAAGGTGAGGTATTTTATATACCTGGGTTGCACATATATTTACACAATTTCTTACTTAGTATCCATGTGTGATGTGTGGGTATTTGAGTTTGCAGATTCCAATAGACTGGAGAGTGATCTTGAAGAGTTGAATTGCTCTTTGGATTTAGGTGCATCACAGGTTGGTTCTCCATTGACAACAATTTTTTTCTTTTACTATTTGCTTCAAACTAGTTCTTCAGTGGTTAGAAAAATAATATTAGCTCAAGCTTGTTGTTTAACTGAAGCAATTGATGATGATGGATTTTGTGTACTATTTATAGTTGGGTCAGGGGAAGGCTATAGAGGATCCACAGGCTGATTGCTCTAAAGATGGAGAAGATCGATCAGATATGATAAAAATTCATGAAGACCAGAAATTTGAGGTGTTAATCCTGAACACTTTTGTTTAGTGCTTCCATGATTGGTTTGTGAATTATTTTTTATGACACTTGTGTACCTTCCAGCTTTTAGAACTTGAAAGTGATATTGAAAAGAATAATGTAGAAACTTTGAACTCCTTGCAAGATCTCAATTCTATGTCCAAATTGTAGTGACCTACTTGAATGTTGTACTGACTACCAAGTTTGTGGATCTGCAGTAGCCCCAAGTTCTGGATTTTGTGACTCGTAAGAAAGGTTGATGATCTCTGTGTCAAAAATGAAGTTCCGATTTTCTTGGTCATAGTTATTGATATCATAACTAACGTAGTACTGTGACTTAAATTAACCTATTGAATCCTGCCTTCATTATATGTTTTTTTCTCATTTGTGTAGGAGGAGATTAAGATAACCAGCGTAACGGTCTTTGTCAATCCTTACTCAGAACCAGATGAAGAGGAAGAGGAGGCCAAAGAAGAGGAAAATCCTGAGGATGAAGATAAAGTTCGTTTCCAGACTCTTTTAAATATCAGCTGCCTTTAGAAATTATCATTATTGAGATGACAAAATATTTGTCATGCCTATATTATTTCGACAATAAAAAATTTGTCATGTAAAAGTATTTGTATCAAAATTATTTGTCATACTATTAATTTTTTTACGTCATTATACAATTTTTGACAAACAATATTGTCATATAAATAAACATGCGACAAAATAAATGTTGTCATAATAAAGTCGATGACAAATAAATTTCTGTCACTATTAAAATTATGAGTAAATAATTTAGTCACTATTCACAATTTTGGCAAAATTAATTTTGGCATAATATATTATTTTCTCACTATAAAACTTATCACTTGGTTTTTAAATGTAAATCAATTGTGACAAAATATTACTTGTAGTGATAAAAATTGTTTTCTATTGTTACAAATAATTTATTATAATAAATTAGTTTAAAGTGACAAATTATTATCGTCACAATTAATAATTAGGCTATGGTGACCAATGCTCTTTCGTCACCAGACACTTAAGAGTACGAGCTTAATGTGACTAATCTGGTGACCAATACAATTTCTCACATTAGCGAAATAGTTACAATTTTGATATTTATCATGACAAATTATTTTGTTGCAAGAAGCCTAAATTCTTGTAGTATGTAATGAAGGGTACAAAAATTATAAGTACTCATAGAAAACTATTATCAAAAGCAATATCTTTATTTACTTGTGAAAAAAGAAAGTACCTCACAAAACAGGACAAAAGCTATAGAGGTGGATCATTGGTCCTCGCCCTGAGGCCTCGGAGGGGTGATCTCGACGTCCCCGAGCTAGTCGTTGACCTCCTGTCCAAGAACAACCTCCTCAGGGACATACTCCGGATGTTCTTCCTGATCAGGTCCCCGAGCCATCTCCTCAGCCTCGGTCTGCACTAGGGTAGCAAGTTCGCCCCGTTACTCATCAGGGAGGTCGGATAGATCCATCTCAGGATTCTTTGTGTGAAGGACAAAGATAGCCCTTACTGTCCAATCTGTAGCCTTTTCCTCCAACTCTACCTCCTGCTGCTGCATTTCCGTGGTTAGCGAAGTAACGCGTTCCCGAGTGAAGTGAAGCGCGATCTTGAGCTCTGATTGCTACTTCTCTGAAGCCTCCCAGAGGTTAGCCCTTTCCTGCTCGGCCCGCGATAGTGTAGCCTTAAGCTCTGATCGCTGCTTCTCCGTAGCCTCCCAGAGGTTGGCTCTCTCCCGCTTAGCCTGCGAGGCCCGCTTGGAGAAATTTTGTAGCACTTGGTCTTTTTCATCAGCTTCCTTGGAGAGTCTTGTCACGGTCCGCTTAAGTTCCTTCACCTCCTTATCGCGTTTGTCCAGCTCAGCCTTCTGGAAGTCTACTATGCGGCGGGCAGCATCCCTCTTAGACAAGTGTTGAGCAACAAACGAGTCTTTGTCTGCTTGTGAAGCCTTTAATTCCTGTTGAAGCCGAGCGACCTCCAGCCATAGCTCGACCAATTCCTCGGCAGTCCCCAGCTGAGCCTTCTGCTAGGACATGTGGAGGGAAAGTAAGGCCTGCACAATAAAAAGTTAGCTTATTTCCCCTACAAAGAAATAAAAATCCCCGACGGGGACAGCTCGTTTACCTAGCTCAAGAGTTGGAACGATGTGGACATCAAGTCCGCGGAGTTGGACACCAAGAACTTCTCAAACGACTTCGCCAGCCCGCACTCCAACAATGTCAAAACTATAGGCTATAAATGGTCTAGGAGCTGAGCCATCGACTCTAACACGGGAGTGCCTGCATCCTCAGTAGCCAGAGCCTGTCCCGCGGGCTCCTTGCCCGGCCTCCTCCTGGGGACTGCAGCCACTGGTTGTGTCGGCTCTGGGTAAGGCTACGAACTCATGGGCAGGATGGCCAAACCCTCTCCTTCGGACTCTTACTCCTCGGTCTGGATTTGCCACCTTCTCTTAGGCCTTTGGGCCGTGGTCTACTCCATCGGCCGAACAGCCGAAGGCGGGGGAGCGTCTACTGGACGGGCTTGGGAGCTCGCCGACATCTCCCCAACGGGGGGACTGTTGGGAGCAGCTTCAATTTGTCTGGCAAAGCGCCTCCGAGGAAAAGAAAATTCCTTTTGTCATGGTGACTTGGACGCCGTGGGAGGCATGGTCACTGCAAGTGAACACCGTTAGTAAAACAGTTCGCTATAATGGAAGTCAGAAAGGACAAGTCAGGAAACTTACTTGGTAGGGGCTCCAAGGACGCGTTCGAGTTGAAGAAGCCGTACTTCCTCAAATTTTTGGTTGTCACGAGCAACCTCGTGTCTCGACCTTCCCGGGGCAAAGCACTAAATGCTCTGATCCTGTCCTGATCCGCGAGCAAGTTCAGACTGGTCGTTCTATTTATTGAGAAAAATAAACTGTTTGTTAGCAAAACAAAACAAAAACTCAGTTTAACGGCTTCCAAATGAAAGAGAACCTACTCGGATCTTCTTGGAAGCGGCAGATACCGCCATAACGGAAAAAGAAAAACTTTGTCTCATATGCCCCGCCATTACTTAGGTAGCTGTGTATCCCGACCTGTATTGTGTTCCGCTTGGACAGGTACCAGGAATCCCTGTTTATGCTCCTTTTTAGGACGTACGAGCAACCAAGTTCAGTCGCGGTTAGCTCGCCCAGTCCATTCTCCTGACACGCGATGTATATGGCTGTAGCCATCATGTACGCTTTCAGGGTAAGCTGCATTGGTGCGATCCTGAAGTGGTCGAGGACCGACCTGATAAATGGGTGGAAAGATATCAATCCCCCACCCTTGAAGATCTCTTCGGAGATTGCAGCCATTCCACGTGGAGGATCCCGAGCAGTGTACGCCCTCTCGTGGAAAACACGCACGCTGACAGCGAACTGGTTGATTACTCTTCCCAGCTCGGCATCAATAAGCACTGAGTAAATTTCCTCGGGAGGATTCGCAGGGGCATCCTTTGCGGGTGAGCTGGCCCTTTCCTCGTCCTAGTAGCTGAGGGGTCCATTTTACAATCTGCAAAGGTGACAAAAGGGTACCATTCAGTCTTCATACGTCGTTCCGTACGATGACATGGAGGAGAGATATTTCCTCCCTAAAACCAACAGAAAACCTAGCCGAATACTCGATGAGCCACCATAATGGCTTCGGCCTAACGGAGAATATCTTATCTCATACAAGCAATCGACTGATAGTCGTCGCACGGCAACTAAAGAAGGCCAAAAGCAAAATCAAAAGACAGAAATGAGTCGTCTTTACCTCTTGAGATGGAAAAATGGCTTCTGCTTTTAAAGAAAAAGGAGCACCACTCTGAGAATCAAGACTTGCGAAAGTTTATCCTCCGTGAGTATGAAAGTGTTTGTGTCTTTGCCTGAAGGGAGTTTGGGGTTTTATAGTGAAAAGAATGGCGCTTTGGTTTCCCAAAATCGAGCGATGTTTGGGTGGAAAATGCATCCGACCGTTGATCGTGACCACATGTCGTGAATTGACAAGGAAGAGTGACCATCACGCCTCGAGAAACCAGACCATCATCCCCTTCCGTTGAAACGCTCAAGCGACGGCACACTTTCCCTACTCCACATTTAATGCGCCCACACTCGCATTTAATGCTCTGGTAGGGAATGTCGTTTCAGCATGGCTCGCATTCAATGCATCTGGCTGGCATTTATGGCGCATCAGAAACGTATGTCAGAGCAAAGGGTAGCACATTTAATGCGCCCACTGCGAAAGACGCAACAGATGGTATTTGAAGAGGTCGCTATCTAAAACACTCTTTGCCATCAGTCCGAAGCGAGGCAACCCTTCGAATTTTTCATCGTTCGCAAGGCAACGTGATTGTTCGACCTTATCTCATGTCAGCTACGAGGTGGCATGACGTTATCTACGAACATCATGGTCATCTGTTCTCTTAAAATCTGCTATGTGTAACAGGTCGTATCGACCAGCATCTCTTCAAGCACACCAGCTCAGGGCATTTATAGTTTCCAAGATTCGATCCTCAAACCTTAAAAACCAGGGGACTTCTGTTATGCCTGAGAAGGTGCGGTTGACATGGCACCCAGCCAGTGCAAGTGGTCAAGCCTTGGGGCTAACGTGGCACCTAGCTGGCGCAAGTAGTCAGGTCTTGGGGGTGATGTGGCACTCAGTCAGCGCAAGTAATCAGGTCTCGGGAAGGCCCCGCAGATGTTCTGGCGCAGCTATATCGCGTGGGAATGTGGGCAGCACACTCCTGTCAGTATAGTAGGTGCGTGCCAGACTGGGGAAAGGTTGGGGGATGCCCACGTGTCTAAATCTTTGCACACGTAGCATAAAACCCTTGAAGTAGGTAAACGACAGGACGCAAGGAAGGATCTGCGCAGGATCCATCCCCTTTATACGAATTTAGCAATGATTACACTAATGTATCCCACTATAAATAGAGAGTCTCTCTCCCTTTTATGGGATTCGCTCATTCTACACTTTATTAGCCCTATTAACTATGTAATAACTATTCTCTCTCTCACTTGTAATCCCAATGCTGTAAAGTCAGCTCGCAGACCGCGACCTGACCCCTATAAACATAAATATTATATCAGTGGACATAGGATTCGCTTTTGAGCATCCGAACCACTTTAAACCTCGTATCTCTTTTCATACACTCATTCCCATATTCACATGTGTCTCCTGAGCTAGCTCAGCGTTTCCCACGTGTGAGTCGTTGGTTTCAAAATCACGCATCAACATACACCATTCTGCCTATGCTGAAAATTTTAAATCTCAAGATTGATTTCCTAAGAAGACATTATCACCCATAACATGAGCAGGAGAACCATCCTCTAGCTCTGCACCCACTAAACTTACCATCATATCGTGGATATTTTTTGGTTTTACAAGCTCCAACCGATGTTCAGGGGTATGCTGCTGATTGAACTGTCCTGGAATGATGGACCTAGAATGGTAATCTACATCCCCCAAAGGCAACTTGTGTTTGGGATTGCTTAAATAAATTCAATCTTAAGGAGATATATATATAAAACAGCAAGTGATTCTAAATACCATTGTCACTATGTGTGGGGCAAATTTTATCTAATTAATAATTTATAATTAGAAGACAACTTCCCGTAACTATTCTATAATATATGTTTCTTTTCCATATACTAAAGATTTCATTCGTGATGTAATAGTGGAATCTTATTTCATTTTAACGTTATAGCATGACAATAGTGGCTAACTTTTTAATCTCGTTTTTCTAACTTTTGGACTGAAATACATTACAATCTAAGATTAATGAGAATCATTATCCCATTCTAATCCTAATTCATTTCCACAAATCAAACAAGGTCTAATACCCTCAATTTTGAATAAATTGAAAGAATATAAATCTTAAAAAAACAGAAAAAATAAATCATAATGATAAAAGGTGCTGCTAATGGGAGTGTGTCCACGTCTATACAACAACCAATGTTATACGACAAAAATTATGGTACATTATTTCGCGTCGTTAAAAAATGAATACAACAAAATATTGTCTAAAACCGACATCCTTGTGGCGTCGTTTTAGATGCTTATTCCAGTAGTATTAATCATTTAGCCTAATCATCTCTTTGGTGTTTAAACCACTGTTATATATTAAATCAATCATTAATTTCAATAAAATCCATTTTTGGTTGTTAAATCAATCTTAATTAAATAAGAAAAAAACTATTGTTGTGAAGTCCCACATCACTCCGTGTGAGAGGGTGTATGTGTATGTTTGGGGTTTTAGGGCTTAACCTAACATGACGTGTTTTGGGTCTGAAGCCCAGAAACAAAACCGTGAGGCCCTATAGTGCCAAAGCGAATAATATCATGTTGGTCCATTTATAACACATTATCAGCACGATCGCGATGAGAGGGTGTATTGTGAAGTTCCACATTGCTCCATGTGAGGGGGTGCATGTATATATGGGGCTATTGGCCTTACCCAACATGATGCATTTTGGGCTTGAAGCCCAGAAACAAAACTATGAGGCCCAATAGTGTCAAAGTTGACAATATCATGTTATGTCATTTATAACATGTTATCAGTACGATCGTGATAGGGGAGGTGTGTTGTGAAGTCCCATATCGCTCCGTGTGAGAGGGGATGCATGTACATATGGGGCTATAGACTTTAACCCAACATGATGCGTCCAAAAACAAAACTATGAGGTCCTATAGTGCCAAAACGGATAATGTCATGTTGGGTCATTTATAACATCTATTAACTTTTGTGAAACTAAGAGAAAACTGTCAAAGAATAGGTTGCTATTAATTATTGCTAAATCGAATGCAATTCTCTAATCCACCAAGAAAATTTTTGCAAGGCTAAACCAGTTTCAGTAGGTCTTACTGCGTTCATAAAATAAAATAAAATATAATTCATATAAAATATTTAATCTAGACTAGGTTTAAGTATTGGATACTATATGTGTTCTCAACCGTAGGATAAGTTAATTAAAAGCCTATGGGCTTTGAAAAATAATTATTAAAAAATCAATACTAAAAGTTGGTGCAGACACCACCCTGTTACACTTTTTTAATTAAACATGTTCTAAAGTTGGTCTTAAACATTACATTTTTAAAATCTTGGGTTAAAAATTGTAATTCTACAGGCAACTTGTGGATAAGGAGAAGAGGAAGCAGGTCCCAGCATGAATGTACAGCTAGAAAACAGGGATTAATTCTAAAATTTAAATCCGTTAATTATGCCGTCTTATTTGGATTACTTTTATTGGAGAATCTAGATTGACTAATTAGGAGGAATCTTGATATACACAACAATAAGTGTTTAAAATTTCCATTGTTACTGGATGGATCAATGTAGGAGGCTTTTTTTAATCAAATATTTTAGAATTAGAAGACAAGTTTGCCTAACTATTCTGTAATATATTTTTTTCTATAATATTAAAGATTCAACGTAGATATAACAGTGGAATCTCATTTCATCATTCTTTCCACATACCTTTCCTCAATCTATTTGACATTTAATTGAACTTGACCCTAGCTAGCTAGCGATTTAAGGAAATCTTTCTTTTAAACAGTCAGATTGGAATATGCCCACAAGGGAAGTGCATTATCAAGATGAACATGTATATATATAGTGATGGAGCCAGCATGGGCCAGGGTTTCTAATTTTATTATAGGTTAAAGAGATAATATAGTTATAACAGACGTCAATAAATTTTACTTAATAATAGAATATGTTAATTAAAATGATTATGTTGAAATGCCACATCAGTGCCTCAAGTAGATGACAAATCCTGAAGAAGAGCAACAATGTTCTGTAGTTCTATAATTCAATTACAAATCCTGACAAATCAAAATGTACAATCTTATTTGAAAACTATATATATAAATAGAGAGAGAGAGAGAGAACTAAAAAAGAGGATTCCTAAATTCAATTGTTTCTTTATTTAATTATGGCTGCTAATCTTTAATTACTTTCTTTGGAGAATGAAGAAGGAACAAACTAGTTTTGCATCCTCCCAAAGGAATCTTATGTTTAGGATTGCTCAAAGAAATTCAATTTTAAAGAGAAATCTTGATATATATATATATGAGAGCGAGTGGTTGTACATATCTCATTGTCACTAGATGGGTCAATATGGGGGCAAATTTTATCCAATTAATATTTTATAATTAGAAGATAATTACATAGCTATGATGTAATATATTTCTTGTTTGTATATTAAAGATTTCATGTCATGACATAACAATGAAATCTTATTTCATTTTAACTTTATAACTTATAACATGACAATAATGGTTGACTTTAATCTCCCTTTTCTCTTGTTTAGATTGAAAATTTGAAATATATTACAATCTAATATTAATGAGAACCATATCCCATTCTAAGTCTCATTCATTTAAATCATTTCCACTAGTGATTGTAGACGTAAAAATCTACTTGTACGGAAGGAGGGTCTGATCCCATGAGGTTGAGGCCGCTAGCGATCTGCTGCACCTGCACACATAGAGAAACAAATGTGAAGCGACGGAAAACACTGGCGTGGTGTTTGCCGTAGGCACTCTGACACTCAAGTCAGCAAGGCTGAAAGAGGCTAATTTAGTGAGGGTTAGGGAGTAGAGAGGTTACCAGAAGTCTAGTCGGGGACTGTGACTACGACGATAATGTGAAGTTCTTAGGTAGGAACTCCGGGTATGAGGGTATAGTATAATGTGTCTTGTGAGAGAGCTGACCTGTGTTTATATAGTGACTGTCTGGTCTCCCAATCTTAGTGGGATTGGGAGTTCTCGTAGCAATCCGTTTCCTCCAAGGATACGCCCTTTGATCCCCTTATCCTGGTGTGAGAGGGAATCTTAGTGTGACTCAGACACAGACCCTAGAGGAGTTAGGGTGGTAATGAGCTACCTTACCAGTGTTCGAATAGGAAAGTGATCTATGGGTACCCGTGGGCTCTGAACTCGCTCATAGGTCCAGGAACTGAACTGGGATTAGGAGGCTTGTGCCCGGGTGATTTGGGCCAACTATATCTCGTATCACATGGGCCTAATCCGGATTAGGCCGCATCGGGATTGGGTCTGGTCTCTTCCTCATTGTCAGTCCCATTTTCCTATTTGGGCTAAGGACGATTTTTTACCCTAACAGTTTGCCCCCACTCTCTGAGTTAAGATTTTCTTAAGTTAGAGAGTAGGAAGCGATCGAGGCGTACTCGGTCTCCTTTCCTAGATGACCGATTATTGATGTAGCTGACCAGTTTGATGCAAGTGATTCGTGGTCGAGGGTCGTTCGGTATCCATTAACAATCTAGAGTATGTCATCATCCCAAGAGGGTGTGCTCGATTGGTGTGAAGGGCCAAAGGGACTGAGATAACGAGACTTCTGTAGCTCATGTGCTCGTTCGGTGTGTCCTGTCGACTGGAGAAATGAGCTAGCATCGCATGATAGGGGTGTCCACTTGGTATGCCGGGTCGAGTGAAGTAGAGACAATATTGAACTAAAGGTTCATTTGGTCGGGGTACTCGGGTGATCAAGTGGGATGGAATCGACTCGGCCAGCTTGCTAGACCGTATGACTTGCGCTTGTGATTCCATGGGGCTTTTTACTGGATGCCAAAGGGCCAAATAAAATGTGCAAACTTTTGACCTATGGCTGCCCACTTGTCCGCTATAGAATACCGAATGGGCGAGGCCTCTTGGCTTGATCGCTTCGAGGGTGAACATGTGCTAGACTACTCCTAGCCAGTCGACTAGTTGGGAGAATCTCCTGGGCCTGTGAAATAGGGGAGCCTGTTGCGTCCATTCTGGTAGTCGCGTGCTAAATCGGTTGGGAAGGCAGGGTAGATGAACATGGCTTTCGTATAGTGCTACGGTTTCCTAGGTGCCATGGATCCCTACCATGTGTATAGTGGCGATCAACCCTTCGCTTTGGAGGCAGGAAAATGAAAAGTCGTTTTGACTGTTGGCCAATTGCGGGCCACCATGTGTCTTCGTCTGTCAGTTTTCTCTTAATAAAATGGGGAAGCGGACTGTTTGTCTTCCCATTTTGCGTTCTACCTCCATTCTTCTACAAAATGAAAAAAAAAAATTTTCTTCTTTTCTTCTTTTTTGTTCCAATTTTTTTTAGCAGCGGAGGTTCTCTTTCTGCAGTTTTTCGAAGTCGTTTTACAATAAATACTCTCTTTGGGCTGATTTTTTGGTTTATTTTTCTTGTTTGCTGAGATTTTGGAAGATAGAATGAATTTTTTGAAGTTTCGAATAGTTTTGACTAGGTTCTGAGGTGTTTAGAATCCAAGTTTTTAGAATAGGCATGAATTTTGGTATTTTCGGTGGTTTTCCAGAGATTTGTCTGGTTTTTTGGTGTTTTTTGGGTATTTTTGGACGGAACCAAGAAGACGAAGACAAGTTAGGTACCACTTGATTTGGCTCAGTCGGTCTGCCTGACCGAATCGTGTGATAGTTTGGGTCTGAGTCCAGTGGGTAGACAGGTCACCTGGTCCATCCGACCGAGTGACGAGGAAATCATGCTTAGGACTTGAACAAAGAATCGATCGTCCAGACCGGGTAGGTAGTTGTACGGCAGTTAGTGTTATGACTGGTGAGTCGATGACCAAGGGCAAGTAGACTTATAGGGGTAAGCTCGAAGCTAGGTCGGTCGCTTGGGGCGAGTGAGAAAAGCCTTTATTGAATCTGGGACTAGGTCGGTCGGTCGGTAGCGAGGATCGATCAGAGTTAGGGTTGCGAGGGTTGGCGAGTTGTTGATGGGGATAGGTCGACCGCTGCTGAAAGATGAGCAATAGCTTGGTGTTATAGTTTTTCTCGGTTGGTGGTTCAGGGCGAGTGATTGCTTGACACTTAGGATTTTGGGAGTTCAGATCGTGGGATCAAGTCGGTCGGTTGGGTAGGGCGATCAGGTTGACATGTTAGACTCAGAGTCAGGTAGTTCGAGGGGGGTTGTGGTAGATGCTGGGAATGAGTACGAACGTGCCACCACTATAGTAATGATGCCCGAGGGGGGCGTTCCAATTGGTGTACCAACTGGTGTTAGTGTAGCTACCCTAGGGAGGAGTGCTGCTGGCCCAAGTGCTTCGGGTAGGCATGGGGGAAGTAGGGAAGACTCCGAAGGAGCTGGTAGTCCATCTTCGTCTAGTCGCAGCTTTGAGGAAGAGCCGAGCCGAGCCAACAGGGTAGTGGGATCTTGACTAGGGATTACCCGCCCATTCTTAAGGACAGTGATGTATGGCGCATCTGGACCATGTATCACATTTCGAGTTTGGTTGAGATTCGTGTGCCATGGTCGTACGAGCGGGTTAATTGGGAGGCAAAAAGCTGGGTGAGTGTTTATGAGAAGTGGTTCCACGATAGGTTGAGGTTGCCTATTCCTCGCCTGCTTGGGAGGTGCTGAACCACTTCATGATTGCCCCGTCTCAGATCATGCCGAACGGTTGGAGGTTGCTTATGGTTTTGGAGGACCTTTGTGTTCGAAACCAGGTGATGTTTGGGTTGCACAAGCTGTTGCACACGTACTTTCTAAAGAAGAACAACAAAGAGAAGGGTCGGTATCTGATAAACCTTAGGCATGATCGGTCTCATCTGGTGACCGACCTCTGGTCTTGTGACAAGAATTGGAAGGACCGGTACTTCTTTGTGAATGGTTAGGCTGTCTTTGGGGAGAGAGGCTAGGGCAATATCCCGAGTAGTTAGCAAGCTACTGGTGAGAACCTTGTTTTTTTTTTGTACTTTGATTACTAAATCTTATTGTGTTTTTTGCTTGCAGAGCTTGAGTACAATCGGGCCGGGCAGAGCGGAGACGACTTGGACATGGTGACCTAGAAGGTGCTAGCCATTCCGAAGGCGTAAAAGGATTAGCAAGTAGTATTGGCAGAGTCCAACCTCAGGACCAACCATCTCTGGGTCGGAGTGGAGGCGATTCAATGAGGTATTCCCTTCCCCTCGTTGAGGCAGACTTAGGATGTGCTTCTGACTCGATACTACAATCATACTACTTTTGGTGAGTCCAGGCTGAACCCACTAATCATTGGAGAGTTTGCACTTGCAAAGACACTGATGAAGAAGCTGACCATTCCCAGTGCGAGTGAGTCCATCGCCTGGCGTCGAAAGAAGAGGAGGAGGGAATCCTCGGCCAGAGAGGATAGGAGGGTGGAAGATGTATTAGCGATGCTGTCGAGTCACCAGCCCGCAGCCAGAGCTGGGTCATCCTAGACTGCGGCCTTGGATAAGGAGACCGAGATGATTACTTTCAAGATTTTGGCTACTGTATCTACCTATTCTGACGCGGCTACCATGAGCAAGTTGGCCGACTCGTTCTTGTTCCCGGCGGATGAGGCGCATTTGAACAAGATGGGCGCAGTTGCTGTCGCTGACTGGGGGGTATCATGCACTTTTTAGGTATGGCAGGAGTTTTGTTTTATTTTGTTCCCAACTTTCATACTGATGACAATATTTTGTTGTGCAAGCATTCACGAGCAATCTTCATTTGAGGAAGTCTGTGGTGGCGTAGGAGAAGAGGATATAAGATGTGTCCAAGGCGAACACTAGTTTGCGTCAGAGAGAGGCGGCAGCCTAGAAGGCCGAGCAAGAGAGTCAGCAGCATCTGAGGGACATCGAGCGTGATCTGGAGAGATTGAGGGGTGAGTTGGCCAACAAGACTGTAGAGGTCGAGTCTCTCAAGGAGCAATACCTTTCTATTGCAGATAATGCTATTATTAGGGCCCAGGGAAAACTCATGCTTGAGTACAAGGCCAGGAAGACCTCTCACTAGGATCTGAAAGAGGACATCTAGCTCATGCGGGAGATGCTAGAGGAAGGAGCTGGGCATACAGAGGCAGGTCGAGGAGTAAATGCCCAACCTTGTTAGTCAGCCAGAGCCATTAGATGCCAGGGATGCGAGTGACCAAGCTGCTGGGATGGGTGCTGGTGGAGCAGACAGGGTGACTGAGTCAGAGATGGGGGAGACGACTCACACTGAGGACACTTAGCCTAGTTTTCCTCTGCTTATGTATTTTGGGGCCTACAATGCCCTTTTTCTTGGCGTGTATGCCTTTCGTTGTATTCTGAATTGAGTCGTTTAAGGCTGTATGTATTATACTTGATGTTCTATTTTTTGATGCTTTCTTGATGGATGAGTGAGTTGTTGATTGCTTCTTCGCTTGTAGATGTACTAGGGGTTGAACTCTCATGTAGTGTTTGTGATTTTAGTGTGGCCCAGTGGCTAAGGCATGTGGGCCTTTTGTTGGGCTAGGTCAATGATTTACCGACTGAAGGTGTAAGAACCCTTCACTCAGTCTAGCCGACTGAGTATGTGGCTTCATGGATCGAGTGGGGTTAACCCGAAGGTGTGAATTCTTGGATCGGTCAAGGCCGATCCAAAGGTGTAACTTCTCAAATCGAGCAGGGTTGATCTGAGGGTGTGATTTCATGAACCGAATAAGGTCGATCCAAAGGTGTAATTTCGTGAATCGAGTAGGATCGATTCGAAGGTGTGATTTCATGGATCGAGCAGGGCTGATCCGATGATGTAAATTTGTGGGTTGGGCAGGGTCGATCTGAAGGTATGATTCCGTGAATCGAGCAAGGTTGATTCGAAGGTGTGATTCCGTGAATCGAGTAGGATCGATTCAAAGGTGTGATTTTATGGATCGGGCAGGGCCGATCTGATGGTGTAAATTCGTGGATCGGGCAGGGCTAATCTGAAGGTGTAGATTCGTGGATTGGGCAGGGCCAACCTGGAGGTGTAACAAACAATTGATCGAACAGAGTCGATCTGAAGATGAAAATTTTCTAAATAATACTTCATTAAATTTGGCCATGAAGCCGACTGTCTATGAGAAGATGGATAGGCCTACTCATCCTTTTTAAAAAAAACAAAGGAAAACAGACAGAAAGAAAAAGTTCACCTAAAAGTAGTAGCGTTTGAGGTGAACGGCATTTCAACTGTTGCTGATGTATTTGCCCTCGGGGGTCTAGAGTTTGTAAGCGCCGTTCCCTGTTTTTTTGGTAATCTTGTAGGGACCTTCCCAAGTGGGGGCGAGTTTGCCGGAGTTGATCTCTTTTGTGTTTTGGAAGACCTTGCGGAAGACCCAGCCACCTATCTTGAAAGTTTGGATCCTCACATTGTGGTTGTAGTGTCAAGCAGCCTATTGCTGATAGACTACGTTGCGAATGCTCACCCATTCGCATAGCTCATCGGCCGTGTCTAAGTTCTGGCAGAGATTCTAGTTGTTTATTTCCTCGTCCGCCCATGGGAGCCTGGTGGACGAGACTGATACTTCAGCTGGAATGACTGCTTCAGAACCGTATGTAAAGGAGAAGGGGGTCTCGCCTGTTGACGAGCGAGCCATGGTTCGGTATGACCAAAGGACTCCTGGTAGCTCATCTGCCCATGCACCGTTCACTTTCTACAATCGCTTCTTTAAGGTCTACATGATGGTCTTATTCGACGACTCGGCCTGGCCATTGGATTGGGGGTTGCGGGGGGTCAAAAAGCTTAGTTTTATCCCTCACATGTCACAGAAATCCCTGAAGCCTGAACTGACAAACTGGGATCCATTGTTGGTGATGATTTCCTTCGGTATCCCAAACTTGCAGATGACATGTTTCCAGATAAAAGCTTTTACCTCTCGGTCTCTAACTTATGCAAAAGCTTCGGCTTCAATCCACTTGGTTAAGTAATCTGTCACAGCCAACATGAAGACTCATTGCCATGGTGTGGTTAGTAGTTTTCCCACTATGTCCATTCCATACTTCATAAAGGGCCAGGGTGTGAGGACGGAGTGGAGTTGTTTGGGTGGGAGGTGTGAGACATGAGCAAACCTTTGACAACTGTCGTACTTCTTCACATAAGCAGCCGAATTAGTGTGTATTCCAATAATACCCAATAGTGATCACTCGCTGTGCAAGACTGCATCCCCCAGCATGGTTTCCACATTCGCCTTCATGGAGTTCGGCGAGAACACGTTAAGCCTCCTCTAGGCTTGTGCACTTGAGATAAGGACCTGAGAATGATTTTCTAAGGAGGTGACCCTCATGTATGGTGAATCTGGCGGCTCTTGCTCTCAGTCGGCGTGCTTCGTTCTTATCAGCCAGGAGTTCGTTGTGTTCTAAGTATTTCACTATCGAAGTCATCTAGCAGTCGGCTAGTTCAATACCTATTGTTTCCTTAAGCTACTTGTTTGGTGGTTGTTCCTTCCAGTTGGCTAGCCATTGCATGAACAATAGAGGGATGGATGACTGGGAAGAACATTTGAGTGCTGAGCCAAGGTTGGCAAGGGTGTCAGCGTGAGAGTTCTCTACTCTTGGGACATGGACGATGGAGAACTCTTTGAATTGGGTCTACAGCTCTTTGACCATGTGCAAGTAAGCCGTCATCTTTGAGTCGCGTGCTTGGTACGTGTCTTGCAGTTGATTGACCATGAGTTGGGAGTCGGACTTCACCTCCAGTCTCTTCGCTCCAATTTCTTTGGCTAAGGAGAGTCTAGCGATGAGAGCCTCATATTCGACTTCGTTGTTTGTGCACTTGAACCCACACCGTATTGTCCACTGGATGATGTCTCCCTCTGGTGCAACCAGTATTAGCCCAAGTCCGCTTCCATTCATGTTACTTCAGCCATCCACTAGGAGAGTTCATTTGGAGGGTGGCCCACCGTTCATGCATGACAACTCTTTTTCTACTTGCGTGGTGGTACTTAGGGTGAAATCAGCAATGAAGTCTGCTAATACTTGGGACTTGAAGGCGATACGAGGCTGGTATGATATGTCGAACTCACTAAGCTATACTGTCCACTGCGTGAGTCGGCCTAATAGCTCTGGTTTGTGCAGTATCTTCTTGAGTGGGAAAAAGGTGAGTACAACTATGGAGTGGTACTGAAAGTACGGCCTGAGCTTCCTGGATGCATAGATGAGGGCAAGAGCCAGTTTCTCCAGCTGACTGTACCACGTTTCTATGTTGAGGAGTGACTTGCTTACATAGTAGACCGGTAGCTGCTTCGTCTCTTCTTCCCGAACTAGTACTACTAAGATTGCTATCTCCGAGACTGCCAGATAGGTGTAAAGCTTCTCCCCGTCCATGGGCTTGGAAAGGAGCGGAGGGGAGGTCAGGTACCTTTTTAGCTGTTGCAAAGCTTCCTCGCAGGAGGGGGTCCACTTGAACTTCTTGGACTTCTTAAGGGCATGGAAGAAGAGATGGCATTTGTCGGCGGATCTGGAGATGAAGCAACTCAAGGCAGCCACTCGTCCTGCCAGGCGCTGGATGTTTTTTATGCAAGCTGGAGATGGTATACTGAAGATCGCTTTGATCTGGTCTGGGTTGGCTTCTATCCCTCGCTAAGTCACCATGTAGCCCAAGAACTTACCTGATGAGACACCGAATGAGCATTTGGCTGGATTTAACTTTATATTATACTTTCTGAGGGCGGTGAACGCCTAGCTGAGGTGGTCAAGGTGTTGTTCGGCCATCAGAGACTTGACGAGCATGTCATCGATGTAAACCTCCATGGTGTCTTCGAGGTGCTCGGCAAACATCCTGTTGACCAGCCGCTGGTGGATAGCCCTGACATTCTTGAGATCGAATGGCATCACCTTGTAGTGATAGGTTCTCCTCTCCGTGATGAAGGCTGTCTTCTCTTGGTCATCCGGGTGCATCAAGATCTAGTTGTACCCTGAGAAAGCATCCATGAAATTAAGGAGCTCATAGCCTACAATCGCATCAACCATCATGTCGATATGTGGAAGTGGGAAGGAGTCCTTGGGGCAAGCTTTGTTTAAGTCTGTGAAGTCAATGCAGACCCTCCACTTTCTGTTCTTTTTCTTTACGACCATGACGTTCGCTAGCCATTTGGGGTAGTGGACCTCTCTGATCATACCATTG
Organism: Pistacia vera; assembly: GCF_008641045.1. Classification (NCBI taxonomy): domain Eukaryota; kingdom Viridiplantae; phylum Streptophyta; class Magnoliopsida; order Sapindales; family Anacardiaceae; genus Pistacia; species Pistacia vera. The sequence goes on along the minus strand of NW_022195994.1, from coordinate 446,544 downwards.
CTCAGTAGCTTTTCTATCTCTTCATTGACGATCCGGTTACGCTCTGGTCGAATTTCCTTCTCCTCTGCTTCACTGGTGGGTGATCTGGATCTACCTTGAGCTGGTGGACCATTGCCTCTAGACTAATTCCCATCATGTCGGTATGGGACCAGGAGAAACAGTCTTGGTTGTTTGAGGAATTCTATCAGCTTCTCTCTTGTCTTAGGCTTGAGGCAGGAACCTATGTGTGTCTTTCTCTCGGGGTCGTCTGGATGTATCTATACTTCATCCAACTCTTCCATAGATGGTTGATCCGGCTCGGTCGGAGGGGTTGGATGGGACTATAATTGCTATGAAGTGTTCCCCTTACCCTTGAAGGCATTCTTGTAGCAATCTCTAGAAGCTTTAGGGTCGCCCTTGATCTCTCGTACTCCCCATTTAGAAGGAAACCTGATTGTCCGGCGGAAAGTGGATGGGTACGTAGTTAAGATTTGTTGTATGACTTAAATGTTCATTGATTCAGCTTCAATTGAGTTTCTATGTTGAGTTGGTTGAGTGTGTGCATTGAAATTTGTTGAGATTTGAGGAATCTTAGTATTACAGTCTTCGCCGGGGCAAAGAATAGTCTTCGCCAAGGCAAAGAATAGCCTTCGCCGCAGCGATGTCAGCTCTGTGTTGCGATGTCAGTTCTGTAATTTTTCGCCTGGGCGACAAAATTTTCTTCGCCATGGCGACGGGACGACAGAAAAGTTTTCTTGAGAGTTCTAGAGAATTCTCCATAGGGGTAAAATGACTATTCTATCCCTAATTAGCAGGAAAAGTGGGGAGTAAAATGTAAGAAAATTTAGTAGAGAATGTGTTGGAGTTGGAGGTGTGTTTGTAATGAATCAAAGGATATAGATGGAATTTCCAAGGAAAAGCAAGGGCAAAAATCAGAAAGGATGGTTATAATATGAGCTAAAAAGGGTTAAGTGTAATAAACCCTTCATTTCACCCATTTTCCACCGCCCTACCCATTCTCTACTTCCATTCAATTCTTCATTCAATCTTCCAAGATTTCTAAGGAATTTTAGGGAGCTTTTGGGTAGTTGTTAGTCAAGATTTCATCTAAAGCATCCTAAGAGACAAGACAAGACAACAAGGGGAAGGAAAAGTGCTAGAGAAGTTATTTACCCACAAGGTAAGTAAATCCAACCCAAGTGGAGATTTAAGAACTCTTTTGAGTAGAGATTTATGTATTATGTGTATATCTTATGTTTATTGAGAAATTTTGATGAAATGGATGGTTTGTTGTATATACTTGAGTTATGAGAAGAGTTGAGATTTTATGATGTTGAGTTGAGCTTGACTTGAGTTTGATGGAAGTTAGAGAGAGTTTTGAGCCAAATTCTTTGGGAGTGTTTTTCTTTGACAGGAACTTAGAAAGTACGAGGGAGTTTCTCTCATTTTGGGATGATTAAAGAGGGGAGAAGAGTTATAGATCAAGTAGAGTTTTATATGCACATGAGTTGTATGATGAAATGCTTGAGTAAGGCATGAGTAAGAGTAGAGAACCTTAATTATTGCTACATGGCATAATTGCATTTCATGAGTGCATTAATGAGCATGAGTCATCCATATACATTAATTATGTTAGTAAACGGTCCCGTATACGCAGCAGAAACAAAACAAAATTAATGTAGAGATCGTTTACATGAGCCAAGATCAAGGGTATTACTTGGATCGGTAGCAAACACGTTCAGAGACAACATTGGTGGAGCCTCCAAACGTGGGTATGAATCCAAACCTTTGGATTTATTTTTCTGCAGATTCTGTAAAATATAAACTGTAATTTTCTATGCCTTGATTTTGGGTTCTAAGGAACGATCCATGGTTGTAATTTTTTTTGTTTTCCGCTGCGCAACCGGGTCGTTTCCTAACAAGGAGGATCTGGCAAATCCCTCCTTGGTTCTTGTTGATTGTCTTCGTGTGGACCTCTACTGTTCGATCCTACACTTGGATCGGTAGTAAACACGTTCAGAGACAATATTGGTGGAGCCTCCAAATGTGGGTATGGTTTCTTAAACCTTGAACTGATTTTTGCAGATTTGATTATTTTATATAAACTGTGATTTTTTTACCCGGATCTTGGTTCTAAGGAAAGATCCATAGAGTTTATGTTTTTGTTTTCCGCTACGTAATTGGGTCGTTTACTAACACTCAGGGTTACAGGAAGGGATGGAAATCTTCTCTTTATTGAATCTGTTGACATACTCTCTCAGTGGCTCTCCCCTCCTCTGGTATACTCTGTATAGATCGGCCGACAGCTTCTCGAGTTTCTTGCTGCTGGCGAACTACTCCACAAAGGTGTCGGTGAGCTGAGCGAATGAGTCGATGGAATCGTTCTGGAGATTTGTGTACCACTGGAGTGCTGGACCGGATAAGCTTGAACCAAAACTCTTGCACATGCAGGCTTTCCTCAACGCTCGGGGTATTGAGACAGTGAACATCCGCTGCTTGTGCAAGGCTATGTGATCATCTGGGTCGGTTGTGCCGTCTTAGGGTTTCATGTTAGGAATGGTGAATTTTTGGGGCATGTCAGCCAGGGCGGTCTCATCCACAAAGGGTGAATCAGCGTAACAATGGGGTCTGCTCTTCTTGGTTGGGACAGGCATTCCTGGAATGTGTCTCATCATTGCCTCGACATCGGCCAGCCTCTTGGCCAGTACTTGTTCCATATGAGAGGGGGATACTACCGGGTCATCCCGACTTACCAGGTCTGGTACATTCCGTTGGGTCATCCCTCGGGGGGTAGTCTGATAAATCATTCCGTCGTGCGCTCCTTGGTAGCATGGGTCTTCGTTCATCCCTTCTGGTTGGATGACTCCCATTGTCACTGTTTTATTATTCTTCCCTACATGAATGGTCAGGGGAGTCGTCTGGTAGTCGCTCGGTCGGTCAGGGTGGATGAGCTCGAGTGCTGGAGTTGATTTGGTTTGGCCATTCAACCCGCGAGGGTGAGCCGAGCCGAACCGAGTGGGGTTTGTGTTTGGGTTGTGGACTGGAGGTGGAGCGGGATGGGGAGAGTGGGCTGGTCTTGTGGATGTGGGCTTTCCGTTATTGGATTATCTTGGTTACGAGGTTGGGATGAGTCGGCTGGGTAGTGCTCTGCTGGCATATCTTTGTCTCCATTAGTCAAAACGGAGTCGTCCAGTGCCAGCACGCTTAACGAATGCGGCTCTTTACCGAAGATCGAAGGCTGATGCTCTGGTATGGAGAGTGGTTGCATGGATAGGATAGGGGTGCGAAACCGATTGGGAGGTACTTGGTTGGGCAAGAACTCGAGATCATAGAATTGACCCACCTTTTCTTTTAGAGACTGGTTTTCAGCCCTAATGGACGCGTTTTCGGTCTGGATTGTATTGTTCTCGGCTTTCAGTGCGGCCACCTTGTTAGAATTTTGTTGCATGAGAGAGGTCAAAGCCTCCATTCTGGCCTCAAGGCCGGAGTTAACGTTGTCGGGATTGTCAGCCATGGAATATTCCTCCACGTAGCAAGGTTTGTCAAGCCGAATTATTGCTAGAGGCCCCACGGTGGGCGCCAAACTATAGATGTAAAAATCTACCTGTACAGAAGGAGGGTCTGATCCCGTGAGGTTGAGGCCACTAGCGATCCGCTGCACCTATGCACGTAGAGAAACACATGCGTAAAGCGAACGGGAAACACCAGGGTGGTGTTTGCCGTAGGCACTCCGACGCTCAAGTCAGCAAGGCTAAGAGAGGCTAATATAATGAGGGCTAGGGAGTAAAAGGTTATCGGAAGTCTAGTCGGGGACTATGACTACGCTGGTGATGTGAAGCTCTCAAGTTAGAGCTTTCAGTGTGAAGGTCCAATGTAATCTCCCTTATGAGAGGGCTGGCCTCTGCTTATATAGTGACTGTCTGGTCTTCCAATCCTAGCAGAAGTAGGAGTCCTAGTGTGACTCTGATGCAAACCCTAGAAGAATTAGGGTCGTGGTAAGCTGTCTTACCTGTGTCCGGATAGGAAGGTGATTCTAATTAGGAGATTGACTCCGAATAGGAAAGCGATCAGAAATAGGAAGGCGACCTTGAATAGGAGATTGATTAGGAGTAGGAAAGTATTCTGAGGGGGCTGTGGGCTCTGGATTCGCCCATGGACCTAGGAAATGGACTGGGATTAAGAGGCTCGCGCCCACGTGGTTTAGGCCGGCTACATTTTGTACCGAAAGGGCCTAATCCGGTTGGATCATATCGGGATTGGGCCTGGCTTCTTCTTCAGTGTCGAGCCCGTTTTCCTATTTAGGCCAAGGACGATTTTTGGCCCTAACAATTACCCATTTTACATACGAACAAAACACAAGACAAGTGCCTAGAGCCAACATCATTCGCCGATATTCAACTGTACAATCCACAGTGCATTTAAGCTAAAGCATGTAAATCAAAGACTTAACGAAACTCAATTACACAACAATTGCTTGCAAGTCATAGTTGATCTTACTCTGCTTTGCCAAATCTATGACACAATTATCTCCACAGAAGATTGTAACCGTTAGGACTTAACGGGGACTGAGAAGAGAATGGAAAGAGGAAGAAAAGAATTTAGGAAGGGAGTTGAGGCAGAAGAAAAGAAGAGAGAATTAGGTAATAATTTTCCTACCTTTTATTCATTCATCTCACTCTTTAAATAAGACTATTTAACAATTATCTAATCCAGGAATAAAAACACTTGCAAATATTAAACTTGAATTAAAACACAAAACATGCATGACTCCAACAAATATCACACGACCCCCTCTTAATCCAAGAGATGAGCTGGTAGCTTCAAAGTCCGCTTGGGCCCAACTGTAATGGCTTCACACTCCGTAACTGAATTGTCCTGGACTAGAACAGCTGTAACATTCCCCACTGCCTGAAAAATGGCCTTGTGTTAGAATCTAGAGAGAAAGGCAAAAAATTCCAGAGAGAAATGTAAAGAATGAAATTGTATTTCAAGCATATATTTTCCAATGTACAGGAGATCTATTTATACTTACAATACATGCTAATGATTAATGATAATGGCTACAATCAGGCTTTGCTTGATTCAAACCATGGACCAAGCTTTGCTTGATTCAAGCCATTGATCAAGAGGCTAACACCCCTCTCAAGCTCAAGGTGGTAATGTAGATTCCAACTTGAGATTGGAAATTAACTCTGTGAATCGTCTTAGGTGATGAGTTGATGTAAGCAGTTGGAATAAGACAAAATAGTTGATCCTGAAACAAAGTCAACGCTAACAAGAAAGTCAAACGATGATATGGTAAGTCAATGATGATGTGGAACTGATGACATGACATAATTCAACAATAATGTGGCAAGTCAACGATGACTCAATAACGTGACAAAAGCCAACAATGGCCTAGCGAGTCAACAATGGCATGACATCGATGATATGGCAAAGGCCAACAATAGCCTAGTGAGTCAACGATGATGTATCATCAATGACATGGCAAAGCCAACAATGGCCTGACAAGTCAATGATGACGTGACAAAGGCCAATAATGACTTGGCGAGTCAACGATGACATGTCATCTATGCCGTGGCAAAAGCCAACAATGGTGTAGCGAGTCAACAATGGCATGGCATCAATGACGTGGAAAAGGCCAACGATGGCTTGGCGAGTCAACGATGATATGACGTGGCAAAGGCCAACAATGGCTTGGTGAGTCAATGATGACATGGCATCAATGACGTGACAAAAACCAACAATGGCCTGACAAGTCAACGATGATGTGGCAAAGGCCACCAATGGCATGGCATCGATGATGTGGCAAAAGCCAATAATGACGCAGTGAGTCAACGATGGCATGACATCGATGACGTGGCAAAGGCCAACAATGGCCTGATGAGTTAACGATGACATGGCAAAAGTGACACGGCAAGGATTGCAAAGGTAGAAGATCGTAATGGCAAAGGTAGGGGTCCTAGATGGTGTAAAGCTGTAACCCAAGATAGTAGTAAATGCTATGCTAATGTGATTTAATAAAACCAGGAAAATTCCCAAAAACGAGAGGGATCACAAACGGTCTCACTTAAAACCCAACCTCAGACAATTATCATTTTGTGACAAAATTTTCGTCGACATGTATACAACCACAGAAATAGCAACTCACTGTCCTAACCTAAGCTCTGATACCATGTTAGAATTCTAGAGAGAAAGGCAAAGATTTCTAGAGAGAAATGTAAAGAATGAAATTGTATTTCAAGTGTATATTTTCCAATGTACAAGAACTCTATTTATACTTACGATACATGCTAGAATCATGCTAATGATTTATGCTAATGGCTAAAATTAAGCTTTCCTTGATTCAAGCCATGGATCACGCTTTGCTTGAATATGGCTAACAGTCATAAGGCCGTCAAAGACACTTCTTGCAAGCATCCCAAGAAGCATCCTCCAGCGGCAAGTGCTCCCATTGAACAAGAACCTCCTTGACGAGGACGTTGTGGTGGATCAACGACCATTCAGCAAGCAGGGCTAACGGTTTTGGAAGGGGATGATTCGAGATAGTAGATTCGGAGAAAGGGTGGATGGTGGAAATTGAAGCTGCATGAAACGGTTTGAGTAGGGAGCAGTGAAAAACTAGATGAACTCTAAACATTGATGGCAATTTAAGGAGATAAACAATCTTGTCCACTCGATCAACAACTTCGAAGGGCCTATAATATTAGAGACTCAACTTGTGGGATGAGTGGCGGCCAAGAGAAGTCTAACGGTGTGGATGAAGTGTGAGCAAAACCTGGCTGCCAACTTCAAAATGCACATACTTTCGATGCTTGTCAGCGTGATGTTTCATGAAGGCCTGTGCCTTGTACAAATTAGAGCAAAGCTGCAAAAGAATTTTATCTCGGCTATGTAAATCATCGTCAACCGTAGTGACTACGGTGGTCCCGCACAATAAGTGAGCAATGATGGTGGTTTCCTATCGAACATGATCTTGAAGGGAGTCATACCAGCAAAGGCTTGGAACGATGTGTTGTACTGGAACTCCGCCCAACTAAGGATTTTGGACCAATGACTCGGCTGCTTATGCACAAAAGACAAAAGATATTGCTTGAGACAACGGTTGGTATGCTCCGTCTGGCCGTCGGTTTGGGGATGATAAGCCGAACTGAAATTCAATGTCGTCCTTTGCATGGTAAAGAGAGATTTCCAGAATTTACTTTCAAACACGGAGTCCCGGTCACTAATAATCGACTGGGGCATGCCATGTAGCTTGCCTACGGTGTCTCAGAAAATTCTGGCTACTGAAGAAGCTCTATAATGAGGGGGAAGAGCTGCGAAGTGAGCTCCCTTGGAAAAATGGTCCACCACGATAAGGATTCGATGAAACCACTAGAATTGGGAAGATATGTCACCAAATCCATAGAGAGGTCTGCCCAGAGCATTGTGGGGGGAACAATTGGTTGCAACAAACCATAAAGTGAGTGATTTATCGGTTGTCGTACGACAAAATGTATAGTCACCATGCCGTTATTACAGCTTTCTATTGTCTTCCCCACAGACAACACCAATTGTTGATGCCAAAATTTGCACCAAACTGGGAATTTTTTTCTTGCCCTTCAAAACACGATGAATTCTCCATTTTGCTCTTTAACTCATTAACTTTATTGTTAGTAACTGATCTCTCGTACGCAACGGAAAAACACTAATAAACCGGAAAAATCAATCACATTTGCGCCAAGATCTAGGTATTGATTACAATATTTTCCTGTTAAAAACAAATCTGTATAAAACAAAATTAATCAATTCAAGGATTAGAACACTTACATACGTTGGAAGGCTCCTTCAAATGTCTCTGATTTGATTTCGTTTCCGATTCAATATAGAATCGCACGAACTTTGATCCACACAAAGACATGATTACTCACAAAGATTTAATTTGCTAGATTACATCAATGCTCTAACTATAATGGTGTGCAAAATTTTACAAGAAAATTCTCTCTTTTCTCTCTAGTGAAAACATACGTGAGGGAGGCTAAGGTTTTGGTTGAGTGAATATTATTTTATTTTAATTTTTAAGTTACACTTATATAGTGTAATAATTAAAACTTTGTTCCACTTAGGACTAGTCATGAGCTCCAACTCTAATCCACCCTTGCAACCAAACACCCCTTTAATGGTATTTTAAATTTAATTAATTTTTTACTATTATTAAAATCAATTAATATATTAACATTTAATTAATAATAATTCATTTAAATATATGCGCACATATATTTAAATATAATCTCACTAATTTTTTAATTTCAATATTAAAATTGAATACAAACAACAACCTCAGCAAATTTAATTGTATTATAAGATTACCAAAATACCATTTCGTCTAAAAAAAAAAAAAAAAGAAAATACCCCTTTCACACATTAATCCTTAAATTGTCTACTTATGTGTGTGAGCCGTAGGCTCTTTATCATATTAGCAGTGAGCAGTCTCGCGATTGACACCAATCCACCGTCTCACTAAACACAAACCAAGATTGGCCCTTAGTTAGTCACCATGGTCACCTAATAGATTCGGATTCAGCGAAATAGCTACCTATCAACGATATGGTTACCATGCAATCAAATCTTTTCATCATACATTATCTCATCGAGGCCGAGGTACAGAAATAGCGTCAACCTCAGTTATTCTCGATATCTTTATATTCAGTTACTAGACCAATAACCGGAATAATAAATTGGATTGAGCAACAACTCAATCCCACTGTGGCCACAGATTTGGTGTCATTGCCATTTACTGAATTGTGCAATGAGATAACTTCTCCCGTCCCCAAGAGTGATGAATCCTTTGTCGATCCACTATAGTCTTGATACACTCCTCGATGTAGTCAATCACTACCGTATTGATAGCTCTGAATAGAACTATGTTAGACTAGTGTCAAACTACACCAATCGGTGCACAAGACGCTTCAGTGATTTCAAGTCTAAGGATCACATACACCACTATTCGTTAGAGGATTTATTCTATAGATACCGGGGTTACCATCCATATAGAATCCTCTAGTGGGTCAAGGCAAGAGTGTTTTTATTTTTGTATCATTGATTTTATGTCTTTTGAGGAAATATGTTATTTGTTGAAAACATTTAGATAAAAACCGTTACTTTTTAAACTTGTGGGTTAAACAAATTTGTCCAAACTTGGAGTGCCAAATAGGGTTTTTTTTTTTTTTTTTTTTTTTAATGACTGAGGATGTCTAGACCATCTTACACGTACCTTAACTAATCCCTCGAGACCTTAGAACTACTAGTTGAATAAGAGTTTTAGTGACTACTCTTATTAGCAACCTAAGAGGAACTCGAACTCAAAATCTCTTAAATAATACACCCAAGAGTTTTTATCGAAACACTTGACCACCTAAAGGTAATTGTGCCAAATCATTATAAATCCCACCAATTTGAATTTCTCGGGCTTGCATGTTATGGAAATAAGTAGGCTTGACAAAATAGGACACCATCCAATAATACAAAACGAATTCACTCGCTAAAAACAGGTTTAGATTTTGCTTTATTGGTTTAGGTCATTAATGATCCACTTGTTAGTAACCTGTTTCATAATAAGTCATGTTTCAGATTTAGTTTTAAAAAACATTTGACAAGTTTGAATTTTTAATTTAATATATTTTAGTAATAAATTATTTAAAAAGTATAAAAAATAAGATGTAACATTTTGATTATTTATTTCATATTTTAAATCTTAACCTAATTGCTCTAGTATTCTTCCTAGTTTCAATTATTATTCAACGTTTAAAAAAAAAAAAAAAAAGTCCCGTTATATTTAAATTCAACATAGGTATATGTAGATGCAAAAATCTACCGTTACGGAAAGAGGGACTGATCCCGTGAGATTGAGACTACTAGCGATCTGCTGCACCTGCACACGTGAGAAAACAAGCGTGAAGCAAACGTAAAACACCGGGGTGGTGTTTGCCGTAGGCACTCCAACGCTCAAGTGAACAAGGTTGAGTGAGGCTAGTTTAGTGAGGGTTAGGGAGAGAAAAGGTTACTGGAAGTCTAGTCGGGGACTGTGACTACGGCTGAAATGCGAAGTTCTCAAGTGGGAACTCTAGGGTCTGAAGGTGTAATGTTTTTGTCCTTTGTGAGAGGGTTGACCTCTGTTTAAATAGTGACTGTATGGTTTTCGAATCATGGTGGGATTGGGAGTCCTTGTAGTGGTGGTCTTCCAAAGGGTGTAACCTTTGGCTCCCTTATCTCAGCAGGAAAGGGAGTTCGAGCGTGACTCGGATACGGAACTTGGAGGAATTGGGATAGTAGTTGACTTCTTTATCAGAGTTCAAGTAGGAGTGTAATCCATAGGCGACTGTGGGCTCCAAATTGACCGTAGGCCCAAAAGGTGTTCTAGGATCAAGAGGCCTGGGTCCAGATGGTAAAATCCGACTGCACTTCATACTGAATGGGCCTTATCTGCGGAATTCTGACTTGGGCCCCATCGGGATTGGGCCTAGGCTTTCATCTATGTTAGAGGCGTTTCCTTATTTGGGCCGAGGACATTTTTTGGCCCTAATAGTTTGCCCCCCACTCTCTGAGTTAAGGAATGCTTAACTTAGAGAGTAGGCATTGCTTGGAAGCGTATCTAGTTAACCTTCGTAGTCGACCGATTGATTGGATGATCTTGCTCGTAGTCCATGAGTTGTTCAGTATGCGTGACCGGATGGATGGAGGTGACATGTGCATGTGGTCATGAACACACTCGGTGCCTTTAACCGAGTTGGAGTGTGTAATCAACCATCAGCGATGCCGTCAATCGGTGTATGGAGCCGAGCAAGTAGGTGTATGAGCGAACTTTCTCATGAAGGCATATTCGCTCGGTGTGTCAGACCGAGTGCATGGATGAATGAGTTATCTATTGAAGGAATATTTGCTCGGTGTGTTAGACCGAATGTGTGAATGAATGAGTTATCTATTGAAGGTGTATTCACTCGGTGTGTCAGACCGAGTGCATGAACGAATGAGTTATGAGTTACCTACAGAAGGTGTATTCACTTGGTGTGTCAAACCGAGTGCATGAATGAATGAGATACCTACTGAAGGTGTATTCACTCGGTGTGTCAAACCGAGCGGAGGGTAAGCGAGCTATATCACGGTGTCTTCACTTGGTGCTTTCAGCCGAGCGGAATGCATGACACCCAATGTGGCTGTGGTGCCTTGGGCGAATTGGTCAAACCCGAGCGAAGTGATGTATGCATGCTCACATTCCGCTCGCTACCAGATCGTGCATCTGGGATGACTGGATAGCTTGATACCCTTCATCTTTGTTGACGCTTGTCTCGATGCTAAAGGTAGGGTTACCTGTTCCCAGCTGGTCGCCCAGTTGGGGGGGACTTCCTGGATGGGTGAAGTATCAAAATACTCTAGCTTTTACGTGGATAATTGGTATGCTTGAACATGCTAGCTCGGTCGGATAGGTCGTGCGATCCAGCATGGTACTTGCACGCGATCGCGATTTCCTAGCATGCACGGATTCATTCCATGTGTGTGGTGGAGATTCTTCCTTGGTTTGGGCAGGAATTTGAAAAGACAATTCGCCTAGGGTAAATATGTTTTGCCACGTGGACCATCGATGTGATGGTTATTAAATGCAGTGTCTAAACATTTTTTGGGTGCGATTCATCTTTCCAAATAGAAAACTAGAGAGTTCTTCTTCTTTCGCAGGAGAGTATTTTCGCAGGGGAATATTTTCGTGACTTTGGGATTGTTCTAGCACCTTTTCACAGTAATCGCTTTGTTTGGGTCCTCTCTTTTTGATTTATTGCCTTTGGTTTGTTTCTAGGGTAGTCTTGTGTTGTTTTTAGGGTGATTTCGGTATGTAGAGGAGGGAATCTGAAGAAAAGTTTTCGGGTTTTTCTCGTTTGCGAAGAAATTTGTTTTGTGTTTGCATTTCGGTAAGTTATTAGTAAGGATTTGTCGAAGTTTTTAGAAAAGGTTTGAATTTTGGGTTAAACGGAGAAGGTATAGGATTTTTGTTGGCGACCGAGGATTCTGGGTTTACGATGGCTTTTCTGGGTTTTTAGAAGTTGGAGTCAATTTATACTGGTTTATTGTTCGGCTCGTCGCGGTTTGCTTGATCGAGTCGAGTGCGGTGTTTAGCTAGGATTTTGAAGTTTGGCATTCTTTTTGGGTCGACCGGTCTCTTAGACCGAGTGGTTGGTGGTTGTCATCTAGGTTGAGTCAAAGGTCGAATAGGAGTTGGGAGAGTTTGGTGTTTGATCAGTCGGTCGGTGGCTTAGGGCAAGTGGGACACTGGAGCTGGGTTAGATTTTTTAGAGTGAGTCGATCGGTGGTTGAGCGAGTGGGGCATTGGAGTAGGATTAGATTTTTGGAGTCGGTGGATCGGTGGTACGGGGCGAGCAATAATCAAGTTATAGTTGATTTTGAGGAGACTGGGTCGATCGGCTGTGAGGGATGAGGAGAGATTAAGTAGAAAAGGTGTTGAAGGAAGTTGTTCGGTCGGTGGTAAAGGACGAGCGGTGATCAAGTAGAGAAGGTATTGAAGGAAGTTGTTCGGTCGGTGGTGAGGGACGAGAGTGATCAAGTAGAGAAGGTGTTGAAGGGAGTTGTTTGGTCGATGGTGAAGGACGAAGGGTGATCAAGTGTAAGTTTTGAAGACGTTTGGTCGGTCGGTCGGTCGGGGAAAGTGAATAGGTTGAACAATGTTTGGGTCAGAGTCAAATAGTTCGAGTGGGGCTGAGGCACATGAGAATGAATATGAGAATGCCCCAACCATGGTGATGATGCTTGAAGGTGGGGATGTTCCGATTGGTATACCGACTAATGTGAACATAGCTGCCCCTGGGAAGAACGGGATTAACCCAGGTGATGATGAGCCTGACAGGCAAGGGGGGAGTGGGGAAGACTTCGAAGGAGTTAGTGATTTTGGTAGTTCATCCTTTACCGGTAGTAGCTTTGAGGACGAGCTGAGTCGGCTAGGTGGTGGGATATTGAGCCGAGACTATCCGCCATTACTAAAAGACAATGACATGTGGCGGATCCGGACAATGTATCATATTTCGGAATCCGTTGAGATTAAGGCGGCTCGGTCGTACGAGTGGGTCGACTGGGAAGCGAAGGGATGGGTGAGCGCTTATGAGAAGTGGTTCCATGATGGGCTCAGGCTTCCCATCCCTCGCTTTATATGGGAGGTGCTGGACCATTTTAGGATTGCTCCATCCCAACTCATGCCGAATGGGTGGAGGTTACTTACGGCTCTGGAGGATCTTTGTGTGCAGCATCAGGTGATGTTTGGGCTGCACGAGCTGCTTTATTCGTACTTTCTAAAGGAGAATGATAAGGACAAAGGTCGATACCTATTGAACCTCAGGCATGGACGGGCCCACCTCTTAACCAATCTCCGGTCGAGGAAGGATCAGTACTTTTTTATGCGGGGTGATGCAGTCTTTGGGGAGAAGGGCTAGGGCGACATCCCTTTCACTTGGCGAGCTACTGGTGAGAAACTTTGTCTTTATCTCGAATTTTGATTACTAAAATCTTATTGTGTTTCTTCTTTGCAGAGCTTGAATTCAACCGAGCGGGGCAGAGCGGGGACGACTTGGACATGTAGACTTAGAAGGTTCTAGCCATTGTGAAGGCGTAAAGGGATTGGCAGGTGGTGTTGGAGGAAGCTAACCTGTAATAGCTGCTTCCTACTCAAATACTCATAAATTATACATAATAAAATACATATAAAATAGTATAAAGAGTTGGGCCCAAAATTTTCTTTTATTAAACATGTACATTCTTTACAAAAAAATTTGTATCATGTACAAAAGTTATCAAAAACATGGTGGACAGTGTAACCACTTCCCCTCGCGTGCCGATGTCTATCTGACAGTGTCCTCACCTAGCTGCAAAACATAGGAAACAACGGGGTGAGCACTAAAACAATGCTCAGTAAGTAAATCCTCTACTCATCTAACCCCGTAACTCTCTCTAATTCTTTCCTTACAATGCTTATTTACTCTCTCTCTTATACTTCGCTCTATTTTCCCTTTCTCATAGCTCTTTTCTACTAACTCTCTTTTGTAAGTCACGGTCGGGACTCGCTCCCGCTCTCCGTGACTTCTACTCGTTCTAGCCAATCAGACTCGGTTATGCATGGATTCGGAACCCTTGGCCATGTGAGTATATAAACTCTCCTCGGGTACTCTTGGGTATAGCCCTCATCCGCATGTACTCTCACGAGCTGCACCACTTTTCTCTCTTATGCTCAAGCCGCTCTCTCTCTTTGCGGTGTACATACGGGAATACTCTACCCATTAGTCACGGGTTCCCCATCGCACAACCTACTCTATTCTCTTTTTCTCTCTTTTCTCTTAATGAAGCTCACACTCAAAGTTCTCTACTCTTTCTCTACTCTCTTTCTCTCATGCAATTAATGCATATGGATGACTCATGCTCATTAATGCACTCATGAAATGCAATTATGCCATGTAGAACAAATTAAGGCTTTCTACTCTTACTCATGCTTTTCTTGAGCATTTCATCAAACAACTCATGTGCATACAAAACTCTATTTTAACAATAACTTTTCTCTTTTCTTTAATCATCCAAAAATGGGAGAAAACTCCCTCATATACTCTAAACTCCTATAAAAGAAAAACACTCCTATGGGTTTGCTCAAAACTTCCTTCAACTTCAATCAAAACTCAACTCAACATCATAAAAATCTCAACACTTCTCATATTCCAACATAGTCAATACTCATCAATAATTATAATCTCATCTCATCTCATCTCAATAAACATGATACATATACATTCATACATAAATCTCTACTCAAAGGAGTTCTTAAATCTCAACTTGGGTTGGATTTACTTACCTTGTGAATAAGTGGCTTCTCTAACACTTCTCCTTCCCTTTTATGGCCTAGCTTTTCTCTACAACTTTAAACAACAACGATAGCAATATAAGACTTCAATAAATCATAAACAAATTCTTATCTAAAGCAAGAATCCTTACCTTAGGATGCTTTAGATAAAATCTCTACTAAAATTACCCAAAAGCTCCCTAAAGCTCCTTAGAATCCTTGGAAAATTGAGTTGAGGATTGAAAGAAAATAGAGCATGAGAATGGCGGTGGAAATGGGTGAAATGAAGGGTTTACTACACTTAATCCCTTTTTAGCTCATATTATAACCACTCTTTCCCATTTTGCCCTTACTCTTCCTTGAAAATTCCATCTTTGTCCTTTAATTCTTTGTAAATACACCCTCATCTCCAACACATTCTCTACTAAATTTCCTTACATTTTACTCCCCACTTTTCCTGCTAATTAGGGGTAGCAAAGTCATTTTTCCCCTATGAAGAATTCTTTAGAAACTTCAAGAAACTTTTTTGCTGTCTCGCCGCCGCGTCGAAGAAACTTCCGTCGCCCCGGCGAAAACTTATAGAGCTGACACTGCAATTACAAAGCCAACGTCGCCGCGATGAAGACTGTAAGTCCAAGATTCCTCAAGTCTCAACCAATTTCAAGGTAAACACTCAACCAACTCAACATACCATTTCAATTAAAGCTGAATCAATGAACATTTAAATAATACAGCAAATCTAACTACATACCCCAAGTGGGGCGTTACATAACTGGGACACGAACGAGGACATCCAGCTCATGCGGGAGATGATGGAGGAGGAGGCCATTGGGCATATGGAGGAGCAGATTGATGAGTAGGTGCTCGATTTTGCTAGCCAACCAGGGCCATCGATTACTGAAGGTGTGAGTGACCAGGCTGTACGGGTGAGTGCTAGGGCTAGTGATAGGGTGATCAAGTCGGAGATGGGTGAGATGACTCGCATCGATGAGACTTAGCTTTTTTGTTTTTACTCATGTATTTTTGGGGCCTACGATGCCCTTCCCTAGCGTGTGTGCCTTACTTTGTACTTAGAACTTAGTCGCTCGAGGCTTCTCTTATATTATATTTGTGATTCTGTTTTGGTGCTTTCCTTGTGGGTGAATGAGTTGATTACTTGTTTGTTTGTAGATGCACTAGGGGTTGGACCACCTACTTGTGTTGCGATTTTGACGCGGCCAAGTGGCTGAGTCATGTGGACCCTCTAGTAGGTTGGGGATGTAACTTTATGAATCGGTCTTGGCCGAACGAAGGTGTAATCCTTATGAATCAGTCTGGGTTGATCGAAGGTGTTATACTTATGAATCGGTCTGGGCCGATCGAAGGTGTAAACTTATGAATTGATCTGGGTCGATCGAAGGTGTTATACTTATGAATCGGTCTGAGCCGATCGAAAGTGTTATACTTATGAATCGGTTTGAGCCGATCAAAGTTGTTATACTAATGAATCGGTCTGGGCTGATCGAAGGTGTTATACTTATGAATCGGTATGAGCCGATCGAAAGTGTTATACTTATGAATCAGTCTGAGCCGATCGAAGGCGTTATACTTATGAATCGGTCTAAGCTGATCGAAGGTGTTATACTTATGAATCGGCTTGGGCCGATCGAAGGTGTGATCTTATGAATCAGTTTGGACTGATCGAAGGTGTAAATAATTCTATTGCTGAATAATACTTTATTTTATTCAGGCCCTGAGGCTGACTGACGGTGGAGAAGGTGGATAGGCCCACTCATCCTTTTAAAAACAAAAAACAGAAAACAGAGTTAAACTAAAAGTAATAACGTTTGAGGTGGACTGCATTCTAACTATTGCTGATGTCTTTGCCTTCAGGAGTTTGGAGTTGGTACCCTTCCCTACTTCCTTGGCGATCTTGTAGGGACTCTCCTAGGTGGGGTCGAGCTTGCTAGAGTTGACCTCCCTAGTGTTTTGGAAAACCTTGTGGAGGACCTAATCGCTAGTTTTGAAAGTTCTGATTTAGATGTTGCGGTTGTAATGTCGGGTTGCCTGCTATTGATAAACTGCATTGTGAATTGTTGCCCGCTTGCGCAGTTCGTCGACAGTGTCTAGGTTGTGGCAAGGGTTCTGGTTGTCGGTTTCTCTGTCTGTCCATTGAAGTCTAGTGGACGGGACTGATACTTCAATTGGGATGACTGCTTCAGATCCATATGTGAGGGAGAAAGGGGTTTCACCCTTAGATGAGCGGGCTGTCGTCCGGTAGGACTAAAGAACTCCAGGTAGTTCATCTACCCATGCGCTCTTGGCTTTCTGTAGGCGTTTCTTTAAAATCTGCATGATAGTTTTATTTGATGATTCAGCTTGGCCGTTGGATTAGGGGTTGCGGGGGGTAGAGAAGCTGAGCTTGATTCCCCACATGTCGCAGAAATCTCTGAAGCTTGAACTTATGAATTGAGATCCATTGTCGGTGACGATTTCCTTTGGTATCCCAAACCTGCAAATGACATGCTTCCAGATGAAAGCTTTTACCTATCTGTCTCTGACTTGTGCGAGTGCCTCGACTTCGATCCACTTAATAAAGTAGTTTGTGACAGCCAACATGAAGACTCACTGCCTGAGCGCGGTCGGGAGCTTTCCAACTGTTTCTATTCCCCACTTCATGAATGACCAAGGTGTTAGAGTGGAGTTGAGTCATTCGGGTAGGAGGTGTGAGACGTGGGCGAACCTTTGGCAACTGTCACACTTCTTCACATAAGCTACTAAGTCAGTGCATATAGTTGGCCAGTAATAGCCAGCGGTGATCACCCGGTAGGTAAGGCTGCATCGTCCAGCGTGGTTTCCACATTCGCCTTTATGGAGTTCGACCAGAACTCGTTTGGCTTCTTCTAGGCTTATGCTTTTGAGGTAGGGACCAGAGAATGACTTCCTAAGGAGCTGGCCTTCGTATATCATGAAATTGGAGGCTTTCACTCTCAGGCGGCGTGCTTTATTCTTATCGGCTGGGAGCTCATTATGTTCCAAGTACTTTACTATCAGAGTCATCCAAGTATCAGACAGTTCGATGTCCATCACTTCTTCGGGCGGCTTGGTCATTGGTTCTTCCTTCCAATCGGCTAGCCATTGGAGGAATAACAGAAGAATGGATGCTTGGGAGGAACATTCAAGGGCTGAGCCGAGGTTAGCAAAGGCGTCAGCATGGGTGTTCTTCGTTCTTGGGACTTGGGCGATGGAGAACTCTTCGAAGGCGTTCTGTAATTCTTTGACCAAGTTCAGGTAGGTTGTCATCTTCGAGTCGCGGGCTTGGTAAGTGCCTTGTAGCTGGTTGACCACAAGTTGGGAATCGAACTTTACCTCCAGTTTCCTTACTCCGATTTCTTTAGCTAAGGAGAGTCCAGTGATGAGAGCCTCGTATTCAACTTCATTGTTGGTGTATTTGAATCGACATCATATGGCCCGTTGGACAACGTCTCCTTCTGGAGTAGTAAGTACGATGCTGAGCCCCTCCCATTCAAGTTGCTTGAGCCATCCACTAAGAGAGTCCACTTTGAAGGCGATCCGCTATTCATGCACAATAACTCTCTTTCTGCTTGGACGGTGGTGTTCAGAGTGAAGTCAGCAATAAAGTTTGCTAGCGCCTGGGATTTGACGGCGGTGCATGGTTGGAAAGATATGTTGAACTCGCTAAGCTCTACTGTCCATTGTGTGATTCGGTCCGATAACTCTAGCTTGTGTAGTATCTACTTGAGTGGGAAGGAGGTGAGCATGACTATGGAATGGCATTGAAAGTATGGCCTAAGCTTTTTGGATACATGGACGAGGGCAAGTGCAAGTTTCTCCAACTGACTATATCATGTCTCTACGTCGAGGAGTGACTTGCTTACATAGTAAACCGATAGCTGCTTCGTGTTATCCTCCCAAACTAACACTACTGAGATTGTTGTCTCTGAAACCGCCATATAGGTGTAAAGCTTTTCTCCATCCTTGGGCTTGGAGAGGAGTGGGGGGGAGGTTAAGTATCTCTTCAGCTGCTGCAGCGCTCCCTTGCAGGAAGGAGTCCATTCAAACTTCTTAGATTTCTTGAGTGTGTGGAAGAAATGGTGACACTTGTCGACGGATCTGGAGATAAAGCAGCTCAAGGCGACTACTCGTCTTGCTAGACGCTGGACGTCTTTGATGCAAGTTGGTGATGGTATGTTGAGGATCGCTCGGATTTGGTCGGGCTTGGCTTCTATCCCGCGCTGAGTTACCATGTATCCTAGGAATTTCCCTAATGAAACCCCGAACGAGCATTTGGCCGGATTCAGCTTCATGTTATACTTCCTTAGGACGGTGAACGCCTGGCTAAGGTGGTCGAGATGCTGCTCAGCCATAAGGGACTTGACAAGCATGTTGTCAATGTACACTTCCATGGTGTCCCCAAGTGTTCAACGAACATCCTATTGACTAGCCGCTGATAGGTAGCCCTGGCATTCTTTAGACCAAACGACATCACCTTGTAGCAGTAGGTCCCTCTCTCAGTAATGAAGGCTGTTTTCTCCTAGTCATCTGGGTGCATCAAAATCTGATTGTACCCTAAGAAGGCATCCATAAAGATTAAGAGTTTGTGGCCTGCTGTCACATCAAGCATCATGTCGATATGCGGGAGTGGGAAAGAGTCTTTGGGGCATGTTTTGTTTAAATCCGTGAAGTCTATGCAGACCTTCCATTTTCCGTTCTTCTTCTTTACCACTACCATATTGGCCAGCCAGTCGGGATAATGGACTTCTCTGATCAGGCCATTATTCAGTAATTTGTCGACCTCCTCATTGATGATCTGATTACGTTCTAGTGCGAATTTTCGATGCCTCTACTTCACTGGAGGGTGATCCGGGTCTACTTTGAGGTGGTGGACAATTGCCTCTAGGCTTATTCTTGTCATGTCGGCGTGGGACCAGGTGAAGCAATCCTAGTTTCGTTTGAGGAATTCTATGAGTCTCTCTCTTATTTCAGGTCCGAGGCGTGAGCCTATCTGGGTCTTCCTTTTGGGGTCGTTCGGGTGTATCTGCATTTCATCCAACTCCTCTATAGATGGTTGATTTGGCTCGGTCGAAGGGCTTGGATGAGACTGTAGTTACTATAAAGCGTGACTTTTGCTTTTGAAGGCATTTTTGTAGCAATCTCTGGATGCCTTGGAGTTGCCCTTGATTTCCCTTACTCCCCATTTCGTTGGAAACTTGATGGTTTGGTGGAAGGTGGATGGAACAGCTCGTATGTCATGGATCCAAGGTCGGCCTAAGATGATGTTGTATGGTGAAGGACAATCGAGCACTAGACAGATGGTTTGCTTGTTGACTCCGCTAGTGTAGACAGGCAGAGCGATTTCTTCTATGGTGTACTTCTGCTCGGAATTGAACCATACCAGTATAATTGGTCATCTGTTGATGTTTGTTTTGTCCAGTCCTATGGCCTTCACTACTTCAAGGAAGGGAATGTTTGCTAAGTATCCCCCGTCTATGAATACTCTCTCGACCAGGATGTTTGTGATCTGGAGGAAGATGACTAGAGCGTCGTGATGAGGGACGGCTAGGGTGACTGGCTCATCATCTTCAAACTGGATTACCTGGTTGGTGTGCAGCCAGGAGAGTGGGTGGATGGATTGGACTTCTAGGTGATGGTTGGCTTGGGCATAGCGCTTGGCTGAGGAGTACCTTACCCTACTGATCTCCGACCCACCAGAGATAATGGAGCAGAAACCTTTTGGTGTAGGTTCTCGTGGGGGAAGAGATGCTTCCTTTGAGTTTTTCTGGCTGATTGTATTCTTCCCTTTATCTATCAACAGATCTCAAAGATGTCCCCTCTTCAGTAGCGCGGTGACTTCCAACCGCAGGGCGATGCAGTCCGCGGTGTTATGACCATGGTTGCCGTGGAATTCACACCACTTGGTCATGTCTCTCCTTGCTTCGAGATTGAGCTTGTTCGGCCACTTAACAGTAGGTCTCATTCATTTCATGATTGCCACAACCTAGGCTGGTTTGACATTGAGGTTGAACTCCGAAATTTTGTATTGGCTCGACCCAGATGGTCTGTTGTCAGTTTTAATTAGTGGGCAGTCATATGGTCTCTTTACCTTGTTCAGGTTACGTGGAGGGGGTTGGTAACAAGGCTCAAACGATCTGGACTCTAACCTTCTATCGTTCCACCTTTGGGGACGGTCGTCGTACCTGGCATGCCTCAACCGGTTCATTTCATCTTCTTCCCACCTTATTTGAATTACAGCTCTGGCTAAGGCATCTTCCATCGTGGTGCAATTGAGCTTGGTCAAGTCTTTGTATAGTTCTTCGTCCGGAAGGAGACCATTTCTGAAGGCGTCTACTACTGTCTCTGGGTTACAGGAGGGGATGGAGATTTTTTCTTCATTGAACCTGTTGACGTATTCTTTAAGCGGTTCCCCCCTCTTCTGATAGACTTTGTATAGATCCGCCGATAGTTTCTCAAGCTTCTTGCTGCTGGCGAATTGTTCAACGAAGGTGTCGGTGAACTGGGCGAAGGAGTTGATTGAATAGTTTGGGAGGTTAGTGTACCACTGAAGAGTTAGGCCGGAGAGGCTTGAACCAAAACTTTTACACATACAGGCTTCCCTTAGTGCTCGAGGTATCAATACGGTGAACATCCGTTACTTGTAAGAGGTTATATGGTCGTCTAGGTCAGTTGTTCCGTCATAGGGCTTCATGTTGGGGATGGTGAACTTGTGCGGTATCTCGGCTAGCGCTATTGCATCTACGAAGGGTGAATCAGCATAACAATGAGGTTGGCTCTTCTTTGTTGGGATTGGCATTCTGGGTATGCGCCATATCATTACCTCTATGTCGGCCAGTCTCTTGGCCAATATCTATTCCATAGGAGATATGGATACCACTGGGTCATCCTGGTTAACTTGGTTAGCCACGAGATCCGTGCCTAATGCATTTCGATGGGTCAATCCGCATGGTGTAGTCTGACGGATCACTCTGTTATTCATCGCTTGGTAGCTTTGATCCCTATTCATTCCCTCCAGTTGGATGACTCCTCTCGTGACCGATCGGGTGTTTCACCCCACATGGATTATAAGGGGTGTTATTGGGGATTCGTTCGGCCCATTGGGATGAATGGACTCGAGCGGGGTAGTTTGGAGGAGTGGTGGACCGCTCGACCTGCGAGGATGAGTCGAGCCAAGTGGTGTTTGGGTAGGGATGACTAACTAAAGGTGGGATAGGATGGCGAGGATGGGTGGTTCTTGTTGTGGTGGGCTTTCTGTCGCTTGGACTCTTTGATCTCGTGCTTGAAGCTGATCAACCGAGAGTGGCTCTATCGGTGGCCCCCGTTCCCTATCAGTCAGGGCTGAATCGTCAACTAATGATGGACATAACTGGTGCGACCTCGTATCCGAGATTGTGGGCCTGTGCTCTGGAGTCTGGAGAGGTTGCATAGACAGAATCGAGGTGCGAAACCGATTGAGTGGTACTTGACAAAGCATAAGCTCAAGATCATAAAACTGACTTACCTTCTCTTTTAGAGATTGGTTCTCGGCCCTGATGGAGGCATTTTCGGTTCGGATGGCATTGTTCTCAGCTCCCAATGTTGCCACCTTGTCTAAGTGTTGTTGCATGAGGGCGGTCAGAGCCTCCAGTTTGGCCTCGAGGCCAGGATTAGTGTTATCAGAATTGTCAGCCATGGAGAGTTTCTTCATGTAGCAGGGTTTGTTGAGACGAATGATTGCCAGAGGCCCCACGGTGGGCGCCAAACTATAGATGCAAAAATCTACCGTTACAGAAAGAGGGACTGATCCCGTTAGGTTGAGGCCACTAGCGATCTGCTGCACCTACACACGTGAGAAAACAAGCGTGAAGCAGACGAAAAACACCGGGGTGGTGTTTGTCGTAGGCACTTCGATGCTCAAGTCAGCAAGGTTGAGTAAGGCTAGTTTAGTAAGGGTTTGGGAGAGGAAATGTTACCGGATGTCTAGTCGGGGACTGTGACTACGACTGTAATGCGAAGTTCTCAAGTGGGAACTCTAAGGTCTGAAGGTGTTATGTTTTTGTCCTTTGTGAGAGGGCTGACCTCTATTTAAATAGTGACTGTATGGTCTTCGAATCCTAGTGGGATTGTGAGTCCTTGTAGTGGTGGTCTTCCAAAGGGTGTAACCTTTGACTCCCTTATCTCGGTAGGAAAGGGAGTTCGAGCGTGACTCGGATACGGACCTTGGAGGAATTGGGATAGTAGTTGACTTTCTTATCAGAGTTCAAGTAGGAGTGTAATCTGTAGGCAACTGTGGGCTCCGAATTGACCGTAGGCCCAGAAGATGTTCTAGGATCAAGAGGCCTGGGTCCAGATGGTAAAATCTGGTTGCACTTCATACCGAATGGGCCTCATTTGCGGAATTCTGACTTGGGCCTAGGCTTTCATCTATGTTAGAGGCGTTTCTCTATTTGGGCCGAGGACATTTTTTGGCCTTAACAATATATAACTTTTTAGTTTTTTACTTAATAAATTTATAAAATTTAATGGTAAGATGTAATTGTGTCATGATTTATTAAATAGAAAGACAGAATTATATTCGATACACTACATTGAAATATGAGAAAAAGACTTTAATATTAAATTTTGGAAAACCACCAACTTTTGTCAACTTCTTGAAGAGATAAGATCTCCTTCAAGTTTCAACTACTACTGACTGCAATAATGCGAGCCAAAAAAGAATCTAAGACTCCATCTCCAATAAGAAATTAAAACCCAATCTAAAAGATAAGCGATCAGTTTAAGCTTTTCAAATGATGGGAAAAGGTTCACAAAGTTGATCAATAAATAAATTAACAGAAACTAAGTGGCTTCTTTTGTGTCTGAGATCCGCTCTAACCAATGCCTTGCTTAGGGAGAGCCAAAACTAGAAATTTCAGCAGCTAAAACATGATATGTTATTTATCAGAAGCCCATGCATAATTATGTAAGAATTTGTTTTGCACTGTCATGCTTCAAGTTTGTTGCATTATCATTTAAAAGTTTGTAAGATTTTATTATGCTTGCTTTAAAAATGCCTCATTAACAAGGAAAAGCATTTGGGTGTTCATTCTCTATCAGTCCCAGCACATAAACATACACACACAAAGCAACATAAACACACAGTACTGTATTTTGATAAGTTCATCAAATAAATACTGGGTACAAAATGCACTAACTTACCAACTTACTGCAGATTGACACTGGTAAGAAATTTCGAGGAAAATGCACAATTATGAAAGGTCAATTTTGTGTTTTAACTATTCTGATGTCTAATCCTTATGGAAACAAACAATAGGAGTTACATAATCACTTCAGGTTTATAATTTATAAATGTTGCACAACAAAGAATTTCACTCATTTCACTCAAAGGTAATTACTAATTACAACTTATAATGATACGTAAGATATGCAATAACTTTAAGATTTCGTTAGAAGTTGCATTTCTACATCACTTTAAGATATTGTATATACGTAGTTGGATTCTCTTTTCTCTTGAGGTAGCTTTTAAGAGTTAATTTTACTCAAACTTTTGTGACTTGAGTCTACCCAAGCTCAGTTTCACATCGAATATTGTAATTTTTCGCTTTTAAACCTTTGGTGAAAGCGAAAAATTACAATATATGAGAATATTACAATCTTTGTTGGAGTCCATTGTAAGCTTTTTTATGTTCCAACTCCATAAGAATTCGGAATTACTAAATCTCAAGCGTCCCGACCATTTTGAAATTTATTAAATCTCTCTTAAAATTACTGATAACTTTCTATAAAGATCAAATAACCTCCCTATAAAAATATAAAAAACTCCCATTTTTACCAATATTTAATCATTTCCAAAAATTGCATATGGATGAAATAAAATTAACCTTAAAATCATAACCCATTAAAATATGGGTCTCATGTTATCTTCAAGTTATCAACATCAAAATGCCTTATCAAGGCAAGGCAGCATTGCCTTGAGGGTACAAATTTACATTAACTATTGTATTATTATATTGTATAAGTATCATATTAAGTAGATATGGATTTTGAATCTTTGATGGGCTTATTACCGGCACATGGACCCACGGTAATTGCTTTGTAATTTCTTTCGGGCTGTATTTTTTGTGTGCAGTATTTTGCTTGTCTGTAGTCTTCTCATTATGTAACTGTTAGAAATATTTTATATTTCATATAAGGTGAGCCATGTATTAATTTTATCCTATGGTTGTTTTTGAAATAATTAAATTAACTGAAGGGCATGATGATCATTTAATTTTGATGGAGAGGTTATTGCAGTTAATTAAATAACTGCAGTTTGGGAGTTAATAAATAACTGTCGTATATAAAGGGGGTTCTCTCTCTGTACCAAGTACGCATAACATTTTTCTTTTCCATTAGAAGAAAACAATCGACTTAAAAAAAGGGAAAAAGAGAGAGATACACTGCCTTATTCTATAATCTCCATTAATAGATTACTCGTGGATTTATGTATGTTTTATTGTTTTTTTATAAATAATGAAAATGCATCAAAGTTTTAGATCTTGGAATTTAATATTATGAAATTTTAGGGCATAAAAATATGATTATATTATTGATTCTTTGCCACTGATGGAATTGATAAAATTGCTATTAAGATTTTACAATTGGTATTAGAGCATTAGGTTTGGAAACTAATGTATTTTCCATTAAGTCGTTTTTTAATATATTAGGGTTCTTATGGGATGAAGAAATTGAATTGGGTTTAGAAATTAACAAATATAAAGGGTTGTTAAATTTTATTGGGTTTGTAAATCTATTAAGTGGCTAGAAAGTTAGCCGAAATCAGATTTTCTTATGATGAAACGCAATTTTCCAGATTAGTTTTTTCAATAAAACTTTTTAGAAATTCGGACTCCAAAATTTTCTAGACATTCGAGTCAAATATTGACCCATATGTTGATCTAGTTCAATTTTTCTTTAAAACCTATTTGTTTTAGTTTATATAAACCCAAAAAAAGAAGCCCAAGGCATATTTTTAAGTTAGCCCAATTCAAACCCAACCCATTAAAAAAATTCAAACCCAAACCCATTAAGAATAACCCATAAAGAAGCCCAACCCATTTAGTCAAATGGGTAAACCCAATCTAGTCAACGATTCGAATCAGTAAACAGGTCAAACCACTCCAGACCATTGACTAAACTAGTCAATCGTCAAAGTTAATGGTAAACCATTAAATTTGACGGTTAACTGTCAAAGTTAACGGTCAACTATTAAAATCAACGGTCAACAATCAAAATTAACGGTCAACGAGTCGAATTGACTCAATTTTGACCTTGGATAATGTTATAGTTATTATTTAAATTTGATATTATATTATGTATAATTTGTTAGTCACCAAAGTGGCCAAATTAGAATGGTTATCCCATAGATATCAAACTAAGTTAGATTTAATTACTCATGATCATTAGATACTTTAAAGAGATGACATAATGTAGTTGACATGAGTAATTTGAAGTTCATAAATTATAGGATAGATAAGGATCGCCCAAAGGTAGATTAGTTAATCCTATAATTATGAATATAGCTATGGTTAATTAATGTACTTGACTGGGTGTGTTTAGTATATCCAAGGATAACGAACATTAATGAAAGTACATTTGATTACCAATTAAGAAAATTGCATCAATTAAGTTTAATTATCACATATTGTTATATCTTCCAAAGGAGATTTTCAATATACATTCATGTTTTAATAATAATAATTTTTAATATCTGAACCTAAAATTATGTATTAGGTATAAAACTCAAAGCATTAATGTGTAAACATAATTTTGTTTTTGCAGCATCTGCTCTTCATGCCTCATCTGTTGTTAAGTTTAATAGGTTCAATTATAATGAGTGGAGTGAGAAAGTCAAGTATTACTTGGGTGTTCAGAATCTCGACCTTGCACTTGTATGGGCAAAAAATCGTCTTGGGCCTGACGAAACCCAATAACGAAATAAGTATGTCACGGCCCAATGCCTTAGCCCAATTCCAGTTGGGCCGATGCTTAAAGTCACCTTGTGAACCGCCCACTTTATGAGCTAGGCTATCCTACAAGTTAAGCTAAACTGGGTTTCAGCTCATTAGCCTACAACAATCCATAGACAGGAAATCAAAATCATATTCTATTTCCTCTTCTGCTGAGATTTTGAATCTTACTCAAACTAGTAAACTTAATATGATAAAGGCAAGAAATCTTTTTTCTTTCCTGATAGAGATTATCTCCCAAAATAGGGCTCAGTGTTCTACTAGGATTCTAAACCCTTGGGTTCACTATAAAAACAGAGGCCTGCCCTCTCATTAATCAATCAATCTCGAGTGATCAATCTCCAATATTCAATCTCGACTACTCAAAATCACCTACTTGCACCTAAATTCTTGCTCCTAATTCACTGTGACCTTGGCCTCCGACAAGACTCCTGGTATCTTTCTTCCCCTAATTCTTAATAAATCATCTCTTTTAGCCTTGCTGACTTAAGCGTCAGAGTGCCTACTGCAAACACCACCCCGATGTTTTTCGTAAGCTTCATGCTTGTCTTTTCATGTGTACAGGTCCAACGGATTGTCAATGGCCGCAACCTCACAGGTCAAACCTTATTTCCGTAACATTAGATTTCTTACATCTACAGTTTGATGCCCATTGGGGGTCCTGATAATCATCTGCCAACTTCCAATGAACATCGTTAATCAGAAAGTTTTCTCACGATAAGAAAGTTTTTCTTTACGTTCCTTCATTTGTTTTATCTATTCACATGTCGTATTATATCTATTCAGCATATCATAATTTGTTTTATGCATATTATATCTATTCAGCATATCATAATCTGTTTTATGCATATTATATCTATTCAGCATTTAGTATGATACCTTGAAGCATCAAAACACATATCCCGTGGTCATAATTTGTTTTATGCATTAATTGGAATACTACCCACTATTTGTATATGTTTAATTTCTTTTTGGAAGGTAAATCAAACTCAACCAGTCTTAATCCCAATCCCAATTCAACTTCACAGAGATTGCCACCACTTGGAAACCCAAAACCCACCCACCTCTTCTCCTAAAATCTCCCCAACAACTTCTCCAATCACACAGTTTTAATCCTAAAATACAGTAGTAATCTTCTCAAAACACCCAAGTCATCTATGAAACACAAAAAGAAACCTCACCGGAGAAACGCGAAGAACCCACAAAACATGTTCAGCCTTCTTCACACAAACAAAACCCCACCAAACAGGAGCAAAACCACCCCTGAAAAAAGCTACAAATTGTGACCCACCTAGGAATTTCGAGTTCCTCATTGTGAAAGTCGGACACTATATGAGGGATTGCCTGAAACGTAAGGCATGGTTTGAAAAGAAAGGTAAGCCTAGTGCTTTTGTATATTTCAAATCATATTTATCAGAAGTTCCTTATAATATTTGGTGGATTGATTCTGGATGTACCACTCATATTTCTAATACTATGCAGGGATTCTATATGACAAACCATAAACGACAATGAAAGATTTGTATACATGGGAAATTGGGTCAAAGCACAAGTTTAAGCTGTTGGAACCTATCATTTAATTTTAAGTGTTAGACATCATTTAGATTTGTTTAATACTCTTTATTTATCAGAGTTATTCCGTAATTTAATATCTTTATCTAAACTTGATTTATAGGGATATTCTTTTAAATTCAGGAATGGATGTTTTAGTTTATTTAAACATAATTGTTTAATTGGTTCTGGTGTGCTTTATGATGGATTGTATAAATTACATCTTAATAGTTTATTTCCTAAGACATTGTTGACCTTGCATCATAGTATAGGAACAAAATGTGCTTCTATGGATGAGAAATCTGCTTATTTATGGCATAAATGTTTAGGCCATATATCAAAAGAAAGAATGCAAAGATTAGTAAAGAATGAAGTTTTACCTGATTTGGATTTTACTAATCTTGGTATTTGTGTGGATTGTATTAAGGGAAAACAAGCCACATCCATAGTTAAGAAAACAGGCACTAGAAGCACAAGACTCATTGAACTAATACACACAGATATATGTGATCCTTTTGACGTACCCTCTTTTAGTAGGGAAAGATATTTCATCACTTTTATAGATGACTTTTCACGTTATGGATTTGTCTATTTATTGCATGAAATCTCAATTTGTTAATATCATAAAGGTATTCATTACTAAAGTTGAGAGGCAATTAGATAGAAAGATGAAAGTAGTATGATCAGATAGAGGTAGTGAATGTTATGGTAGATACAATGAATCTGGACAATATCTAGGGCCATTTGCAAAATTCCTGAGAAGTCAAGGCATATGTGCTCAATACACAATGCTGGGGACACCGCAACAAAATGGTTTTATAAAAAGGTGTAACCGTACATTAATGAATATGGTTAGGAGTATCTTAAGTAACTCCTCGCTACCCTCATCATTATGGATATATGCATTAAAGACTGCTATATATTTATTAAACAAGGTTCCTAGTAAGACAGCTTCAAAGACTCATTTTGAATTGTGGACAGGAAGCAAACCCAGTTTGAGGCATCTGCATGTTTGGGGTTGCCCGACAAAAGTCAGGATCTATAATTCAAATGAAAAGAAACTTGATTCAAGAACAATCAGGTGATTTTTTATTGGTTATCTAGAAAAATCTAAAGCGTATCATTTTTACTGTCCTAACCATAGTACAAGAATAGTTGAAATTGGAAATGGTGAAACTAGTGGGAGTGTTGAACCTCGTAACAGTTTCCTGCACCTATGACTTTACTGAGGTTATGGTTCCTGTAGTTGTCTAACATTCTAATAACAATCAAGAACAACAAATAATTGAGCAAACACTTCCTAATAATGTAGCTGTCAATGAACCTGTAATAGATTAGCCAATGAAGTAGTAAATGAACAACAAGAAGTGACATTAAGAAGATCTCAAAGATAAAGGAGATCTGCCATTACTAACGATTATGTGGTTTATCTTCAAGAGTTAGAATTTGACTTGGGAATGAAAGCAGATCCAATTTTGTTTTCACAAGCTCTTCAAAGTGATAATTCTGCAAAGTGGTTAGACGTCATGAAAGAAGAGTTAAAATCAATGGAGTACAATAAAATCTGGGATTTAGTAGTATTGCCTAAAGGTTGTAGAACAATTGGGTGTAAATGGGTCTTTAAGACCAAGTGCGACTCTAATGGCAATATTGAACGTTATAAGGCCAGACTTGTTGCCAAATGTTTTACTCAAAAAGATGGTGTTGATTACAACGAGACCTTTTCGCCAGTTTCCTCAAAGAACTCTTTTAGAATTGTTATGGCGATGGTAGCCCATTATGATCTGTAGCTTCATCAAATGGATGTGAAAATTGCTTTTCTGAATGGGAATTTAGAAGAAGAAGTGTACATGGAACAACCTAATGGTTTTCCAATTGAAGGGAAGGAACACATGGTGTGTAAATTAAAGAGATCAATATATGGACTGAAACAAGCTTCTAGGCAGTGGCACCTCAAGTTTCATAATACCATTACCACTATTAGATTTAAGGAAAACACTGTTGATCAGTGTATATATCTGAAGGTCAGTGAGACCGCATTTGTAATTCTAGTTCTATATGTTGATGACATCTTGCTTGCTACTAATAGTCTTGGTATGATGTATGAAACCAAGAAGTTTTTCTCTAAGAACTTTGAGATGAAGGATATGGGTGAGGCATCACATGTGATTGGAATTGAAATTATTCGTGATAGATCACAAAGATTGTTGGGATTATCTCAAGAAGCTTATATCAACAAAGTTCTGGAGAGATACAATATGGATAAGTGCTCTATGAGTCTAGTTCTAATTCAGAAAGTGATAAGTTGAGCCTTAAGCAATGCCCACAGATTGAATTGGAACGTAGGAAAATGGAGCATATTACTTATGCATTTGTTGTTGGAAGTTTAATGTATGCTTAGACATGTACCAGACCAGACATTAGTTTTTCAGTCGGCTTACTGGGCATATATCAGAGTAATCTTGGAATGGATCATTGGCGAGTTGTAAAAAAAGTGTTGAGATATTTGCAAGGGACGAAGGATCATATGCTTACTTATAGGAGATCTGATTATCTTGAGGTAATTGGATATTCAGATTCAGATTTTGCTGGTTGTGTAGACATGAGGAAATCCACATTTGGGTACATATTTATGTTAGCTGGAGGAGCAATTTCGTGGAAAAGTGCGAAACAGTCTATCATGGCTGCTTCCACTATGGAGGTTGAATTTGTGGCATGCTTTGAGGCCATAGTTCAAAGGATTATGGCTGCGAAATTTTATTTCAGGGCTTGGGATTGTTGACAGTATTGCCAGACCGCTAAAAATTTATTGTGATAATGCCGTAACAGTTTTCTTCTCTAAAAACGACAAATATTCAAAGGGTGCTAAACATATAGAATTGAAATATTTGGCTGTTAAAGAAGAAGTTCAGAAACAGAGAGTGACTATTGAGCATATTAGCGTAAATTTTATGATAGCGGATCCACTGACTAAAGGGCTGTCACCTAAGACCTATAGTGAGCACGTTGAGAGGATGGGTATTATTGCCCATCATGACTGATTTATGATGTGTTGTATATGATTTACATTACGCTCCTCACGTTTTAGACACTCTGAGCTCTTGATGTGTTGTTTCTGATTCATATAAATTATTCTGTTGTGTGTTTCTTTATAGTATGTTGTTTGGTATACATGAATGATAAAGATGATAGAATTTGTCCTTGATAAGGACATTATTGTTGGACCATTAAGAATCATTATAGATTGTTCTGAGTATAGAATTTGTAACGTGATACATGGAAAGGGACCGTGTTGATTCAATGACATACGACTGCCATGATCCTTATGGGTTCTTGCTCAATAATGTTTGTATTTTGACCATTTTAAGAAATGGCCTTTGGCTAATTATTATTGTGTACACATTATGTATTATTTCTAAACTATAAAATTATATACTTTTACATGGACCAAGTGGGAGAATGTTAGAAATATTTTATATTTCACATAAGGTGGTCCATGTATTAATTTTATCCTATGGTTGTTTTTTAAATAATTAAATTAACTAAAGGGCATGATGATCATTTACCTTTGATGGAAAGGTCACTGCAGTTAATTAAATAACTGTATTTTGGGAGTTAATAAATAATTGTCGTATATAAAGGGGGTCCTCTCTGTGTTCCAAGTACGCATAACATTTTTCTTTTCCATCAGAAGAAAACAAACGACTTACAAAATGGGAAAAACAAAGAGATATACTGCCTTATTCTGAAATCTCCATTAACAGATTACTTGTGGATTCATGTATGTTTTATTGTTTTTTTATAAATAGTGAAAATGCATCAAAGTTTCATATCTTGAGATTTAAGATTATGCAATTTTAGGGCATAGAAATATGATTAGATTATTGATTCTTTGCCATTGATGGAATTGATAAAATTGCTACTAAGATTTTACAATAACACCACAACAAATTTAAAATTCCTGCTATTGAGTTGATTTATTGACACCTTTCTTATCCAAAATTTATATTAAACTGAAACATTGTCTGTTCCCATGCTTCACAATTTGGGAATGGATGATTTTGTTAATGTTTCCAATTATAAGCAATTGTGCTTTTAAATAATTAATTTATTCCATTAATACAAGACTTTCGATTATTATAAAATAAATAATTTATTATTATTATTATTATTATTATGACCTAAAACCTCAAATTGTTCTCGTGTGAAAATAGCTGAGTATTCAAATAGAACTAATAGGACTATACTCAACATATGCATTTTAGATTTGAAACCTAAAGTAACAAAACTGAGAATAAAATTGTAAGACACTTGTAGTACTAAAAATAAAAATTACTTAGTAATTAAAAAAATAAAAAAATCTAATCTCATAATATTAAAATTAATGATAGAATTATACAGTTGTGTTCAAATTATGAATTAAAGGAATTTTCAGTTACAATTCATAAAAAAAAAATAAAATAAGAATATTAATCATTTATATATTAAAAGGTGGACAAAAAATAAACAACATAATAACACAGAAACTGCATGCACCCAACTGTCAATTTCAAAGCAAAGAAATAAGAAAATATTAGTTTATTATTTATAAGAAAAAAAATTAATGACAATTAGTAGGATTATACGGATATGAAGTTTATATACATTTCGATATTTATGAGTTTAGTTGTATAGTTTCATATTCTATTTATAAGAGCTCAATCATATTATATTCATTGTTTAATTAAAAAAAGTTTCACTAAAAAATAATAATTAGTTGAAGCTCTTAAAAAATCCGGTTTGGGTAATAACCCAATAAAATAACTTTTTGTTTCGGATTTTTATATTTAGACTTAATAGGCAAACAAGTTTATCTAAGAAAATGGAAGTGATTTTTAGACCACATCAAAATTATCAATATGGCCTTTTTAAAATATTTGTTTGTTTTGATAATTTTAGCTTTAAAAAAATTACTAGAAAAGACAATATAAATTCTAAATACACCCATGCTCTATTGTGCCTTACATTTAAAATAATTCTATGTTTTGGTCTTAATCTATTTTTTCCGTTGGATTGAAAAATAGATTTTAAGTTTAATGAAGAAACAAAATTCACATTCTCACATATATATCTTGAATCAAAACCAAAATCTTTGTCAAACATAAAAGAAAATTAAGCTCATTGAAGTATTTTCGGTATTAAATAAGGTTTAAAGGGATGCTTTAAAATATAAAAGAAATGTCTTTAGTAATGAGAGATACTGAAAAAGTAGTTGGAAACAAAAAATCACTTCACTAAAATTTTTTTGACACGATATGATTCGATACCACACAAAACCGTTACAACATGACCCACTGCCACACATTCAATTTTGGTTTTTAGGTGTTGATATCAAAATATAAATGCATATATTACATTTCATTACTGTATGGGAATGTCATTTAAATTTTATGCTTTAATTCTCTTTCTTTTGGGAATTTTATACTCAGAATAAATTTAATTGACCAAGGATTTTTTCAAGATCCGACCTCACTATTCAGTATTCACCACTCACGATCTGGGGTTTTGACATTCCTAGTTTGCATTGAATTAACGAATTTGTCCAAGGACTAGTATTTGATTTGGTAATACTTCGTAATGGGATCACTTTGTATTTTATTGCTAAAAGAAAAATTAGTTGTAATGCAGCAAAAAAGCCAAAAGAACAGTAGATATCTGGTTAGACTGGTTGGCCAAAGCTTCCTCAAGTGCTCACACAAAGTTCTTCACGGCAATAAAATTGCCTTGTGATAAAAATTACAAAGCTTTAAATTTTTGGGTCATCTGACTTCCCTTTTTTTTCCTTTTTCCAAATGACATGTAGAAAACAAAACAAAGAGTAATATGCTAAACTGATGCCCCATAATTTTCTAGGGATTAAAAACAATGAACTGCAGCTGCAAGGCTCAACACCAATCTACAATCAAAATTTCATATGGGAAGCAGTTTACAAATTCGAGGTTAACTCATATGCCTTATCTATTACTATGCAACCATAATCAAATAAACGTTCAGACCCGACTGCCAAAACGATAATCTCCCATATTCTAAAGGGCGGACAGTCCACCAAAAACAGAGTTCCTACATCACAAGTGCAAAGGCAACAGAAAAACACAACGCAACATGGGGTTGGCAAAGGGAAGGGACAGCGAAAGAGAGCCAAAGAAGTCACATGGGACCAGAGCAGATATTGAACACAACTAATTGCTACTTCATAAAAGTAAGGTTCTAAAGGTACAAAAATCTACACTTACAGTAAATCAGTAAACATTGTAAACAATTGCTCACAACACAATGTTACAGAGCAGACCTAATAAAAATATAAAATCATCCCACGCTGATGATTGGAGGATGATTTCCAGCATGGCAAACTGCTCATCTAAGTAAAAGATAAATCCTACAATACAGTAGATAGGTTTTACTTCTTTCTCACCAAGCCAAACCAGGGAGTCTGCATAAAGGAAAACAAAACAAAACTTGTTCAATACAACTGATGCAAACAAATTTTACAATCAATACATTGCTACAAGACATACATTTAATTTGGCCAAGATAGGAAAAAGATAACCAAAGTCGGTTTTGCATAAGCTTATTAATTACAGTAACTTAACCATAATTATTACCGCAGGACTTATAAACACAGCATATAAACATCTTGGTGCCTATTCGTTCTACAAAAGGATAAAATAAAATGAACTATTGTTATGAAACTGTAAGCCAAGCTATGGGTTATATGCTACCTAGTATCAAAGGCTTGACCGTGAAGAAGTCCAGGGTACAACAAGGGCACTACATCTTGATAATATGCTGAATCTGAAAAATCAAGAGATGTAACGTATATTTACTTTATTTCAAATTTTAGAACAACACTCCCTGATTTCTTCAATCATTTCAAGTTTCAAAACACAGAGCTCAAGAATTTTAATCCTTAAGTTAGATGACATGTAGATGGTTAAATAGATGCATATGATGCGTTACACATGATGCACTATAGACTTTCTCCTTGACAGCACTTTGACCCAAATTACAAACTCTTCAAGCCAAAGAGGAAAGAGAACAATTGCAAGAAATAAAGAACAAGAGGGGACTTCTCAAATCCTTCCATCAATACATCATTCCGACTTCAGAGAAAAACCATTACAGGCCATGACTACTTAATATTATGCAAACCCTTGATATTGTCATGTTCAAGGTGAGGCTGATCAAATAACGTATGGTTAAATTTACCAATAAAAACATTACAGGTCCACTATTTTTAACTTAATAACAAGTTCATTCTTTTATTTCGGATAAGTAATGCAAAGGTGTCCGAAAGATGCTGTATTTAATTCAATTCTTCAATAATACACCAAAAAGCACATCATTTCAAAAGCTAAGTAAATCCTACTTCCTACCAGAAAATTTAAATCTCAACCATTTAGCAAACTTTAAAAAAATCCTCACCTCAAACTTTCAAAAGCTGCATTTTATTAGAGAAAGCAATGCCAATCCAATCAGGCTGAGCAGCAGACCACTGGAGCTGATTTATCTCATAGCCCGCCGAGTACATAGACATGGGATCAATCCCATTGGGTCCAGCCACCGGCGGCAGCTCCCAAATGAGAGCCTGTGTGTCATCCCCAACAGAACATATATGCCTGCAACTCTGCGGCGCCCATGAAATTGCATTAACGCTCGCTCGATGCCTCTCCAGCTCCGCCACGGGCATAGTTGGAGATCTAATATCCAAAATCACAACCTTATTGCTATCCATCAAAATAGTTGCCATGTACCTCAAATCCTGCTTATTCCAAGAGAGTCTTAACAATGGAGTATCCGGTGTTGGACTCTCATAAATTATCGTTGAATGTTCTTTGTCTCTCAAATCAAATATTCTAACTGACCCATCAGCCGAAACCGAAGCGAAAACCCTTGCTTCGCCCCAGCAGATATCATAAACCTCTTTATCATGAGCAATTAGTTGAGTTTCAACAGCGCCCTTTTCAATATCCCAAACCGTACAAGTAGTATCAATGCTACAAGTTCCCAATCTCTTGGGCTCAATCTCGTTCCAATCGAACGAGGTCAAAGGGGCGCAGAATTCGCTGCTCTTGCTGTTGTTGAGTACAGTAACGGGCTCGATCGAAGAGTCGCGGACTTCCCAGAGGCGGAGGAAGTCGCCAGAGGAGGCGAGAAGATCGGAGGATTTGATGGCGGAATTGGGCTGGAACATGAGCTTGGTGGGAGGATAAGGGTGGTCAAAGGAGAGAGAGGGGTGGGTTTTGATGGAGAGGGTTTCGGGGTCAAATGAAACGACGTCGACTCGGTTGGTGTAGTCTTCAATGAAACTACCGACGGCGATGCGTTGGAAGTGACGAGAGGCAGTGGAAGAGAAAGCCATAGCGTAGAGAGGGTAAGGGGAGTCATAGGTGACAGAGTTGTCGGATCTGAGATGGGATTCTTGGGTTGAATTCTCCATTTCTTTTTCTAATTTTGATTTTGATTTGTGTGTCAAGGGCTTTTGAGCTTTTGAAGAAGGTTGGAAATGGAAAGTCCGAATATTTCCAGGAAAGTTAGTTGCCAATGGTGACCCAAGTCTTAACCTGTCTTTCGATTAATTATGATTATATTATTCTCTTTTTCCTCAACTGTAATGTTAGGTAACAACGGTTTAGGTATACATTTTTTTTTAAGTCTACAATAATGTCACAAAGCATACAAATCTTTTAAATAACAGATAATAAATAATTATTTTGAGTTAGATTTAATTTTATAATAAGGGTAAAATAGTAATATTAAACATTTAAATGATATCTTTTATAAATAAAATTAAAATTACAAAAAAAATTTAAAAAAAAAAAAAAAAAGGCCAGAAGAACTCTCAATTTTTTTTTTTTTCAATTTTATTCCTTTGTATTTTTTTTTTTATTTCGGTACCATGGGTTTTGATTAGTCTTGGAGAGTCAACTCGGGGTCTTCACCCAGAGGTTAGCTCAAGGAAGAAAATTAATATTTCCTTTTTTTCTTTCCCTACCATGGATTCCGATAAGTCTTGGAGAGTCGATATGCGATCATTCCCCAAAGGTTGGCTCAAGAAAGAATCCCGTTGCAAACTTGCATAGTCAATAATAATAAAAAGGGAAACCGAGGGCGAATTTGGAAAAGATTTTGGTGTGATAGCCAAGTTAATTCAATAAGTTACAAAATGGTGATTTTAAGCTACAACCTCAAAAAAGATGTATACTAAAACAGTTAAGTAAAAAGAGCTTAATTTTCCTTGAAAATCTGTAGACACAAGAAACTGCTTGAATTACGTTTGACGACCAGACATAAGAGGTTGTACGCCTGTGATTTCGGCTTTAAAATCAATTATGAAATAGCTCTTTGGAAACTCCAAGACATCTAAGGGTTTTGAACACAAAATTCTTTCCCAAAGAGCAATCAAACATGCATAGAAAACTTCAAAACATGAATAATATCCAAGCCAATGCATGAAACAAATAAAGAAGATGCTTTGTGCAGGAAATCCAATAAGCATGGATTTATGTCACATGTTCTAAGGATTTGTTCAAACCTACCTTTGGCTAATCTTTATTTACAATTTAAGTGTTGTTTTCAAGTTAAACATTGTTCACAAGTTAAAGGTTTGCAACAAGTTAAACTTCACTTAAAAGTTTGCTATGTTGACATCATACATAAACCGATTTTTTACCAGAAAGGGTGGACTCTTTCTTTTTGCTCATTCATGTAAGCTGCCTTGGCAGAGAATTCATCTTTCTTCATCATTTTTCCTTTTTGTAATCAGTCTGATTGTAAAGCAAATACAAAGCAATAAGATAACAGATAACGTAGACTTGATTTTAATTTGCCGAACCTCTTTAAAAGTCTCTTTTGTTCTCATATTGTAGGTTTCCCAATCAATTCCTAGCTAATCATTATAAATCATACGCACATCATATCTAGTCCTGCCAAGGTCGATTGGGTATCTTTAGTTGTTGCGAGTTTTCATAACAACATTTTGGCGTTAGAAGGAGGGCTCCCCCCTTACCAGTCATTACTCAACAACCACATTCCACAACCATGACGCTTACCAAGTCCAAGAGTGCCACTAACCTCACCGAGAAAACTAAGCCCAACCACCAGGAGGTTGATCAGAGGGCCAAGCTGACTCACCCATTAATCGTTTTGGTGACGACTTAGTAGGGAGCGGGAACATCATCCGACTCTAGAAACAAAGCCATTTCCAGATGTGGAAAATCAAGCATGATAGACTCTGAATCTGGTGAAGTAGTAAACATAAGAATTGTATCCCTTCAAGTTAGCTTTCCAATTTTCAAGAATCATCCAAATTTGAGGTCTTTAGCCCAAGTTATTGTCAACATACTAAAGCATGTTCCAGGTGAGCAGGACCTTGTCGTTGTAGCTCGTAAACAAGAGTGCGACCTCGTCGCTGTAGCTTGTCGACTAAAGCACAACCTTGTCGCCAAAGCTCGTTGAATAGAGCGCAACCTCATTGTTGTAGCTTGTCAACTAGAGCACGACCTTGTTGCTAGAGCTCGTCGACTAAAGCACGTTGTCATAGCTTGTCAACTAGAGCATGACCTCGTCGCTAAAGCTCCTCGACTAAAGAGTGACCTTATCAGCAAAGCTTGTCCACTAGAGCGCGACCTCATCGTCATAGCTCATTGACTAGAGCACGACCTTGTTGCTAGAGCTTATCGGCTAGAAAGCAACCTTGTCGCCAAAGCTCTTCGACTAGAGCATGACCTCATTGCCAAAGATCATCGACTATGCAACCTCGTTGTCATAGCTCGTCGACTAAAGCATGACCTCGTCACGAAAGCTCGTCAACTAAAGCATAACCTCATCGCCAAAGCTCGTCGACTAAAGCATAACCTCGTCGCCAAAGCTCGTCGACTAGAGCACAACCTCGTTGCCAAAACTCGTTGACTATAGCGCGACCTCGTCAACCAAAGAGCGAGCTCATCGACCAGAACGCAACCTCGTCGCCATAATGTGTTGACTAGAGTGTGACCTCGTCGCCATAACGCATTGACCAGAGCGCGACCTCGTCGCCATAACTCATTGACTAGAGCGTGACCTCGTTGTCATAACTTGTCGACCAGAGCACGACCTCATCCCTGTAACTTGTCGACTAGAGTGTGACCTCATCGTTGTAACTCATCGACTAGAGTGTGACCTCGTCGCTGTAACTCATCGACTAGAGCATGACATCTCGAGTGCATGAATGACACATCGTCAGCTCGTCGTTTCTAGAGCTCATCATTTCTGAAGCTTGTAATTTTTGAAGTCTGACCTCGAACTCCAAAAGTTATGGGGTTATAGTTGTGCGGGAAATCCAATAAGCATGGATTTACGCCACGTGCTCCAAGGATTTGTTCAACAGTCAGATCTACGCCATGTGTCAGACTACCTTGAGTTAATCCTCATTTACAAGTTAAACATTTTCCACAAATTAAAGGCTTGCAACAAGTTAGACTTCACTTACAAGTTTTCTACGTTGACAACGTATATATAAATTGATTTTTTACCCAAAGGAGGGGACCCTCTCTTTTTGCTCATTCATGTAAGCTACCTTCGTAGAGAGTTCATCTTTGTTCATCATTTTTCCTCTTTGTAATCAGTCTGATTGTAGAGAAATTACAAAGCAATAAGATTGTAGAGCAAAGACAAAGCAATATGATAATAGAGGACATAGGCTTGATTTTAACTTGCCAAACATCTTTAAAAACCTCTTTTGTTCCCATATTGTGGGTTCTCCAATCTATTCCTAACTGATTATTTATAATTACGTGCACATCCTATCCAGTCCCGTTGAGGTCAACTGAGTATCTTTGATTGTTGCGAGTTTTCGTAATAACAACATGTAAGATGTTATTTAATGTTCTTGAAAATCAGGTTTCATGCTTGGCATATGAATGATTCCTAACAATGAATTTAAAACAAAGAAAAGAAAAGAAAAGAAAAACTTCCTTGTATTAACAAGACTTGTTTTAGAGAGAGAAAGTAAAAGAAACTCGCAGTTTGGAATTAGATAGGGTTGGAACTTTAGTGAAAGTGAATGTCCAAGGGTGTTATACGTCCTCGTGGGCCGTATGAAGGCTTAGATCGTGTTTTTCTGTTGTTAGTGCGAATATATGGCCGAAACACTCAAGAATCGTGGTTTCTTTCTCAAGAATCGTGTTTTTCTGTTTTGTGGCGATTGTAATAAGGGTTTTTGGTGTGTGTTTGCTAGTGAATGTGGAATGAAATCTAAGGTGACGTAGGTTTTGAAGGATGGTTGGAGAACTGAACAAAATCTCTTGAATAGAAAACCAAGGTTTCACGTTAATGGTGGTGATGTGAGGCTTTGCGTTTTTTCTACCGTAATTTCGTCTTGGTTGCCCTTTACTCTTCATGAACGTGTTCCTTGATAATAAGGAGTTCGATAAAAATAAACTCATGAAAAATAATCAAATACAATAATGCATGTGATTGATTTAATGCAATCCTAATGATTATAGTAACCAAACTATATGATAAATCCTAATACAAGAATGAATGCAACTCTTAATTAAGGCTAGATTTGTTAGGAAAGTAATTAAAAGAGATTTTAAAGAATAATAAAACAATTAGAATATAAATCCTAAAAGGTGAGGGATTTTAATTAAATAAAATAAAAAGATAAAATAGCAAAATAAGTTATATAGATTTGTCAAAAATATAAAGGATATTTATCTAAATAAAAACAATTAATAAAAGGATTTGTAAATACTGATTAAGAAGAGATAGTTGCTAGAAAAATTCTTAAATAATTATCTCACTTTAATAAAATACAAGATAAGGTAGGTAGTTAAATAAAAAAAGAGTTTTTATGAGATAAATCATGTTTTCTAAAATAGTATTAAAACAAAAACGGAATTTTTCATTAAAATAAATTAATGAATAAAATCAAGTTGAACATTCTGAATATTATGGCTATAAACATCGACTTTTGATTTAGTTCAATAATGTTTGAATCGATTTCCCCTATAAGTGAAATCATCTTTCTCTTCATTTCTTCTATCACCTCAATAACAAGTTGAGCAAACTCTGTCATGATTTTAGTTTACTCATTAGTGCATTCTATAATTTAACGTTCAAATTCTTTCAGAGCTTCTTGAAGCAATTCTTGCCTAACTGCAACTTAGTGAGATGATTCTATGTGGCCCAAACATCAAAACCATGCAATTCTAAGTCTTGAAGAGTTTCATAAATGCTTGAAAAGATACTTGTTGGGCTATTGACTTGTAACTTTGATGTTTGCTCTACCATTTTGACAAAAGTTACCATGTTAAAGGAAATAATTCCTATGATCGTGTAGGCTTAAATGCATAATATTTGACTATCAAAGGACCAAATCAGTTGTAACATTGTTGGCTCACATAGATTCTCCTATAATTTCTATATTTGTCTTGTAATTATGGTCAATATACACGTATATTTACTAGTACATTATTCTCATAAAAAAACAACTTCCGTCGGAAAAATTTGTGAACTTTGCACGTACCACATAAAAAATAAGACAAAGAAAGGGGTTTCAATTGAATTGTGTATTTTAAGGTTGCTTGTCTTTATCAGGAAAATGGGATGTTGAAGAAAGCTATAGGCATTATGGAGAAAATTAGGGAGACAGGGTTGTCACTAGATATGTATTACTACCATTGGGAAATATGAGAGTTGGTTGGTTGGGGCATAAGTCCTTATATAATGACATGAAATTCTTTGATAAGGTGGCACTGTAAGGCTGGGAATATTGGTAAGGTTCTTGAGTTGTTTACGGAGATGCAAGAACAAGGATTTATCCTATATAATCTAAATAAATAAATAAATAATTATGTCATTTGTGATGGATAATGAGACCTACAGGTTTAAAAATGTAACAGTTACACATTTGTGAAAATTAACAATCATAAGTATAAAATACACAACACAATAAAAAATACAAGACTTTTTTATTGTAAGATAAAAGACAAAATAAGGTATCACAATCATTATACCTAAGATTCTGTCAAAATAAACTTTTCACAAATATCTTTCAATTACAACTTACAAGGGTGTAAGTATTCCATTCTGAAACTGGTGGATCTTCTTGTAACGTCCCTAAACCTTAGGGTATCCATGAAAAACCTCAAAGATTTCATGATTTGGAATAGTGCAAAAGGTCTTCAACCATCAGCTACCATGTTTTGCATCGTAGCAAACACTTACGCTCAGAAGGTACAATCTGTATCTCTTTTAATTGTTTGAGATACTCAATTTTGTTATTAATGTACCCAGTTTATGTTTTTGTATATTATATTAAACTATTTATTTTAGTTTAAATATGGAAGATATTATTTTGATCTGTAAGTAGATTGAAGATGACTTTATATATTATTTCAGTTCTTAGACTTTGTTGGCGTCTAATAATCTGTTGTTAATAAAATAGACCAGAACTTCTCTCTAAAATTGATTTGATAATAAGATGCGCGTCTTTTTTGCTTCACTTTCAAGTTTACTTAGCGGATTTATCTGTTGTACTAATAAAAAAAAAGGAACCTCTTTTAAAATTTGATTTGATACCATTTTTCTTCACTATATATATTTATTAACAAATATTTTTCTCAACTGTGTTCCTGGAGGACTATCTTTCAACTTAGCATTTGTTTCATCATCTCCTAGAACTGGAAAGTGTTTTTGCTCATATGAATTGTGTTTGTAGCATATCACATGATGATTTTTATATATATTCTACTTTTCTAATTTTGGTTTGTCAAAAACTGCAGTTTCTATTTTGAAAGAGGATTTAATTCTCCTCCTCGCAATTGAAAATGTTGTCTGCTAGTTCACCTTTAATCTTTTTCAAGATATGTGGGCGAACATATTTCACAATGAAAGAGAGGTTTGTACCATAAGCAAATATACCAATAAATTCAAGCTAAACCAATTCATTTAGGTGCACATATCATTACCAAGTAATTCAACTTGGTTCTTGTCGCAAAGAAGAGGTTTCGAGGTTGCAGATGATCGCTCCCGTCAACTCTTTTGTGTAGTCCAGTGTTAACAGCTGCCTTTTCTTAGATCTTCCAACATCAAATCACATTAACCAGTAGGTTATATATATCCAACAAAATGAGCATAATTCAAATGAAGAAGAGAAAAGAATTAT
The DNA here is from genome assembly GCF_008641045.1 of Pistacia vera. Classification (NCBI taxonomy): domain Eukaryota; kingdom Viridiplantae; phylum Streptophyta; class Magnoliopsida; order Sapindales; family Anacardiaceae; genus Pistacia; species Pistacia vera. The sequence continues at coordinate 402,965 of NW_022195994.1, read as the reverse complement.
ATAATGTTCCACTTGTCTTTTTGCCTCAACTAATGTCAATCCCTTGATTTGCTTCAAATTTGAAAAGATAAGAGCAGCGAAAAATTTACAGAAGAACAGAGTAGTAAAATTGTATTTCTCTTTCTCTTTCTAACTCTCAAAAATTACAGAACACCAATGAACTTGGCTACAATTTATACACAATGTCACTTGAATTATCACACAATCTCATCTGTTAAGCATAAACTTCAGCTAACATTCTGTAGCCATACAACCTGCCACTTGCAGGTTGTTAGAGAGCACGAAAGGTGATGTAGAAAACTGGGGCCAAAACTCAATTTGTTTGAACTGCTATTGTTAGTGTAAAAAAGACTTAAAAACCTGTCATCTAATCTTCCTCAGCTGCCAACGCATGTTTGCTTAAGTTGTAGCTTGCTTACATGATTAACATCGTCCCTCAAGCAAAACTTAAGCAAAAAATCTTTTCGTCCCTTAAGAGTTGCTCCATTATTGGTTTACATTTATCGGCTGTTTTTAGAATTTCCTCAGACGTTGAAGCTTGCCCTTGAGATCGTCCCTCAAGCTGAAAGTCAGAGGAAATGTCAAACACATGAAGTTGATCAGAAGAGTTTGAAACCGAGAGCTAGGGAGAGGCTTGGTGAAGATGTCAGCTACCTGAAACTGAGAAGCAACATATTGCACCACAAGGCATTTGGATTGAATCATTTCTCATACAAAGTGCACATCAATTTCAGTGTGCTTTATACGAGCATGAAATACTGGGTTTGAGGCAAGGGTGCCAGCGTTGGTGTTATCACACCTGAGAATAGGCAGACCAGGAATAGAAATGCGAAGCTCCTGAAAAAGGTTCTAAAGCCAAGCTACTTCAGTAGAGGCCCGGGCTAAAGCTTGGTATTCAACTTTAGTGGAAGAAAGACCTACCACTTGTTGCTTCTTAGAACTGCACTGGATCAAATTTGAGCAAAGGAAAAGACAATACCTGTTGGTAGATTTGTGATCAGACAGGTTACTAGCCTAATCGACATCTGCATAACCTTCAAGTTGAAGAGTGAAACCTCAACTGAAGGTCAAACCATGACTTAATGTACCCTTGATATAGCGTAGAACATGCTTGCAAGCCTGCCAATGGGGGAGAGTTGGAGCCTTAAGAAATTGACTGAGTTTGTTCACGACAAAAGATAGATCAGGTTTGATCATGGTAAGGTATTGCAAAGCACCAATGAGACTCCTTGATAAGTGCTTGAAAATACACTTATACTTAGTGGTTTACAAGTATCATTTGTGGGAAATTAGGATTAATTCGCATGAATTAACTTAATCGTTTCATAAATGCACTTTTCGGGATCACAGGTATTTTTATTGTGTTTTCAGGGAATAAGGCTTAAAAATAATATTCGGATGAGAGATGATGTTAGCAAGAGAATTTGTGATGACAAGAAACAAACGGATCGAGAATCAGAGTTGAATTGAAGAAATTATGGAACTTTGAAGTAAATAGGAAATTCTAGATTATGCTCCAGTTTGAGCATGTCTTAGTGTTTCAACTATAATTTGAGCTGTAGATATCGTATCGAGATTATTCTTGAACCATTGGAAAGCTTATTCAAAGGCTAAATTTCATATGTTTAACACTTTTCCATATTTCATCGTTATCATGCTAAAAAATCACCATCTCTGGAGTGTTGAAGAATGATGCAAGGTTAGAAGAGGAATTGGACCATGCCGCAGCACTGTGCTGCAGCACACTTAGTCCAGAACCAACCATTCCGCAGCATTGTGCTGCAGCACACTTAGTCCAGAATCAACCATGCCGCAGCACAATGCCGGGTAAAAATAAGTCTTCTAGCTTGAAAATTAAAATAAAATAAACATAAATCTAATCTACCCCAAACCGAGGCACAGTCACGATAGCTGGAAATTTTTCTTCCTTTTTTGACTAGGAAAATAGGGTTTAAGAGTCCTAAGCTAAATAGAATTAAGGAAAACAAAACCCTAACCCTTGTGGGATATAAATAGAAGTCTTTTAGCATTATTTTGGGGGATCTTGGTAGAGAACAAAAGTACTCAATAATGTAGAGATTAAGAGAGATTGAAAGAGGCTTGGACTGAAGAATTGGGAAAGATCATCATCAACTCCATTGTTCTACCCAAGATTTCCAAAGTTTTTCTTATCTCTTGTTATTATTTTGTTATTCATTAATATGATTATGTTTTTATTCTTCTCCATGAGTAACTAATTCTTTTGTGATTGAGGGTGATTTCAAAGCCCTAGACATGTCTTGTGATTAATAAAATCTACATCTATTTATCTTTTGATCCCTCTTGGTTATGTGATTATTTCTCAGTGAATAGGATTTAGATAGATTGTCTTAATTGTTTAAGTGCGCAATTAAATAGTTAGGATTAATTTATTAATTAGGTTGTTTAGTACGAAATCGCTTTATTAACCTAAATAACTAGTGGTAAAGTGTATGCCTGCATACATGAGGGGTAATCACTCAAGATAACTAAACCGACCATATAAGTTGAGCCTTGATTCAGTAGATCTCTCGCAACTTAATGCTTTTATTACTTTGAATCTAGAGATCGTATCCTAGGTTATTTAATAAATAGGGAATTGGGTTATGACCGTGTCTAAGCCAACGACTCAGTAAGGAGAGATGGGACTTATCAACGTTTGGTATTTTCTGAGTTGCTGTGATCAAGAGGGTAGGAAGCTAAATTATATGTAATTCATGTCTATGGTGGCGAATAAACCTTCAATCTAGTTTCTCTTATTTATCTCTTTCGTGATTGTTTCCTTCTTTCACTTTCTTTAATTTTAGCTTGATAGTTTTTGTTGAGTTTTTATAATTCATGACAAACCTCGTTTGAAGTAGATAATTAATTGAATTCACAAATCCTCTGCGGGAAAGACCCTTACTTGCTCTTTGCTACTACACGACTTTGCATTAGAATTTAGTGAGGTAAAATTAGGTGTTGCGTTTGTATGCATCAATTTTTGGCGCCGTTACCAGGGATTTTGATTAACTTAATTATTTATCTACTTTTTTTTTTTTTTTTTCAGTTTTAATTTTTTTTTATTCTGATCATGAGGAGATGGCTAATAATATTGAGCAACAATTGAGCAACTTGACTGCGCTTGTGCAACAATTGGCATTTTGACAAGTTAAAACATGCGACATTTGCTCTAACGTTGGTCATCCTACCAACATGTGCCCCACCTTTCAAGATTTTGCTGTGGGAGGACTTCAAGGTCAACAAGTATAGAGGTATGACCCATTCGCCAACACCTACAATAAGCCAGGATGGAGGGATCACCTCGACCTTAGATATTTGGGAAACCACCAAGATACTGCCCCTACCTATCCACTTGGTTTTCCGTACCCAAGAGTCTCACAACCATATCAAGCAAGGCCACAAAATGCTCCACAATCTCAATGCACATCTTTGGAGGACTTAGTAAATTCCATAGCTATTAGCACTCTCCAATTCCAACAAGACACAAAGGCATCAAAATTGGAGGACTTGGTAAATTCCTTAGCCACTAGCACTCTTCAATTTCAGCAAGAGAATCTCAAGTTCCAACAAGATACGAAAATGTCAATCAAGAATTTGGAGAGCCAAGTTAGTCAGTTAGCTACTACCGTTGGAAGACTAGAGACGCAAGAACCCATGATCAACCCTAGGGAGAGTGTTAGTGCTATAATAGTGAAAAGTGGGAAGCAACTTGAAGAAGCTCATATGAAGCCAATCAACACTGATGAAACTAAAGATGAGTTGATTCAAGACGGAGCGAAAAAGCCCAATAATGAGAGAGATGGGGCGATTGACTCCAAAGAAGCAAAACAACCACCCAAGCAAATGCTCGAGCTCAAAAGTAAAGATCCTTTGGAAGTTGCAATAAGAGATGGTTTAGCGACCAAGGAACCTTGGAACTTTGAAGAAGTTTTGGATGTGGGAGCGGAATTAGAAGAGATTATTGCATCACTTAATTTTCTTCCAAAGAAAAATCCAAGGTCTGCTCTTTCTTATATTTCTCTTCTCTTATCTAATGAGAAGCTTCTACCTTTCATTGTGCAAGAACCTACTTTGAAGCTTAGACCTCCTCCGAAACACTTTCACTAACGGAGAATATGGTTGAGAAAGTGACGACGTCAGGCTAAGGACATTAAACCCAGCTTATTGGGAGAACTATTGATTTTTATTATTTTCATTTTCTTTTCCTTTTCATATTTTTTTTTTAGTGTTGTTTGTTTGTGTTTTGATTCTATTCATTAATTAACTAGTGATGTGTGTTGCCAATGATGTACACCATGAGTTTCTTTGTTTTGATAGAATTTGATACAATTGATGGAATGAAAAAAGAGTGGTGATCAAACTTTCACGCGTCTTCACAGTTCAAATTAAAAAGGGGGGTAACTTTTCCTTTCCTTCTCTTTTTCCTTTTGCTACATTGGGGACAATGTAGATATTGGTTGGGGGTGAGGGAAGGTCCTATTTATTTTGTTAAATTTACGAATTTGGGTGATTTTTTTATTATTTTATTTTAGTTTTTGCATGATTTTAGGATAAATTGTTTTGTTAGTTTTTTGGATTAATTTGTATGTCAATGACATGATTATAATTGTGATAACATGTGATGTTTAAAAGATGTTAAATGTTGCTTAGGTTTAAGGGATTTTGAATAATTAGTTGCATCTAGTTTGAGACTTCATGCTATGTGGTATGATTTGGTGGTAGTCTTAAGGCTTAGTATGTTTGTTATGTATGAATTTTCATAGGCATTTTTGCGATCTCAACAAATTTTAGAACTTACTTGATAACTACTTGGCAAAATCTTAGATTGCACATTACTTGGGATATGATTTAGGCTATCTTTGGATCATTTGAGCCTTTCAAGCCAACCCTTTATTTAAATTATCACTAGTTGCCCCTTTGAGCCCTTATTAAACACATTTAGCCTTGATTTTCTTTCATGTAACTACATTAACCCACCATTTTTGAGCCAAAAACACATTCCTACCCTTTAATTTTTAAGAGACTTAATTAAGTACAAGATTGGTGAGAGCAATTAAAGAAGTGAGCGTGAAGGTTTGTGAAAATTGTCAATTTATTCCAAAGTGCTCAAAAGAATAGGTTGGGTGTTGCGGAGTGCTTTTTAACCAAGAGTTGGGGTAGCATTTTTAGCTTCTATTCTTTCTTCCAAATGAAAAAAAAAAAAAAAAAAAAAAAAAAAAAAAAAAAAAAAAAATTGAAAAAAAGAAAAAGAAAGAAAAATAGAGAGAAAGAAAGAAAAAGAAAAAGGAAATTTATTGAAAATTTCAAGTTAAATGATGAATGAAATTATTTTCGTGAAGGGTGGAAAAAGTAGGGTGTAAAGAAGAATGGTGAGCTTGAATGAAAGTGTTTGAAAGAAATAGGATTGAGTCTCTTATTTTTGCTGATTTTTTCCGTTCTTTCATAACCTCATAACCTAGCCTAACATAACAAGCTTAATAAAGACCTATTTTTCCGAGGTAGTGTGATCATTCACATTAGTGGAGAGTAGTTTGAAAAATGAGCCTAAGGAATTTGATTCTATACATTATATTATATTTAACCTACATTAGTGGAGAGTACTTCCAATCATCCATATGAACAAGTTAGGCCTGTATTTCAGACGACTTTGGTAAGTTGGTTCGAATCAAAATATATATATTTTTTTCATTTTGTATCTATAATCCCTATATAGGCATTCATGTGACAAAAAATGGCTTCTTTCCTTCCTTCTACTTCTCAAATATAAACTTCTCCTGAAAAACATAAAGATAAATAATTATCAAATTCGACACTTTAATATATTAACAAAATACAAAATTTTATAAATATTTATTTCTTATCCATCTTACCTTAATAATGGTCCACATATGCAATTTCATGTTCTTTAGTTTTTACACTTTTTTAATTGTAAAGGACAACATGAGTTATTCTAAACTGTTTCCTAAAAACCACACAAAATCTATTGAGTTTTTGCCAATAGCTGATGATCCTCATAAATTCTATAGGCAATTTTCTCTTTTTTCTAATGTAATGATTTTATGCAACACGTAGGACCTCTTGTTTTCCTTTTTTTTAGTGTTTTGACCTACAAATTCATGAATAATTATAATTAGCAAATCAGAACTGCACGACATTTAGAAATGAAAATGCATGAAAGTAAAACGGAAAAAATTTAAATTTAAACTTGATACCGATGCCTCAATTAGAACATCTAATGTGTGCTCCTCAAAAATGCTTGGTTGACTTCTCCTGAAACATTTCCAATAAGATTATTCTTCGGGATAGCAAGGCACAATATCATCCTTTTTAAGAGAGTAAATATGTTACAGGCATTCCTTAGTATTTCTATAACTTACAAGCATGTTCTCATGCATCATCATCAACAATTTGTACTAGGCCATCAAAATCACGAGGTATGCTTGGCTTTAGGTAAAACAATTTGTCTCCGCAGAGTATATCAAAATCACAGTTCTTCTTTATGTAATCCAAAAAAGCAAAGTATGTGAGAAATTCGAACTCCAAATCAAAATCATAGTGCTCTCACTCACTCTACCATAATATATGTTCGTGTAGGTGAAAAGACAAAATATCCTCCATAGTCAAATTTATGTTTCTCATTTTCGGTATGCCCATCTTTCCTATTATATAAAAAAAAAAAATTCAAGTTAGATGAATATTAAATAAACTAACAAACAATATAATAATGAGGTGTACATGATAACCATAACAATGAATTGATTTGGTGATCAGGAAGCATTAAAAAAAATTACAAATGATGTTTACCAATAGAATCAGTTGCTCTTTCTGATTGTATAAGGGAATGGTGATTATTACATGACTTCTCAATACTGTTGTAGATTGCACCTTATTGAGTTGGGCTTCATGATGAGTGTTTTGCATATCCTAAGAGATATATGATAGGATCACTCTTTTTGTCAGTGGACTTAGCTTTTCTTTTCCTTTTAACTAAACCTCCACGCCTACTCATGTTGTTGGTATTCTAAAAAGTATTATACAATAAAATAAATCACTAAGTTATAAAAAAAAAAAAAAAACGAAATGAAAGAAAAAGATATTGAGCTATGACCATAATATTTCAAACGTAGGGGAACTTAGAAACAAGAGGTTTCTTATTCATATGTGACAGGCTTCTTGTTCAGTTAGAATTCTATGAAAATCAGAAAGTTCACAAAATACTCAGAAGCCTAAGGGAATAGTTGCATCAAAGGATTAAAACCTAATTGAAAGGAAATAGAAAAACCGACCTTTGAAGCGAATCTTGCTTGAGAATTCTTCCCAAGGTTTTAGTCGTTTGCTGCTCCTTGTTTTTTATTCCCTCATGGATAGTAAATTAAAAGCTTGAACAAAAACCCTACCAAAAAAAAATAAAAAAAAAGCGCAATATGAAATTAAGGAGGGATAAAAAATACCGTCACTTTTATATTTTGGGAAAAATATAGTCTTTATCCTATTTGAAGTATAAAAATGAATTTTAATTGAAACAGTAATAATGGACTTGACCTAATTAAATAATAATAAGGTCCATGGGCTTAAGCTAATTAAATAATACTACGTCACAATAACTAAGGTTAACAAATTATCTTATTAATTAATCTTATAATTAGTAATGTATATAAATTATCTATTAAATATTCATATTTAAAAGATAAATTACATAATATGATGAAGAAAATTAAATCTTACCTATTTAAGATAAATAATTTGAAATAAATGATGAATAGATAAATAATATTACATGTGGGGTGTTTATACAAGCTAACCATAGTCTCATGTGATTCACTAAGTTCAATTTTATAAGAAAATATATTCCATTATAAACAATGGAAAAGATATTATGAATTAAATCACAAGCGGTTTGAATCAATTGCAATGATACTTTAAGAACAATATTAAATCACAAGGAGACGAGAGCTACTTAAATCCTACCATTGCTAAGCTCCATAATGAATTCCTTATTTCTTGTAAATAAATGAACTTGCAAATTGATCTCAATTATTGATTACTGATGTGGAACCAACGTCAAGATGATATATAGAAACCAAATGTAGATTGCAAGACGATAATTTGTGAGAGAGATTAGAGAGAAGTCTTCTAGCCTTGCAATTGAAAAATGTGTGTTATGTTGCCACACTTTGATGGAGAAGATAGTCTATTTATAATGGCTAGGCTAGGGACCATGATAACTCCTATAAACTACTTTCATACCCTTATCTAGGATCAAGACAGAAAGTTCTATAATCAGTACGTGAAACCACCCTTTAACTACACAAATGTTAACAGAATAAATTTCTATCTTAACAATTATTTAATTGTATAATTGTGGCATGTGACCATTTTAAATCTACATTCTCCACTCAGCCTCATGCCGCAATTGAAAAATACAGTATAGGTGATCAATAAAATTGAATATGGCCATAATATGAGTTATAGCAACTCTTACTTATATAAAATTTAATACACGGATAATGAAAATCATATTCTTTAAAGCGAATACTTCCTTCCATCTATTACGATGCATGATATTTTATTTAAGTGTTAATGCGTGCTTTCACAAGCATGCATATTTAGCAAGTGCACTAGTTGCAAGAAGTAATAAAATGATGAGCTGAGTATCATTCCCACGAGGTTAGTGCTAAGTACGATTTTCCTAGTTTTATAACTAATTGAAGAACACAAAAATTGGATTTGCAAGAGCTACTAAAAACTAAATAGAACAAAACAAAAGAGATAACTAAAATTAACAAATAAAAGCAATTAACAACAAATCAATTCAAGAAGAGAGGTTAGGGTTTTGATTTCACTAAGTTACTCAATTCAACCTACCAAACCTATCTCTTCAAGTTCACATGCAAGGATTACAAATCGGACTCCCTAGGTTGTTAAATATACCTTCTTAGGCTATAAATTACTACTATTCCCTATTAAACTTCCACACCCAACAAATTAAATTTAATAGTTCAAAGTCCCTAAGCAAGTGGAATCCCATAAAGATTTATAGATCGGTTTGTCTATCTCTAGTTTTGCTCAATCTATGGTGTTTACCTCAAGAAGCTAATGCATGAATCACTTCTCAGTCTCATCATGCTTAACATTCATTGATTCAAAAACCCAACAACCAATGCATTAAGAACAAAGATAAACACTTAATTCATACAATAGAACTCAGACAACAAGAATTGTAGATCAAACCATTATAAACAATGATCCATCAAAACCCTAACCCAAAAACGAGTTAGTTCATGTTCAAAATGTAAATAAACATCAAATGCATAACAAAAACAGAGTTCAACATCCTAAAAACAAAGAAAGGAAAAGAAACTTCTCTAATTTTGGAGATCAACTTTCAAATCTTCTTACCTCTCCCTATTTCCCAAAATGTCGAGCTCCCTTTTCAAAAGAGCTAACTTACTCTTAAATAGTAGGCCAAAACCCTAGTGCAAACAATAAAGAAAAACGTAGCATTTTAACAAAAACAAAAATGCAGTTTTCGTCATGGCAAAGAAAAAATCTCGTCGCGGCATCGACTTGAATTTTGTTGACCCACAATCTAGAGGCTAGCTTGCCGTGGTGAAGAGAAGACCTTGCCACGACGAACTCCTGATCTTTTTTGCTGAATTTCGAACTGCCCTCTACTTGCTTCTTTGCTTGAATCTTCGATCTTTGTGATCCCAATAGGAACAAACTCCAATGGGTGCTTCCAATCAGCATCAGATTACCCCGATCTTTTGAATTTCGCTCGATTCTGGGTCCAAAAACTCATTTTTGCTGGTTTTGCTCCAAATGCACGTTTTGGCCTGAAACGTAAAATATGCATAATTAAGTAATAATTCAGGCACAAAACTCGTAAGAAGTATATGAAATCCTACAAAAATCATAAAGAAATAGTATAATCCTAGGATTATCAAGTACTTATGAATTCTATTTATGAATGAACTTCCTATAAGTCATTCGTGGTCACTGTATTTTTTTACATTCAACCTATGTGCACCGAAATATAATAGATAAATTGTATATGTCAAAAATCCAAAAATAAGGTTTGAGGTCAAACATAAAAGCTAACTTATACATCAAATGAACTAATTAGCCCATCAATCACATGATCCTTAAATACTTTAACCGACAATCCTTTGGTCATGGGATTAGTGACCATTAATTCACTACGAGTGGTGGATATATAACTTTTGCTCTTAACATAAACTCTAAATGACGGATACTTTATATCAATATGTTGCTTGGCTATTACTTTGTTTTTCCCTGAGAAGAAAATGACAGCCGAGTTATCAATAAATCTTAATGGCCTTGCATGGGTTGATAACTCTAATCCGAATATAAAATTTCTCAACCATAAAGCTTGTGATGTAGCCTCATGCATGCAAAAATTCTGTTCATTGTGGATGTTGCAACTATACTTTTGCTTAGTGTTTTCCAAGATATAACACCACCGCCAAGAATAAATATATATCCAAAAGTAGACTTTTTAGAATCCTTACATCCACCGAAATCATAGTTTGTATACCCAATCACCTCCAATGATCAGCGCATCTGTATGTAAGCATATAATTCTTAGTTCCTTGTGATACGCATAACTTTCTTGGCAGTTCTAGTGTTTAGGCCTGGATTACTTTGATATCCACTGAACATTCCTGCTACATACCTTATGTCGGCCTAGTACAAACCGAGTATACAAGGTTTCCCCATGGCTAAAGCATAAGTATTCATATGTCCAAATGTTGCTATGGGCAGATGTTTGCTGCAATTCCACACTTCCCTTACCCAACTTTCAGTTCAGTTACTTGCTTTAGGGCAATCCTTTTGCCTAGGTTCTATATAGGTATGCATAAGTAGTTAACAGAATGCAATGCCTCCTTCCGTTGCAGGACCAAGATTAGGCCTCATTGTTATTAACATGCAGGAAATTATATCAAACTACTTCAGATTGATGAAAAAGGGTATCACTCATATCTCCAATGCAGCACTTGAAACTGAAAACATAGGAGTAGAGGCATTACCAACAATGGAAACAATTAGTGAGTTAGCCGAAAAAGATGCAAATCAAAGCATAACAATCTAGAGAATATATTGTATTTTGAAACATCTAAATTCGAAACTCACTGCCATATGGGAAGTCCTTCACATACCAACATAACAGAAAAAAACTTGCAACAATCATGGCACTTTTCCCCAAAAAGAAGATCAAAGGAATAAATTACACAACTATGATTCTAGCATGTGAAGGAAGAAGCCCAAGCGCAATATGTAATATACTAAATTTTTTCTTCAGTCATAAGGGGTGGCATGGGTAAAGGGTAAAACCAGAACCGGTAGGTACCCACTTGTTGGTTCTGGTTTTGGAAATTGGAACGGGATTCCCGAGTCGTTCATTTCCTATAGTGTGCTGGAACGGGAATGGAATCGAAACCGAGGTTCGGGTACTCGAGTAGGAACTGGGACTAAATTTTAATTTTTGTAAACATGGAAGTATATTTGTAATTTTCTTGGAGTGTATTGTATTTTTCAAAAAGTAGGGGGTAATTAAAATTTGCCCTGGTACCCAGAACGAAACCAAAACCAGAACCTATGTTCTAGGTTTCGGTTCCGAGTTTCTAGAACTAAAAAGGCCAATTCTAATTCCTTCAAAAAATGCAGGGTGCCTGAACGATCAACTTAGTCATACCAACTAGAAATGAACTATATGATAGCAGCTCAAAGGAAAAGTATTCGTTAAGCAAAAACTATCAAATCTCTAAAGCCATAAGAAGTAAATTCAGAACATTTTGAAACCAAAATTTCCACTATTTTTACCTTGTATATAATTTGATGTAGAGAAGTAATTTCGAAGCTTGGCGCAGAACTCAAAAGCAATTGACAATCAACTTCTAGAACCAACGAATCAATCACAAGAGGTTAACAAAATGACAGAATCAATTCAAAATAAAAAGTAATCAAAGTACACAAAATTGTGAATCAATTAAAAACAAGTTAGCTTCCTCAAGCCATCATGAAAAAGCGACCATCGCTGATTGAAGAAATCATTAAGATTTTTAATCAATTGAAATGAACTAGGGCATAGTCTTTTTTTTTTTTTTTTTCACACAAACAACCTGGATTTGATGTCGTTCGCAATAAAATGTTCTGCCTTTCAAATTTTATTAGGTTTGAATAAGTCCCTATGGTCCATGAAACCACAATTAGTCCAAAACATAATTCAATAGTCTCTTTTTCTTTTAATTACTATCAAATGAAACCTTATAACCTTATTTCCTAGGAGAAAAAATTCATTTCCCATGGCAATAGCGTAGGAAATAATTAAGAGTAAATCTACCGTTTTCCTATGGAGAGATTTTATCCTTGAATAAATCTCTTATTTTCTAGGGCATTACAGCGTAGGCAATTGTTTGTAGGAAATGGATTTTACTTGTAGTGAAATCTTGGGTGTGCTTAAGATTATATGATCCCGCAAAAGGTGTATGAAATAAACTTATAATTAAATCTAATATTCAATAGTCATGTTCACATTAAAGAAAAGTTGGATGGCAAGCAAGCTAAAAAAAAAAAAATCAAATAAAAAAAGGTATTAAATGTAATATTTTTAGCTCTAGTGAAAAAAAAACAAAAGTATTTGAGAGTGTTTTTTAGTGTAATAAAGGAATTTGGTCAGGCTAGAAATTTCAAAAGTGCATAAATATAATAAAAATCATAGAAAATAAAACATAAGGAATAAAAATACTAGATTTGAAACCAAGCTTATGGATATTTTGCTGCATCTAAAAAAGAATAAATCGTGAAAAATCTATATATCACAGTCGCAAGATGGGTCTGACTATAGGGGTATTTTGGGAATTTTAGACTTTTGCATCTAGAGGGAAAAGTAGTGACTTTTCTACCCAAAGAGTAAGAAAACAAATTTATGACTAAAATAATTTTGGGATTTTTTATGATTATATAATTTTTTCTTAGCTGTTTGTAAAAGAACTTTCATGTTATTGAAACAAAATACCCAATTTGTAAACTAATTCAAAGAGATATTTTAGCTTAATAAGCTTCCTTGTATGGTCTAATGCATCTGTAACCCACAAGGATTGCCGCATTGAAGTGGCTTGGGTCCACTAGCGTTCGAAACAAAGAAAGAGATACTTACCTCTGTTTTCTTTGACGTTTTGTTGTAACCTGAGCCTCAGTGTTGCAGGGAATCTTGTGAGAGAATATGTCCAAAGCCTTGGTTAGTAATAAAATTTGACATTCTATGATTAGATGGGCTTTGTAGAATAGTATGTGTCATCCTATCCTATTACTAGGTGGGGTTTGAGTTGAGCATGTCATCCTATGGTTAGGTGGGCTTACAGTAGAGTATGACATGGGCTTTCCTATTAAGCATGCCATCCTATGTTTTGGTAGGCATACTGTAGAATGTGTCATGGGCTTTGCTATTAACATTTCATCTTATGGTTAGGTAGGCCTATTACTAGCTGAGCTTTATTCAAGGTCCCGAGAAGTAATCATTTGGGCATTTGTCGACTTTACCTAAGAAAGAACGTTTGGGTTTTCTGTAGAGCCTAAAAAATCGTTGTTTGGGCTTAAAGGGGGAGCCTTGAAGCTTGATTCGGCCTTGATTGTGCCATTGGGCCTCCTAGACAAAAGTTGCCATCAACAAAGCTCCGTGATTATCCCACAATGCCTTCTCAGATATAAAGTTCATTTGGTATTACTTATTTGAGTAGAACTCGTTGAAGAAGAGTTTATTAGAGTAGAATTATATGAAAATATCACTTTTATGAAAATTTTGTTGGTTGTTTAGTTAGTAAAATGTAAAAGAGCTTTTTAGTATTAATTTATCAAAAAAGGTTTTAATGTACACAAATAAATCAAGTCAAGTTTTTAAAATAAACTCAAACTTTGAGATTTCAACATTTTAAAAGTCTGCTTGGCCGAGTTTATGAAAATAAAATTTAAACAGTTACGTGTTTGGTTAAAGTACTCATAAGTGACTGATAAGTAGTTTACGTGTTTGGTTAAAGTACTTATAAGTGACTGATAAGTAGTTTACGTGTTTGGTAAAATGTGGCTTATACGTACATTTTATTATTAAAATGACTAAAAAAAGTACTATATTATTTTATCAAATAATAAATTATATTAACTTAAATTTTTATTATAATATTATCAAAATATATTTCGATAATAATACAGTATACTATAATTTTAGAATTAAATAAACAAATACTTTATAGACAATATTTTATTAAAAATTTATATGAATAATTTTTAGATTCTTCATACAATATAAAATAATAAACAAACATAATGAATTATAATGATAGGAAGAAGATTTTTGCAGTGAATAGTGATAGAAGCGTGAGTTATTTGAAATATAAAAATAAGGTTATATGATAGAATTTTAAAATTAAATAAAGGTAATATTATAATATACTTTAAAGTAGCTTGTAAGCAGAGTGCTTATAAGTCAAAAAAAAAAAAAAAAAAAAAAAAATTATAAATAAACATGTCAGTTTGATATTAGAACTTATAAGTTGATTTGACCAGCTTATAAATTCAGACAAACACCTCTTAAATAAGCTCAAAAAAAACTTATAAGATAAACTCAAACTTTGAGCTTCTTCCCTAAGTCGTAAAATAACTTATTTAAAATTCTATAATAATGCATTTTTGAAATATAATCTAAAACCTTAAGGAAATTTCAAAAGTAGTTGTAGTTTTAAATAAATTCTTTTGGCCAGTAGACCAACTAAACAAGTTTATAAAACCTCAAAATTATACTAAGAAAAAATAACATAAATACAGATAAAATCCCCAAAATAGTAAGTTAATAAAGAAACCCAATACGTTAAATCAAGAGTAACTACGAATTAACTCCTTCCTTATCAATTTAAAAGATAATTACATAAATTATGATGAAGAAAATTAAATTCTACATATTTAGATAAATAATTTGAATTATAATGATGAATAAGATAATAATATTTACATAGTGGGTTGTTATACAAGCTAACCATAGTCTCATGTGATTCACTAAGTTCATTTTTATAAGCAAACTTATATTCTCATTATAAACAATGCGAAAAGATATTATGAATTAATCACAAGCGTTTGAATCATTGCAATTGATACTTTAGAACAATTATTAAATCACAGGAGACGAGAGCTACTTAAATCCTACCATTGCTAAGCTCCATAATGAATTCCTTATTTCTTGTAAATAAATGAACTTGCAAATTGATCTCCAATTTTTGATTACTGATGTGGAACCAACGTCAAGATGATATATAGAAACCAAATGTGATTCAAGACGAAATTTGGTGAGAAGATTTAGAGAGAAGTCTTCTAGCCTATGCCAATTGAAAATGTGTGTTATGTTGCCACACTTTGATGGAGAAGATAGTCTATTTTAATGGCTAGGCTAGGGACCATGATAACTCCTATCAACTACCTTTCATACCCTTCATCTAGGATCAAGACAAAGTTCTATAACTCAGTACGTGAAACCACCCTTTAACTACACAAATGTTAACAGAATAATTGTCTTATCTTAACAATTATATTAATTGTATAATTGTGGCATGTGACCATTTAAATCTACATTCTCCCACTCGCCTCATGCCGCAATTGAAAAATACAGTATAGGTATCAATAAAATTGAATATGGCCATAAATGAGTTATAGCAACTCTTACTTATATAAAATTTTAATACAGATAATGAAAATCATATTCTTTAAAGCGAATACTTCCTTCCATCTGATGCTGATATTTTATTTAAGTGTTATGCGTGCTTTCAC
Organism: Pistacia vera; assembly: GCF_008641045.1. Lineage (NCBI taxonomy): Eukaryota > Viridiplantae > Streptophyta > Magnoliopsida > Sapindales > Anacardiaceae > Pistacia > Pistacia vera. Next base: position 387,110 of record NW_022195994.1, on the reverse strand, counting down.
AAGCATGCATATTAGCAAGTGCACTAGTTGCAAGAAAGTATAAAATGATGAGTCGATATCATTCCCACGAGGATTTAGTGCTAAGTACAGATTTTCCTAGTTTTATAACTAATTGAAGACACAAAATTTGGATTTGGCAGCTACTAAAAACTAAATTAGAAACAAACAAAAGAATAACTAAAATTAACATAATAAAAGCAATTTAACAACAAAATTCAATTCAAGAAGAGAGGTTAGGGTTTTGATTTCACTAGTTACTCAAATTCAACCTACCAAACCTATCATCTTCAAGTTCACATGCACGGATTACAAATCGGACTCCCTAGGTTGTAAAATATACCTTCTTAGGCTAAAATTCTACTTATCCCATTAAACTTCCACACCCAACAAATTAAATTTAATAGTTCAAAGTCCCTTAAGCAAGTGGAATCCCATAAGATTTCATAGATCGCGTTTGTCTATCTCTAGTTTTCGCTCAATCTATGGTGTTTCCCTCAAGAAGCTAATGCATGAATCACTTCTCAGTCTCATCATGCTTAACATCATTTGATCAAAAACCCAACAACCAAATGCATTAAGAACAAAGATAAACACTTAATTCATACAATAGAACCAGACAACAGATATTGTAATCAAACCATTATAACAATGATCCATCAAAACCCTAACCCAAAAACGAGTTAGTTCATGTTCAAAATGTAAATAACATCAAATGCATAACAAAAACAGAGTTCACAATCCTAAAAACAAGAAAGGAAAAGAAACTCTCTAATTTTGGAGATCCAACTTTTCAAATCTTCTTCACCTCTCCCTATTTCCCAAATGTCGAGCTCCCTTTTCAAAATGAGCTAACTTACTCTAAATAGTAGGCCAAAACCCTAGGTGCAATCAATAATAGAAAAACGTAGCATTTTAACAAAAACAAAAAATGCAGTTTTCGTCATGCAAAGAAAAATCTCGTCGCGGCATCGACTTGATTTGTTGACCCACAATCTAGAGGCTAGCTTGCCGTGGTGAAGAGAAGACCTTGCCACGACGAACTCCTGATCTTTTTTGCTGAATTTACGGAACTGCCCTCTACTTGCTCTTGTGCTTGACTTCGATCTTTGTGATCCCCAATAGGAACAAACTCCAATGGTGTTCCAATCAGCATCAGAATTACCCCGATCTTTTGAATTTCGCTCGATTCTGGGTCCAAAAACTCATTTTTGCTTGTTTTGCTCCAACTGCACGTTTTGGCCTGAACGTAAAATATGCATAATTAAGTAATAATTCACACAAAACTCGTAAGAAGTATATGAAATCCTACAAAAATCATAAAGAAAATAGTATAATCCTAGGATTATCAAGTATTTATGAATTCTAAATTTATGAATGAACTCCTATAAGTCATTCGTGGTCCACTGTATTTTTTTACATTCAACTCTATTTGCACCGAAATATAATAGATAAATTGTATATGTCAAAAATCCAAAAATAAGGTTTGAGGTACAACAAAAAAGCTAACTTATACATCATGAACTAATTAGCCTCATTCAATCCACATTCCTTAAATACTTAACCGACAATCCTTTGGTCATGGGATTAGTGACCATTAATTCACTACCGATGTGTGGATATAAAACTTTTGCTCTTTAACATAACCTCTAACTGACGGATACTTTATATCAATATGTTTGCTATGGCTATTACTTGTTTTTTTTCCCTGAGAAGAAAATGACAGCCGAGTTATCACAATAAATCTTAATGGCCTTGCAATGGAGTTGATAACTCTTAATCCGAATATAAAATTTCTCAACCATAAAGCTTGTGATGTAGCCTCATAGCATGCAATAAATTCTGTTTCCATTGTGGATGTTGCAACTATACTTTGCTTAGGTTTTTCCAAGATATAACACCACCGCCAAGAATAAATATATATCCAAAAGTAGACTTTTTAGAATCCTTACATCCACCGAAATCAGGTTTGTATACCCAATCACCTCCAAATGATCAGCGCATCTGTATGTAAGCATATAATTCTTAGTTCCTTGTAGATAACATAACTTTCTTGGCAGTTTTCTAGTGTTTAAGGCCTGGATTACTTTGATATCCACTGAACATCCTGCTACATACCTTATGTCAGGCCTAGTACAAACCTGAGTATACATGAGTTTCCCCATGGCTAAAGCATAAGGATTCATTTGTCCAAATGTTGCTATGGGCAGATGTTTGCTTGCAATTCCACACTTCCCTTACCCAACTTTCAGTTCAGTTACTTGCTTTAGGCAATCCTTTTGCCTAGGTTCTATATAGGTATGCTATAAGTAGTTAACAGAATGCAATGCCTCCTTTCCTGCTTGCAGGACCAAGATTAGGCCTCATGTTATTAACATGCAGAAATTATATCAACTACTTCAGATTGATAAAAAGGGTATCACTCATATCTCCAATGCAGCACTTGACTGAAAACATTAGGAGTAGAGGCATCTACCAACATGGAAACAATTAGTGAATTAGCCGAAAAAGATGCAAACAAAGCATAACAATTCTAAGGAATATATTGTATTTTGAAACATCTAAATTCGAAACTCACGTGCCATATAGGGAAGTCCTTCACATACCACATAACAGAAAAAACTTGCAACAATCTGGCACTTTTCCCCAAAAAGAAAGATTCAAAGGAATAAATTACACAACTTGATTCTAGCTTTGTAGGAAGAAGCCCAACGGCATATGTAATATACTAATTTTTTCTTCAGTCATAAGGGGTGAGCATGGGTAAAGGTAAAACCAGAACCGGTAGGTACCCACTTGTTGGTTCTGGTTTTGGAAAATTGGAACCGGGAATTCCCGAGTCCGGTTTCATTTCCTATAGTGCTGGAACTGGGAATTGGAATCGAAACCGAGGTTCGGGTACTCGAGTAGGAACTGGACTAAATTTATTTTTTGTAAACTATTGGAAGTATTTTGTAATTTTCTTGGAGTGTATTTGTTTATTTTCAAAAAGTAGGGGGTATTAATTTGCCCTGGTACCCAACCGAAACCAAAACCAGAACCTATGTTCTAGGTTTCGGTTCCGAGTTTCTAGCAAAATCGGCCAATTCTAATTCCTTCAAAAAATGCAGGGTGCCTGAACCGATCACCCTTAGTCATACCAACTAGAAATGAACTATATGATAGCAGCTCAAGGAAAAGATGTTTAAGCAAATATACTATCAAACTCTAAAGCCATAAGAATAAATTCGAACATTTTGAAACCAAAATTTCCACTATTTTTACCTTGTATCTATAATTTGATGTAGAGAAGTAATTTCAGAAGCTTGGCGCAGAACTCAAAAGCAATTTGACAATCAACTTCTAGAATCCAACGAATCAATCACAGAGGTTAACAAAATGACAGAATCAATTCAAAATAAAATAATCAAAGTACACAAAATTGTAGAATCAATTAAAAAACAAGTTAGCTTCCTCAAGCCATCATGAAAAAGCCGACCATCGCTGATTGAAGAAATCATTAAGATTTTTAATCAATTGAAATGAACTAGGGCATAGTCTTTTTTTTTTTTTTTTTCACATCAAACAACCTGGATTTGATGTCGTTCGCAATAAAATGTTCTGCCTTTCAAATTTTTATTAGGTTTGAATAAGTCCCTATGTGCCATGAAACCACAATTTAGTCCAACCATAATTTCATAGTCTCTTTTTCTTTTAATTACTATCAAATGAAACCTTATAATCCCTTATTTCCTGGGAGAAAAAATTCTTTCCCATGGCAATTTAAGCGTAGGAAATAATTAAGAGTAAACTTACCGTTTTCCTATAGAGATTTTATCCTTGAATAATCTCTATTTTCTAGGGCATTACAGCCGTAGGCATTGTTTGTAGGAAATAGGATTTTACTTGTAGTAATCTTGGGTGTGCTTAAGATTATATGATCCCGCAAAAGGTGTTGAAATAACTTATAATTATCTATTATTCACTAGTCATGTTCACATTAAAGAAAAGTGGATGGCAAGCAGCTAAAAAAAAAAAAATCAAATAAAAAAGATGTATTAAATGTAATTATTTTAGCTCGTGAAAAAAAACAAAGATATTTGAGAGTTTTTTTAGTGTAATAAAGGAATTTGGTCAGGCTAAAATTTCAAAAGGTGCATAATAATAATAAAAATCATAGAAAATAACACAAGGAATAAAAATACTAGATTTGAAACCATAGCTTTATGGATATTTTGCTGCATCTAAAAAGAATAAATCGTGAAAAATCATATTTATATCACAGTCGCAAGATGGGTCTGACTATAGGGGTATTTTGGGAATTTTAGACTTTTTGGCATCTAAGGAAAAGTAGTACTTTTCTACCAAATGAGTAAGAAAACAAATTTTATGACTAAAATATTTTGGGATATTTTTTATGATTATATATATTTTTTTTCATCTTAGCTGTTTGTAAAAGAACTTTCACTGTTATACAAAAATAGAGAAGAAAGAAAGAAAGAAAAAAGGAAATTTATTGAAAAACATTTCAAAGTATAAATGATGCAATGAAATTATTTTCGATGAAGGGTGGAAAAAGTAGGGTGTAAAGAAGAATGGTGATGCTTGAATGAAAGTGTTTGAAAGAAATAGGATTGAGTCTCTTATTTTTGCTGATTTTTTCCGTTCTTTCATAACCTCATAACCTAGCCTAACATAACAAGCTTAATAAAGACCTATTTTTCCGAGGTAGTGTGATCATTCTACATTAGTGGAGAGTAGTTTGAAAAATGAGCCTAAGGAATTTGATTCTATACATTATATTATATTTAACCTACATTAGTGGAGAGTACTTCCAATCATCCATATGAACAAGTTTAGGCCTGTATTTCAGACGACTTTGGTAAGTTGGTTTCGAATCAAAATATATATATTTTTTTCATTTTGTATCTATAATCCCTATATAAGGCATTCATGTGACAAAAAATGGCTTCTTTCCTTCCTTCTACTTCTTCAAATATAAACTTCTCCTGAAAAACATATAAGATAAATAATTATCAAATTCGACACTTTAATATATTAAACAAAATACAAAATTTTATAAATATTTATTTCTTATCCATCTTACCTTAATAATGGTCCACATATGGTCAATTTCATGTTCTTTAAGTTCTTTACACTTTTTTAATTGTAAAGGACAACATGAGTTATTCTAAACTGTTTCCTAAAAACCACACAAAATCTATTGAGTTTTTGCCAATAGCTTGATGATCCTCATCAAATTCTATAGGCAATTTTCTCTTTTTTCTAATGTAATGATTTTTATGCAACACGTAGGACCTCTTGTTTTCCTTTTTTTTTAGTGTTTTGACCTACAAATTACATGAATAATTATTAATTAGCAAATCAAGAACTGCACGACATTTAGAAAATGAAAATGCATGAAAGTAAAACGGAAAAAATTTAAATTTAAACTTGATACCGATGCCTCAATTAGAACATCTAATGTGTGCTCCTTCAAAAATGCTTGGTTGACTTCTCCTGAAACATTTCCAATTAAGATTATATTCTTCGGGATAGCAAGGCACAATATCATCCTTTTATAAGAGAGTAAATATGTTACCAGGCATTCCCTTAGTATTTCTATAACTTACAAGCATGTTTCTCATGCCATCATCATCAACAATTTGTACTAGGCCATCAAAATCACTGAGGATACTGCTTGGCTTTAGGTAAAACAATTTGTCTCCGCAGAGTATATCAAAATCACAGTTCTTCTTTATGTAATCCAAAAAAGCAAAGTATGTGAGAAATTCGAACTCCAAATCAAAATCATAGTGCTTCTCACTCACTCTACCATTAATATATGTTCGTGTAGGTGAAAAGACAAAATATCCTCCATAGTCAAATCTTATTGTTCTCATTTTCGGTATGCCCATTCTTCCTATTATATAAAAAAAAAAAAATTCAAGTTAGATGAATATTAAATAAACTAACAAACAATAATAATAATGAGTGTACATGATAACCATAACAATGAATTGATTTGGTGATCAGGAAAGCATTAAAAAAAATTACTAAATGATGTTTACCAATAGAATCAGTTGCTCTTTCTGATTGTATAAGGGAATGGTGATTATTACATGACTTCTCAATACTGTTTGTAGTAGATTGCACCTTATTGAGTTGGGCTTCATGATGAGTGTTTTGCATATCCTAAGAGATACTATTGATAGGATCACTCTTTTTGTCAGTGGACTTAGCTTTTCTTTTTCCTTTTAACTAAACCTCCACGCCTACTCATGTTGTTGGTATTCTAAAAAGGTATTATTTACAATAAAATAAATCACTAAGTTATAAAAAAAAAAAAAAAACGAAATGAAAGAAAAAGATATTGAGCTATGACCATAATATTTCAAACGTAGGGGAACTTAGAAACAAGAAGCTGGTTTCTTATTCATATGTGACAGGCTTCTTGTTCAGTTAGAATTTCTATGAAAATCAGAAAGTTCACAAAATACTCAGAAGCCTAAGGGAATAAGTTGCATCAAAGGATTAAAACCTAATTGAAAGGAAATAGAAAAACCGACCTTTGAAGCCTGAATCTTGCTTGAGAATTCTTCCCAAGGTTTTAGTCGTTTGCTGCTCCTTGTTTTTTATTCCCTCATGTTTATAGTAAATTAAAAGCTTTGAAACAAAAACCCTACCAAAAAAAAATAAAAAAAAAGCGCAATATGAAAATTAAGGAGGGATAAAAAAATACCGTCACTTTTATATTTTGGGAAAAATATAGTCTTTATCCTATTTGAAGTATAAAAATGAATTTTAATTGAAACAGTAATAATGGACTTGACCTAATTAAATAATAATAAGGTCCATGGGCTTAAGCTAATTAAATAATAATACCGTCCACCATAACTAAGGTTAAACAAATTATCTTATTAATTAATCTTATAATTAGTAATGTATATAAATTATCTATTAAATTATTCATATTTAAAAGATAAATTACATAAATTATGATGAAGAAAATTAAATTCTACATATTTAAGATAAATAATTTGAATTATAAATGATGAATAAGATAAATAATATTTACATAGTGGGGTTGTTATACAAGCTAACCATAGTCTCATGTGATTCACTAAGTTCAATTTTTATAAGCAAACTTATATTCTCATTATAAACAATGCGAAAAGATATTATGAATTAAATCACAAGCGGTTTGAATCAATTGCAATTGATACTTTAAGAACAATTTATTAAATCACAAGGAGACGAGAGCTACTTAAATCCTACCATTGCTAAGCTCCATAATGAATTCCTTATTTCTTGTAAATAAATGAACTTGCAAATTGATCTCCAATTTATTGATTACTGATGTGGAACCAACGTCAAGATGATATATAGAAACCAAATGTAGATTGCAAGACGATAATTTGTGAGAGAGATTTAGAGAGAAGTCTTCTAGCCTATGCCAATTGAAAAATGTGTGTTATGTTGCCACACTTTGATGGAGAAGATAGTCTATTTATAATGGCTAGGCTAGGGACCATGATAACTCCTATCAACTACCTTTCATACCCTTCATCTAGGATCAAGACAGAAAGTTCTATAACTCAGTACGTGAAACCACCCTTTAACTACACAAATGTTAACTGAATAATTGTCTTATCTTAACAATTATATTAATTGTATAATTGTGTCATGTGGCCATTTTAAATCTTACATTCTCCCACTCAGCCTCATGCTGCAATTGAAAAATATAGTATAGGTGATCAATAAAATTGAATATGGCCATAATATGAGTTATAGCAACTCTTACTTATATAAAATTTTAATACACGGATAATGAAAATCATATTCTTTAAAGCGAATACTTCCTTCCATCTATTACGATGCATGATATTTTATTTAAGTGTTAATGCGTGCTTTCACAAGCATGCATATTTAGCAAGTGCACTAGTTGCAAGAAGTAATAAAATGATGAGTCGAGTATCATTCCCACGAGGATTTAGTGCTAAGTACAGATTTTCCTAGTTTTATAACTAATTGAAGAACACAAAAATTTGGATTTGCATGAGCTACTAAAAACTAAATTAGAACAAAACAAAAGAGATAACTAAAATTAACATAATAAAAGCAATTTAACAACAAAATTCAATTCAAGAAGAGAGGTTAGGGTTTTGATTTCACTAAGTTAATCAAATTCAACCTACCAAACCTATCATCTTCAAGTTCACATGCACGGATTACAAATCGGACTCCCTAGGTTGTAAAATATACCTTCTTAGGCTATAAATTACTACTTATCCCTATTAAACTTCCACACCGAACAAAATTAAATTTAATAGTTCAAAGTTCCTTAAGCATGTGGAATCCCATAAAGATTTCATAGATCGCGTTTGTCTATCTCTAGTTTTCGCTCAATCTATGGTGTTTACCTCAAGAAGCTAATGCATGAATCACTTCTCAGTCTCATCATGCTTAACATTCATTTGATTCAAAAACCCAACAACCAAATGCATTAAGAACAAAGATAAACACTTAATTCATACAATAGAACTCAGACAACAAGATATTGTAGATCAAACCATTATAAACAATGATCCATCAAAACCCTAACCCAAAAACGAGTTAGTTCATGTTCAAAATGTAAATAAACATCAAATGCATAACAAAAACAGAGTTCAACATCCTAAAAACAAGAAAAGGAAAAGAAACTTCTCTAATTTTGGAGATCCAACTTTTCAAATCTTCTTCACCTCTCCCTATTTCCCAAAATGTCGAGCTCCCTTTTCAAAATGAGCTAACTTACTCTTAAATAGTAGGCCAAAACCCTAGGTGCAATACAATAATAGAAAAACGTAGCATTTTAACAAAAACAAAAAATGCAGTTTTCGTCATGGCAAAGAAAAAATCTCGTCGCGGCATCGACTTGAATTTTGTTGACCCACAATCTAGAGGCTAGCTTGCCGTGGTGAAGAGAAGACCTTGCCACGACGAACTCCTGATCTTTTTTGCTGAATTTACGGAACTGCCCTCTACTTGCTTCTTTGCTTGAATCTTCGATCTTTGTGATCCCCAATAGGAACAAACTCCAAGGGTGCTTCCAATCAGCATCAGAATTACCCCGATCTTTTGAATTTCGCTCGATTCTGGGTCCAAAAACTCATTTTTGCTTGGTTTTGCTCCAACTGCACGTTTTGGCCTGAAACGTAAAATATGCATAATTAAGTAATAATTCAGGCACAAAACTCGTAAGAAGTATATGAAATCCTACAAAAATCATAAAGAAAATAGTATAATCCTAGGATTATCAAGTACTTTATGAATTCTTAAATTTATGAATGAACTTCCTATAAGTCATTCGTGGTCCACTTTATTTTTTTACATTTAACTCTATGTGCACCGAAATATAATATATAAATTGTATATGTCAAAATATCCAAAAATAAGGTTTGAGGTACAAACATAAAAGCTAACTTATACATCAAATGAACTAATTAGCCTCATTCAATCCACATGATCCTTAAATTCTTTAACCGACAATCTTTTGGTCATGGGATTAGTGACCATTAATTCACTACCGATGTGTTGGATATATACCTTTTGCTCTTTAACATGAGCTCTAACTGACGGATACTTTATATCAATATGTTTGCTATGGCTATTACTTTTGTTTTTCCCTGAGAAGAAAATGGCAGCCGAGTTATCACAATAAATCTTTAATGGCCTTGCAATGGAGTTGATAACTCTTAATCCGAATATAAAATTTCTCAACCATAAAGCTTGTGATGTAGCCTCATAGCATGCAATAAATTCTGTTTCCATTGTGGATGTTGCAACTATACTTTGCTTAGTGTTTTTCCAAGATATAACACCACCGCCAAGAATAAATATATATCCAAAAGTAGACTTTTTAGAATCCTTACATCCACCAAAATCATAGTTTGTATACCCAATCACCTCCAAATGATCAGTGCATCTGTATGTAAGCATATAATTCTTAGTTCCTTGTAGATAACGCATAACTTTCTTGACAGTTTTCTAGTGTTTAAGGCCTGGATTACTTTGATATCCACTGAACATTCCTGCTACATACCTTATGTCAGGCCTAGTACAAACCTGAGTATACATGAGTTTCCCCATGGCTAAAGCATAAGGTATTCAATATGTCCAAATGTTGCTATGGGCAGATGTTTGCTTGCAATTCCACACTTCCCTTACCCAACTTTCAGTTCAGTTACTTGCTTTAGGGCAATCCTTTTGCCTAGGTTCTATATAGGTATGCTATAAGTAGTTAACAGAATGCAATGCCTCCTTTCCTGCTTGCAGGACCAAGATTAGGCCTCATTGTTATTAACATGCAGGGAATTATATCAAACTACTTCAGATTGATGAAAAAGGGTATCACTCATATCTCCAATGCAGCACTTGAAACTGAAAACATTAGGAGTAGAGGCATCTACCAACAATGGAAACAATTAGTGAAAGTTAGCCGAAAAAGATGCAAATCAAAGCATAACAATTCTAGAGAATATATTGTATTTTGAAACATCTAAATTCGAAACTCACGTGCCATATAGGGAAGTCCTTCACATACCAACATAACAGAAAAAAACTTGCAACAATCATGGCACTTTTCCCCAAAAAGAAAGATTCAAAGGAATAAATTACACAACTATGATTCTAGCATTTGTAAGGAAGAAGCCCAAGCGCAATATGTAATATACTAAATTTTTTCTTCAGTCATAAGGGGTGAGCATGGGTAAAGGGTAAAACCAGAACCGGTAGGTACCCACTTGTTGGTTCTGGTTTTGGAAAATTGGAACCGGGAATTCCCGAGTCCGGTTTCATTTCCTATAGTGCTGGAACTGGGAATTGGAATCGAAACCGAGGTTCGGGTACTCGAGTAGGAACTGGGACTAAATTTTAATTTTTGTAAACTATTGGAAGTATATTTGTAATTTTCTTGGAGTGTATTTGTTATTTTTCAAAAAGTAGGGGGTAATTAAAATTTGCCCTGGTACCCAGAACCGAAACCAAAACCAGAACCTATGTTCTAGGTTTCGGTTCCGAGTTTCTAGAACTAAAATCGGCCAATTCTAATTCCTTCAAAAAATGCAGGGTGCCTGAACCGATCACCCTTAGTCATACCAACTAGAAATGAACTATATGATAGCAGCTCAAAGGAAAAGTATTCGTTAAGCAAAATACTATCAAATCTCTAAAGCCATAAGAAGTAAATTCAGAACATTTTGAAACCAAAATTTCCACTATTTTTACCTTGTATCTATAATTTGATGTAGAGAAGTAATTTCAGAAGCTTGGCGCAGAACTCAAAAGCAATTTGACAATCAACTTCTAGAATCCAACGAATCAATCACAAGAGGTTAACAAAATGACAGAATCAATTCAAAATAAAAAGTAATCAAAGTACACAAAATTGTAGAATCAATTAAAAAAACAAGTTAGCTTCCTCAAGCCATCATGAAAAAGCCGACCATCGCTGATTGAAGAAATCATTAAGATTTTTAATCAATTGAAATGAACTAGGGCATAGTCTTTTTTTTTTTTTTTTGGTTATATCAAACAATTTGGATTTGACGTCGTTCGCAATAAAATGTTCTCCCTTTCAAATTTTTATTAGGTTTGAATAAGTCCCTATTGGTCCATGAAACCACAATTTAGTCCAAAACATAATTTCAATAGTCTCTTTTTCTTTTAATTACTATCAAATGAAACCTTATAATCCCTTATTTCCTAGGGAGAAAAAATTCATTTCCCATGGCAATTTAAGCGTAGGAAATAATTAAGAGTAAACTTACCGTTTTCCTATGGAGAGATTTTATCCTTGAATAAATCTCTTATTTTCTAGGGCATTACAGCCGTAGGCAATTGTTTGTAGGAAATAGGATTTTACTTGTAGTGAAATCTTGGGTGTGCTTAAGATTATATGATCCCGCAAAAGGTGTATGAAATAAACTTATAATTAAATCTAATTATTCACTAGTCATGTTCACATTAAAGAAAAGTTGGATGGCAAGCAAGCTAAAAAAAAAAAAATCAAATAAAAAAGATGTATTAAATGTAATATTTTTAGCTCTAGTGAAAAAAAAACAAAGATATTTGAGAGTTTTTTTAGTGTAATAAAGGAATTTGGTCAGGCTAGAAATTTCAAAAGTGCATAAATAATAATAAAAATCATAGAAAATAACACATAAGGAATAAAAATACTAGATTTGAAACCATAGCTTTATGGATATTTTGCTGCATCTAAAAAAGAATAAATCGTGAAAAATCATATTTATATCACAGTCGCAAGATGGGTCTGACTATAGGGGTATTTTGGGAATTTTAGACTTTTTGGCATCTAGAGGGAAAAGTAGTACTTTTCTACCCAAATGAGTAAGAAAACAAATTTTATGACTAAAATAATTTTGGGATATTTTTTATGATTATATATATTTTTTTTCATCTTAGCTGTTTGTAAAAGAACTTTCACTGTTATTAAACAAATACCCAATTTGTAAACTAATTCAAAGAGATATTTTAGCTTAATAAGCTTCCATGTATGGTCTAATACATCTGTAACCCACAAGGATTGCCGCATTGAAGGGGCTTGGGTCCACTAGCCTTCGAAACAAAGAAAGAGATACTTACCTCTGTTTTCTTTGACGTTTTGTTGTAACCTGAGCCTCAGTGTTGCAGGGAATCTTGTGAGAGAATATGTCCAAAGCCTGGGTTAGAAATAAAATTTGACATTCTATGATTAGATGGGCTTTGTAGAATAGTACGTGTCATCCTATCCTATTACTAGGTGGGCTTTGAGTTGAGCATGTCATCCTATGGTTAGGTGGGCTTACAGTAGAGTATGTCATGGGCTTTCCTATTAAGCATGCCATCCTATGTTTTGGTAGGCGTACTGTAGAATGTGTCATGGGCTTTGCTAGTAACATTTCATCTTATGGTTAGGTAGGCCTATTACTAGCTGAGCTTTGTTCAAGGTCCCGAAAGTAATCATTTGGGCATTTGTCGACTTTACCTAAGAAAGAACGTTTGGGTTTTCTGTAGAGCCTAAAAAATCGTTGTTTGGGCTTAAAGGGGGAGCCTTGAAGCTTGATTCGGCCTTGATTGTGCCATTGGGCCTCCTAGACAAAAGTGGCCATCAACAAAGCTCCATGATTATCCTTCGATGCATTCTCAGAACTTGGTGAAGAAGAGTTTATTAGAGTACAATTATATGAAAATATCACTTTTATGAAAATTTTGTAGGTTGTTTAGTTAGTAAAATGTAAAAGAGCTTTTTAGTATTAATTTATCAAAAAAGGCTTTAATGTACACAAATAAATCAAGTCAAGTTTTTAAAATAAACTCAAACCAACACTTTAAAAGTCTGTTTGGCCGAGTTTATGAAAATAAAATTTAAACAGTTACGTGTTTAGTTAAAGTACTTATAAGTGATTGATAAATAGTTTACGTGTTTGGTAAAATGTGGCTTATAAGTATATTTTATTATTAAAATGACTAAAAAATGTACTATATTATTTTATCAAATAATAAATTATATTAACTTAAATTTTTATTATAATATTATCAAAATATATTTCGATCATAATACAGTATAATTTAATTTTAGAATTAAATAAATAAATACTTTATAGATAATATTTTATTAAAAATTTATATGAATAATTTTTAGATTCTTTATACAAAATAAAATAATAAACAAACATAATGAATTATAATGATAGGAAGAAGATTTTTGCAGTAAATAGTGATAAAAGCGTGAGTTATTTGAAATATAAAAATAAGGTTATATGATAGAATTTTAAAATTAAATAGAAGTAATATTATAATATATTTTAAAGTAGCTTGTAAACAGGGTGCCTATAAGTCAAAAAAAAAAAAAAAAAGTTGATTGTCCCAACTTATTTAATAAACATGTTAATTTGATATTAGAACTTATAAATTAATTTGATTAGCTTATAAGTTCAGACAAATACCTCTTAAATAAGCTCAAAAAAAGCTTTTAAGATAAACTCAAACTTTGAGCTTCTTCCCTAAGTCGTAAAATAATTTATTTAAAATTCTATAATAATGCATTTTTGAAATATAATCTAAAACCTTAAGGAAATTTCAAAAGTAGTTATAGTTTTAAATAAATTCTTTTGGCCAGTAGACCAACTAAACAAGTTCATAAAACCTCAAAATTATACAAAGAAAAAATAACATAAATACAGATAAAATCCCCAAAATAGTAAGTTAATAAAGAAACCCAATACGTTAAATCAAGAGTAACTACGAATTAACTCCTTCCTTATCACGTACCAATATTGGTGTATTTTGAAATGTCAATAAAAAGCCAACAACCATAATTTGGTAATCTCGATCCAAAACTCAATAATTATTAAAGGGACACCCTGAAATGAATTACACAGAAAGTAGAGTTGGAAAATGAGATACTAAACATACTTTGTTAAAGGGACATCATGCTTATCTATATATAGAAACTCTAGTGTTTCATTGGGGCTACCTGCCGACTATGTGCAACCAAATCTAATGACTCTAATTCAATCATTTCTTTTCACTCTTTGGTGCAAATTTTCGTTACATAGTAGATAAGATTACAAACAAACTGTTGATATTTTTTTTCATTAATTCAATGATCATTTCGTCATCATAATCTACAAACCAACAATCTTAGTATATACTATAATAGAATTCATATACAGAATTAAATGTAATTAATGAAAACACCAAATATGATGATGGTGGTGGTGATGAATTGACTTGTCCTTATCAATCATGCCCTGAACATTACGAAACTCCTCAACATGGCAAGGAATGGTGATGGGACCTTTTTGATCAAATCCATATTCTTCTTCAGCTTCTTTTAACAACTGCATGAACAATGGATGATTTATATACATCACTGGAATAACGAACTTGTGTTGCTCCTCGCCTTCATGGCCCACCTTCACTGCTAAACATCCCTTTGGAATTTCCCTCAATTCATCTTTCTTCCAATGACCATGAGGGAAGTGAAGATGAAAATTCAGGTGGTGGTGGTGTTTGATTCCGCTTCCCATTTCGAGATTTTCTTAATATAAGAAACCCTAAAAATGGAAAAAAAAAAAATTAAAAGTGAGGTTATAAGAAAACAGGAGAAAAAGGCCAAGGATCAGGAGAAGAAATGGCGAGATTGAAGAGGGTAAGAGAGGCGTCTGTGAGAGAAGAGGGAATGTTGCTCATGATAAAAGGAAACAAGAATCAAACATAAGAAGGAAAGAAGAAAATAGGGAGATGGAGTGAGAGGTTGTTGAAGGATGGAGATTGGTATTTAAATGGGAAGATTTGGATTAGGGTTTGCTTAGTTTGCACTCAAACTCTAAAACCAAAACTTTTCTAGAGACAAATGGAAGTCGTATCTGAGTTAGGTTCGCTGACTCCGTATAACATATTGTTAATTTCACAGCTGGAAATATCTTGCAGTTTCTACACGCTAGTTGTTCGAGGTTTCTTTGACTTTAAACTTTTTGTTATTGAGTTTTAATTAAGATTAAAATGATTTTGCCATGATTTGTTCAATTTCCAGTGTGGCGGACCAAATTATACTGGGTCGACATACTTAATTAATTACACTAATCATTTAATACTCAGTCACTCAATAAATATCAAATTTTTTTTTTCTTTTTTATGATCGATAATATTTTAAGATAAGCTACAAATATATGGTAGGTGTCTCAGATTTCAAAGGGTTTGAACCCAAAAAATCATTAAAGGAAACAAATCTTCTTGACTACCAAACCAACCTTTTAAGGTTAATTAAAAAAAAAATACAGTATATATATATCACCTGCATTAAATATTATTTAATTCATTTACTTAAATAAGCTCTTGATGTCATCCGAAAGGTCTTGGAAAGTTGGAATTCAATCACTTAATCGAGAAGGCTTTTATTTATTTTATGAATGTAAAAAAAAAAAAATCTAATAATTGAAGTTTATAATAATGATTTTATATAAATATATTTTCAATATTAATTAATGGAATATCTTAACAATGTTTTTTTTTTTTTTATGTTTTATTAAATAATGAAGCTTGAAATTAAAGTTCTGTTTGCTGAACAAATTTTTATATATTTTAATTAATGTTAATGTAATAATATTAGAGTACTGTTACATATATTAACTTATTATATAAATTAATTCATACAAATTCATTGTTTAGACACTTATACTTTAACAATATTATTTATTTATGACTAAGAACAATTAGCATTCAAATTTTATTGGAGCGTGGATGACATGTGGCAAACGTATTCCCACGTCAGAAGCGATGGGGCCCATTATATATGATTCCCATCAGCCATTAGGTGTTGCTGACGGGTCAAGTCTCACGCGTATACCAATTAATCTCTATCTTCCATCAACACACGTTTATGATTTATTGTTTCTTACTTATCCTCATATTTTTTGTTTTTAAATTTATTATTATGTTATTTTTAATTTTATGCAATAATATTTAGGTATATTGGGACAAATTTTAGAAAACGATTTTTTTTTTTTTTTTTGGAATTCAGAAAAACAAGAAAACATGTTAAATATTTTTTCTAAACAACTTTTGAAAATGAAAAGCTACTTTTTAATTTTCATAAAGAAAATGGGAAAAAAGATTTTTTATTTTTTCAAAATGCTAATAACTAATTTTAATTTGATTCTGATTTTTAAAAGAAATATTTATTAATATTAAAAAAATTATATATATTTGATATAAAAAAATTTAGAGTAGGTGAAGCAACCAGATGGGTAAGTCATTTCACTACTTAGTTGTACCCAAAACATGATGAAGGAAACAAAGGTTGAAAATTGAATTGATAGGGAGAACGACTTATACATACCCAATATTTTTGAAACGATAAGTGATACCTAAAAGGTTTTGAAACGACAAATGGATACCTTCTGTCATGTTCGTAGTGATTTTTGTAGATAATAGTGAAAAGACTAAAATACCCTTGAAAGTTTATTTTTAGTTTTTATAAATTTAAAAACTTCTAAAAACCCTAGGTTTGCTAATTGACTAAATAGCCCAATATATAAAAATTTTATAAAATACAAAAAACACCCGCCACCCGCAGTGCCAGATTCCGGCCACCACCGCCGGAATTGGCCGGAAAATTATGTTACGACACAGACCCGTCAGATCTGTGTCGTAACACACCGATCTGGCCTTTTCCGGCCAGATCCGCCTCAGATCTGGCCGGAAAAGGCCAGATCTATGTCTGGCCTTTTCGGCCCGACGGCCAGATCTAGCCTTTTCCGGCCAGATCATCCACGGATCTGGCCGGAAAACGCCAGATCGACGTGTTACGACACAGATCCGATGGGTCTGGTCGTAACACAATTTTCCGGCAAGTTCTCGGTCTCGACGGCCAGATCTGGCCGCAGATCTGGTCTTTTCCGCCAGATCAGCCACGGATCTTGCCGAAAAATGAAAGATCTACGCGTTACGACACAGATCGATGGGTCTGTGTGTAACGCAATTTTCCGGCCAGATTCCGGCGGTGGTGGCCGTAATCTGGCACTGCGGGGGTGGCGGGGGTGTTTTGTTATTTATAAAATTTTATATATTGGGCTGTTTAGTCAAATTAGCAAACCTAAGGGGTTTTTTAGAAGTTTTTAAATTTATAAAAACTAAAAATTGAACTTTCAAGGGTATTTTAGTCTTCACTATTATCTAACCAAAATCACTAACAGAACATGACGGAAGGTATCATTTATCGTTTCAAAACCTTTTGGGTATCAACTTGTCGTTTCAACAAACTTTGGGTATGCAAAAGTCGTTCGGCCAAATTGATATCCTCAAAGTGATGCTTGGTTTTTAGCTTAATTAGTCAAGCTGGGCACATGGCGCAAAGTTATGTCCAGTTATTGTGGAGAGATTTATTGCAAAATTGTAGTAAAGAAAGAGAGACCAATCCTAATATTTCATTTTATAATATTTATATATTTTAATTTATCTTAGAATATTAGGAGTTGGTTTGAACTAGATCTTTAAAAGAATTGGCTTTGTTTAATAAGGTTACATCAAAACTCCACCAAATATATATATGTTTTGATATTAAATATTTCTCTTTGTTCTCCAACATCCTTTTTTAAAATTAAAAAAAAAAAAAAAAAAAAAATTAGATGTAAGGTTCCAATTGAAAAGAAACAAAGGAGTGGTGCCCTTTTAAACTCATATTTTATATGGATGCATTAAGGAAAGTGATTTCCTTTTATAAAGTCATGTTCTGGGGAGTATCACAAACCTAATGTTCTTTGATCAGTTAAACCATAATATCACAAAATTCCATACAATAAAGTGATATACCATAGAAGTCTGAAAATATGGGAATGCAATGAAATAGTTAGACAAAATTTTTAATTAAATATTATTACATAATAAAATAATTTTCCTAAAAAATAATTGACGGGTCAGAGGGGGCATATATAGCCACTGTTTGTAATTGTTTAATTTTAGTTTTACTTTTGAGTAGATTTTTCAAATATACCTATTACCCTAATTGAAGAGCCATTATATATGTCTGTGTGTGTGTTAATTAACAAGAAAAGTATGAAGAAAGACAAATTTTATTCCATATCATCGGTGAAGTGTGGGAATTTGGTTTGCTTTGGGACAAAGAAAAGGTAAAGCGAGCATTCTTATATTCTTTTCTCCAAAGGAAGGTGCCTAAGCTTTTTCTTTAATTCTCACTATTAATTTGATCCTTCACTTTACATTAAGACATTTCAACTTTATATTTTTTATTCATGGGCTTGGTCTATTGTAAGGATTAAGGAATCTTATCATTAATTTTCTTTTGATTCCTCACTACCCCTTCAAAGATTAAAGGGTCAGTATCATAAAACAATCAAGCTATGACATTTACTATTGATAGTTGGAACTTCAAACCTACACTTACTTGAGAGTATCAAATATGAAGTTTAACAGGGGTGAGCACTGTAACTCTTATTTACACTTAACCACTATTGGGTGGTTTGATGGTAAAAGAGCAAAAAGAGGTTTCGTGAGCTCTTGAATTCAAGTCTTTCCAGACACTAATAGGAATAACCGTTGGGGCTCTTAGTTGGCTGACAATTCCTAGGCTCTGGAGGATTAGTTGAAGTGAGCGCAAGTTGACTCAAACACTCCAATGATAAAAATAATAATAATAATATAAAAAAAAACCAAATTTGGAGTTAAAACAAAATTTTTGGAGTTTAATACAATATACTGTAAGCCATCCTAATTAATAAAACATAAAATTGACTGACTTGGTGGATCAAAAATTAACTACAACCTGCCAAGAACACTCGGTTTTATAATTTACTAAACATTCCACTTCAGCGTATAGAAATTGGAAATTAATTTCACTTATGGTAAGTGTGTTGAAAATCACGTTATAGAGTTGAAAATCACATCTTAAGTTAATTTAATAAGAGTAATATTTGATATACAAACTTTTTCTACAAAGTTATCCATAGAAACTGATGTGTCATAAAAAGAGTAGATACATTTTTACAAAATGTCAACTTAATAAACGCTAATTAATATAGATGATTCATGTGACTATAAAGAATTGTGTTACATCATTTTGCATACAAGAGTTTGTATATTTAGTACACTATGGGTTTTAAACTGTAAGCAGTGAATTTGATTTTCGGCAAAACATAAGTGAATATTAATATTAATTTTCATAATTTATTATCTAGGTTATATATAAACAATATCTTTATAGATCTAGCATTAAATTGAAGAGATTACAACTACCAAAATTAAAGATATCTTAATTTTAATAAACATTAATCAATACTGGCTTTCGCAATTCAATATCCCAATGCCCAATGGCTTAGTCAATGTCATCAACAAGATAGGTTTTAATCGTACAAGCGGGTTTTCAGGTGGTATTTGTTGGATTTCTTCCTCATTAAATAATGGAAAAGGATATAAGAGCACCTCTTTATTTTGAAGAGCATCTTTCATATAAATAAAGAGTATCTTTATTAATTTTTAAATATAAAAAACATAATTTTTATTCAAATCTAATAGACTTTTTAAATTTAATGAAAATACTCTTTATTTTTATAAAAGAGACTTAATGGGAGAGAGAATTAATAAATAAAATGTATAAGAACTTGTAGTTTATTAATTAAAATTATGATAGAGAGTAAAATTTGACTCTCTAAATGTAGAGAGTCAAACTCACTCTCTAATTTATATTTTAAAGATAAAGAGCTTGTTAAACTCTTGTTTTTATGGATAAACTCTTTATAATAAAGAGTTTAGGTCATAAAAGAGTCATTTGGAGATGCTCTAAAGAAGGTAAAGTTTAGAGTGGCAAAAATTGTGCATAAATCGTCAGTGTATCAATCTAACAAACTTCAACAATACCCTCAAAAGTTCAACATCTCCACAACTAGTTTGAACTTTCGATAACCACGCATAAGCTCATATTATATAGCCACATCTGAAACATGCACTTTATTGACATATCATATTGTTGAAATGAAGGCTTGAAACAGTGTTGTTGTGCCTTTAAGTTGTGCGATGTCGTTTCAGTGGACTGTTCGAGTGAATCCTAACCTTTGATCCAATTAAGATCCAACAATTGTGGTTCAACATTTGGTCAACGATATTTCAAGAAGTAAAGTCGCAAATTTAAGAAGAAGAGTGTTCTTCTGTTCATTGAGCAATATTCTCCGTTAGGGTTTACATTCTTGCAATCAAATATGTGTAACTGGTTGAGGCTGAGTGATTAGTGAGTTAGTCATTATATGAGAGGGGTTTTTCTCTCAAGTTCTTAGGGATTCCAAGGAGAGTTTCTATAGGTTGGGTTATGGGTGGGATTTGGTTGTATTCAAGTGATAGATCTTCATATCTGTGGCTGTAAACTCTTTTTCTAATTGATTAGTGCAACGAGCTCCTCTGATTCCAAAGCTCAACGTGGGTGTAGTCTATCCAATCTTGGATAGGTGAACCACTATAAATTCGTGTTGCCTTTCTTGCTTCTTGCTTATTTTGTGTATCTTCTTGATTGTGTGAATTAGAGATTTAGGATTATTTCATAATAGTGGTATCAGAGCTTTGGCGAGAGGTTTGGTTGATCTCTGAGCTTCCAATTTGGTCGGGAGGGTTTTTTAGGAACCTAGGGTTGGTTAACTTTTGGGGATTTTCATCTAAGTAACTCCTTAGTACTCTAGGGTTCCTAATTCTGTAATTCGAAGTACAAATTTGTTTATCTAGAACATTTCATGGAGATCTAGGGTTTCATCGGGTTTCTTGAGTCAGAAATCAAAATTCAACTTCTAGGGTTCAATTGGGGTAATTCTTGCAATATTCTTAAGCACACACCATGTCTATGACTACTAGAATGGAGATTACCCAATACGATGGGAAAACGACTTTAGTAGCTGGAAGAAGAAGATGAAACCACTACTCTTCCACAATAAGGTTGCTCTAGCATTGGAGAAGAACGCTAAGAAGTGGCCTGAAGAAAAGATGAAGAAAAAGGCAGAGATTGATGAGGAGGCATACAACATCATCATCATGAACCTCTCGAACAACATACTAAGAAAGATGGATGGCCTAGAGACTCCTCTGGCCTTGTGGGGTAAACTCGAAACTCTTTATGCTTTACAATCAGCACAAAATCTTGCTTAAAGAGTGCTTTGTTTTCTTATAAGATGGATAGTTCTAAGTCTGTTGAAGATAACCTAGTTGAGTTCTTAAAAATGACCTTAATACTTAAGGGGACTGACCAAGAACTAGGTGATACCAGCCTTACAATGATTATGTTGAATTCTTTAACTGATGATTATTTAGTTGTAAAGAATCCATTACTGTACCAAGTCTAGATTTAATCATAGCTAAACTAAAAGCTAGAGAACTAGAACTAAAAGTCCAAAAGAGAAATGGTAGCAACTTGTTTGTAAAGAGTAAAGGTGAAACCAGTCAACCTAGAAGAGGCAACCCGTACAATAATGGTTCTAGGAACCAGAAAAAGGGGAAAGGAAATAATAAGCCTGAAAGAGAAATAGGAAATGCTTCTATTGCAATAAAACTTGCCATATAAAGAAAAATTGCTTTAAGTGGATTAAAAAAAAGAAATAGGGAAATATTGAGAGTAATTTAGCTTCAACTAAAAACCATATAGAAAAGCTTAAAGTACTTACTGTGTCAAAATCTGACTGTGTACATGAATGGGTGTTAGACTCTGGTTGTTCCTTTCACATGAGCCTTAATAGAAATTGGTTTTAGGATTTTGAACCATATGAGCATGAAATAGTGTTTATGGGTAACAATAATGCATGCAGGGTTAAAGGAATTAACAGTGTTACTTTAAGGCTAACTGGTGGGAAATTGATTAAGTTGACTAAAGTTAGGTATATCCCTAAACTCAAAAGGAATTTAATCTCCTTATGGACACTAGACGAAGCTGGCTGCTGTTATAGAGCTGAAAATGTATGTTTAAATGTGTACATAAATAAAAACATAGTCCTTAAAAGAGAGAAGAAAAATGGCCTGTATATTCTCTGTGGAAATTATAACTCTGAATTGTTTAATACTGTACTTGTTTCTACTAACCTTTCTATGATAAAAAAGTGGCACCTCAGAATGGGTCACATGAGTCAAAAGGGGATGACCATCCTCAATCACCAAGGAATGTTTGGTAAGGACACTATTTCTACTTTAGATTTTTGTGAAAATTGTGTATTGCGAAAACAGCATAGGCTGAGTTTCAAAAAGGGAACTCAACTTGCCACTAAATGTCTAGAGTACCTTCACCCGGATTTCTGGGGACCTGAAAGAGTAAGGTCCCATGGAGGAAACAGTTATTTCCTATCCATAGTAGATGACTACAATAGAAAGGTTTGGGTGTACCTCCTTAAATCTAAAGACCAGGTCTTAGCTAAGTTTAAAGAGAGGAAACTGTTAGTGGAGAATCAGGCTGAACATAGAGTTAAGGCACTAAGGACCAACAATGGTTTAGAATTCTGTAGTGCTGAATTTGATAGGTGTTGTAGTGAAAATGGTATCTTGAGGCATAAGACTATCAGGAAACCCCTCAGTAAAATGGGGTTGCTGAGAGAATGAACAGGACCTTATTGGGAAAGGTTAGGTGTTTATTATTTCCCTTTGGTTTGCCAAACACTTTTTGGGGGGAAACACTGACCATAGTAGCCTATTAGTGAATAGGAACCCTTCCACTGCTATAGATCTTAATTGTCCAGAAGAAAAATGGTCTGGTAGGAGGCTTGATTTGAGTTATCTAAGGATATTTAGGTGTGCTGCTTATGCACACATAATGGAAGGAAAACTAGAACCTATATCTACTAAATGTGTTTTTCTAGGGTACCAAGAAGGGACAAAAGGCTATAGGTTATGGGATAGAGAATCTCCAGGGGTAAAGATCATTGTGAGTAGGGATGTTGTGTTCAATGAAAGAATTTTTCCATGCAAGACTACTAACAATGGTGTAGGGACCCCTAACATTTCTAAAATAACTACAACCTCAACTGGAATTACCCAAATTGAGGTGGAGCCTACAACACAACCACCTGATCCACCCCAACCAGAAGCAGAAGAAGAACCAGAGGTTGCAACAAGACCAAATGGTCCTGACTAAGAAGAAGAAAATGAAACAGAAGAGTTGACTGAACCTCGACATGACCTGCAGCAATACATTACTTGCAAGGGATAGAATCAGGAGAGAGGTAAGACCTCCAACAAGATATTCTTATGCTGATTTGATTTAAATTGCTTTGCTTATAGATATTGAAGTGCAAAGAACTGAACTTGAAACATTTGAAGAAGCAATAAAGTCTAAGGACAAAGGCAAATGGTGGGCAGTAATGAAAGAGGAAATGCACTCACTAGAGGTAAATGGGACTTGGTCCCTTGTTTCCAAACCAGAAAATTAGAAATTGATATAATGCAAGTGGCTGTTTAAAATAAAAATGGCATCTCATACAAAGACCCCCTAGGTATAAAGCTAGATTAGTAGCCAAAAGGTACACCCAAAGAGAAGGCATAGACTTCAATGAAGTCTTCTCCCCTGTAGTAAAGTATAAGACCATCAGAATGATGCTCTCTGTAGTTGCCCACCACAACTTAGAATTAGAGCAGTTAGATGTAACTACAGTCTTCTTGCATGGTAATCTAGAAGAACAAATGTTCATGTGCCTAGAGGTGGAACAAATGGACCGAGTTAGGCGGGTCAACCCTAACCTGGCCCGCATCAATCCGGGTTCAACTCGGCCCGCGTATACCCTACTGGGTGGGCTGGGCCTTCATAGGCAAACCCGGCGACCCAACGGGTTATATATATATATATATATATATATATATATATTAAAAAATCCGTCCAACCCGCTAGGTTGGGGCTTTTCAACCAGACGGGTTGGCCATTGGCAGCCCAACGACCAACCTACCAGGCTGGACAAAAAATTATATTAATTTTTTTTTGCAAATACCCATTTTACCTTTGAAATATAACCGTTTTATAATAGTTGGAGGGGTCTTTTTGGTCATTTTCTTTTCCCATTTTTTTCCTATGAATAGGGTCTAAACTCTCATATGTTCTCACATCCCAAATTCTCTCATTCTCTAATTTTCTCTATTGAAATCTCTCAATTTGTTGTCAATTTGGTTTCATTTTAATTTTTATTAGTTTTTGCAATTTTCAATTCATATTTCCAAATTCCAATTCCAATTCCAATTCTCTTTCTTTAATTCTTTATTTCTTTTATATCCATTTTTTTTTTTTTTAACTAGAATGGATAGATATTTTGATCTCATCAATTTCGATGATGAAGGAAATTATCCTAGTCCCCCTGAATTTACTAACGTAAGTGTAGTAGATTAAAATAGTCTCGCTATCTCATTCTTAGAATCCGATACACCTCATAATATTCCCCCCCTTTCTTCCCATGCTGCTACAGTTCTCGGTGGTTCTAGAAGTCGTCCTTGTAATCGTCGTCCTTGTCCAAGTCCATCTCAAGCAAAAGCGGGTTGATAAACTGCGGTTGAAACCAATGACAGGCACACATCGGATGTTTGGGTGCATTTTGATAAGTTTTACGAGACAGAAAATGGAGTTCAAGTGAAGAAAGCAAGATGCAAGTATTGTGGAAATATTTATAAAGCTGATGTAGGTAATGACACTAGTACTTTAAAAAGGCATGCTAATAAACACATTACTCAACATGGAAATAGAGAAACCAATCAAACTCAAATAACTAATATGGGTACTACTTGACGTTATAATTCTGATGTATATAAGGAACAATTAACTTTATATATTGTTGCAACTGATCAGCCTATTAATATGGCTGAAGGTAAATATTTTGAAAGATTTATTAAAAAATCATTTTTCCAGAATTTAAAAGTTATTCTAAAACTGCAACTAGAAATGATTTAAGAAAATTGTTTGGGAAAATGAAATTAGAATTAAAAAAAAAAATAAATAGTTATCATGTTAGTTGGCTCTAACCGCCAATATTTGGAGTGGTAGAGCTAAACAAGATTATATTTGTGTGACTAGTCATTATTTTGGTAACGAATGTAAATTAAATAAATCTTTATTGGGATTTAGATTAATGGATGTGGATCATAATGGTCAACAAATTTATAATAAAATTATTGAAGTTTTAGAAGATTATGATGTTGTTCACAAAGTGATAAGTTTAACTTTAGATAATGCAAGTGCTAATAGTAGAGCTATAGATTTTTTTTAAATAAATTTTCCTTTTTATGACAATTTGAAGTTTTTTCACCAATACTGTGCATGTCACATTATTAATTTAATTGTGAAAAGTGGTATGAAAAAAATTATAAATAATATTGATAGAAGTAGAGACTCTTTAGCTTGGATTACTAGTAGTAATAGAAGAAATGTTAAATTTCAAGATACTTATATAAAATCAAATATGTATCCTAGAACTTTTGTATTAGACATGTCTGTTAGATGGAATAGTACTTATTTAATGCTTGATTCATGTTTACCTTATGCTAATTTAATTAGTTATTTTGTAGCAAATAATAGGGATCCTCATTATTTGGTAGACAGTGATTGACATATAGCTCAAAAATTTCATTCTTTTCTTAAATTTTTTTATCAATCCACCTTACAACTTTTTGGTGTGTATTATCCTACTAGTCCATTGGTAATACATACAATTATAAAAATTTCAGATTTATTTAAAGAAAACAGAAACAATGAAATTTTAGCGGGACCAATAGAGGCAATGGAATTAAAATTTAAAAAATATTGGAAACCCATTCATTTTCTTTATTGTTTAGCTACCATATTTGATCCTAGAATTAAATTAGTGCGTTTAGAAAATGGTTTAGACATGTTAAGTGAAAATTTATGAGACGAAGCATATGCCAATCAACTAGGAGAGATAAGAGAGTGTCTTGCAGAGGTATATTTGCAATATGAAAATAGGTATGGTAACCATCGAAGAAGCAAAATATCTGAGAAAGTAGCATCAAAAGAAACAAATGAAAACTTCGACTCCTTGAGTGCACTTGAAGAGGACCCGAACCCGAAGCAAAACCTCCTCTTCAGAAGTATCAACAACGAATGTACTATCCTCCATACAGCTACGAGTAATGAGCTTCACCAATATTTGGGAACCTCCAACGTGCTACTAGCAGATCCACAACAAAGAAGCAACCTTGATGTCTTAGAATATTGGAAAACTAGAAAATGTATTTTTCCGATATTATCAAGACTTGCCTTAGATGTTTTCTCAGTTCCTATCTCAACCTTCTCATTTGAACAAATATTTGGTGCAAGTGGAAGAATTTTAAATGAAAGGAGGACTAAACTTTCACAAAAAATGATTGAAGTCCTCACATGTCTTTGAGATTGGGAACGGTCGTGCCATCAGGATTAATACGAGGTTGTTGAAGATACTTTAATAGAATCATTTCAATTTTGTAATATAGATGACACAGATGAGGGAGGTCCTAGTCAACCCCCAAATTAGTTGTTTTGTAAATTGTAACTTTGTAATTTGTAAATTAATTGTCAATTATTGTGCTCTTTTTTCCTTACCAAGCTTTTGTCCCAATTGGGTTTTTCTTGGTAAGGTTTTTAACAAGGCAATAATTGTTGTAATTTCTTATTTTTTATTTTATTTTATTTTTTAATAAATGAATAAATCTATTTTTTCTTATATTACAATTTAATTGTATTAAAATTGAATTAATATTTGAAATGTTAACAAAAAAAAATTAATTTAATTGAATTATTGATATTTGAAAAGTTAGCTAAAAAAATTTACACAAAAGATTTAAAAAAAAAAAATACAGTCGGGTTAGGGTTGGCGGGTCGGGTTGGTGGGGGGCCGGGTTAGGCCTGGCCCGCCATTTTGCTTAACCCGACCCCCCACCATGTATGCCTATTACACAAACCATTGTATGGCCTAACCATGTATGCCTATTACACAAATCATTGTATGACCTCAAACAGTCCCCTAGGCCATGGTACAAAAGATTTGACTTGTTTGTGGTGAGCATAGGATTTACAAGAAGCAAATATGATAGTTGTTTCTATTTCTCATTGAGTGATGACATGCTTATAGACTTACCGCTTTATGTTGATGATATGTTATTAGTAAGTAAGTCTAAGTCTAAAATACTTGAACTAAAGGGTAAACTCAGTTCTGAATTTAGCATGAAGGACTTAGGAAATGCTAAGAAGATTTTAGGTATGGTTATAAATAGAGATAGAAGAAATTATGCATTAAAAATCCATCAGCACTCATTTGCAGAAACTAGTGACTAAGTTTGGGATGTTAGGGTCAAAGCTGGTTTCTATGCCACTAGCCAGCCACTTTATGTTGAGTAGAGCCCAATGTCTCAAGACTGAGTTTGAAATGATTAAAAAAGGAGTATGTACCATGCTCAAATGTGATAGGGTTTCTCATGTATGCAATGATAAGTACTAAGCTTGATTTATCCTTTGCTATATCCATGTTAAGTAGATTTATGTCTAATCTAGGGGCTAAACATTGGTCTGTTTTGAAATGGATGATAAAATACATTAACAGTGCCCTTTGTGTTGGATTAGAATACTATAAAAGGAGTGTTTCACTTGATCTGGTTGGTTTTGTAGATTCTGACTTTGTAGGTGATAGAGACACAAGGAAATCAACCACCTCCTACTACTTTACTCTTGTAGGCAACTACATAAGTTGGAAGTCTCAACTGCAACCTATTGTGACTCTCTCATCGACTGAAGCGGAGTATGTAGTAGTTGCGAACGTGTTTAAGGAGGCATTGTGGTTGAAAGGAATTCTATCAGAGGCAAATCTGACAGATGGGAAGGTGACTATTTACTCAGACAACCAGAGTGCAATCAATTTTAGTAAACAACCCAGTCTACCATGGGAGAACTAAGCATGTGGATGTACGATTTCACTTTGTTAAATTGGTTTCATCTAGTGTGACTGACTTGAAGAAAATTGCTACAAAAGACAACCTAGTAGACATGGGTACTAAGGTAGTTACTGCTGCCAAGTTCAAGCACTACTTGAACTTGTTGTTTGTAACTTGGGTTGGAGTATTAGAGCCATGAGGGAATTTGATGTGAGTGAGCTGCACTAGTTAAGTTTTGGTAGGATGGTTGTTTTAGGTCTTCAAGGTGGAGATTGTTGAAATGAAGGCTTGAAATGATGTCGTTGTGCCTTTAAGTTGTGCGATGTTGTTTCAGTGGACTACTGGAGTGAATCTTGACCTTTGATCCAATTCAGATCCAACGATTGTGGTTCAACATGTGGTCAACGGTATTTAAAAGTTGCAAATTTAAGAAGAAAAGTATTCTTCGTGTTCATTGAGCAATATTCTCTGTTAGGGTTTACATTCTTGCAATCGAATCTATGTAACTGGTTGAGGTTGAGTGATTAGTGAGTTAGTCATTCTATGAGAGGGGTTTTTCTCTCAAGTTCTTACGGATTCTAGGGAGAGTTTCTCACGGGTGGGATTTGGTTGTATTCAAGTGATAAATCTTCAGATATGTGGTTGTAAACTCTTGTTCTGATTGATTAGTGCAGCAAGCTCCTCTGATTTTAGAGCTCAATGTGGATGTAGTCTATCCAATCTTGGATAGGTGAACCATGGTAAATTCGTGTTGTATTGTATTCTCTATGAAATTCTAGCTCTTTTCACTCCTTACAATTTTAACTAATTTTGAGTGAAAAGACTATTTTACCCTTAATACAAGTTTAAGGCATTTTTTTCATATTCTCTTAAAATAATTCTAACAAAAATTAATTAAGGGTTATAAAACATAATTTAAATCATGTACCTCCATGTTGGGCGCTACATGTTGTCTTTCTTGCTTCTTGATTGTGTGAATTAGAGATTTAGGATTATTTCATAACACATACTATCATATTTTAAGTTCATTTCATGATGCAACGGAATTTGGATAAGCACCAGATATGCTTTAACATAACGATTTGAATTCATAAACACATTTGAATCTATGAACAATGACTTTCAAATCTAAGATAGGGTTCTTGAATCCATAAGAAAACATGTCGAATTCACAACAAAAGCTTTCCAAAAGAAAATTTAATTAACTAGAAGTCTTTATATTTTGAATATAAAATGCTATTTATTTATAATAAACTAATCCTAATTAGTACTACCAGAACAAGGAGTTAGAATGAACTAAGAAAATCCTAGTACTACTATTAAAGCAAGAAATCATAAAATAAGAAAACAAAATTAACTAAAACAAACCTTTCGAATTTAACTAAAATCTTGAAACAACTAATTATCAAAATATAAAATCATAATTAAATTAAAAATTCAAATACAAAGAAGGAAATAATATAAAATCCTAATTTAGAAAAAAAAAAATTGTCATTGAGTTTGGAAATTTGCGGATGACACTTTTAAGAACGAATATATTTTGTCATCAATCTTCCTTGCAAAATTTTCAAGCACCTTTTAATATTAACTTCTAATTGCTTTACCTCAACTTGAATGTATTTTCCTTTTTTAATGTACTCTTCTTGCTCAACCTTCGCTTCTTGGACAACTTAAATCTCATCTTTCATTTTTACCATCTCAATTTCACTTGATTTAGGAATTGCTTCCAGTGTCTTTCATTTATCCACGAGTGGTGAGGTAAGAACATCTTAAGGTGGAGAATGATTAAATATTTTTACTTCAAGATATTGAATCTTTTTTGAACTTGTATGTTGATTTGGTTCCACCTCCTTTATCATGATTAGCTCACGCTATTCATAAACCAATGAATGGTATTTTAGTGGTATGCACAAGCTTCTAAGAGTAATGTTATAATGGAAGGATTTGGAAACTAAACAGAACAAATTGAATAGATTTAACTAAGAAACAAATATATTCCTTTTCTTCTTTTCTTTCCTTTCCCTTCCCTTCCCTTCTTTTCTTTTCTTCCTCTCTTTTCTCTTCCTTCCTCTCTTTTCTCTTCCTTCTTTTTCATTTCTTATATCTTCCCTTCTTCCCTTCTTCCCTTCTCCTTTTTTATATTCTCCCTATTTCTGCTGAATCTCCCACCTTTTTTTTTTCTTCATTTTGATCTTCATTTCTTTTTTGCTTCTTCTGTTTTATTGGTTTTGGGCCACGGTTCATGTGTTTGTGCAATTTAAAACTATTACGCTATGTCTTACAGGCTTACCTTTGAGAGCGTCGCGGGTTTACATTAGAAAATGTCATGGACTTACCTTTGAGAATATTGTAGGCTTACATTAAAGAACAACATGGGCTTGCATTGGAGAATGTCATGTGCTTACCTTTGAGAGTGATGGTTTTCTTGTCTTTTTCGGTATCCTTCAACGTCATGTCGTAGGTTGTGTACTTGCCAACTATTCAAAATACTAGCTTATTATGATGTTATCTATATCCACCCTTAAAAGACCAAGATTCAACCTATTTCTACAGGATATAATACTGTAATATCACGAGACGCTCTTGTCATGCTTGGCACCATCATTAATTGTCCCAACCCACCCCTTGGTTGGCTTAAGAGCCTACATGGCTGATTACAATCTATGCCTACTATTATACGACTTTGCCTCAACTGAGCACTTATCATATAGATAAAAGAATATGAAATTTGTCTCGGTTCCCACTAGAATCCCAATGAAATGTCTAACTTCTTCCACTATGTTAAATATGTCAATGTCGGAGGACTCTCTATTAACCTAAGCATCTTTTCTGCCCACCTGTTAGATAGGTAAACTTAGGAAGTTCAAGTATAATTCACCTTCACCCTTGTACATACATATTCGGGACCCATGAGGATGTGACTAACTTTGAGACCAAGGTCATGGACTAAAAAAATTGTGACAAATAAGAGATGTTAATTTATGACAAATTTAGCGATCCATATATCCAACCTTAGGGATTCTAATAAAATTCTCCCTTCATTTGAATTTAAATTCTTTGATATATCAAATACACTAGTAGATTTGATTTTGCTATGGCTCAAGATAAATACAATTACCCCTAATGAATTCATTTTTAATTACATAATTAGTAAAAAAAAAAAAATTCTTACACTTCCTTACAAAAAATGCAATAATCATTTCAAAAATGAATTACGTTTTTAATTGTAAACTTCAAAATCCAATGAAAATAATTAATGACCCTTCTGAGTACTAGTAAATCGAATTGACTCAATATTCAGGAATTGATTGATTAGGATTGCGATTAATTAAGATAATAAAAATCAAACCACTCAACACAAATTTACAAAATTACGTTGGTTCCAAGAGAATCAATTATTTCTTTCCCCAGTATACGCCCCTATATATATATATATATATATATATAATACTTATATACAAGTGACCAAAAGCAAAATGTGGACAAATTGCAAATCTTCTAATTATTTGTGTAGAAAATATGTACGACAATTAACAACCAAAAGAAACTAATCAATAAAAAATGGATTTGTACTAAAACCAAAATCTTACAAATCCTAATTATAGAGCTAGGGCAAACAGATGTATTAGAATTAATTTATATGAATTAACAACAAATCACACCTTCCTTCTAGCCATGATATTATAGACTCTCTTCCTTGTTGGAATCCTCCATGGTCACCGAATGAGTAATATTCCACCGGTAACTGTCTCCTCTAACGGCCAACGAGTCGATGATAGGTATAATTACCAAAATGACCTCCCCAACCACAGCACAGGCAAATGTGCTAAGAAATACGAGGAATGCAACCGCACCAAAAGCACCCTCTTTTGGTTCCCATAAGACGCTCAAACCGAGAAATAAAACTTGCAGACCTATGGAGGCGAGGACGGTGAACGCTAGAATGCGAATTCGGACCCTTAAAGTTTTATTAATGACGAGGGAGATAACACTCCAACATGAAAACATAAAATATAAACAGTAAACAATTCCAAAAGCACCAAATAATGCGGTACTAAACAAAGGGAATGCACATAACACCGTATTCCCACCGAGACCATCCTTCACAATCGTGGAAGTTACCAAAAAGATGTTGGGTAATAACCCTACCGCTAATCGTTGAAAGAAGACAAATAAAAACTGCACCAAAGATATAGGAAGACATGTTGCCAAGAGAAAGGCAAATGCCCAAGAACCACGAGGAGTTTTCTGTTTGATTGAAACGTGAAGGAGAAAAAGTAAAGTCACTAGAAAACCAGGCTCCAACAACCCCAATGAAAGAACAAGATGAATTTTGCAAAGATTGTCTTGTTGGCTTAGGGTTAGGCTTGTAATAAAAGGATAAATGTATCCAATACGAAAGAATGGTATACGGAGGAGTTCGTTGAGAGTCCAAAATATGATGAAGATGACAAGGAGTAATCGGACGGTCCAAAAAGCGTTAAATCTATCCAAATAATTATCGTTAGAGCTTTGTGTTTTGAAACGAAGATAGAATATTAAACAAAGAGATAATAAAGAGAAAAGGAGTAGAAGGATGATTAAAGAAAGGGTGGCAAGATCAATGGCGAAGTTAAGATATAACAAAGAAGAAAGGTTGATCATCGCACGAAATGCTACAACAAATGGTTTTGAGGATGATAATAATAACGATTGATAATGAGGTGGTGGTGAAAATACACGGCATTTTAATCAAAATATTCTCTTCAATTTGGTTGTCAATTGGAATTGAAATGGTATGGAAACTAATATCATTGGAGAGAAGATCAGAAGGGTAAGGGGATTTTCCCTCCCCTTAATCCCAACCGGCGGGAAACTCTTTTTTCTTTCTCGGAGAGAAAAGCCCAAGAAAGAGAAAGAAAATATGGGTAGGCTTGTGAGATGGGTGCTTTGTTTTCGGGATTGAACGGTTGCGTTAGTTATGATTTTGGGACATACACATGGATATGAATATAAATTGTTTATTTATATTACAAGTGTCTGTTTAGAATAGAATTAATTTTGGAGTTTTAACAAAATCATTGTGGTATCCAGTCTGTGTATGCCATGCCATCTCTTCCCACACAACATATTTATTAAAAATTCAAATATAAATTACCTATCTTGTAGACTTGCAGTTTCTTTTTTCTTAATTTTTTTTTAATAATGAACAGTTTTGTGTGTTTATTTTTAGGAGGTTATTTCATCACTTTCATAAACCAAAAAAAAAATAAAATAAAAAATCATTAATTTTAAAACCCTATAAAGCCACTTACTGTTATCAAATCGGCTAAAGTTAACAGAGATTATAATTAAGGTATTTTTGTAACTTCAAAATATTGGATAAATAAGTCCACCATTAAATATTAGTAACTCAATTAATAAATGCGTCAAAAAACTAAAAAAAAATAAATTAAATAAATTAAATTAAATTTTGCTAGCCAGAGGCAATGCGGCTGAAGGTACATTCCATGTTTATCCAACTATTACAGAGAAAATAACAATTTTGTCTATAAGATTTGGCTTTAAAATATTTTAGTCCTATAAATTTTTTTTTTAATGACGTTTTGGTTCTTGTTACTAGGGGTGTTCGGTTCCGGGTACCCTACATTTTTTGAAAGAACTGGAACCAACAGTTCCGGTTCCTAGGTACCCAGAACCAGAACCTATAACAACGGTTCTGGTTCTGGTTCTAGGTACCTTGTAAAATTCATGACCCCCCAAAAATTTTTAAAATGGTAAAAAAACCCTTAAAAACTTACAAATACCACCCCACCTGACACTTGTTAACAAAAATAAAATTACAAATTATAAATTCAAAATTACAAACTCCATTATTTTATAAAGGTAGATTCTCAAAAGTCAAACCAACTTACTTTAAATATTATGAAATATAAATATAAATGTATTCAAATTATTTTTTCTACAAAAGTTTTTATTAACCCCTCTAATCTTTAATTTTAGTTTATATTAGTCTCGGTTCCTGGTTCTGGTTCCTAACTATAGGAACCAGAATCGGAACCGCACAGTAACGGTTCTAAAAATTTGGAACCGAAACCTATCTGTTGGTAGTTGGTTCTTGGTAGGAACCGGAATCAAACCCCGGGTACCCGCCGATTTCGGTTCCAACCGGTTCTTTTGAACACCCCTACTTGTTACTAGGAAACCTTAAGGACCAAAACGCTGCTAATTTTTTTATATAAGATTAAACTTACCTTTGTCAAACCTCAGGCTGCCTACTAAGCATAAACAGTGTCCAGCTCCTAGGAAGGAAGTAGACCGTTATTGGTCTTTTTTTTTTTTTTTTTTTTTTTTTTTTTTTATAATTTAAAAAAAAAAAATACCTTTATTTGTTTGCATCGTTTTTAACAGAAAATAAAATTTGTATTTTACAGGGTATTATTATGAAAAGTAAACGACTTTTTTCCACCCAAGGTTTGCCTTAATGACACTTTTTTATCCAAAAAGTTTCAAAATACCACTTTTTCACCCCACGTTTATATTTTGTTAGTATTCAAAATACACTTCACTTTATGAATTGGCATTCAGTGAGTTACTACAAGCTAAGGTAAGAGGGATTTTGTAGAGTGGAGGACGGTAGATCAAATGGTGGTGACTGATTGAATATTCGTCATCGGAATTAGCTAGAAATCAACTAAGAACATGAAGTCCTAGCTTTGCAGTGGCTAAACATTGGCGAGAAATCAAATGTCGGAGTGAGGGATTTTATAGAGAGGAGACCAAAAGTTTAAATGATAGTGATAGAGAGAACTTTCGCCATTATAATCCGTCAAAATCAGCTTTGAATAGTAACAAAATATTAACCTTGGGAGGGAAAATTGTATTTTCAAACTTTTTGGGTGGAAAAGTGTCATTAAGGCAAACATTGGATGGGAAAAAGTTGTTTACTCTTATTATGAATTTAATACCCTGTAAAATACAAATATGAACTAATTTGTTAAATTTGACTATAATTTAACCATAATTTATAAATAAAGCATAATTATGAAGGAGAATATAAGTTCTTTAATTTAATCAAATGAAAGCATAGGAACATAACAAAAATACATGCAACCAATAAATCAAACAATTTCTTCTTCAAGCATCTCCAAATCCAGCCACCTACGACAATAAAAATATCAAAGTTAATTATGACCACCAATTAAGATAAAATTAAATAATAGGATATAAGACATCTCTCACCATTCTAGACAATAGTATTTACTTTCTATTAGACTTCTACCAACTTAATATATCAAAATCTTCCATTAGACTCTTCTCCTTCTCTAGACTTTGATTTGTACTCATTCATAAACTCAACACAAAGTTAATAAACTCTTTCAATATGGAAAGATCCATCATCATGAAGAAACACGGTAAAAATAATACTCCACAACTTTCATCTTGTACCCAGAATCTAATATACCATGAAGCAATTTCTAATATTTTTCAAAATTCAATCATATTTGATATCATCCTTTTTTTTTTTTTTTTACATCATAATTAGAATACAACCATTCATACAATGAAACCTAATCTCACACACATGAACATAAAACAAACTGGTTGTCGGACCCAAAAAACAACTCAACAATTTCATAAAGCCGTTTCAAATTTTCTTCCAATCTTTTTCTAGAGGTAAACACCAATATTGAGGTTTGCGATTCTTCAAGCAAATGAAAACTGTAAGAACCTGGATTGGAAGTGGCAAGAGTAGCAACTTGGTTGAAGAGAATGCTGAAGAGAAATAATAATAGAGAGAAAACTATTTTGTTTGTATTGTGTTTTCATTGTACAATTGTATCAATTTATACAAGTAGAGAAATGACTTTTAAGGAAACAAATAATGTAAATAATTACAAGATCAATTACAGAAGGTAATAACTTGATTTCAGCATCCAACACCATATCAAATATTTCATTGATTATGCATCATTAATATTGGATTGTCAACACTCCCCCTCAAGCTCGTGGTTTATAGATGTCATAAACACCGAGCTTACCCAATAAAAGTGAATGTTGTCTCTGACATAATGGTTTTGTGAATATGTCTGCTAGCTGATCTGTTGTTTGGATGTGCTCCGTTTTGATTATACCTTCTTGTATTTTGTCTCTGAAAAAGTGATAATCAATTTCTATATGTTTCGTTCTCTCGAGGAAAACTGGATTGGCTGCGATGTCATTTGTTGCTTTGTTGTCACAATACAATTTTACTGGTGTTTCTATTTGTACAATTAAGTCCTTTAATAGGCTAAGGATCCATGTAATTTCGCAAGTGGTTTTGGCCATGGCTCTGTATTCTACTTCTGCTGATGAAAGTGATACTGTGGTCTACTTCTTTGTCTTCCATGAGATAAGGGATTCTCCAAGTTTAATGCAAAAACCAATGAGAGATTTTCTGGTCATTGGGCATGAACCCCAATCTAAGTCATAGTACCCAGTGATATTAAGGTTTCCTTTTCTTGGAAAGAGAAGCCCCAACCTTGGACAACCTTTTAGGTACTTTAGAACTTTCAGTGCTGCATCCATATGTGATTGTTTAAGGGCATGCATGAACTGATTGAGAATTTTTACAACATAGCTAATGTCTGGATAGGTCATCGTTAGATATATGAGCCTTCCAACCAGCTGTTGATACTTGGAGTTATCTTCTAATAAAGGATCCATCTTAGGACTATGATTCTTTTCATCGTATTCCTGTGTGGTAAGTTTGGCATTCTGTTTTAGAAGAATGATGCTTGGTTTGCATGCTGCTAATCCTGAATCTGATATGAGTTCTAGCACATATTTCCATTGGCTGAGAGATATTCCTTATGGGGAATGAGCAATTTCAATTCCTAGGAACTATTTTGGTGCCCCTAAATCCTTGATATGGAAGGTCTTGTGAAGATACTCTTTCAACTCTCTGATTACGTCTTCATCATTTCTTGTAATGAGGATGTCGTCAACATATACAATAAGACTGAGAAAGGACTCACCTTGATGCTTGGAAAATAGGGCATAATCATGTTTGGACTGGGAAAAACCAATGGAAGTGAGACTTTTTTTAAATTTTGCATTCCATTGTCTTGATGCTTGCTTTAGCCCATACAGAGATTTTCTCAATTGACATACAAGATTCTGCCCTTGATTGTGAAGTCCGGGTGGAAGGTCCATGTAGATTTTCTCATCAAGATCCCTATGAAGGAAAGCATTGTGGATGTCCATCTGTTGGAGTTGCCAATCATGGTGAGAAGCAATAGAGAGGGAAACTCGAATAGTAACGTGCTTGGCTACTAGAAGAAGGTTTCCTGATAGTCAAAGCCTTCTCGTTGAGTGAAGCCTTTGGCAACAAGGCAAGTTTTGTACCGTTCAATGGAGCCATCAACACGATGCTTGATTTTGTGGACCCACACACACAAACCAACCAAGACCAAATCGGCCCACAAACCCAAACCAGCCCACAAACCCAAACCAGCCCAAATCCATTTCCATTCGGGTTTACGGGTTTTGGCCAAACCCGTACCCGTTCCAGTTTCAGATAATGCAACCAAATCATCGTCGGCCGAAGCTTGGTGATGCCCTCAACTCTTCACCATCCGATGGACTAGAGTTGGTTCTAGTTAAGCAAGTTCTCACTAGATCTGAGAACTATGCAATGTGGGCTCGCAATTTTCGTCGTGCTCTCATTACCAAAGATAAAGATGGTTTCATCAACGAAACCGTAGAATAACCAATAGATTCGTTTCTCTACAAATATTGGACCTGTTGTAATATGCTTTTTCGTTCATGGATTAACAACTTCCTAACCCAGGAGGTTGCTGCTAGTTTACCCCCAATATAAATCACTGAAGAGATGTGGCGATTTGTACAAGAGATGTATGGGCAGTTAGATCTGGTGAAACTTTTCACTCTCTGGCAAAATGTAGCCGAGATCAAGCAAAACAATCAATCGGTCACTATGTATTACAATCGGTTGTCAATCGTATGGAACGAGCTCGACGCTATCATAGAACCATTGCAGGGATCACCAGAGACCTTACAATAGTTCTAGAAACCCAAGGATCAAGAGAGGATGATCCATTTTCTTCTTGGGTTGAACGAAAGCTTCCTCCTATTCAAAACGTAGATGCTCACAAAGACATCGCTGCCATCCCTTCGTTGACTATACAAGCTTGCCATCCAAGATGAAAGCCAGCGATCCGCCTCCATGGAATCACCATGGCTGGGTGATTCCCTAGCCCTTGTCGCTGAAAAGAAAGAAAATAAAATAGGTGAAGGGAGGCTAGGGTTTGCAAATGAAAAAAATAAGAGTGTTTTATACAACGGTTTTAATGGCCAGGATGACTTTCACTAACGGGATACTCTTGTTTCGGAGCTCTTTAACCTTTCTATCCAATATCTGTACTGGACGCTCCTTATAAACGAGATTCTCTTCTAAGTCCACTTCTTCTATTTTCAGTACATGGGAGGAATCGCTGACATACTTTCGAAGCATTGAGATATTGAACACATTATGAACCTTATCCATACTAGGTGGTAGTGCCAATTTATAAGCTACATTTCCCACTCGTTGTAACACTTCAAATGGCCCAATGTATCTCGATGCTAACTTTCCTTTGCCGCCAAAACACATTACCCGTTTATATGGGGAAACTTTTAGAAACACTTTATCACCCACTTCAAACTCAACATCTTTTCTCTTCAAATCTATATAACTTTTCTGTTTGTCTTGGGCTTGCTTCATTCTACTTCTGATCAACTTGATATCTTCTATCATTTTTTGAGTTATCTCCAGCCCAAGAGTTGTATTCAAGACATCTTTCTCTCCTATCTCATCCCAATGCAGTGGAGATCTACACCGTCTGCTAGATAGGGCTTCTTAATGAGCAATCTTAATTGTAGATTGATAACTGTTATTATAAGCAAACTCCACCAATGGTAACAGCTCATGCCAAGTCATTCTATGATCTATACAACACGTTCGCAGCATGTCCTCGAGTATTTGATTTGTTCTCTCAGTTTGACCATTTGTTTGAGGATGGTAAGTTGTACTAAATGCTAACCTGGTACCCAAGTTTCTCTGTAAACTGGTCCAGAAAGCCGAAAAAATAAGGAATCTCTATCTAACACTATTGTCTTGGGCACCCCATGAAGTCTAACTATCTCCTTAATGTAAATCTGAGCCAACTGATCCGAGGTAGTACTCTCTTTTACTGGAAGAAAATGGGCTAATTTAGTTAATCTGTCTACTATCACCGACATCGCGTTATATCCTTTCTGAACTCTTGGGAGGCCTGTGATAAAATCCATTGATATACTCTCCCATTTTCATTCAGGAATGCTGAGTGGTTGAAGCAACCCTAATGACCTTTGGTGTTTTGCTTTCACCTGTTGACAAACCAAACACTTAGCCACACAGTCACCAATATCTTTCCTCATACCTGGCCACCAATAACTCTTCTTTAAATCTTGATACATCTTGGTTGCTCCAGGATGAGCAGTGTATGGTGTGTCATGAGCCTCTGTAAGAATTCTCTTCTTCAACTCAGCATCTTGGGGAATGCATAAGCGATTCCTAAAACGGAGGACACCATCTAAC
This sequence comes from Pistacia vera, assembly GCF_008641045.1. Classification (NCBI taxonomy): domain Eukaryota; kingdom Viridiplantae; phylum Streptophyta; class Magnoliopsida; order Sapindales; family Anacardiaceae; genus Pistacia; species Pistacia vera. The sequence goes on along the minus strand of NW_022195994.1, from coordinate 347,119 downwards.
AGATGGAATTCTGGTATCTTGCCCTCAAGCACTTGTTGACTTATTTTCTGACACCACTCATCGGCAACTTGTTTTCCTTTAACCTCTTCCAGTAAAGTAGACTGAATTTCTAACCTGCCAATCCTTCTTGGTATCACCTCAATTTGCTCCCTGTACAATTCTTCTAATAATTCTTTCTGCATTGTGAGTCGGGACAAATAGGCTTTCCTACTCAAAGCATGAGCTACTACATTGGCTTCTCCAAGCTAATACTTAATCTCACAATCATAATCTTTAACCAGCTCTAACCATCTCCTATGTCTTATATTCATCTCCCTTTAAGTGAAAAAAATACTTCAAACTCTTATGATCGATGTAGATATTGCTCTTAGCACCATATAGGTAATGCCTCCATATCTTTAATGCAAAGACTACAACGACCAACTCTAAATCATGTGTAGGGTATCTCATCTCGTACTCTTTTCAACTGTCGAGAAGCATAAGCTATTATCCTACCCAACTGCATTAACACGACACCAAGTCCCTATAGTGATGCATCTGTATAAATATCATAATCTACACCCTCTTGTGGTAACACCAAAATGGGAGCTATGGTCAATCTTCTTTTTAACTCTTGAAAATTTTCCTCACAGGCATCCGACCATATGAAAGGAGTTCTCTGTTTGGTAAGAGCTGTAAACAGCTTAGCCAACTGGGCAAATCCTGCTACAAACCGTCGATAATAGCCTGCTAGTCCTAAGAAACTCCTAACTTCCTTTACTGTCTTCGGCTTTTGCCACTCAAGAATTGCCTTCACCTTGCTAGGATCCACTGATATACATTCCTTTGAAATAGTATGGCCTAGAAAGATAACCTAATCCAGCTAAAACTCACACTTATAAAATTTGGCAAACAACTTCTTATCTCTCAATCGTTGTACCACAAATCTTAAATGTTCCTCATGCTCCTCTCTTGACTTAGAATAAACCAGGATGTCATCAATAAACACCACTATAAATTGAACAAGACAATCAAGAAACACCCGGTTCATTAAGTCCATACAGACTGCTGGGGCATTGGTTAACCCAAAGGGCATCACCACAAACTCATAATGCCCATATCTAGTCCGAAAAACAATCTTGGCAATATCTTGCTCCGCAATTCTTACTTGATGATAACACGACCTTAAATCAATCTTTGAAAACAATGCTGCTCCTTTAAGTTGATCATATAAATCGTCTATACAAGGTAACAGGTACTTATTCTTTACTGTCACTTTATTCAACTCTCTGTAATCTATGCACATCCATAATGACCCATCTTTCTTATTTACAAATAAGATTGGGGCTCCTCTGGGAGAATGGATGGGTCATATAAAATCCTTGTCTAGGAGTTCCTGAAGATGCTTCTTCAATTCTTGAAGTTCGGTTGGAGCCATTCGGTAAAGGGTTTTAGAAATCGGTGCTGTCCCTAGTGCCAGTTCAATGCTAAATTCTACTTCTCTTTCCGGAGGTTAACCTAGTAAATCTTCTGGGAATACAACTCTAAACTCTCGAACTACTGGCACACTTTGAATCTTTGGTTGTGGGACATTACTACTTTGCACCGCATGGGCAATATACCCAGAACACCCTTTTCTTAACATCTTTCTGGCCTTCATACTGCTAATTAACATACTAAGCTAGTGGCCCTCTTCGAAACTAAACTTATCTCTGTCATCAAGATTAAATCTAGCTTTCTTCTTCTAGCAATCAATCTCTACTCCATACCTCCCTAGGAAATCCATGCCCAAAATAACATCAAAGTCGAGCATGTTAAACATGATCAAATCCACAAGTAACTCCCTTCCATGGATCACTACGGACTCCCCTGGAAGCAACTCTTGGGTTACTACACTAACATCATCCAGTAGTTCTATCTTAATCGGCTGACTCACTCTAATAGGTTTCAAACCTAATCTTTCTATCATCCCATGTGTAATAAAAAAGTGTGTAGTTCCAGAATCAATCAATGCATAAAGGGGAACTGAATGAAATAATAACTAACCGATAACTGCGAACGGGTTAGCCTCAGCTTCGCTCTGTGCCACTATAAACACCCAAGCATTGGTACCTCTGGATGCTTGTGTTGTGGGTGTAGGAGGGGCTTTACAATTTTTCATCATGTGCCTTGATTGTAGGCATCTATAACATACATTCCGGCCCAACTCTCTTAGGCACTCCCCTGGATGCGTTCTCCCACACTTCGGACATGGGGGAAACTCAATAGTCCTTGGCCTTTACTCTGCCAATCTCTTCTATTCTTTTTAGGCTGAAATCTCTTCTTATTTCTCACTTCTTTATTTCTGAAAACATCGCTTCTCTCTCTTTGTGGAGCGGAAGATGGATCACTTGATACCACTGTTGATGGACCAGTTGGGGTGAGTTTGTTCACAAATATCTCAGCTTGTAAGGCTTGCTCTAAAGCCTCGCTATAGGTCTGAGGGGGCTGGGTACCTGCCATCACATCCCGAGCTATCTCTGGTTTCAATCCATGCATAAACTTATCTCTCCTCAACTCGGGAGTGCTCACTACACCAAGCGCAAACCTTGCAAAAGAGTTAAATCTCACAGAGTACTCCTTTACTGAATTAGACCCCTGCTGCAAACTGATAAATTCTTGGGTCTTCTCATGAACCCGATCAACTGTTCTATACTTAGCCTCGAACAGTCTCCTAAACTCTCCCCAGGTCATAGAAACTATATCATGAGTATCTTCCATCAATTCCCACCAAATTCGGGTATCACTCTTAAACAAGAAGCTCGCATATCAAATATTCTCTCTATCTATCATAGGGAAAAGTGCCGTCGTACTCTCTACGGACCTAAACCACTCTTTTGCCTCTAATGGGTCCGTTGTACCCCTAAATTGTGACGACTGATGTTGACTTGGCAACCCATATATAGGCTAGATACGGTTCTGCATTGTCGGGGGTACCGACCTTTCTCTTTCTTCTCTAGCGGTCGGTACACGAACTGGAGTTTCTACTTTTTTTGGTACAACTCTTCCCTGATTCTCTACTAATACTTGTTGTATAATATTACAAATCCTCGCTTCATCGAGGGTAGGGGGAGTAGATTCTGGCAGGTTGGAAGGTTCCCTCATACTCGTTGTATTCTTACTACCTGCTCGGGTTCTACGTCTCATCTACATAACAACAACACTTTAAATCAACTCAAATAGCTTCATCTACTACTATGAGTAAGGAAAGAAATAACTTACTACGGTCAGCTACTGGTCGTCAATGCAGTGGGAGAGGCACACTATCAAATCCCAAAACCTGGTTCTGATACAAAAAATGTAATAACTCTTTCTAGCTAGTATACTATGGGAAATATAATATGAAATCACTAAATATATCATGGAAAATATAAATGTATTTAAGTACAACATAGTGGGCCCAAAACTTTCTTTACATTAACAAAAGTATCATATCCATAATCTCAAAATACAGTGGATAGTAGTGCCATTCCCCTCTGCTTCTCGACATTCCATCCGACCACTACTCACCTATTTCCTGCAAAAATATTGAAAACAACGGGGTGAGCACTAGTTGCTCAGTAAGTAAATCCGCTATGCTATTCTTCCATCTCTGTTGCTCATATTCTGAATTTCTTTCCTTACATCACACTTCTCTATTCTCTCTATTTTTTCTCTGTTCTAATCTCACTTTTCACTACTCATGATAGTTGGCATGGTATCATGCTTAAGTATGATGCAAATGCACAAATGCATAAGATATGCATTTTCTTTCTCTTTTCTTTCTATGTTTCTTTCTTTCTTTCCTTGTATTTCTCTTCTTTCTTTTCTCTTTCTATTCTTTTCTTTCTTTCTTATTCTTTTCTTTCTATTCTTATTCATTGCTGATCGAACTCGGTTGAGGCATGGATTCGAAACCCTGGCCGTGTGAGTGAGTATAGTCCTCATCTACATAGACTTCTTACAGACTGTACAAATTCTTCTTCTTCTTAGGCCGCTCACTAAAGGCGGCATGCATGTAGGTATATTCTTTTAGGTATAGTCCTCATCCACATGCACTCTTACGAATTGTACAAATTCTTCTTCTTATTCTTAGGCCGCTCACTGAAGGCGGCGTGCATGTGGGAATATTCTTCTTCTTATCACTTACGGGTTCCCCGTCGCAACAACCTTCTTTTCTCTCATCTTTCTTTTAGAAATTAGTGTTCAAGCACTGTCTTTCTTTCTCTTTATTCTTTAGTGTGCTTATATGCATGTATGCATGTAGATGGACTTTCTTATTATTCTTTCTCAATTTAAATGATTAAATGCAAGAATGCAATATGGCATGTAAACATGTCATTCTCTACTATCTCTTCCATCTACAAACTCTTCTCAAGATAATACACAAGCATAAGCGTATATGCACTTCACTTTGAAATTTTATCAAACAAGTGTTATGCACAAACAAGCACTAAATTAGCTACACTTCTATCTCTTTTTCTAGCTACCAAAATTTAGAGCATAATTCTCTAAAACCAACTTCAAACCTGGCTAGGAAAATACACTCCATAACTCTACTCAAATTCTTCCTTAACTCATCCAAACTTCCATCAATTTCTATAAACACAATCATCACTCCTCATGATAGAATTCTACCCATGAATCATCATCAATTCCATCATCAATTCTCAATATTCAAGCATTTAAATACATATAAGAAAATTCTCTACTCAAGTATTGCTCAAATTAAAGGCTAGGGTTGGATTTACTTACCTTGAGTTTGGGTAGTTCAACACTAGAATCTCTCATTTGGTAGACTTCCTCTTCTTCTTAAGGATGCTTAGGATTGAATATCTACCAAAATCCAACCAAAAATCCTCTAAATTGCCTTGGAAATTTGATGAAGAAATTAAGAGAATTTGGGGATGAAAGTGACGTGTGAGGGAGTAGAGAATGGTAGGGTTTTCATTCTTGAACCCTTAATATCTTATTTATTACTTATACTTTCCCATTTTGCCCTTGTACTTTCTATGAAATTCCATCTTTGTCCTTTAGTCAATTACAAAAATACCCTCATTTCCATTGCATTCTCCATGAAATTCTACTACTTTTCACTCCCCACATTTACAACTAATTGTGGGTGGAATGACATGTTGCCCTTAAGGAAGTTTTCTAGATTTTTCTCAAAAATTCCAACAAGTTCTTTACCCCGGCGAAGCTTTTTCTTTGCCTCGGCAAACCATTCCAGAGTGTACGTTGCCACGACGAAGACTGCAATTCTAAGAACTTGATTCACTTTGAAACAAGTAAAACTAAGGGCTCTAAAACATAAATAAGTTACGTACTTCAATGTGGGCATTACACATCCCAGGCCATCTAACGAACAAGATGTAGTCAACTCAGTCAAAGGGTCAATGCAGTCACCAATCAAGGAAATTCTTCTAATGGGTCATATTCAGGCATTCCCAAAATGGATCCAATGGGTTCGGTTCCTCCAGATCTGGAAAAAGAATGTATTGTGATTATTGTAAAAGGAGAAACTACAACCGAGAAACATATTGGAAGCTACACGGCCGTCCTAAATATGGAAATTCAACAACAAATAGTGTGAGTGTGCCCAACCCCACGGGATCTATTGCTCAACCAAATATGATCAAGCCTGAAAAAATTAGCCAACTCATCCATATGCTGACTCAACTACCAAACGCCAACACTTCCACCAATTATGTAGGTATTTCTTACTGTTTAAGCAATTCAATTTCCCGTGATTTATGGATTATTGATTAGGGGCTAGTAATCATATAATTTGTGACCCTAAATATTTTTAGACTCACAAAAAAGCCACTTCACCAATTTCTGTTAGAATGCCAAATGGTAATATCACCTCAACAACTCATACAGGATTTGTTCAACTCAATGAAGCCATAGTCCTTAGAAACGTCCTTTTTGTCCTTGAATTCGCTTTTAACCTAATATATGTGTCAAAATTCTACCTTGATAATAGTTGCACATTACAATTTCATACTAACATGTGCACCTTTCAGGACCATTCGACTAGCAGACAGATGGACTTGTGTAAAGGCCATTATGGCCTTTATTATTGGGAGCTCTTTTTTACTTTTCCTAGCAAAAATAAGGACAACTATTGTAATGTTTCTATTAATAATAATTCTCTTATTTTGCATCAACGATTGGGTCATAGTGCTTCCATACCTCAAATAAATTGTCCAATTTGTCCAATTGCCAAACAACCTAAGATACGTTTTCCCACTAGCACGTCCCTTACAACTTCACCGTTTGACCTCATCCATCTTGATATCTGGGGACCATATTAAGTTGCCTTCATGATGGAGCTCGATTTTTTCTAACCATTGTAGATGATTTTTCTTGAGGGACTTGGATATTTCTCATGCAACATAATTCCCAAGCTTTTAGCCACATATTAAATTTCCTTTCCATGGTCCAAAAACAGTTTCACAAAAGGGTAAAAAGGATTAGGACTAACAAAGCCTTCGATTTTTTCAATAAACAGTGCTCCTCACTATTTCTTTCCCAAGGGATCCTTCACAAGAGTTCCTGTACTTATACTCCCAAGCAAAATGGGATTGTCAAATGAAAACACCAGCATCTCCTAGAAGTAGCTAGAGCCCTCAAACACCAAGCCAAAATTCCAACCACCTTTTGGGGCTAATGTGTGATTACTGTCACCTATTTCATTAATCGCATGCCTACATGGGTTATTAGAGGTAAAACTCCTTTTGAATTGCTTTTTGGTAGGAAACCTAATAATACATATTTGAGAGTGTTTGGTTGTCTCTATTACTCAACCACTATGGGACCTCGTGATAAGTTTGCTCTTCGAGCCAGAAAATGTATTTTCATGGGATACCCCATGCTTCAGAAATGGTACCGTTTGTATTATCCATAAACTAACATTCCTTGTTATCAGAGATGTAGTTTTTCATGAAGAACAATTTCCATTCTCAAACAATGAAGCTTCATCCACTACACCACTAACTGTACCATCGGATCACCAGTCACCATCTGACACCCTTTTCACCCTGGTCCTTGTTCCCGTCCCTCAGCAACCTTCTACTCATGTTGATAGTCCACATGCTCCACCAAATCAGCATACAGATTCTACAGTTCCAAGTGACTCTCCCCAGTCCACAACCACCACAGGTCCTACTTTGGATGCTTCTACATCTCTGGATTTGGTCCCTAACATACCTTTGCCAGACACTACTCGACTACAATGATCCTTCAAGGTTTCTCGACCTCCTATATGGATAAGTGACTACATATGTTCCACTACAGAAGGTATTCTCTACCTTATTTCTAATTACGTCAGTTTTGCCCAACTCTCTCTTCGACAGTAGATCCTATATGAGCAGTATCTCTACTGATCATGAACCTTCCTCTTTTTCTGATGTCGTCCAACATAGTAATTGGCGCTAGGCCATGGAAGAAGAACTGAATGCTTTTTTCAGTGGTTTCTCACCCCTCACATTGGAAACCTATTGGTTGTAATTGGGTCTGTGTGGCTATTTGGGCTTGATTGAATTTGTGGGTTGGTTTGGTTGACCTGATCTGTCTGACTATTTTGGTTGGTTGGTTGGGTTGAGGCCCATATTGGCTCACCTAGTGTTGATGGGTTTGATTGGGTTTTTTGTGACTCCATTTGGTTTGGTTTGGTAAAGGAAGAAACCTAATCTAAGGTTTTCTGTTTTGTAGATGCGGCTAGAATAGAGACATGAGAGGTTGAGCAGCAAAAACTTTGCTAGGAGGCCTGCTCTGATACCATGTAAGAACCTAGATTGGAAGTAGCAAGAGTAGCAACTTGGTTGCAGAGAATGCCGAAGAGAAATAATAATAGAGAGAAAACTATTTTGTTTGTATTGTGTTTTCATTGTACAATTGTATCAATTTATACAAGTAGAGAAATAATTTGTAAGGAAACAAATAATGTAAATAATTACAGGATCAATTACGGAAGGTAATAACTTGATTTCAGCATCTAGCACCATATCAAATATTTGATTGTGCATCATTAATATTGGATCGTCAACAAAAACCTTCCTATATGTCAATCTTGTATGAAACATAAGATATATGGAATTCCATCTAGTTTCTTACTACTTGGAAAGTTAATTCTGTCGAAGATTGTCTTCAAAATTTTCAACTCTTTTTTGAGCTTTTGTCCAATAAGCGACACTATTACGGATCATTTCAATCCCCTCACCAATTACATCAATACCATTTTTCACTATCAAATTTAAGATATGCGTAGAACAACATATGAAACAATTTTCTTCCTAATATAAAATTATCATTAGAAAGTTTTTTTCCAAAAGTTATCTATATAACCATAAGATCATTACTACTAATGTTATAAATAGTCAAAGCAGAACCTTGCGATCGATATTCAAATTCGTAAAACATTGATATAGTATATCACAAACCTTGCAGCAATATTAAACAAGAATTACATATTCCACAAATAAACAAGAGAAAGATAAAGCATTGCCTAACCCTCCTCTGCCCTCCATGAATCACTTAAATGTGATAGAAAACTTCAAACCTTAGACTTGGAGTTTAAATCCAGCTTTCAATTCAAAATTTCTTCATCCTTGAGAATAGAGTAGAATTTAGAGCACTTGCAACAGCGACTTGCGTTAAGGAAGCGTAGAGAATTGTTAGAATGACAGCAGTCTTTGACTTGTGAGAGTTGTGTTAGAAGATTGTGGAAAGTAGATTTAGGTTAGGATATGATTCTTTTTTTTTTTTTTTTTAAAGTAATTATAAATTAAAATTAGTTTGGGTATTTCTTAATATATATTGAAGTTTAATTTTTATATTTTTGTAGTTGTTGATGCCCACTTCTGTCAAGGACGCCCTCAAGGTCCCGAAGCCACTCCAAGATCATCTTACACTCCAACAAGGCACATTAGGCTTCATATCAAGATGTCTGTTTACTTAACCCTTTTCCGTAAGATCGATTTTGGCCCAAGCCGTTTGGGTTATGGTTTATGTAGGAATATAAAAGTATCCAACAACGCTTATTAGGGTCAAGGTATTTCTTTGAATTAGGCCCATTTTAGAGCGAATAATGTTATGTGCACTAACAAAAAACTATACAACCTAAGTACTAACTGATGTGGCATACCTCTCTTATTGTCACGCCAGTTCCTCCAAAAAACTTAAAAAAAAAAAAAAATTTCAAAATTTCAATTGTTAGTACTTAGATTAGTACAATTTGGTTAGTGTACATAACATTACTCGGTTGGGGCATTCTAATTGGATACCTTACTCTTTATTCTTAATAAGCAAGGAAAAATTATTTAAAAGCCCAAGTCCAAATTATTTTCAAAATAAATTTCCAAAATTATACAAAGCCTCCCAAGGTAGTATTGTGTGTAATTACAATATTTTCCATACATATACACATAAATTTGCATATTTTCCAGGTTTTGTTTGTTAAAATCAGAAATTACGAAAATACCCCTATTTTGACAATACGTTGACTTTCAAGTTGATTTTTCAATACAAAATCGTTTTTACTGATTTTATATTTTCTAAAGTCTTAGAAAAATATAAAACAGACCAGTTTTAAATTCCATAATTTTCTGAGTTGTATTTTTGTTTTGTAAAAATATTTATTTCGTAGGAATTTACTATTTCAACCTTCAAATTCCTATTTTGTCTTAATTCTAAAAAACACACGTTTTAAATCCTTTTAAAACCGTTTTCCTTACTGTATAGAGTCATAAATTCTAATAGATTATTTTATTTTTTTTATTTATTCCTAAAATTGTTAAAAAAACCCTTTTAATGCTTTTATATTTGTTGCAAAATTGAAGTTTTAATTAATTTATTTCATTTAAGTATTTTTTTTTTAAAGCCTAAATAAATGCTACAACATTTATCTTATGATTTTAACGATTTATTAATTTATTTTAAAGTAAATCCAATTTTTTATTTAATTTAATTTTATAAAATATGATTTATCTCATAAAAACTCTTATTTATCGTATTATATATTTTTAGATGAGATAATTATTTATATTTTTTTCTAGCAATTATCTTTTTAATAATTGCTTCAAAATCCTTTTTCCTAATGAACCTAGACATTACTAAGGGTTATATTCATTCCTTTATTCTATTTTATCAAATAATTTTATTTTGATTACTATTAGAATTACATTAATCTATCAACATGCATATCATCTGTTGCAGCCATACCAGTCTAGGATAATTCATCTATGAAGTCTGAAGCCGTTGTAGCTAGGCCCAAGCGGACTGTGAAGATACCAGCTCGTCTCCTAGATTGAGAGGGAGTCATGTTTTGTCTTTTAATTCAAGTCTAATATTTGCAAGTCTTTTTATTCCTTAAATAATGTATTGGATAAGTGTTAAAACTCTAATTTAAAGAGTGAGATTGATGAATAAAAATTCAAGGACGTTATAACCCAAAATCTCTCTTCTCTTCTCTGCGTCAACTCCCCTCCCTAATTCTACCTCTTCCTTCTCGTTCTTTTTTCTCAGTCCCCAATCAGTCCTAACAATTTTGGTGCTTTCGTCAGGTCTCAACCTCCATGGCTGATGGCACGCGTAGCCCTGAATTACAGAATCAACTCCGTACCCTTCAACAACAACAAGAAGACCAGGCTAGCCAATTAGCGCAGGTTCGCAACAATATGATGACCCTCCTAGAGCAACGGGAACAACGTCTGCTTGACCAAATCACCGCTGCCATGGCGACTCAAATCAACAACCTGACTGTCTCCCATTCGACAACCGATGAGGCACAAGCGGGGGTCTTAGGCGCTCCTCCCCTGCCACCTACCCAGCCCGGCCCCCAGCCACCCTGCCATCTGAAGTTAGTGTTTCTGTGATTTGCTTCTCGTGATCCCACTGATTGGCTATTTGCGGTGGGCCAATATTTTACTTACCATGATTCTCCGATTCAGGATCGATTGCTCATCGCCTCTATGCATCTGGACAGTCTGGCATCCCGTTGGTACCAGGGCTTCGTACATGATGGCCTCATTCGTGATTGGGGGACGTTTCTCACCGAGATCCATCACCGATTTGGGCCTTCAGAATATGACGATCCCGCAGGAAATCGTACCAAACTCACTCAATCTGGATCGGTGCTCGATTACCAGACTGCCTTCTCTAGCAAAGTCACAGGCTTATCGGCAGCGTTTTTGGAAAGCACTTTTATTTCGGGCCTGAAGTCTCGCATTCGGCGTGTTGTGGTGGCTGAACGTTCTCGAGACTTTCATGATGCCTTTGCTCTGGCTCGTGTATCTGAAGAACAGTTTGCGGAAGAACGCCCTGTCAATAGGTCGTGGCCTTCTAAACCAACACCCCGTCTAACCTACACTACCGCTATTACAGTAGGCCACTACTCACCCACATTAGCTCCACTTTCGACGCCTCACTCTAGCTGAAATTCAGTCTCGCCGTGAAAAGGGTTTGATACAATTGGATGAAAATTTGTCTTAGGCCATCGTGCAAGAAGGCAACCTTGCTCTATTTGGGGGAATTGATGAGGAACCAATTGATTATTTACCGGCTGAGACATATCCCTTCCCGAACCAGAAATTAGTTTCATGCGTTGTTGGGGCAACGCTCCGCCAAATCTCTCCGGCTGCATGTTAATATTCACTCCACTTCGATACAAGTGTTTAATTGACGGAGGCTGACCTCGTATAGAGCCGCTTCATTGGCTTATCCAAATCATTATTCAGTCTTTTTTGGGTTCAGTGTGTAATGATGACATGTTATTGTGTGAATGTTTTGCCGTCAAGTCTCATTGGTGTTACAGTCAGCCACTTTCTCTTTGGATTTATTTATTTTGGATTTGCAGGGGCAGATGTAGTGTTGGGTGTGCAATGCTTGCTACCTTAGGACCCATCATAACCAATTATGCGATCTTACGATGATTTTTCAATGGCGCAATCGCCCCGTTCTTTTGCAAGGTGCTCACACCCATCTGTTTCTGGCCAGGTATCTCCTTCTCAGTTCTGTAAATTGATGCCACCGACAGTGTTTCCTCCTCTACTTCATGAGGTTTTGTGGTTTCTCCAGAAAATGTTTTTTCTCACTTGGCAATCGATCAGCACCCTTATTGCCAGCCGAGGAGACGTTCCACCAATTATAGATGAGTTTGCAGATGTTTTCACTAGTCCTACCGGCTGCCTCTTGTTCGCTTTAGCCTATGGTATCCTGTTGACTGAAGGTACTACGACAATTAATGTGAGCCGTATCATATCCGACTTCCAAAGAATGAGAATCGAAAAGATGGTTCAAGAAATGCTTCCTTGGGGATCATTCATCCTAGGTAGGCTGTATACAAGCCAGCCGCCGAACACTATGGTGTTCGAAGCTTGGCTCATGAAATTTAACGCGAGCCCAAGCTCAAGCTTGGTTTGACGAGCTCTAAAAACCAGGCTTAAAGCTTGCAGTTTGTTAAATATTTTGAGCTCGAGTTAGCTCGCGTACCCTCTTTAAGAGTCCTCCACCCAAAGCATTCACCAACAATCCTTCAAACACCACAATCTAAAGCCAACGCACTAATCGTCACCACCAACCATCATCAGATCCAAAGCCAAAGCCACAAATATATGACTCAAATTCACTGACTGTGAGAGAGAGAAGAACGAGAAAGGAGAGAACGGAAAAGAAAGAAAAGCAAAAGAGAGAGAGAAAGAGATGGAAGAGCGAAGGAGTAAGAAAAAAGGTGAAGAGAAGAAAAGGAGGAGAAGAAGAGGGATGAGGAAAAAGATGAAGAAAGAGAAGGAGAAAGTTTTCGGCCTAGAGAAAGAAGATATGTTTAGGAAGTGGATAATAATATAGGATATAGAAATTATGTAGAACCCCCTAATACTTAAAAATACACTTAACCCTTTTGAGCCATTCACGAGCCTTCGAGCAAGTAGTGGGTGGTTTCGTAGCTCGGCTCAAGGGTACTCGAGCATCGAGCTCGATCTCGTTCGAGCTGAGCCACGAGCTACTCGCAAGCAGTTGGCTCATTACAGCCCTAATCCTAGTTAGTCGACCTTTAGCTCCCCCTCTTATTTGTTTAAAAAGGAATACATGGCATTTTTGTGTGAATTATCGTGCTCTCAATGCTACTACTATTCAGGATCGTTTTCCAATTCCACAATTGATGGTTATTGATGAATTACATGGGGCTACCATTTTCTCTAAATGGACCTGCTCTAGGTACCATCAAATTCAAATGCATGACCTTGACATTCCGAAAACACCATTTGCACTCACATGGCCATTTGAGTTCGTCGTCATGTCTTTCGTGCCTTACAAACGCCCCACCACATTCCAAGCCACAATGAATGAGTCAAATTTGAGGCCCATCAAGAGCCCCTAATGTTTCCTTGCTTCCCGCTTTCACACCTTTGTTCATTTGATCGATCACGTGGATTTTTGGGGCATATAATCCTGCCATGGGGTTGCTCCCGATCCAAATAACTGTCCCCATTCAAAGACGGCCGGTTCTGGATTCTTCTCAACGTCATGAGTAGGGTTCTTAGGTCTCCCACGGTATTATCGGCGTTTCGTCAAACACTATGCCTCAATTGCCGCTCCTCCCACGATACTCCTGTCAAAGATGGCTTTCATTGGATTGACAATGCAATGGCTGCCTTCACCGCACTAAACAAAGCATCCGTAAATTGTCAAAGACCATGCAAAGCAATCAACTTACATTCAGATGTTTGCCATTACATTAGCCATGCAAATGGCGTCATATTTGTTAGGTGCTGAGTTTATATTCGGACTGATCAGAGAGCTTACACAACTGTTACACAAACGCATTCAAACACCCAAGCAACAACAATTCTCTCTAAACTACTTGGATTCCGCTAAACTATCGTATAAGTTCGGTGCCTCTAATCCAAGCTGCTGATGCCCCTCCCGAGCACACGATTCGGAGGCCCCAGTCCGCACTGGACAATTGTTTTCACTATCTTATCCTACTAGTTCTGATATCGTTGTGTTGGAAGAAGATTGGTCCAGGATCAATATGCTAAGCATCATAGACGCGCTTCAAAACAATCTTGGCAACTGGCTGCAGTGGAAGCTTGTTGGCAATTGTTTTCAGTCAAGGCAAACTCTACTTACCTGCCAAGTCACTCTTATTCCTAAGATCATGCATGAATACCATTCCTTTTTTAGGATGGGCATGCCGACATTCGATGAATACCAGAGTATTTGTGCATATTCACCTGGAAAGGGGTCCGGAACACATCAACATGATGTGCAATATGAAACTTGTCAGAATGTAAGCCCACAAATTCACTCACCTTATGGCTCGCTGCCACCATTGTTCCCTTACGATGCTTTAGGAACCTCTCTGTGATTTGTGACCCTCTTCCAAATCAGTGGTTTTCACCGTAATCCTTTCATTGTGACTGTTTCTTCTTCAGTAGCTCGTGTTTTCCTTGGACATGGTCGGCAAACTACATGGACTACCTTAGTCTATTATCAGCGACAGGGACCCCATCTTTGTAAGTAAATTCTGGAAATCTCTCTTTACCATGCTAGGGACGTAACTGAAATTAAGTTCTTCTTATCATCGACAATCTGACGGCCAAATGGAGCGTGTCAACCGCTGTCTCGAGCAATATCTTCAGTCTTTTGTGCATGCACAGCCTAGCCATTGGATCAAAATCCTTAGTTGGGCGGAGTTTCATTACAACACCTTGTTCCAGTCCTCCGTTGGTATGACTCCATTTGAGATTACATTCGACATGAAACCACCATCTTTGTTAGCTTATTGTACAGGGGCCAGTGTGTTGCTGCAGTTGATGGAGACTTACGTAGCCGAGATGAAATTCTTTCGCAGCTCCGTTCTAATTTGTCCAAGGTGCAGGCCTTCATGAAGCATCATGTTGACAAGCGTAGGAAGAACATGCAATTTGAAGTTGGCAACCAGGTTCGACCACCACCATCCATCCTTTACTGGAATCTACTGTCTCAAGTCGCCCTCTTCACAAACCGTTAGCCTTGTTGGCTGAACGTTTGGTTATCTGCCGCGACGTCTCTGTCAAAGAGGTTCTTGTTCAGTAGGAGCACTTGCCACTGGAGGATGCTTCTTGGGAAGTTTGGGAAGATTGTGTCATTGTCGGCCTTCAGGATAAGGCCATTTCTCAACCAGCGGGGAATGTTACAGCCATACCAGTCTAGGATAAGTCCTCTAAGCAGTCCGAAGCTGTTGCAGATAGGCCTAAGCAGACTGTGAAGATACCAGCTCGTCTCCTGGATTGAGAAGGAGTCATGTTTTGTCTTCTAATTTAAGTCTGGAGTCATGTTTGTCTTTTAATTCAAGTCTAATATTTGAAAGTCTTTTATTCCTTAAGTAACCTATTGGATAAGTGTTAAAACTCTTATTTAAAGAGTGAGGTTGATGAATAAAAGTTCAAGGAAATTATAACCCAAAATCTCTCTTCTCTTCTCTGCGTCAACTTCCCTCCCTAATCCTTCCTCTGCCTTATCGTTCTTTTTCTCAGTCCCCAATCAGTCCTAACATCATCGTAGAGTAGTGATCTCTTCATGAAGTTCATCTCATTCTACTCTTAGGGTGCATTAGGTTTAGGAAATATTGTATTACTGGGAATATTATATTAAGGGAAAGATAGATTACAGTATTACCTTGAAGATTACTGGGAATGTTTAGAGAAATGTGTTTGGTTAGTTAGAATAAATTGGTGAGTATGTTATGTAAATTACTAAATTACCCTCTTTTTTTCAATATTAATATATTATTATTATTATTATTATTATTATTTGAATCATCCCTTTTAATCCTCTACATTTGAGATTTTGCTAAAACACCTCAACCACATAAAAGTTTAATTTCCAACCAAATCACCCCCACCCACCTTGAATCATTTCTTTTAACCCCCTTAATACTCTTCATGAAGTTCATCTCATTCTACTCTTAGGGTGCATTTGGTTTAGGAAATATTGTATAATGGGAATGTTATATTAAGGGAAAGATAGATTATAGTATTACCTTGAAGATTACTAGGAATGTTTAGGGAAATGTGTTTGGTTGGTTAGAATAAATTGGTGAGTATGTTATATAAATTACTAAATTACCCTCCTTTTTTAATATTAATATAATATTATTATTATTTGAATTATTTCTTTTAACCCCCTACATTTGAGATTTTGCTAAAACACCTCAACCACATAAAAGTTTAATTTCCAACCAAATCACCCCCACAGCCACTACCGGTCACCTACCACCATCGGCGGTGGTATCGACAATGGCCAAAACGGCATACAACCGATTGGATGTAGTTAGTCATGTGCTGATCTGGCCGTTTCTGAACAGATTCATCATGGATATGGCCTGAAATAGCTAGATATATGGCCAAAATTGGCCGTCATTAACAGCCAGAGTTCTGGCCGATGTTAATGGCCAGATCATTGTAGACTTTGTCGAAAACGATTTGAATAGACTTGGTCGTTTCCAACCAGATCACCGCATGATCGGCAATTGATAGTTATGGCCAGATTCGTCCACTAGTCTTAAGTAATTTTTTTCAAGTTCAAGGGTATTTATGCCCTAAAATTTTTGTGTATAAGGATAAAATAGTCCATGAATATATTTGTAAATTATTTTCAAAATAAGGGCATTATTGTCCAAAAATTTTAATAATTAAGGGTAGAATTATAGCAAAAATAAGACTACTAAGTAATCTTAAAATACCTAAGAAAATGGAGGTGATCAAATTATCTCCTATATAACTAACAGTCAAATTACCTCCTATATAACTAACAGTAATTGCTACTAGTTTTGGAAGATTACCAAAATCTTAAATTACTTGACAACCAAACGTGGTAATCAAGTAATATAAGATGACACTACCTTAATGATGGTGGATTACCCGCAACTAGAGATGAAATCGAGTCGAGTCAAATTGAGTTGAGTATCTGGTTAATCGAATTTGACTCGAGCACTATAATATTGAATTCAAGTTCGAGTTCGAGCCTGAGAATTCGAGTTCGAACTCGAATTCGATACCTGAAATTAGAATTCAAACTTGTATAATCGAGTTTTATTCTAGTTCCATTATTCGAGTATGAGAATACGAGCTTTAATCAAATTCAAGTATTTGAGCTTTAATCGAGTTCGAGTTCTACTGTGATCGAACTCGACTCGAATGACTACCCAAACTACTCGAACTCGACTCAACTAATGCCGAGTCGAGTTCGAGCCAAAATCGAGCTGCGCTCAAGCCGCTTGGCTCAATTTTCATCCCTATCCCTAACCAAACATAGTCTTAGTATAAAAGTGAGAGTTAAGCAGAAGAAGGGGAGGCAAGAACAGCAAGCAAAAAGCACAAACCTTGTGCCGTAGTCATTAACACAACATCAATTGGTTTTGCATTAATGTCATCTCCATTTTCAAGCCATTTTTTGACAGCCCCTGGAACCTTGAATTTGTCATTAATTCTCTAGCAAACACGCACAAAGGAACTCTCACCGTAGTAACCACAAACAACTTCTTCAATTCTTCAAACCCGGTCAAATAGAGTGTAAGGTTTTTTGTCGATTTATGAAGTTATGTGTGCACATTATTTTCTGATGTTTGCACATTAAGTTGTTTAAAGCACAATCATATATGTAGTTTACACATGTAGTAACATATTATTTAAATGTGTGCACAATTTCTTTGTCTAAACATATTTCAAATATGTGTACACATTTTACTCAGTTGTGTACACATTTTCTAATCAGATCTCTTAGTACAGGTGTCATGTTTTCATTACTTGTTAAGATATTTTTCATTTCTAAAATCTATGTGAAAGGTCCAATTACAGGTATCTAATTTTTCAAAAGTGGTCCAACAAAGTTGTTAAGATATTTCCTAAAATAGTCCAACAAGTGTTAGCCTTTTTCATCTGAGTGTACTAGGGATTTGTTGAACAAGGATTATATAATATCATTTTCTTCCTTGCATTTTCTTTGAACTAGAATATTCCATTAATTATTCTCTGAAATTTCTTAGGGAGTTTATTCATTTTAGACCTGGGCAGGGTACTGGTCCCAACCAGGTCTGGGCTTGATTGGGACCAATCACTCCCTGGCCCATGAAAAATTTCAAGGCCCGAATCGGTCCCTAGGACCGGTCCTATCGGCCTGGAAAATCCCCCCTCCCCCTCCCCTTCCAACTTTTTTTATATTTAAACGGCCAAATAAAATTATGTAGGGGGTTTATGTAATTTTTAAGGGGAGATTAGTAAATTTTTAATTAATTGTAAAAAATAATAAAATAATAAATAAATTAATGGTTAATTATAATTAATAATTATTTATAAATATAGGGTGTTTTAAATTTAAACTTTAGAGATATAATTTAATTAATTAATTTTAACATAAATTTAATATTCACACAATCACACTTCACAAATAAACAATTAAATAAATTTGTTTTTAATTAAATTATTCATTTAGATCATTCAAATCTATGTTTTTGAAGAGTTCGAGTAGTTTGGGATCTTCAAGGTGCTGTTGTAGTCTTCTCTCTGCATGAGTCCAATCCCGTAAACACATTATCACTTCAATCATCTCATTGGTTAAAGAGCATCTTTTGTTTTCAACAATTTGACCACTCATTGACAGTACTGACTAGGATGCAATTGTCGAAACCGACATAGATAAAATGTCATGTGCCATTTGGACTACAATAGGGAATCGACTGTGATGTTGGTTCCACCATTGAAGCACATCTATCTCATGTTTCTCCTTTTTCGTCATGTAGGACATGACCATTTGTAGGTAACGACTTAGCTCATTTGGTCCATGTATGTACGAGCTGGGGTTGCTACTTCTGCCATGTTCCATATACATCCACATGCTCGATCCTTGATAGATGTCTTCATCAAGGTCCTATTGGTTGTCTCTGCTGGACGTTCCACTTCCATTGTACCTGCTCTGATATAAAGAAAAAAGGCTTTCCAATTTTTGCTTAAAGTTAGTCAAATAAGATGTATAATCATGTCCTAAATGCTGGCTTATCTCAGTAATTTACAATTAACAACGTGTAATTTAAACCTAGGATCTACAACAAGGCCTAATCCATATAAGAATGGAATATCTAACCAATATTTTTCGTATTTCTCGTATTGGTTTTCCATCTTTGAAACAATTTCCATTAAGACATCGTTATATCTATATTTAGCAAAAATTTTAGAATTTTGAAGTAAAATATCTAATGTTAAATTAGTAGTAGGATAATAAATACCACTTAATGTATTAGTGGAATCATAAAAAACTTTAAGAAATGAATAAAAAAGTTCACAAACTGTCTAATCATCACAGCTGACAACTTTCTTCAGATAGTTCTTCCGGTTAACAAAATCTATAATTTGTCTTGCGGTTGGAAATTTTTTTTTCTAACATCAAGTAGGTGGAGTTCCAATGGATAGGCATGTTCATACATAACTTCAAAGGTAGAACTGGTGGGTCCTCTTGCTTACAATATTTGATGTACTCTTGTCATCTTTTGTTGCTACCGCCGACGATGAATCCAATAGCCATGCACACCCTCTCAATCTTCGAATTTATAGCTTTTAAACCTGCTTTAACAATCAAATTGATGATGTGGCAAGCACATCTTTGGTGAAAAAATTTGCCTTCACCGCACATATCCAATCTCTTTTCAAATAAAAAGATAGCCGCAGTGTTAGCAGCTGCACTATCTATCGTTAGTGCTACAATTCTATCAGTTAATACACATTCTTGCAAAACTTTAATAGTTGTAAAATAAATAGTGTCAGCATTATGTGCAGTATATAATGGTTTAAAACCTATCAATTTTTGTTGTAAACACCAACTCTGATCTAAGTAATATATTATGATAGTTAAAAAAATCCGTTTTTGATCTACAAGCCCATATGTCTAAAGTAAGTGCAATAGATATATTCCTAAAATTTTTAAATTCATTTTTAAGTTGAACATTTATTTTGTTATAAAGTTTTAATATATCCCTTCTACTTATACCTCTACTAACAGGGGTATATGTTGGACAAAATGCATTTTTAATCATCTAAATAAGATAAGGATTTTTAGATAAAGAAAAGGGAGAGTTCGTAGCAACTATGTATCTTGCTATTTCCTCTCGTGCTCTGTAATGACTCTCTTTCTAGCTAGTATACTCGTAAAATAACAGTAAAACTCACTAAATATATAAATAAGAAAATATACATAAAAACGAGTATAAAATTATGGGCTCATATTTAATTTTCTTTATATACAAATCTTTACATAATATAATAAAGTATCAAAATAGTAACTGGACAGTTTTGCCCAACCCTTCTGTTGTGTGATGTTCCAAGTGACCGCATCTCACCTGTTACTTGCAAAAACATTAAAAACAACGAGGTGAGAACTAATTGTTCAATAAGTAAACCCGCTATGCTACCCTTCTCTCTCTGTTGCTTAAATTCTGAATTTTTTTCCTTAATTCACACTTCACACTTCCCCATTCTTCTCTATCCTTTCTCTACTCTTACTCTGTTTTTCTCTATGTTCTTTCTCTGTTTTTCCTTATGTTCTTTCTCTATTCTTTCTCTCTCTGTTCTTTCTCTATTCTAATTTCCCACTACTCAGGTAATGGGCATGGTATTATGCATATATATGATGCAAATGCACAAATGCATAAAATATGCATTTTCTTTTGTATTTTTCTTTCTTTTTTGTTCTTATTCTGTTTTTCTTTCTTATTCTTTTGCCGATCGGACTTGGTTGAGGCATGGATTCGAAACCTTGGCCGTGTGAGTGTATTCTTCTTTCTTGGGTACAGCCCTCATCCACATGCACTCTTACGGACCGTACCAATTCTTCTTTCTTATTCTTAGGCCACTCACTAAAGGCGGCGTGCATGCGGGGAAAATTCTTCTTGTCACTCAAGGGTTCCCCATCGCAACAACCTTTTCTTCTTTTTCTCTTTTTACATTTTTTTAAATAAAAATTCAGATTTGAACTTATTTAATATTCTCATTTCTTTCTATTTCCTCTTTAACATTCTTTAGTGCTTTTTCATGCTCTTATGAGTATGTATGCACGTAGATGGTTTCATGTTTATAATTCTCTCTAAATTCACATGTTTAAATGCAATTATGCAACATGGAATGCAAACATTTCATTCTCTACCATCTACAAACTCATCTCAATATAACACATAATCATACTCATATATGCACTTCTCTTTGACATTTCATCAAACAACTTATGTGCACAAAACAACTCTAATTTGGCTACACTTCTATCTCTTTTCTAAGCCACCAAAAATTTGGTATAACATCCTCCATATTTAACGCCAAACCTATCCAAAATGTACACTCCAAAATTTCTACTCCATTTCTTCCAAATTTCATCTAAACTCACATCAAATATCAAATATACCAACACTACTTCTCATGGATAAGTTCTAATCATCATTCAACACCAAATCCATCAACAATTCTTCATATAAAACACACATATGTGCATAAAAGGAATTCTCTACACAATATTACTTAAATCATACTTATATAGGGTAGGATTTACTTACCTTATATGTGAGCAATCGAACACTTTAAAAAAATCTTCTTTGAACCAACTCTCTTTTTCTTAAATCCTATGAACACAAATCATCAAAATTCAACACTTTAAAAAATTAAAACTCACTTCTTGGTGCAAGGATCTTACCTAAGGATGCTTGGGATTAAAAATCCGCTAAAAAGTACCCAAAATCTATGAATTTCCCTTGAAGAAGAATTGAAGAAATTGAGAGGATTTGAAGGTGAAGGTGTCGTGAAAATGGATGAAGAATGGCTAGGGTTTCATTCTTCAATTCTTGATATAACATATTATTATTTATAGTTTCCTATTTTGCCCTTGCACTTTCTATGAAATTCTATCTATGTCCCCTAGTCAATTACCAAAATGCCCTTATTTTTATTAACTTCTCCATGTTATTCTATCTCTTTTCACTCCCCACTTTTTCAACTAATTATGAGTGAAAAGACCATTTTACCCCTAATGAAATTTTAAGGCATTTTTTTCATACTTTTTTCAATATAACTTTAACAAAAATCAACTAAGGGTAAAATGGTATAAGTAAAGCTACGTACCTCGATGTGGACGTTACATGCTTGGAGTGCATTGTATTGCTATGTTGACAAAGTTGAGGATTGTGGATTAAAATTAAGTTGAGTTAGAATTTGCTTACTGAGTCCGGTTGAAGATGAACCAGACAACTGCATTATTTGGAGGTGCTTATTCTCCAAGTGTCACTGCATCATCGAAGTCCCATTCTCAACACCGATAATGGTTTCATAGAAATTACATACCCCGCATGATTCTTCCCCCTCCCTATTTGTCTTTGCCCGTTTTGATTTGGTAAAGTATCGCCATACCCCGGACATAACCCTATTTGATGGTCGGGGGAGTTAGGCCGTGGAGTCGCAACTCATTTGTGTTTGGCCGCACCGAATCTTGACTGGATGTGGTTGTTGAATTGCAATTGCCGCCTTTGGAAAGGGTGAAAATGGATCGAACCTTTCCATTTCTTTGGTGGATGGAACGTAAAACTCATTTGGGGATGAGCCTCTGCATGCATAATTTTCGGGAATCCATTATGAATTTATGATAAAATAATAAATAATTAAAATGAAAAAAATTGAATAATAATATGAATAAGAGATGAAATAGAAAAATAGAAGAAATTGAATAATATACATAAATAAATTATAAATATAAATATAAATTGAATTGAAGAGAATGTGAATGTGAATGAGAATTGGGGTAGAGAGATTGAGAGTTGGTGTGAAAAAAATGTGGGTGTGGGGGATTAATTTACATTGTAGTTTTTTTTTTTTTTTTTTTGGGGGTGGGTGGGGGGGGGGGGGGGGGTTCGAATGAGAAAAAAAAACCTTCAAGGGCTTTTGGAAAAAGGGAAAAGGGGGTCCCAAGCCTAAGCCTTGGAGAAAGGACCAAATCAGGGCACGAGCCTTTCTCTGTGGGCCTAGTTCGGGTTTGGGACCAGGCCTTCTAGGACCAGTCCTCACAAGGATTGGTCATAGGACTAGTTTTTTTGGGCCCAGTCTCAAATTCCTAGGTCTAATTCATTTGCTTAGGTTCCTTTTGTTGTTTTTCCTTTAACATTCTCTGCTCTTGTTAGTAAGTGTTTTTGTTAGAACATGGCTCTTCCGTTGAAAGATTGAAGTTAGTTCAAGCTGTGGAGCTGAAAGTTGGTTTTGGCCTTTAAAGCTTGAGTGGAGCTCAAGCTGTCCAGGATGTTTTTGGACTCAAGCAGTCTGTAGCAGAACGTTGGAGTAATCAGGCGGTGGAATTAGAGTCTTGTAGAACAGGGAGTTGTTTACAATTTTTGTACTTAATTTCGACTCTGTATTTACTAGGAACGTGTTTGTTATAGTGGATTTGCTTCATTTGGACATGATCCCATGGATGTAGGCTATCAGGCGAACCATGTAAAAATCCTTAAGTGCTTACTTTATACTGATGCTTGATTTTGTGTTGATGTTGAATGACTTTTCCCCCAAGCATTAATAAACACAATCAACTCATTCCGCTCATGTTTCATGAACTTGATTAAACAAACTTTCAATTGGTATCATAGCATATTCTAAAGAGTTATTTTAGTAGATCCATTATTGTTTGATTGTGTTTTTGCCTTGTTTTTGCTTGTGTTTGCATCTGAGTGCATTGTTGCTTTTTTTGATCTAATTTGCTTATTCGTTTTGTGTCCACATCTTCTTCTTTGTGTCCTCATCTGTTGTTGTGTTATTATTAGAAGGACCAAACTACCCATATTGGAAGCCGAGAATGCTTGCTTTTCTAAAGTTGATTGATGAAAGGGTATGAATATCTATGGTGAGTGGTTGGAAAGCACTCGTAGTTATTGAGGATGAGCTGTCTAAGCCTAAACCAATAAATGAGTGGACCAAACCTAAATTAGATCTAGCTAATTTTAACTCAAAAGCCATACATGTTATCTTTAATGCTGAAAATGTAAATCAAATGAAAATTATTGCAAATTGTGAGATAGCTATAGATGCATGGGGTAAGCTTCAAATAAAAAATGAAGGAACTAGTGTTGTTAAGAAGACAATGCTTCGAAGATTAGTCATTGATTTGAAAAATTTGACTATGCATGATGATAAAACTACTACTGTTTTTCATGGTAGAATTTGTGATGTTTCTAATGAGTGTTATGCCTTGGGAAAAGTTTATTCTAACGCTGAACTTGTCAGAAAATTTTTATGCTCAATGCTCAAGAGATTTATATCAAAGGTGATTTCCAACGAAGCAAGTCAAGATGTGGACTCCATGGACCTTGATGAGTTGATTGGATCACTTCAAACCTTCTAGCTCAATCTGAAAAGGTGGGACAAGTAGAAATCTCGTAAACGTCTTACTCTAAAGCATGAGGTAGATTCTAGTTCTCTTGAAAATGTTGATGTAAGTGGTTTGAATTATGATAAATGTGCCTTACTCACAAAAAAACTTTGCCAAAGTTTTGAGGAAAAACATGAATTAACCAAATGTGGCTAGAAAAGGTAAACAACCTTTTGTGGAAAACTTTTCTAATCAGTCTAGTCCTAGTACTTTTTCAAAAAGGTTTTCGAAAGAAAATGAAAAGAAGAACAAAGGCATTAAGTGTTTTGAGTGTGAGGGATATGGGTACATCCAAGTTGAATGTGCTAACACTTTGAAGAAGAAAGGTAAAGTAATGGTTGCTACATTGAGTGAGAGTGATAAGGAAGAAAATGAAAGTGAGGAAGACGAGTTAGTTGAAAACGAATTTTTTCTAGCCTTAGTGAGAGTGTGTCTTATGATGATTCCAGTGATGTGTATGCTGAGCAATAGAAAGCCTATGATAAAATGTATGATCAATGGTACTTTGACAGTGGTTGTTCTAGACAAAGGATGGGTAACAAATCTCTTTTGGCCAATCTTGAATTCCTTGAAAATGGTCATGTTACCTATAAAGATGGAAAGAAAGATTAAATTCTTGTGAATGTTCAATTGATATACCTAGATTTCCTATGTTAAATGATGTCTTGTATGTTGAGGGATTGAAAACAAACTGATTAGTATTAATCAAATCTGTGACAAGAATTTTGCTGTGCAATTCTCTAAAACCAAGTGCCAAGTCTTAAACAATGAAAGTGTTTCCTTGCTAAAAGAAAAGAGGTCAAATGATAATTGCTATTTGTTGACTAATCAAAATTCTTGTTTTAACACAAAGACATATTAGGCACATCATTCAAGACGTCCATGATAGTGTGTCATAAATCAATCAATCAGAGAGTAGACTTACCATATTTTTAGAGATTGTGCATCACATGCAGTTGTTGTATTGGAAGCTAATCCTTGATTGTAAAACAAAGTGGAACTCAATTTATGAGATATTGACAACTACACTAAAATTTAGATTGGTGTTTCTCCATTACGGTGAGAGAGACCCGCATTATAATTTTTGTCCCAACATAGAAGATTGGGACAAAGTAGAGAAAGTATGTGAGATTCTTAATGCTTTTAGAGTTTCCACTAATATAATTTTTGGGAGTGACTATCCAACAGCAAATAAATTTCTGGCCGAGGTTTGTAGGGTGAAAATATTGTTGGANATTAGGCACATCATTCAAGACGTCCATGATAGTGTGTCATAAATCAATCAATCAAAGAGTAGACTTACCATATTTTTAGAGATTGTGCATCACATGCAGTTGTTGTATTGGAAGCTAATCCTTGATTGTAAAACAAAGTGGAACTCAATTTATGAGATATTGACAACTACACTAAAATTTAGATTGGTGTTTCTCCATTACGGTGAGAGAGACCCGCATTATAATTTTTGTCCCAACATAGAAGATTGGGACAAAGTAGAGAAAGTATGTGAGATTCTTAATGCTTTTAGAGTTTCCACTAATATAATTTTTGGGAGTGACTATCCAACAGCAAATAAATTTCTGGCCGAGGTTTGTAGGGTGAAAATATTGTTGGATAAACATGCAAATAATGAAAATGATTTTGTTCGGAACATGGTGAGGAAGATGAAAGGAAAGTTTGATAAATATTAGGGACAGTGTAATTTGTTGATGGCTACTGCTTCTGTCTTAGACCCTAGATGCAAAATGAGAGTGATTGAAGGTACTTTCCCCAAGACTTTTGGTGAGTTAGAATCATGGGTAAATGTTGCGAAAATTCGGGATGCGTTGTATGAGTTGTATGGGGAATATGTGGCTGATAGGCAATCTTTAATTGCCAACCGTAGTGCTTTCGATGAAGGGGTTAATATTCTAACTCCCTGGTTGGTCAGTATTATTGAGTTATGTAGACATAAATGAAACGATTGCATTTGAAAAATCTGATTTGGATCGTTATTTGGATGAATCATGTTACAAGTTTCAAGGGGATCATGATTCTTTTACTACTTTAGATTGGTGGAAAGCAAACATTTTAACATATCATGTGTTATCTAAGATGGCCTGTGATATATTAGCCATTCCTATCACCGTGGTGGCTTCGAAGGCTACTTTTAGTGTCGAGAGTATAGTTATCGACACTTATCAAGCTTCATTGTCTCTGGAAACAGTCCAAGTGCTACTATGTACAGGTGATTGGTGTCGCAATCGAAATGGATTGAATGAGAACAAAGTAAGTTCAATTCAATAAAATTATAAATATTTTCTAGCTCCTTTATTTAGATTGCCTTTTATTATACTCTAACATAAACTTTTTTATTTTTTTCGTATATTTATTTTAAAGTGAGATACAACCGGTGGAGATTACGCTTCCTATCCCTTCACTTGAAGAGAATTAGTATGATCCTCCAACTTATGATATATTGGCAGGTATGTTCTTGAATCTTGATCATTAAAGGGTTGTCATGTTGGTTTATTCATGTCATTACATGTATAATTTCTTAAATTTTAGGCCTTTGCATTATTATAATTATTGTGGTTAAGCATAAGCATATACATAATTGTGTGTTTCTATTTGTGGGGATTTTATGTGCTGAAATGTCTAAATTTGTTTAAAAGATCTTAACTTTGTACTGAAGTTTACTTTGATCAGTAAAGATGTTAATTTTTTGTTTTTAGGATGTGTGGTTTTGTTGACTTCATGTGTATTGGTTGGTTGGTAAAAAGGTTATCGAAATCTGTAGGATTTTCTTGTGTGTCTAGTTGCTTTATTCAAAGAAATTATGCATAATTTGCATTGCATTTGTATAAAAAATAATAATAATGAATTGACTAAATATGCAGGTTTGGGCCAAGAGATAGGAAATTGAGTCCTGCACATTGAGAAACAACAGCCAACACATGAGAGGAGATGAGACGAATGTTATGCAGCTTATGACCTTATGCTATTTCATGATATGCTACTTTCTGATGAATTGATGATGAATGATATTAAACTTACTATCACTCTTATATTTCTATTTATTATGTAATTGTTATTTGAACTTTGATATGAGTTAGGTTGTTTACAAAGCAAATTGTAGTGGGGAAATCTATCATCATGTAATTTTTTTTTTTTTTTTTCATTAAAGCTTGAATACTCGAATTTGAACTCGATTAAAGCTTGAATACTTGAATTTGATTGAAGCTCAAATACTCGAACTTGATTAAAACTCGAATACTCGAACTCGATTAAAGCTCAAATAATAGAACTCGATTAAGGCTTTAATAAAACTAGATTACAACTTGACTAAAACTCGATTACATGAACTTGAATTCGAACTCAAATTCCAATTTCATAACCGAGTTCTAGTTCGAGCTTGATTCCTTAGGCTCGAACTTGAACTCGAACTCAAATTCCAATTTCATAACCGAGTTCGAGTTCGAGCTTGATTCCTCAGGCTCAAACTTGAACTCGAACTCAAATTCAGTACTGTAGTGCCCGAGTCAAGTTCGAGTAACTAGATACGCGACTTGATTTCACTCCTACTTAAAACTTAGAAAGTTAAATTTTCCGTCACTGAAAGAGGGCAAGTTCGTCATTTCAATTAATTTAAAGAAGAATTTTTTTTTTTATTGAATTAATCTATCTAGAAGGACAATTCTTCCATTTCACTGACTCTCCATAAGGAAAAAAAAAAATTTGAAATAGAAAAGTCAATAAAAAACACATAAAAGGATTGAAAACAAATAGAAAACCCAACCCCACCCACAGGCATCTCCCTATCCTTACCCCACCACCCCTTAACCCTTATGCCTTCCTCCAAAGCTGACTTATTTCATGCCACCCACCTCACCACCATCACCCTTATCGCATGCCCCCCTACCCATTACAAACAACCCATCACACCTTCCCTATTCTAACAAGATCTTGTCATCGCTTCTCCTAATTTACTCACCTTTTCATTTTTCTTTTCTTATCTTTATATTCTTTTTTGAAATTTTATTTATATTTTTTTCTTGTGATATGTTGTGTGAGGTGATTGAAATTAATTTTATTGATTTATTCTTGTGGTGGATTTGTTTTATCAGTTGAAATTGAGGGTGGGACTATGGGTTATGGGATGTTGAGGTGAGGGAGGGTGACTTCAAATATGCTTATGGTGGTGGTGCAAGAGTGGTAGGGGCTCTTAGGTTGTCGACTGTTGACATAGGGGAGGGTGACTTTGGATATTGATGTGGCAGTGATGGGGGCGAAAGTGGTAAGTGACTCTTGATCGATAGCTGGGTTGGATGGTGAAGGAAATAAATTGAAAAAAAGAACAGAAAAATATAGTTGTAATTTTTCTAATTTGGTAAAAGATAGACCAAATCAAATGTCATTTAACCCAATGTGGGGACATTTTACCCTTGAGAGAAGGGCGGTATTTGACTATTTTCCAAAATTTAAGGGGTGGTGTTTTCATAATACTCCCAAACTTAACATCTAAGTATTAGTTTCTAAAACTGCAGGGTGGTATCACAATTAACCCGTTTTAGGTTATATGATAACATAGTATTACCACCAAAGGATTAGTACTTTTAAAACCCCCCATGGTATTGGTAACCAATGTTTTAAAACCCAACCTGGGGTGAAACCCAGCCAAGTGACCGAGTCCCAGGTTGGACGATTGAACTAGTTCAACCGATGGGTCAGATTGGTGTTGACATTAGCATGATTTAGTCCTTAAAAATTAATAAATCCCCAAATAAAACAGTGGATGTTTCATCTTCTTCTTCTTCCTCATAACCCAACTCCCTCGCAATAAAATAAAAAGTAGCCGCAACCTCCTCTAAAAAACCCAACAACCTTCTCAATTCAAATCCCAAAATCAAATCATCATGTTCTTCTTCCTCATAAACCAACTCCCTCACAATAAAACAAAAAGCAACCACAACCTCCTCTCAAAAACCCAGTAACCTTTCCATTCAAATCCCAAAATCAACCTAAATGTCAAACACCTAGCAGCCTACTCCATTCAAATAATAAAAAAAAAAAACCCAGCTAAATTGCAAAAACTAACTGCCTCCTCACAAAAACCCAGCAGCCTGAAGTGAATCACCGCCTCCCCTCCATTTCCCCCATCCAACCATGTTGTTAACCACCACCTCACACCCCATCACCGATCCTACTGGGCCTTCGTCGACGGTCTTACCCCATCATAGACTATTAGGGTAGGTGCATAGAGCCAATCAAATTGTAGCATTTGGCTACTTGTAAAACATGTTGATATTAATAAAAGGCAATTTGACTATATTATGTAAATTGTATTTTAGATATGTTATAATATATATCCTTAGAATTGTAGAATTGTGACAAGGGTATCAAGTGCTTTAAATCTTGATTGTAAGAACCCTATGATTACATTAGATGGCCATTCTAAAAATCGTCCGTAGACCTAGTATTATCCTAAAGTAAGGGCACAAATAATACGGTAAGGCTATCATAGCATTGAAGGACCCTATCGAAAGATAGTAGCAGATCTTGCATGTTAAAGTTGTTTGGTGACAACTTGGTACGACGCATGGGTGCTTGCAATTGGCAAGTTCACTAGACATGACCAACTAGAGGATTCCATATAGATGGTAACCCCAATGTCTATGGAATACATCCTCTAACGTATGGTGGTGTATGAGATCCTCAAATTTGAGATCACTAGAGCGCCGTGTGTAAATAATGATGTAGTTTAACACTGGTCTAACGTAATCCTATTTAGGGTTATCAATACGGAAGTGATTGGCTGCATTGAGAAGTGCAATAACTATGGTGGATCGACACATGATTCATCAGTCTTGATTATAGGAGTATTATCTTGCTGAGTAATTTGGTAAATGACAACGACCGCAAAACTGTGGCCATAGTGGAATTAAGTTGGTACTCAAGTTCTATTAAGTCGTTAGTTTGAATTACCGAATACGAACATGTCAAGGTAACATATTTGAAGTTGACATTATTTATATACTTCAAACCTTGATGAGATAACGGATGATGAAAGGATTTGATTACACAGTAACCATACCGTTGATAAGTAGCTGATACGCTGAATCTGGATCTATTGCGTGGCCTCGATGCCTGCCTAGAGGCCAGTCTGGGTCCGCGTGTAATAAGACAATTGATTGAGTTTCAATTGTGATATTACCCACTGCCGATATGATGAGGAGCCTACAGGTTACACACTTAAAAGACAAATCAAAGAAGATTTGGAGTAGGGGCATTTTTGTCATTTGGGCGAAGGGTATTTTGGTAATTTTTATGGTGCAATTAAATTTTCTGAAGGTTGTGGCCTAATAGGTTGTTACCTATGTCCGATCTTAATATTGGATTTTAATTTGTAAGATTACTTATTTATTCAAATATATATATTGGTGTATATATATTAATAGGAATAAATAAATCATCATTTAAATAATATATTGGTGTATATGCATTTCAAATAATGAAGCATTATTGTATGAAAAATGTAATAATAGTAAAATACCAAAAATGGCCTTATCTTGGGTACTAAGTTAAGTATAACTATTTATTTATCAATAATGGATATTAGTGGAAGTAAAAGGGAATATTCCTTGGCATATGATAAGGAATATTATGGTTAGGGTTTTTCTATAAAAAGGGGCGTTAACCCCATTTCCTTATTTAGCTCATCCTTGTCTCCCAAGTTAGAATTGTAGAGAAAGGTTTTCCTAGAAAATCTTCTCCCCTTTTCTTCTTTGAACATTCACTCTCAAACTAGCAAATTGATTGTAGGGGTCTTGTTGTCTTTGTGTGGATTTCCATGTGTTCACTTCCCCTCTTGAAGTGGGAGCGTTTTTCCGTTAACTCAAAAGTAGTGGAGCCTCCAATCGAAGGTTTGATTATAACGATACTTTAATATTTATGTATATTTGTTTTAAAATGGGTTATTAACATCAATTTATGATCCAAGATAAAATGGTTTTCGAATGAAATTTTTTTATTGTTATTCCACACTCTATTCAATTAAATCTCTACACAGACAATAGTGGCAGCAAACCCCACCTCCATCTAAGCGATAGCAGCCCCCACCTCTATCTTGTCGATGCATGCCCCCACCACCACCCTATGGCACCCTGTACCTCACCCAACCCACTTTTCTTCCACCCCATTGCCCATACCTCTCACAGCCTCATAACTGGCCATCCCATTTTCTTCACATTTTTTTCCTTAAAAAATTTCGTGTTTTTAAAATGCTTTGATTGATTTGTTTTTCTATTTGGTGTTGATTATGTGGTCATGTGGGTTAGGAATATGGCTTGCTTTGGTGGTGTGGGAGGGGATTGTATTGATGGTTTGTTAGGGAAGGTTACTAGTTGCTTGTGTTAATTGGTTAGGGGACCTTTTTAATAATCAAAGTGAAATGAAGGTGCTGAGAAGAATTGAAGAGATGAGGTGAAGAAATCGACAATGGAAGAGAGAAAAATGGTTTAGGGCTCGACAAAGACTAAAAAAATAGGGAAAACTATAAAAGAAATTTATTTTTACAACTTGAAGTTCACCTAGTTTTCCCCTAAAACCGATTGGACTGGCGGGTTGCTACAGTACCCCCGTCTAACCCCGAGTGTATCTAGGTGAAATTACTGTTAGAGTAGATGCCCTAGAGCCAATCAATTATTGTAGAATTGACTCTTTGTAATAATGTTCATTAATCAATAAAAGGCATTTTATTCTATATCGCATAAATCATTATTATTGCAATATGTATTGATATATGTCCTTAGAATGGTAGAACTGTGACGAGGGTATCAAGTGTTTCAAATCTTGATAGTGAGAACCCTATGAGCACATATGGTGGCCATTCTAGAAACGTCTGTAGCCCCAATATTATTCTAAAGTAAGGGCACAAATAATACGGTAAGGCTATCATAGTGTTGAACGAACCTGTCGAGAGGCAGTGACTGACCTCACTTGTCAAGGTTATTTGGTGACAACCTGGTACAACACATGGGTGCTTGTTGTAGGCGGATATACCATAGCAAGTTCACTGGACTGACCCACCAGAGGATTCCATATGGATGGTAACCCCAGTGTCTATGGAACAAATCCTCTAACGAATGGTGGTGCATGTGATCCTTAGACTTGAGATCACCGGAGCGCCTTGTGCACTGATTGGTGCAGTTTGACACTAGCCTAATACTGTTCTATTCAGAGCTGTCAATACGATGTTGATTGGCTGCATCAAGGAATGTATCAAGACTATGGTGGATTGACAGAGGATTCATCACTCCCGGGTACGGGGGAAGTTATCTCACAGCATAATTCAGTATATGGCAATGACATTAAGACTGTGGCCACAGTGGGATTGAGTTGTTGCTCTATCCGGTTTATAATACAGGTCATTGGTCCAAAAACTGAATGCATAATATCGAGAGTAACCGGAGGTTGACACTATTTCTATGTCTTCGTCTCGTAAAGATATAGTATGATGAAAGGATCGAATTGTACAGTAACCATATCGTTGACAGGTAGCTACTTTGCTGAATCCGAATCTATCAGGTGGCCATGATGCCTTGCTAGGGGCCAATCTTGGTCTGTGTATTAGTGAGATGATTAATTGGTGTTAATCGCGATACTATACACTACCGATATGATGAGGAGCCTGTGGGTCATACACATAGAAGATAATTTATGAGCTAGGAAGAAAGAAGGGCGTTTTCATCTTTTTGGATGAAAGGGTATTTTGGTAATTTCACAGTGCAATTAAATTTGCTGAGATCGTAGCGTTTATTTAATTTTATTAGAAAAATTAAATAAATGAAATTACGTTTAAATATGTGTTCGCATATATTTAAATAAATTATCATTATTGTTAAATGTTAATATATATATTAAATATATATTAATTGAAGATAGTTGAAGATAATGATGAATTAAAATAAATATCTAATTAGGGGGTGTTTGGAAACATGGGGTGTTTGGGTTGGAGCCCAAGCACATTCCATATGGGAATAGGGCAAGTAAAATAAGACTATAAAAGAAAAAGTGTTAATTGAAAAAGTGTGTGAAATCATTTTATTCATTGATTACTTTTTCATTTGAGAGAAAAACTCTCCAGCCCTTAAGCACTCTCCAACGCCACTTTCAGATTTTGGTTTAGCCAAAATCAAATACTCATTTTCTTCTTTGTTTCTTAAGGCTAAGGAGGATCTAGCAAATCCCTCCTTAGTTCCTTGCGATTGTCTTCGTGTGGACTTCATCGGTTCGATCCTACACTTGGGTCGGTAGCAAAACGTTCAAGGACAAAGTTGGTGGACCCTCTAAACGTGCGTAAGATTATTGAACCTTGAATCTGATTTTCCGCAGATTTAATTTATATATTGCATAAACTGTGATATTATACCCAGATCTTGGTTCTAAGGAACGATCCATGTCATTTACATTTTTTGTTGTCCGCTGCGTAAGTGGGTCATTCACTAACAATTACGCCCCCAGTTTTGAGACTCTCCGGACTCGACTCATCGGTTAGGTCTCTGTCCAATCGGTCGGGCCAAGTCGGCTTTTAATACAATGCTGCTGATAACTCCTCTTAACTTCCCTGTGGTACTAGTAATTACTCTCAACCCCCTGCCATCAGTGTCTTTTAGTTACTTTTAATGATAAAAGGGCAAATAACCTTAATGACCTCACCGTAATGCCTATCAATTTTAATCCACCCCCTTGTTTTACTTCATCTCTACTAAGTCCCAACACCAATTGTTGTGTTTGATTTTTCCACCAAGCTCGGGCTACCGCAAGGATACAGTTAGACCCAGGACTAGTCCGACTCCGCCGGTTGTTCGACCCAGCACAAGCTCGTCAACACATAGCTTGACCCAGCATACGTTAGTCAGGAATAACCCAAATGATCATTCAATCAATTCCCAGATATCTTCAGATCCCAGATATTGCGAGAATGACCAAATCAACATCAATCTCTACACAATCATAACACCTAATGGCGAGAATATCGAAATTGCAGTTCAGATCAATTGTAATCCCTTTATTTTTGCTCTTTCCTTTGTACAGACCTTGTACATAAACCCCCACAAATGATGAAAAAGGGGTTACAACTTTGACACTGAATTCTCATTGTAAGCTCTCATAGCAAATGCAAAAAAACAGTGGACGTAGGCTCAAGAGTTTACCTCACCGAACCACTTTAAAAAGTCTCATTGTCATTTATCTTATTGCACTTAATATTTTTCTATTGCTGATTACCTGTGATCACGCATACATCCATTCTAGTCCCATCAAGGTTGATCATAATTTTTGGTTGGTGCAAATTTTTGTATCAACATTTTGGCGCTAGAAGGAGGGCCTCCACCAATATCACAGCAATTCCTACGTATAATCGTGACAATCTACCTAATCCAAGCCTATAATGGTGCACACCAGATCAAAGACCACCACCAGAAACCTTGAGAATGTGGAAACCACCCATCAAGAGGTACAACAGGACCCTGTTGGACACCGACCACCTGTGTCGCCAACTCAACATGTTGCAAATAACTAGAGGGCAGGGACGTCAAACCCCAAAAATGGCCAACTGGTGGAAATGATCAAAACAATGGTTGCACAAGTGGTGTAACAAAACGTGGCTGAGCTGAGGAATCAACAACCACCTGCCCATAATCTTAACCAGTTGCACTTTATCAACGCCATCCCAATAGGTATGAATTCTGCAAGTGGCCAGTCCAGTTCATCGGTGCCAAGAGGTGACCAATACCCTGACATCGAAAGTTGCACTCCGCTCATGAGTGCGAGTCCTAAGGGCAAACTAACCCCGGGAGGTAGCCGAGGAAACAACCATTGGGGAGAGTGAAGACAACGGTCATCCCCGAGACATTCAGTGTATCCCCAGCATCAGCGTGTCGATATTAACCCACACCCGAGACAAGATCGATCCTCACCAGCTTGCGAAATGAGCCATGTGAGCCAATCTGCCAACGATTGACGTTCCAGTTATAACCAATGTCACAAGTAAAGAACCGACGAGCATAATAACACTTATCAGCCTAGCCATCATGACTCAACTTTGTGCATCAATGCGCACAATAGAGGAACTTCGTAAGCGATGGATTTGCAAACTCATTTGCTCAAAGTGAGGCTGAACAGAGCCAACCAAGGTAACCAAAATGAAGACTTAGATCCTGTATAGAGAATACTCGACGATCTGAAAGCCCGCTAGAATGGCATGGTCGAGGAAATAGTAAGTTCCCCATTTATAGAGGAAGTTTGCTAGGCCCCACTTTCGCAAGGATTCAGGGTGCCAGAAGTTAGTTCAAAGGAGAGGGGACCCAAGAGATCACCTCGATAATTTCAACGACCTGATGAAGCTGCACCAGGTCTATGATTTGTCAAAGTGTAGGTGTTTCGCAGTCACACTAGTAGGGGATGCCAAGAGATGGTATAAGAGGCTCAAGAAGAACTCTATCAACTCTTGGCAATAATTCTCCTCGTTGTATTTACAGCAATTTCAAACGAGGAGGCAGTTCGCAATGCTGCTTAGCTATTTGAGCAATATTCGTCAGAAGAGAGACGAAACATTAACCTCGTACTTGATGAGGTTCCAAAACAAATAGGCAAAGGTTGTCGATGCACCCGAGGAGTCCATCCGAACTTTACTGATTGCAGGGATTAGACTGAATATGAAGCTATGGAAAGAGCTCCAAAGTGAAGATCATGTAAGCCTAGCCAAGTTCAACCAGGTGGTTGCAAAAAAACAACGGGTAGAAAGCTCGCTAGTAGCAATGGTAAGAAGTTTGGTGTAGGGGGCGCCGGACAAACGATAAGATTGCCCATCCAATAAGCGCGAGGGCCAAGACCGCAATGACAGGGATCGCAATAGGTTCTAGAAAAGAAAAAAAGTAGATAACCACAGAGAAAGGCGGCCCTTCCTATAGTACGTAAAATACACCTCCCCTTATCAAGATATCGCCCACATCTACGAAGTCTCTTATGAGGCGAAGTGACTGCCCGCTCCAGAAGGAATGAGGGGGGCTCCAAGCAGAAGAGATCGACAAAAGTATTGTCGATCCCACCAAGATGTTGGGCACAACACAAACGAGTGCCAAGCTTTGAAGGATGCCATTGAAGACCTGATAAGAAGGGGCCACTTAAAGGAATTCATTAAGACGGCACCAGCTCACAAAAATCCAGGTGAGCAAAACAACTAAATCCTAAACCAAAACCAAAACCAAGCCCAGCATCAGGTCCAGCAAGCCCCACCAAACGCCAACAACGAAGTCTGGGTAGGCATGATCTACGGGGGACCGAACATAGCAAGGAGCTCAAGGCATGCTCGCGAGCAATATGCTCGTGAGGCAAGGACAGACTTGGTTCCTCGGATAATGAGCAATGAACAGAAGCCACCCAAACGGCCTAGGCAAGAGAGCGAGGTATTAGGGTTCACGATCGAGGAATGCGAAGAATCCCCTTGCCACAATCATGACACGATTGTAATCGCAGCTAGAATCGGTAATGCCCGAGTACAGAGGGTAATGGTCGACAATGGGAGTGCAGCGAACATCATTTTCCTAGGAGCTTTCCGAGGAATGAGGTTCATAGAGAGAGATCTGAGGGCATGCCATTTGCCACTCTATGGATTTATTGGGGATAACCTAGTTCCCAAGGGGACGATCGACCTCCCTATGACTTTGGGGACGGAGCCTAAGATCAGGACAGTGGTGGCCGAATTTTTAGTGGTAGACCGCCCTACCTCATACAATGTCATCCTCGAAAGGCCAATCTTGGATGACTTGAGTGCAGTCACATTGGTTCGTTGCTAAGCAATGAAGTTTTCGACTCTTGGGGAGTCGCGACGATCAAGAGCTACAGAAAGAAATCTCAAAAATGTTACAACAGGGCCATACACATGGCACAAAAGTGGCCACTCTCGAGAACAATGGTTATAGTAGAATCCAAGCCAAACCTCAGACCACTCAAGGATATGATAGATCTTCGCATCCATAGAAAAAAGCCCATAGCAAGGCCGGCAGAAGAGCTGCGAGAAATAAGTGTCAGCGAGGAAGATCCAACTTGCGTACTGAAGATTTACATCAGTTTGAGAGAAATGGCTGATAATCTGGCGGGGTTCCTGAAGAAAAACTTTGACATGTTCGCATGGGTTCATGCGGATATGGTGGGGATCAACCCCGAGGTAATGTGCCACAGGTTGAATCTCGACCCTAAGGCTCGACCCATAGGACAAAAAAGAAGATCTATGGATGCAAAACGCTTACAAGTGCTCAAAGATGAAGTTGATAAACTCTTAAAAATCAACTTTATTAGAGAAGTCAAATACTCAGATTGGCTCGCCAACCCGGTCCTGGTAAAAAAGTTGAATGGCAAGTGGTAGACTTGCATCAACTTCACATATCTAAATAAAGCCTGTTCCAAAGATGATAATCCGCGGATTATACTGTTTTTATTAGACTTTTTAGTCGGATTTCAGATACTTCTTAGTTCATTTTGACCTGAATTGCTACTTAATTCTTTATATTTTGTGTTTCAGGCTAAAATGGAATTTTTATGCAAATAATGAGCGAATTGGAGTTTTTGGACTCAGAAGTGAGCGGATCTCAGAAGTTGGGAAAGTTCTGAAGCAAAGTGGAGCACTATGAAGCTTGTTTCCATGAGGAGAGCGTCGAAGATCGAAGATTCAAGCAAAGAAGCAAGCGGAGGGCAATTCTGTAAATTCAGAATTCCACATGAAGGTTCGCCGCGGTGAAGAGAGTTGCGCACGAGAGTTTTATTTCACTTCATCGCTACGACGAGAATCCTTCTTCGTCGCGGCGAAGTCTGCAAATTCCAAAACGCACAGTTTCATTTTTTATGCATTTTCCTAGGTTTTTGGGCGAGGTATAAAAGAGAAACTTAGTCATTTTTGTAGGGGTCATTCGTTTTAGTAGAGAGGAGCTATTTTCATTTCCTTAGGTTGATTTTGGGCGAACTTTGATTAAAAAGGGCGAAGATTCGAGATTAAAACCAGCGGATTCATCATTTGGGGAGATCTCTTGTCCTTTCTCTTATTTTCATTATGTTGAACATTGGGTTTTTCGTTTCTTTTGTTTGTGTTGTTGATTTAGCTATGAATTAACCCATTTTGGGTTAGGGTTTTGATGTAGTTCGGAGTCTCATGGATTAAGCAATTGATTTTTATTATTTTCATATGCTATTGCAATGATTATGGGGTTATTCTGTTTTTAATGTTATTAATTGATGAACATGATGAGATTGAGAAATAATTCATGTTAGGCTTCTTGGGTAATCACCATTATAGTATTAAATGCTAGAGATGGATTTAAGAATCAATGAAATCAATCTAGGATTCTAGGTGCTTAATGAGCTTAGAACTATTAATCTTCAATTTGTTGGGCACAAAAGTTTAATAGGGAAAAGTAGGAAAACATAGCCTGAGAAGATATGTTTACAATTTTAGAGAATTTGATTTACAATCAATGCATGTGAATATGGAAATAGCATAATCTGTAGGTTTAATCCATAGAGTCCGAATGAAATCAAAACCCTACCTGTTGTTTTTAATTGATATTACCTTGTTTTTAATCTTGCTTTCATAATTTAGTTTTGAATATTTAGAAATCTTGTTTTAGTTTTAAGTTTAATTTTCTCCCTTTAATCCAAACATCTCGATTGCTCCAACTTGAAAACAGTAGAAAACTTAATGCTTAGCAACCAATCCTTGTGGGAACGATACTCACTTATCACTTTATTACTTTGTGCGACTAGTGCACTTTCTATTTATGCATGTTGTAGTTTCAACACATTAAAAGACAGCTTTCTACTACCACGGATCGACCAGCTAGTATATACGACAGCTAGCTTCATGGATGCATACTCGGGATATAACCGAATGTTAATGTACTAGCCCGATGAAGAGTATACCTCTTTTATTACTGACCGTGTAATTTATTGTTACAAGGTTATGCCATTTGGCCTCAAGAATGTTGGGGTGACCTACCAGCGCTTGGTGAACAAAATGTTCACCAACAAATCGGCAAGACCACGAAGGTGTACGTCGACAACATGCTCGTCAAGTCAAAGGTCGCAGAAAGCCACAGTGAGCATCTGAGGGAAATGTTTGACATCCTCAGAAAATACTAAATGAAGCTCAACCCCTTAAAGTGCACTTTTGGGGTAAGCTCAAGGAAATTCCTATGTTTCCTCATGAACCAACGGGGTGTAGAAGCCAACCTAGAGAAGATTCAAGCTCTGCTCGACATGAAAAGCTCGACCAGCATAAAACATGTATAAAGCTTGACAAGGCATGTGGCTACACTTAACAGATTTGTGTCTCGAGCCACAAGCAGATGTTTACCATTTTTTGAGACCCTGGAAGGAAAGAAAGGCTTCAAGCGGACAGAGGAGTGTGAGAGAGCCTTCCAAGAGATGAAGAAACATCTAGGACAACAGCTTTTGTTGTCAAAGCCCATCCAGGGTGATCCATTGTTATTATACTTATTGGTATCAAAGTCTGCTATGAGCATCGCATTGGTACATAAGGAAGGAGGAGTGCAATGGTCGGTATACTATGTAAGCGAAAGATTGCTCGTCACGGAAACGAGATACCCTAAAGTGGAGAAGCTTGGCCTCGCCCTTGTCATCGGTGCTAGGAAACTGCAACCTTATTTCTAGGCACACTGCATTCATGTGCTGACCAACTTCCCTTTAAAAAAGATAATGCAAAAGGCCGAGGCATTGGGTAGGTTAATCCTGTGGACAATGGAGATGAGTCAGCACGACATCAAGCCCATCCCAAGGACAACGATCAAAGGTCAAACCTTGGTAGATTTCATATCTGAATTTTCCTACCAGCTAAAAGGTGAGTCAAGCTCGTTAGAGGCAGGTACCTTGGGAGAAATCGAGCAACAGGAGCTGAAGCTCGACAACATATGGCAATGGACTTTATATGAACATGGCTCCTCGAATGAGAAAGGGGCAGGAGTGGGGCTCTTGCTTGAAAGTCTAGAAGGAAACCTGATCAGAGCTACGATAAGATTCAGGTTCGCCGCTCCCAACAATGAGGAGGCATTAATCGTAGTGGTCCACCTTACCAAGGAAATGGGGGTAGAATCCATTAAGGTTTACAGTAACTCATAGCTCGTGGTCCACCAAATTACCGGGGAATACCAGACAAAGGAAGACAGGATGTCATCCTACCTACAACTAGTTGAAGCCGAGCTTAAGCGGTTTAGGCCCTTCACAATTCACTAGATCCCAAGAGAGAAGAACACACAAGCGGACACATTAGCCAGCTTAGCTTCTGCAATGAACAAAAGGAAGGCTGATTATATCGCAGTTAAGTTCCTCTTAAAACCAAGCATCTCCACTCCATAGGGAACAATTTTAAGAACGAGTCAAAGATACAGTTAGATGGACGTGATCATTGCCTACTTGAGGGATGGTACACTACCGGAGGAGAGAACTGAAGCTAGGACACTTTGCACAAAGGCAGCCCGGTACACACAAGCGCAGGTTCAACGTACCGTTGCTACGATGTATCGATCATGAAGACGCAGACTATGTTCTAAGGGAGATCCATGAGGGGATTTGTAGAAATCATGTAGGAGGTAGGTCCCTAGCTTACAAAGTACTTCACCATGGGTATTATTGGCTGATGGCTTTCGATGACGCGGCGGACTATGTGTGCAGATGTGATAGGTGCTAGAGATTTACAGATATTCTGCAAGCTCCACCTCAATAATTGACTACTCTGACAAGCCCCTGGCCGTTCGCGAATTGGGGCATTGACCTGATTGACCCCTCGCCTCAAGGAAAATAGGGCGTTAAGTTTGCAGTTGTCACTATTGATTACTTTACCAAGTAGGCAGAGGCTGAACCCTTGGCTACCATCACGTCGAACAAGTTGAAGGATTTCGTCTAAAAAAATATTATTTGTCGGTTTGGAAACCCCCATACTATAATAACCGACAACGAGAAACAGTTCGACAGTGAAGACTTTATATCTTTTTGCGAACAACTTGACATCAAGAAGAGCTTCGCCACTGTTTACCGGCCTCAAGCCAACGGTCAAGTGGAGGCTATAAGCAAGGTCATCAAACATACCATTAAAAAGAATCTCAATGCCCTAAAGGGAAGATGGGTCGAAGAATTGCCAAAGCCTTGTGTGTTAGGAAACGATCTAACCTATGGCAGCGGAAAACAAAAATAAAACAGTGATCAATTCCATTTCAAGCCAAGATCAGGATATAGATATTACATATAATATGTTAAATAAAATATTATGCAGTAATATGAACGATCAGAGTAAAGATTAGAGTTCATATAGACGTTTGGAGGCTCCTTCAACCTTGTCTCTAACTGGTTCGCTACCGATTCAAAACAGAATCGAACCAGCAGTAGTTCACACGAAGATAACCCGAAGAGCTAAAGAGGGATTTGCTAGATCCTCTTTAGCCTCAAGAACCAAGAACAAGAATCAAATAAATTTGATTCAACAAAAGTAAAGTGGCGTGAATAGTGAGAGGGGGCTGGAGCTTTTTCAATGAATAATATAAAAATGACTTCTGTCTTTTAATTCATAAAACACATGCACTTATATAGTGCATGTGAAACCCTATTCCATTTAGGAATAGGCTTCGGTATCAACCCAAACAGCCCCCTATGTCCAAACAGCCCCATTGAGATATTTTTATTTTTATTATTATTATTTCAATTAATATATAAAATATGTTAACATTTAATAATAACAATAATTCATTTAAATATATGCGTACATATATTTACATATAATCTTACTTATTTAATTTTAATATCAAATTAAATAAAGGTAACAACCTCAGCAAATTTAATTACACTGTGAGATTACCAAAATACCCTTTCGCCTAAAAAGATGAAAACGCCCTTTACACAAACTGATTCTTAAATTATCTTCTATGTGTGTGACCAGTAGGCTCCTCATCATACCGGCACTGTGTAGTATCACGATTAACACCAATTAATTGTCTCACTACACAGACCAAGATTGGCCCCTAGCAAGGCATCATGGCCACCCGATAGATTCGGATTCAGCGAAGCAGCTACCTGTCAACGATATGGTTATCGTACAATTCAATCATTTCATCATCTGTTATCTTAACGAGACTAAGGCACATAAATAGTGTCAACCTTAGTTACTCTCGATATGTATGTATTCAGTTACTAGACCAATGACTGGAATAATAAACTGGATTGAGCAACAAATCAATCCCACTGTGGCCATAGTTTTAGTGTCATTGCCATTTACTGAATTGCGTCATGAGATAACTTCTTCCCGGGAGTGATGAATCCTTTGTCAATTCACCATAGTCTTGATACACTTCTTGATGCAGTCAATCACTGTCGTATTGACAGCTTTGAATAGAACTGCTTTGGGCTAGTGTCAAACTACACCAATCGGTGCATAAGGCGCTCTGATGATCTCAAGTCTAAGGATCACATGCATCACCATTCGTTAGAGGATTTATTCCATAGACACTGGGGTTACCATCTATATGGAATCCTCTAGTGGGTCAGTCCAGTGAACTTGCCTACAGCAAGCACCCATGTGTTGTACCAAGTTGTCGCCAAACAACCTTGACAAGTGAGATTAGTCACTTTCTTTTGACAGGGTCGTTCAACAGTATGATAACCTTACCATATTATCTGTGCCCTTACTTCAGAATAATATTGGGGCTACAGACATTTCTAGAATGGCCACCATATGTGCTCATAGGGTTCTCATCATCAAGATTTGAAACACTTGATACCCTCGTCACGGTTCTACCATTCTAAAGACATATATCAGTACATACAATATGATTTACATGATATAGAATAAAATGCCTTTTATTGATCAATGAACATTATTACAAAGAGTCAATTCTATAATGATTGATTGGCTCTAGGGCACCTACTTTAACATTATGGTCCTATAGAATAACAGCTAGGAGTTCGACAGGCGAAACCCAGTTCTCTTTATCATACGGGTGTGAAGCAATGGTCTCGATTGAAGAGCACCGAGCCAAGTCTCAACTGAGGCTCGCCTCATATTAACAGCGAGCCAAACAATACTTCAACACCAAAGTCAAAAACAGAGTATTTGAAGTGGGCGACTTGGTTCTCAGAAATGTCATCCAAGGTACCCAAAACTCGAACTTGGGGGCACTTGGACCCAAATGCGAAGGTCCTTTCATGATCTCAAAAAAACTCGCACCAAGGGCTTTCCACCTGGAATGCCTTAGCAGTGAAGCAATACTGCGAGCCTGGAACGCTGGGCATTTGCAAAGGTATTTCCAATAAGTAGCTCAGGTCCCACTTACGTTTCTCTTTTTTATTCGTTGTAAGGCCATGTTAGTGTATGCCCTAGGAACCAATCGTGTTATCGGTTTTAGGACATTATATCTTGTAAATGTATTATGAATAAAAGAAAGTGTTTTATTTCACATATTGATTTACTACTTCATTTATATTACATTATATTTAATATTGCATTTGAAATGTTCGGATGAGACGGATCTTCAAAAGATCAAATCATCGAAGAGTTCCTTATGCAAGTAAGGTTAATTGGGCAATAACATTGCATAGTATGCTTGCTGAATGTCTCCATTGAATATCATGTGATGGTATTAGTGTGGGTGATTATAAGAGGTATGTCACTAAGGCATTAGCATGGATAAATGGTTAATGAACTGTTTATCGAATACGACCAAGTACGATGAATCACATGGTTGTGGTCAATGATGCATCGTAGGATCGTACTAGTGTACCACTGATCCTTAGACCTGAGACATCACAGTTGGAATCAACATAGGATACATATGGTTCATATGGTATGTAAGCACGAGACTAGTCATGTCTTGTGTAATAAGCCGGTTTGGTCATATGTTATTCATGTACGAGGACAAGTGACGTCAAGATGCGATCCGTTAACTCAAAATAGTCCAATCTCGAGTTCCCAGAGAAATGTCAATAAACATTGGAAAAGGGAAATCTCTGGCCAGAGTAT
This sequence comes from Pistacia vera, assembly GCF_008641045.1. Taxonomy (NCBI): domain Eukaryota; kingdom Viridiplantae; phylum Streptophyta; class Magnoliopsida; order Sapindales; family Anacardiaceae; genus Pistacia; species Pistacia vera. The sequence continues at coordinate 302,649 of NW_022195994.1, read as the reverse complement.
AATGAATGTCAAATGAAAATTAGTTTCATGTTGATGAGTTATATTGTATTGATTGACAATTTGATTAAAGATTAAGTTAAGGGTTTTGAGATACTATGAACCATTCTTAATCGGGATTAGATAACAGAGGGATTTTACTACATGGTACGTACAATCAGAATATGTTCAATGGAGTTTACACTTCATTATGGTTTAGGGGCTATGGAACATTGCTAAACGTCTACCATAATCAGTGGGAGTTTCGATTATAAAGACTTATAACGAAACATATCAAAATCTGATATTGGGCCCACAGTTAGATCACAGTGAGCCAAAATGGTCACACATAAAACCAAGCTCAAGGAGAGAGAGTAATACATATCATGTAACACCTGCTCTCTACTACTATTCATATAATGCATACTATGCAAATTATAGATATACATAGCGTATGGAAGATAGTGGGCTCAAACTTTTCTTTACTCATAAAATATAATTCTTTACGTATACGAAATACTATGTATTAAAAACTTTCTCCTTAATACAAAATATCATAACTTGTGGACAGTAGTGCCAATACTCTCTGCTTCTCGACGTCCATCCGACCGCTGCTCCTAATTCCTGCAAAACAAGGAAGAACAGTGGGGTGAGCACAACAATGCTCAGTAAGTAAATCCTCTACTACCTGTCCCCACAACTCACTCTTTGGTTCTTTCCTTACTCTACCGTTCTTCTATTTCTAATTCTCACTGTTTTTCTCTTTCTTGCTAATACTTTTATTCTCCTTTAACTCTGTTCTGCTCTTTTTTTATTCTTTCTTTCTCTCTGTTCTCATTCTCTTTTCTCCTTTTCTTATTCTTACTCGCCATGAAGGAAACTCATGGTTCTCTCTTATTCTCATCATATTCACCATGAAGGAAAATCATGGTTCTCTCTCTTATTCTCATTATACTCTCACTAACCATGGAAGAACTCATGGTGCATGCATGTATGAGATGTACATGCAATTAATGCAAAAGAACTGCATGTTTCTTTCTTCTACTCTCTATTCTTACTAACTCAAACTCTCTCATTCTTTCTCATACTCTCTCTCTTTCTATCTCATTCTTTCTCAAGCTTTCTCAAGCTTTCTCATTCTTTCTCATTCTCTTTATTATCTCATTCTCATTTCTTATAATTCATTTCTACTAACTCGCTCTTTGAATGTCACAGCCCCATCTTACCGGAGGCACGGCCGAGACTTGTCCCGCTCTATGTGACTTCTACTGATTCTCTTTCTGTCTCTCTTTCTCATAACTCTTTTCTGTTAACTTTCTGTTGTAGGTCACGACCTCATCTTACCGGAGGCACGGCTGGGTACTCATCCCACTCTTCGTAACCCTACTCATTGTCTCTCTTTATTCTTTCTCATGTTTGCTCTGTTTTCTCATTCTTACTCATTTGAATGTCACGGCCTCATCTGACCGGAGGCACGACTGGGCGCTACCACTCTACGTGACTTTTACTCATTTCTTTACTGATCGGACTCGGTTATGCATGGATTCGGAACCCTTGGCCATGTGAGTGTATATTCTTTCTCTCTATCTCTTGAATGTCACGGCCCCTTCTTACCGGGGGCACGGCTGGGGATCACAAAGCACCCACTCTCGTGACGGTCACGGCCCCATCTTACCGGAGATACGGCTGGGGATCACAAAGCACCCACTCTCGTGATTTTACTCATTACTCACGGGTTCCCCATCGCACAACCTACTCTATTCTCTTCTTTTGTTTTTCTCTTTACTTTTAGAGTAGTTCATTCACAAAGTTCCCTACTCTTTCTCAAGCTATACTCTTAGAGTATTTTATTCACAAAGTTCTCCACTCTATCTCAAGCTATTACTCATAATGTAGCTCATACTCAACATTCTCTACTCTTTCTCAAGCTACTTCTCAATGCACAATTAATGCATATGGATGGTTCATGCTCATTAATGCACTTATGAAATGCCAAATGCAATATTGCATCAAAACAGTCATTCTGCGTAGATCACACTCAAGAAGGCATAACTTGAGTTATACACCTCGGATTGCTACGGTTTTGGTCTCGTTTTAAAGCTTAGAGACAGGGCTACAACTTTGATGTTTTGGTCTAAACCCAGTTCAATCCGTAGAATGCCCAAAAATCACTCATAAGGTTACGGCTGTGACAGGGTAGTTTCTCACTTAGGCATTTCCTCAAACAACTCATGTGCATACCAAAGCTCTACTTATCTATAACTCTACTCTTCTCTTTAACCATCCAAAATGGGAGGAAAACTCCCTCATATAGTCATAATTCCTGCCAAGGAAAACACTCCCAAAAATATTCATACAAAACTCCTCCAACTTCAACTCAATTTCAATCTCTCTTCACACATCAAACACTTCTCATAATTAAAGTATATCCAACAACACTAGAATAAATTCTCATCTCAACTCAATTTCTCAGCAAGCATAACATACTCATGCATATATAAATCTCTACTAAATCTCTACTCAAAAGATTTCTCAAATCTCAACTTGGTTGGATTTACTTACCTTGTGCTTGAGTAGTCTCTCCTAAGCTCTCTACTCTTGTTGGATTCCAATCTTCTCTTAACCCTAATCATAAACTTCATAAGAACTCAACCTTTACACAAATAAATCATAGATAAAGAGCTTGAATCCTTACCTTTTGATGCCTTGAATCAAAACCCTATGAAAATCTACTCAAAAGCCCTCAAATTCCTTGGAGAAGTGAATGAAAATTTGAGAGAAAAAAGGAGGAGGAGTGTGGGGGGTGGAATGAACGAAAATAAGGGTTTCAAACCCTTAATACTTTAATTTATAACCACACTTTCCCATTTTGCCCTTGCACTTTTGCTAAAATTCCATCTATGTCCCTTAGTCAATTACCATAATGCCCTCATTTTTATTGCATTCTCTATGAAATTCCATCTCTTTTCACTCCCCACAATTTCAACTAATTTTGAGTGAAAAGACCATTTTACCCTTAATGCAAGTTTAAGGGATTTTCTTCACATTTTTCTCAAAATAACTTCAACAAAATTCAACCAAGGGCCAACCAACCAATATTAACAATATACAAACTCAATTGAGAATAAATCAATAAACATTCAAGCAATGCAACAATAATTTAACTACGTACCTCAAGTAGGGCGTTACATATCATTAATCAGATTAATGATGTTCGGAGATAAACAGTTGCATCCAAATTAATGTATTGGTGAGAAATGATTATCCATGAATAGCTAGTACTAACCAAGAGTAATAAGGATTTATTAAATATTTTTATTGAATCGGATTCAATAATGGGGACAATTTATTCTAAAGAGTTAGAATATTTAATGGGATTAAAATTTGGGCTAATTATGAATTAACCATAAAACCAAGGACTTGACATACATTCTCTTTTCCAAGATTAATTTTAAATTGTTTGAGGACTTCCCAAGACAATTTAAAATTACACTTTGTGGTCATGGCATGTAAACCAAGTGTTATACCATTTTCAAAGAATTGAAACAAAAATCACTCTCTCATTTTCTCTCTCACTCTCTCAGCTCTCTTTTCCTTGACTTGTGTGGATCACATTTTGAGGTTCTTCAAGTTCACTTGAAGAACTAAGACTCCAAGAAAGAAGATTCAAGTGTTGAATAGCAAAGGAGTAGGTAATATTCCATCCTTACCTTGAATTTTTTTGGGCTTATGTGTTATGTTTGTGTTCTACCTTGCATCCATCATCTTATCCATCATTTATACACCTTTTCCATGTCCAAAATGCATGAATCCCAACAATGGTATCAGAGCATGTTGAAATTCATGCATGCATGTAACATTTTTAGTGAAAAATGGCTTGGTTTGGACATTGGTGTCTCTCGGTTTTGAGTGCATGTTGAGCTTGTGTATTTGGAATACATTTGATGATGGATATATGATATTCATGCTTATTGACATGCTTGTATGAAATTTTGATATTTTGAATACAAAATTTCTTGTTCTTAAAGTCATATGTAACATGCATGTTGTTTTTTATGCATCTTGATGCCTTTTTGACTAAATATGAATATATCACATTCATATGATACATGCATGTGTAATATAAGCATATTTGATGCAAGTTTGATGAATTTAAAAAGGGAAGAATTCGGCCAAACATTATTTGGATGCATATTGTATTTTGAATGCATGTTTGAGAGTGTTATATGTGATTTAATGGAGTATAAATGCATTTGGCTTGAATTGTATTGTGAATACAATTTTGATGGTGGATTTATGAACATTTTGGCCATTATTTAATATGTTAAAAATCTGCATTTTGAATGCAAATGTTTGCATGTTGATTAAGATAAGTATTTAAGCTTCTTCCATGCATAAATTGAATATGTGAAGGAGGCATGTTTTAATGGTGATTAATATGTGTTTTCTTTATGAATTTTGCTTGAAAAAATTATGTGAGAATTGAATGTATGATTGATTAAAATTGTTATCACATTCGGCCATATCATAGATTGAATGGTGCTTGAATTGTTCATGTTTTGATAATGATCAAATGGTGTATGGATGAAGGTTAAGTGAATGGCAGGTTAATTTGATGAATTTGTAAATATGCGTGTATCATTAATGGATTTTATAATGCATAGTTGATGTGTTTTGTCATATGGCTCTTAATTTGATAAGACATTATGTGAGAGAGTATTTATTATATGATGGATAATATAAGATATTTTATATTCATGTGATGCATAATATAATGATATTATATTTTTAAGGGTAGTAAAATTATGCATATACCTTGATTCACTGATGGCATATTTTTATGTATTTATCACATGAAATCATTTATTTATAAATATTGCAACTTGCATAACTATTTATTTATATGTCCTTGATTGAATTAATATTTATTAAAGTGATGGATGAGTATTAATTAGGGGATGATCATGGGTGTATATTTACTTTTCCCAAAAAATGTTGATATTTGGGCATGTAATATTCTTTCAATGGCTTGTAATAATAATTAATTTTATTATTAGTTTGTTATCCGGGCCTATATGTCCTAAATTGGTTTATGTAATCGTACGATCGGACGGAGGATGGAGATCTGAACAATCACCGAATGAAGGTCCACAAGGAGTGATAGAATTAGGCGAATAGTTTACCTAATTAGGATGTATTTTCAAAAACCCCCATGATCATCCCACCATGTTTTATATTTATATGGCTGCATTTGAATTATTGTATGTGATAAATGTAAAACATTTTTTAATCAAAGGCTAAACCTAATAATCTCCCTAACGAAAAATATTAGATCCAAGCCTTCCATTATGGGCCAATTAATTCTTTGGCATAAAATTAGAGATCCCAAGATTTCTATTATGTGAGGGATGCTAATTTTATGACATGGAATTAATTATCTTAGTCCTTGGATAGAAATTTTCATAATACCCAAGATTTCTATTATGTGAGGGTATAATGGGAATTCTATTTTAAGAAAGCATAATGGGTTGGATTTAACTAGTCTAGGATACCAAGATTTCTATTATGTGAGGTATCCAAAACTAGAGGCAAGGAATGAATCATTCCTTATATAGTGATATAAAAGGGAATAGTTCCCTACTTGTTAAATTTAATTGACCAAGATTTCTATTATGTGAGGTTTAATTAAATTTAATAAGAATTTAATTCCCCACTAGAAATTTATTACAACAAAATTTCCAAATCGTCATTTAGGGGAGTATTAAAAGGTTCAAATTGACAAGAAACTAATAAAACTTATATTTTTTCTTGTAGTCCCTTTCGGTATTTTTGTGATATTTATTTAATGAAAATGAGCAATAACCTGCTTTTGAGGATTCTCGATGATAACAAGTTGATCGAACCGAATTTTAATAATTGGTTAAGGAATTTGAGAATTGTTCTAAATTCCAAAAAGGTCAGGTATGTCTTGGAAGCACCAGTTCCACTTTCTTTGCCTCCTGATGCCACACTACAGGAAAAGGAAGTTTTTGAGAAGGGGCAAGAGAATGTTTTTGCAACTTCTTCTAGTAAGACTAAGAAGAAGCAATGGAAGCAAAAGAAAGGTCCAAAAGTTGGACCACATAAAAAACCTTTTAAGAATGATGCTTCTAAGACCGAGAAGGGCAAAGAAAAGGTCAATGATAAAGGAAAGTGTTTCCATTATAAGAAAGATGGACATTGGAAGAGGAATTTTCCTTTTTATCTGGAGAGCTTTAAGAAAGCTCGAGCAGGTATGTTCCATTCTTATATTATAAAATTTGAATTAAATGTTAGTTCAAATGATCATTCCTGGATGTTAGATTCAGCTGCTACATCTCACATATGTGTTTCGTTACAGGCATTGTAGAATAGTTCTGCATTGTCAAAGAATGAAATGATTCAGAGGATGGCAAATGGAGCAAAAGTTACGGCTGAGGCAATAGGGACTTGCCACTTATCATTGCCATCGAGACACATTTTGTATTTGTACAAAACTTTGTATTTTGCCAAAGCAACTAGAAATCTCATTTCTATTTCTGTTTTATGTAAATCTAGTTACAAAATACAGTTTAATGGAAATGAATGTCTAATTTATTTTGGAAATGAATTAGTTGGCAAAGCAATTAATACAAATGGTTTGTATGTTTTGGTAATGAATGATTATGACATAATTAATACCATTACAGATAAGAGATCTCGAAATAAAATTAATCCAAAATTACTTTGGCATTATCGATTAGGTCATATAGAAGATAAAAGGATAATTAGGTTAGAAGCAAATGAGATTTTAAGCCCATTGGGTTCAGAACCCTATCCAACTTGTGAATCCTGTCTTCAAGGAAAAATGACCAAATCGCCCTTTAAAGGTAAATGGGAAAGACCCAAAGAATTATTAGATGTTGTACATTTAGATGTATGCGGACCATTTAATGAAATGGCTCAAGGATGTTTTCAATACTTCATTACCTTTACTGACGATTATTCTAGGTACGGGTATTTGTACTTAATGAAATACAAATCTAAATCCTTTGAAAAGTTCAAAGAGTTTAAGACTGAAGTAAAGAAACAGACCATAAAGAGTATTAAGACTCTGCGATCAGATTGTGGTGGTGAATACTTAAGTACAAAGTTTTGAGATTTTCTAAAGGATAATGGTATAATATTCCAATTGACTCCTCTGTATACGCTGCAACATAATGGTGTGTCTGAAAGGAGGAACCATACTTTATTGGATATGGTACGGTCAATGGTAAGTTTCACGGACTTACCAATGTCACTATAGGGATTTGCCCTTGAAACTGTTACGAATATTCTGAATAGGGCACCATCTAAATCTATCGAGAAGACACCATATGAGATGTGGTATGGTAAACCTCCTAGTCTCAAATATATGAGAATTTGGGGTTGTCCAGCTTATGTTAAGATTGTCAAGACAAATAAGTTGGAAATTAGATTTGAAAAATGTCAGTTTATAGGGTATCCCAAAAATAGTTTGGGATATTATTTTTACTTCCACATTGATCAACGAATTTCGATCAGCAAGAAAACACACTTTCTTGAGAAAGAGTTCTTAGAAGAGGGTGGTGCAGAAGAAAAATTGTGCTCCAGGAAGAGTCCGGGGAGCCTCAGACCAAAAATACTCATATGGCTGGTCCCTCTCAAGAAACCTTAATACCTGAAATGGTTTCGGTTCGTAAATCATCTAGAGTATCTCGACCTCTGAAAAGATATGAATTACTTCATGAAGAGATTTTTGAATCTTTCATGATTGAAGACGTCAGTCATGGAGATAATCTTAGAAGTTATGAAGAAGTGATATTAGATATCGATTATGGAAAATGGCTAGAAGCTATGAATTATGAGATTGAATCCATGCATGCTAATCAAGTATGGACTCTCATTGATCCTCTAGAAGGAATAGTTCCTATTGGATGTAAATGGATCTTCAAGAGAAAGATTGGCGAGGATGGAAAGGTAGAGACCTACAAAGTAAGGCTGGTTGCGAAAGGTTATACTCAGAAACAAAGGTTGGATTATGAGGAAACTTTCTCACTAATCGCTATGCTTAAATCAATCAGAATTATGCTAGCCATAGCTGCACACTATGATTATGAGATATGGTAGATGGATGTCAAAACAACATTCCTCAATGGATTTATTTAGGAAAAATATCTACATGCAACAACCTGTAGGTTTTGTATCTAGATCTGAAAGAAATAAAGTGTGTAAGCTACATAAATCCATTTATGGGTTAAAACAAGCTTGAAGAAGTTGGAACATCTGGTTTAATGAAACAATCAAAACGTTTGGTTCTATAAAGAATATGGATGAACCTTGTGTTTATAAATGGACAAATGATTATGAAATTATATCTCATACTGTATGTAGATGACATACTATTAATGGGAAATGACATTGGGATGATGACTAAAGTTAAGTTGTGATTATCTAGAACTTTCTCCATAAAAGACTTAGGAGAAGCAACCTACATCCTAAGAATTCATATCTATAGAGATAGAACGAAAGGATTAATAGGCTTATCCCAAAGGATGTACATAGAAAAGATGCTAAAACGGTTCGGCATTCAAGACTCCAAAAAGGGAATTTTGCCTTGCAGTCACAGAATCCATCTTTCAAAAGATATGAGTCCAAAGACTAATCAAAAGCATGTGCGGATGCGTGGGATACCCTATGCTTCAGCTGTAGGTAGTCTCATGTACACTATGTTATGTACTAGGCCTGCTATTGCATATGCTGTGAGTGTTACAAGCAAATATCAGTCCAACCCAGGGGAAAAACACTGGTCAGCAGTTAAGATGATCCTTAAGTACTTAAAAAGAACTAAGGATCTAATACTAAGTTATAAAGGTTCAGAGTTGAAAATTGATAGATACTCTAATTCTGATTTTCAATCAGATATGGATGATAGAAAGTCTACATCTGAGTTCATTTTCGCATGCAATGGAAGTGCAATCAGTTGGAGAAGTTCAAAACAGTCGACTACTGTCGATTCCACTATAGAAGTTGAATACATTGTCTCTTCAGAAGCAGCAAAGGAAGTTGTCTGGATACGCAAGTTCATGATTGAACTTGGTGTGGTTCCAAACATGGTTTATCTGATAACCTTGTATTGTGACAATACTTGTACTATTGCATAGGCAAAAGAGCCAATGGCACACCAGAAGTCAAAACATATTCAACGTAAAATCACATTTTCAAAGAATTCGTTGGAGCTGGAGAAATTTTGGTGCAGAAAACACTTTCAGCAAAGAATGTAGCTAACCCACTCACTAAAGCGATGACACAGAAGCAGTTGGACTATCATCTTAAGAAGATGGGTATTAGATACCATAGCGATTGACTCTACTGGAAGTGGGAGTTTTGTTAGTGGATGCCCTAGGAACCAATCGTGTTGTCGGTTTCAGGACATTATATCTTGTAAATGTATTATGAATAAAAGAAAGTGTTCTTATTCATATGTTGATTTACTGCTTCATTTATATTACATTATATTTAATATTGCATGTGAAATGTCCGGATGACACGGATCTTCAGAAGATCAAATCATCGAAGAATTCCCTATGCAAGTAAGGTTAATTGGGTAATAACATTGTAACAACTACTGTAAACTAATACAATACATGCATAATAACAATAGAAAATTGGGCCCAAAAAACTTTCTTTTCATTATAAGTCATATGTCTTTTATACACAAAGAACGTCATTTACAAAAATGCCATTTTAAAAGACAGAACAGGGGAAACAGTGTAGCTATTGCTCCTCGCTTGCCGACGCCCCTCCGACTGCATCATCACCTAGATCCTACATCCACAAAGGAAAATAACGGGGTGAGCACAAAATAATGCTCAGTAAGTAAAACCCTTTATCTGTCTATCCCCGTATGTATTATTCTTAATTCTTTCCTCACACTTTCTGTTGTTTCCTACTAAACGTCATGGCCTCATCTTACCGGAGGTACGGCCGGTTGGCGTTCACACAGCACCATCTCACTCTCCATGACTATCGGGTGGAATTCACACAGTACCAACCCGTTCTTAGTGACTACCGAGTGGGGATCACAAAGCACCTACTCGGTTTTCCTAACTATCGGGTGGAGATCACCTAGCACCTACCCGTTTCTCATGACTTTTGGGTAACGATCACCAAGCATTAACCCGTCTCTAGTCACTGTCGGGTGATGATCACAAAGCATCAACCCGCTTCTACTAAATGTTGGATGATGGTCACAAAGCATCAACCCACTTATCTAACAACTAACCGGGTAGTGGTCACAAAGCATCTACCCATTTCTACTACTCATCGGGTGACGATCACAAAGCATCGACCCATCTCTAAGGGCTATTCGGGTGGTGATCACAAAGCATCAACCCGATTCCCATAACTATCGGGTGATGATCACAAAGCATCAACCCATCTCTACTACTCTTCTAATTCACTCTATTCTAGCATTTTTCATTCTCTCTACCCTTAGAGTAGTTGCATCCACCAAGCTCTCTACTCATAGGGTAATTGCATACACAAGTTTCCTACACTTTCTTAGGTCACTTTTCAATGCACAATTAGTGCCTATGGATGGTTCATCTCCACTAATGCACTTATGAAATGCCAACATGCAATGTTGCAAGAATTAAGGTTCACTACTCATACTCAAACCTCTATTAGGCATTTCATCAAACAACTCAAGTGCATCATAAAACTCTACTATAGCAATGATTCTAAATCTTTCTCTAACCATCCAAAATGGGGAGAAACCCCCTCACATAGCCACATAACCTGCCAAAGAAAGACACTTCCAAAAGGGTTCCACAATACCCCTTCAATTCCATCTCAAACTACCTTTCCAACCCACAACTCACTTCTTATATTTGAAATGTATAAACAATCACAAAGCACTAGAAATCTCTATTTAAGCCTCAATAACATGGCATATAACATGTATATCACATACATACATCATTGCTATCAAAACCCTAATCAAGAAAATTCTCAAATCTCAACTTGGGTTGGGATTTACTTACCTTGTTATGGAGAGACTTCACCAACTCTTCCTTTCACTTGGTTTACTTGACTTTCTCTCTACTCTTCAACAAATGAACAAAAACTCTCAAACTCAAATATATACAAAGACTCACAAGACTTCACAACCAAAGCAAGAATCCTTACCTTAGGATGCCTTAGGTTGATTTTCTACCCTTAATCACTCCAAAAGCCCTAGAAACTCCTTGATCACAAGAAAGAGAAATTGAGAGGAAGCAAGAGAAGAAAGTGGCGTTGGAGAAGAAGAATGAGGGGTTTGCAATGTCTTAATTCCTTTTAATGAAATTTATACACAAGCCTTCCCATTTTGCCCTTACTCTTCTTTGGGAATTCTATCTATATCCTTTGATTCATTACAAACACACCCCCATAGCAACATATTCTCCATGAAAAATCCTTTCAATTCACTCCCCACTTTTCCTGCTAATTAGGGGTAGAATGGTCAAATTGCCCTTAGGGAAGAAAATATCTAAAACTTAACAAACATTTTGATTGGCACGTCGCCGCGGCGAGGAATCCTCTGTCGCCGCGGCAAAACCGTCCAGCAGCTTCCCCCGTGGCTACAACACCTCTTCGCCCCGGCGAAGACTGAAACACTAAACTTCTTCTATTTTCAACCAATTTCAGGGCAAGTACTCAACATAACACTCAATCAAAGGTCAACCAACCTATATTACCAAGAACCCAACTCAAATAAGAGCAAAAGAAGAAACAATAACTACGTACCTCAAGTGGGGCGTTACAAACATTGCATAGTAGGCATGCTGATTGTCTCCATTGAATATCATGTGATGGTATTAGTGTGGGTGATTATAAGAGGTATGTCACTAAGGCATTAGCATAGATAAACGCTTAGTGAGCTGTTTATCGAATACGACTGAGTACAATGAATCATATGGATATGGTCAATGATGCATCGTAGGATCGTGCTAGTGTACCGCTGATCCTTAGACTTGAGACATCATAGCTAGAATCAACATAGGATGCATATGGTTCATATGGTGTATAAGCACGAGACTAGTCATGTCTTGTGTAATAAGCCAGTTTGGTCATATGTTATTCATGTGTGAGGACAAGTGATGTAAAGATGAGATTCGTTAACTCAAAATAGTCCAATCTCGAGTTCTCAGACGAATGTCAATAAACATCGGAAAAGGAAAATCTTTAGCCAGAGTATAATGAATGTCAGATGAAAAGTAGTTTCATGTTGACGAGTTTCATTGTATCAATTGACAATTCGATTAAAGATTAATTTAAGGGTTTTGACATACCATGAACCATTCTTAATCAGGATTAGATAACAGAGGGATTTTACTACAGGTATGTATAATCAGAATACATTCATTGGAGTTTACACTTCATTGTGGTTTAAGGGTTATGGAACATTGCTAGACATCTACCATAATCAGCGGGAGTTTCGATTATAAAGAGTTATAACTAAACATATCAAAATCCGATATTGGGCCCACAGCTAGATCATAGTGAACCAAAATGGTCACACATAAAACCAAGCTCAAGGAGAGAGAGTAATATGGTGTGCTGTCGTAGGCAACCAAGATTAAAAACCTTCCTAACCTAACTGCTGAACTGTAAATAGGGTAAGCAAGGGTCGATCCCACGAAGAGTGTCTAGCCAAATTTTCGATGATGTGAATAAGGCTGGGGGGGGTTTGAGTAAAACAGAAAACAATCTTAACAAAAACAAAAACAAAAACAATTTGAATCGAAATCAATTAATATAACGAAACTTGGTCTCTGTCAACATCCACCATCGGAATCTTCCAACTGATCATTGATGCAAAAATAAATCAATTCTTGCTTTGAATATTCACCGTTGGAACTATTTTCCTATCTCTCCTTAATTGTAATTAATTAGAAAACAAGGATCTTAATTAATCTTACCACTAAACAACCCTAGACAAGCGCTCAAGATTTAATCTAGTGGCAGCCTTAAGAATTAGAGAAATCGATGAAGCTAAACAACACAAGCACAAGCGGTTGTATTTAATTTAGTTGAATGTTCTTCTTAAGATTACTAATTCCTAACGCAGCGAATTATTAACCCTAATTGCTTCACAAGTTAGAGGGATCAAACAATTACGGATTTGATATCTAACTTAGAAGTAGATTGCAACAATTAATAAACTAGTAGGCCTCCCTAGTAATTAAACGAAACAATCATAAAATTAGGCATAGAAAAACATCCAATACTCAAACATGAAAATTGAACACTAAGAAAAATATATTAGATCTCACAGTTTAATGATTCCGAGGCTTTCGTTTCCTTCGACCAAGTTACAAAAGTTCTAGCCGCTCATGGCCATCACAAAAACTCAAGAGAAAGAAAATTCTAGAAAGAAAAGAGAGAGAGGCGTGGTGTGTCTTAAAACCTAATCTGATCTCCCTTTTAAAATCCAATTCAAATCTGGAAAAAACCTCTCAATCTCCTAAACAAATTCTAATATCCTAAAATAACACTTATCCTAATCTGATTAATTGGAAATAAAATAAAATAGAGTCCTAATAAACTAGGAAAGTGGTGTTTCCAGCTGTAATTTTCGTGCAATAGGTCTTCAAATCTTCCAATAAAAATCTGTCTATTTGAATTGCATGACAAGGCAGAATGTGCCAGAACATCCAGTGCAGATGCGTCAACTTCAAGCTCAATTAAAACCTTGATTCAGCAAGTATCTCTCCAAACTCAAAACATAAAAGTTTTAGATATCTTTCTTAGCGTTCCACAGAATTTTGAATCATCTCAATCAGAGTTCGGATGAGAGAATTATGCCCAGATTACGAAGCAGTGGCGAAACTGTCCGAATTCACCTAATTAATTCCGTTTTTTAATTAACACCTCCATTTGCTTCCTAAACCAAAATAAAGTAATAATGAGTACAATTAGGCAACAAATACGTATAAAAGACTAAACATTAAGGGGGTTAAATATGACATTTTGCATTCCCATCATAATACATATCATTAATCAGATTAATGATGTTCGGACGTAAACAGTTGCATCCGAATTAATGTATTGGTGAGAAATAATTATTCATGGATAGCTCGCATTAACCAAGGGTAATAAAGATTTATTAAATATTACTATTGAATAGGATTCAATAATGGGGACAAAAGTGCATTGGTTTTATTCTAAAGAGTTAGAATATTTAATGGGATTAAAATTTGGGCTAATTATAAATTAACTATAAAACCAAGGACTTGACATAAATGCTCTTTTCCAAGATTAATTTTAAATTGTTTGAGGACTTCCCAAGACAATTTAAAACTACACTTTGTGCCCATGGTATATAAATCAAGTGTTATACCATTTTCAAAGAATTGAAACAAAAATCACTCTCTCATTTTCTCTCTCACTCTCTCAGCTCTCTTTTGCTTGACTTGTGTGGATCACATTTTGAGGTTCTTCAAGTTCACTTGAAGAACTAAGGCTCCAAGAAAGAAGATTCAAGTGTTGAATAGCAAAGGAGTAGGTAATATTCCATCCTTACCTTGAATTTTTTTGGGCTTATGTGTTATGTTTTTGTTCTACCTTGCATCCATCATCTTGTCCATCATTTCTACACCTTTTCCATGTCCAAAATGCATGAATCCCAACAGGCCGCTCACAGCCAAAGCACTTGATCAATAAAAGAGGTATTATTCATGATTTCTCTTTGTTAACGTTTTTTAGCATTTATTTGTCGCCTCAAAGGTCGCAACCAATGCGATGGTATTCCAAAAAGAGAACTCGAAGTCAAGAGTCCGGAAAATGTAGCTTATCCCAAAAAGCCATGCCAAAATTCAACTCTTTAAGGATGGAACATCCTAAATCGACGAAGTTACACTTGAAAAAAAAATTCAAGAAAAAAAAAACACGTTGAAGGAAATCGGCCTTAAGCTGGCGACTAAAACTCAAAGCGGACAACTGGTCCGGAATCGGAGTTGCTTGTCGCAAAAGATTTCCTCGCACATATCCATAAAGCTCTTCAAGAAGCAAGCTACGCATAACTTAGAGCGAATTCAGATCTTCTATTACAAGTCCAACTAGGACAAATAAAATGACTCTATAGAAATATAGTAATCGTTGCTCAACAAGGGTATATTGAGAAATTTCTTTTTCATTAATAAACTTCTATTACATTCTAAAAAAAGAAAAAAAGAAAAAAACAACAACAAGAAAAGAAAAGAAAAAAAAGTATGATGCTTTAGACAGTTGGAGAAGCAAGGGGATCATCCTCTGCCAGTCTAGGGAGCTTGGTATTGACAGGAAGAGACGGTTCTTCAATAGGAGGGATGGCAGTAGTTTCTCCAAGGTTGGGAGCCTTACTCGGGGGAAGTGTAGACAAGGGAGCCAGATCATGGACTTCCAACTTAAGCACGATCTCCTCTTCGCCCCCCTCGACCTCTTCCTGGCCTTCACCATCATCCTCGGAGCCTTTCGAGTACACGTAGGCCATTCTTTGGGCTTCAACCTTTATCCTCTTGACTTCCTTCTAGTAAGCTCGCGGAAGGAAAGAGAAGTTGATCGAGGGGTGGGCTTCCTACAGCTTCTACACGAGGAAGAATGACATCTGCTAGGCCCAAGTAGTGATGGCCTTGTTCAGCTCCTTAATTTGAAGCCTGAGTTGCCCAGCTTCAGCTTCGCTTTGGCTTTCCATCAACCTTCTGCCTCCTAGGCAAGGTCGAGCGATGACTACTTAGATTTGGCCTCCCAATCTAAGGCGGCCTTTTGAGCCAAGGAAAGCTTGGAGTTTAACTTGTTATTAGCACCTCGCTATTATGCCAAATTCTTCTCAGCCTCCACTGCTTTAGCTTCAGCCTTCGCTCAAGCAGCCTCGCTCGTGTTGAGCTTGTCAAGGAACTCCCTTTCCCTGACCCCAAAGGTCGTCATTTCCCCTTTGAGCCGTTCGAGCTTAGCCTGCTTAGCCGCCCTATCTTTCTCTACAACCTCGGCTCTAGCCAGAGCGTTCTCTTTCACCGTCTCCGCCAATTACCACACCCTGTTAGTGCCTTCCAAAGTGGCATAGAATTTATCATAAAGAAGTCTGCTTATCATGGCAACCTAACAAAAAAGGGAGAAAATGGGGGCAAGATGAAAAGTTAACAAGAAGCGAAGATAGCATGCAATAATAAAACAAAAGAGGAGCGAACTATCGGTACCTTCGCCGTGTAACTGCACACCAAGGCCATCATATCGGTTGGAGCAACATCTCTGATGGCCGCGAAGATTCGCAAAGTGGTCTCATCCTTGGCCACTATGGCCCTAACGCTAATATGGTTAAGGAGTTGGTCGATTAGAGTGTCGACTGTACCTTAGGCCACTTCATCCATCTTCTTACTCTTTGACGGGGACAAACTGGATTTACTCCCCTCGGTAGTGCAAGCCTCATCCGTAGGAGCGAACTTCTTCTTGGCCAAGTCCTTAGCTGCTGTTTTCTTTAGGCCGCTAGCCTGCACGACAACCTCTTTGCCCAAGCCACCTTATGGATCGGCCACCTTTTGTTTGCCCGAGCATCCCAGAGGCTCGGCTGCTTTCTTCTTACCCGAGCTATCATGCTGCTCAAGTGCCTTCAATTTCCCCGAGCCTCCAGTAAGCTCGGGAGTTTTCTTCGTCGACCCCTTTTGGGGCTCGAAGACACTCTTTCTACCCATTGCCTTTGGAGTAGTTGCAGGCTTTTTCGCTCTTGGGCCCTCCCCAAGCTTGCCACCAGCGCGTTTCGCGTTGGTGGTATAAGCAGGCTGCTTCATCGCCAAACAACTGGTGTCTTCTTGGCAGCCGTCGGAGCTACCATTTTCTTCTTAAGGCCTTTGGGTTTCTCGGCCCACATCTCTGCAAGAAAGTAACAAACGATAAGTGACTTATCTGCATGGGAAAAAGTGCGAGCAAATGATAACTTAACCTTTTTCCAAGATCATAGGAAATCTTGCGTTGTCCCGACAGAAGCCGTATGCTCATAGGTGGGACAACGTAACGATTTCATTAATGTTACACTGTCCATTGGGAAGGTCGCTGAAACGCTGAAGCCTCTGCAAGCTCGTGACAGGAAGATAGTTTTGTTTGACGTTAACTGCAAAACAAAGTAACTCGGTTAGCTATAACACAAAGCTCGAAAGCAATCCTCCCACATACGGTAAGTCGAAATCTTACTTGCTTTTGAGGCGAAGGCACCAGTCTCCCAAGCTTCATAGAAGAAAAACTATGAGTCCTAGTGCAGAACCTTTTTCAGGACATCAACCAGCCCTTTGAAACATACCTTCCTTGCTTTAGAAAGGTAGAACATCTAGTCTTGCCCTTTTTTGAGCCTATATAGATGGACAAGCTCCTCGATGGATAGCTCACCCAACTCAGCGATCATGTATGCTATGTATAGAGTAATAATAATTACATAAGAATTTGCGGAAAGCTAGAGAGGGACGATGTCGAACTGCTTCAGCACGTTGTCAATAAAACAATGAGGGGGGATGGATACCCCACATCTCAAAAGGGTCTCAGAGGTTTCCACCCATCCAGGCAAGGGATTCTTTCGAGAAATGTCCCCTAGGGCCATCAAATTAAACTAAGGCACATATACCCCTCTTATGTGTTCTAGATCCCTGACAATAATCAAGGATTGCGGCTCTCTTCGCAGCCGATGGACTGGAGACCGCCTAGGTTAAGCCAATTGTATCGAGGCACGATCGGAAGAGCCCGCCGCGTCGGGGTTCAATCTTCGTGCGACGATTTCCTTTGAAACCTCGGGAGCTGAATCTCCAAGGACTACCGAGCCTACAGGCGAATCGAACATGCGGTTCATTGTGTGACTGCTGGAGGAAGACATGGTTATAACTCGCTTCTGGGTACCTGAAATAGAAGCGAACTGAAAGATGGATGCATGGAGAATCAAGCATATCATGTTATAACAAGTATAGTCATATTTATAAAATAAATTTCAATCAAATTGAAATAAGTAAGGTAGAACATGTTACCTTAAGTCCTTAGCAACCTTGGAGACTCTTAATTTCAAGAGAAATTAAGCAAAAGAGTATCCACACCAAGGGAAGAAGAGATTTGACCAAGACGGAGATTTAGGGTTCTTAGAGATTTTTCTCTACACAAAAATTCATATATCATTTTCTTTATATAGGAATCCTTGTAAACAATTCAATAATTGTTTTGGACTTCCTTAAACAATTCCATAATTGTTATGAAGTTGTTAAACTTCTTTAAATGATAACATTGGATTAACATTTAATCACAATTAACAATTTAACTCTTAAATTGTTTACATAACAATTTAACCCTTAAATTGTTTACAATTACAACCCCTTGTAAAATCCAATTTAATATAAAGAAAATGATTAATATAAATAACTTTATTACCTTTGGTAGGTGCTAGCCAACCTTGGATAATCAACTCTCTTTGGCTATTTCTTCATTCTCCTTAGTTTTTATGTGTGACCTCTTAGGTTCACTGTGGCCTAGCCGTGGGCCCAATATCACAGACTATTTCGATATGTTTTGTCATAACTCTTTATGAACAAAACTCCCACTGATTATGGTAGGCATCTAGCAATGCTCCATAACCCCTAAGTCACAATGAAGATATACTCCAACGAACCTTTTACAATCATACATGTTGTATAATCAAATCCTTCCGTTGTCTAATCCCAATTAAGAATGGATTCATGGTATGTCAAAATCCTTATCTTAATTTTAATTCAATACATATGGAACGTGTCACCATGAAACAACCTTTCATGTAACATTTTATATACCCCGGCCGGAGATTTCCCTTTTCCAATGTATCTTGACATTTGTCTAGGAACTTGATATCAATCTATACCAAGTCAACGGATCCCATCTTGACTATCACTTGTCCTCACACATAAACAACACATGGCCAAATCGGCTTATTAACACATGGCATGATTAGCCTCATGTTTATACACCATATGAACCATATGCGTTTATGCAGAATCCAACCGTGATATCTCAGGTCTAAGGATTAAAAATACCCTAGTACGATCTTATGATAAATCATTGACTACATTTTAAATGTCCATGTGATTCATCATAAATGGCCATATTCGATAAACAGTTCACTAACCGCGTATCCATGCTAATGCCCTAGTGATATAACTTTTATAATCACCCACACCAATACCATCACATGATATTCTACGGAGGCATTCAGCATGCCTACTATGTAATATTATTGCCCAATTAATATTACCTATGTAGGGAATACTTTGATGATTTTGATCTTCTAAAGATTTGTATCATCCGGACATTTCACATGTAATACATATATATAAATGAAGCAATAAACCACATGTGAAATAAGAACACTTTCTTCTATTGATAAGATAAAATGTATATACAAACTATACACATTCACATATATATACAAAACATAATGCCTCGGAACCGATGACATGATTGGTTCCTAGGGCATACACTAACACGAACATGTGTCAAAGCTCAACCATTTCACACTTGCTTTCAGTTCAGGCACCCAAGATAGCTCGTGCCACATAATGAATGCACGTGACCTACACCGGGTTCTGGCGGCCATCAGGTTAAACCCTCCTTAAACCCAAGACCGCCGGAGACGTATTCCCCTACTAAAGCCCTAGAACATCCAATGTGGCCATGACAATAGCCACCCTTTGACGTGAAAATGGGAAAAACGAGTAAAGGAGGGGAAAAGAACCTTACCAGAATGAAAGAAGTGCAAAAACTCATTGAAGAAGCACCGTGACGATGACGAAATAGCAGCAAAGTGGACAAAGACGTCAGAGAACTTTCATGGACTGAATGAGCTTTCTGACGACTTCACCACCTTTTATAGCAGTTTGCATGGAAGAAGAAAGGGCAAGGTTTAATCACAGCCATTAATCTATAGTGAATCTCGACCCTTCATTCATCGAGCAATCTCAGCCCTTAGACGTGGCCACGCAACATCCATCCGCGAAGGACAATGAACTGTTGGACTGTTACACTGACAACCGTCGCCCCACATCGCCTCGACTTCGTGCGTGGACAACTGTAGTCACCCACGCTCGACGAAACGTGACTGACAAAGGCTACCACATTTAATGCAACATGATCGCTTGGAAATTACTTATTTGCCCTAACTTTTCATGTTCTGAGTTTGGCAGGTACCTCAGGAAGTAAACAAGTGTGAAGCATGTCAACTGGACATAAGGTCGACCTTGGGAGCTCGACCGAACATGTATTTGGAGACCTGTTGGTAATGTCAAGCTTGGCATCAAATCGAGTGATAGTTTTCGAAGCTCGAAACGAGCATCGAACACTAGGGGGCAGATGTTGTGTGTGATTTTTCCACCAAGCTCAGGCTACAGCGAGAATATAGCTCGACCCAGGACCTGTCAGACTCCACTGGTTGCCCGGCCTAACACAAGCTTGTCAACACATAGCTCGACCCAGCATAAGCTAGTCGCGAACAACCCAAATGATCATTCAATCAATTCCTAAATATCTTCAGATCCTAGATATTGCGGGAATGGCCAAATCAACATCAATCTCTACGCAATCACAGCGCCCAATCGCGAGAATATTAGAATTGCAATTCAGGTCAATTGTAATCCCTTTATTTTCGCTCTTTCCTTTGTACAAACCTTGTATATAAACCCCCACAAATGATGAAAAAGGGATTACGACTTTGACACAGAATTCTCATTGTAAGTTCTCACAACAAATACAAAAAACAGTGGACGTAGGCTCAAGAGTTTACCTCGCCGAACCACTTTGAAAATTCTCATTGTCATTTATCTTATTGCACTTAATATTTATCTATTGCTAATTATCCGTAATCACGTGCACATCTATTTTGGTCCCATCAAGGTCGATCAGAATTCTCTGATTGGTGCAGATTTTTGTATCAACACTAATGTTAGGCTTAAAAAAAATTTAAATTATATGAAATATTATAATTTTTTATTAAAAATGGAAAAGAAACTAATAAGTAAAAATCCGAAAAAAAAAAAAAAGGTCCAAAAAATTGGACAAAAGATCTAGAATAGGAAATATATTAAAATATTAAAAAAATTGAAAAAATTGAAAAAAAATTACTTTATAAAAACATAAAGATTTACTACAAATAAAAAAAAAATAAAAAAATAAAAAATTGAACTCAACAAATATTGTTTAGTTTTCAGCTTCTTTTATTTTTAGGTTTTTTTAGTATTGTTTTTAAATATTCTTAAGTTTTCAAAATCTTAATTTTTTTTTTAATAATTTGACCTTTAGTATTTGTAATTTTAGGTCAACGGTTTGGTTTTATTTAAGAATTTTTTAAAATTTTATTAGTTATTTTACCTTTTTTATTTAAAAATGAGTTGTTAATAAATTTTAGGGTAATTAGACAAGTTCAAAATGTAATTCGTAAGTTTATTGGGTCAAATTCAACAACTCCCATGTTTGTCAAAGTCTACGTGGTAGTTTCGAGAAGTTTTAGGTGGTGCAAAATATTAACCCTTTATAATTATAAAAATTTAGCTGCATTTTACTCTTTTAGCCTTGATTGTGTCAAAAAAAAACTGAAGAAACCTTAGGGGGTTGACGGCAACGGTTGAGAGTGATAACACAGGGGGTTTATAGTATTTAGCCACACCTCAAGGGTTTAAACTATTTTTTCTCAACCAAAAATGTCAAAAACTGTTATTAGAGTCATATCATTTAAGTGGCTTGGTACTATGAGTGAATTGAAATTAATTTGGATATTCATGGGACTATAAGTTCATTTTAATTTATTACACAGCACATGCATGCAAATGCTATTCATTGAGACTCTTATGCTCTTATATCCCAAATGATCTTTAAATAATAATATTAATATAAAACTAGACATAAAGATTTATGTATGTTTACAAATGTATTTTTAATGAAAACACATCTTTAAATAAGACAAAATAGAACACTATGTTAGAATTTCCATCATATTAAGACTTATTAAATTAGTCAAATCAGGGATGGAAATTTAATTGTTAGAGGGGGCAAGAAATAATCTATTTACTTTTTTTTTTTTTTTGGTGAAAGTATGATGAAAAGTGCTACTTTTCAACTCTTCCTCTAAAATGGTATCATTTAATTATAAATTTAAACGGTGTCATGTAATTAAAAAAAATAATCAATAAGTTCTTTTCTCTTACCAAACATTTAAAAACAATAATGACTACGTTATAATTGTAAACATTAGCTTATATTAAAAAATATCAAGTGATATCAACCGTAAAAATTAGAAACAAAAATGATTGTATACTAAAATGTGAAGAAGATAAACATTTTTTAATTAATTAACATCTAATTATCTTTTTTATGTTCTTTTAGTAATTCACATAAAGGATAAAAGCATATCCAAGGAAAAAATAGTTATTGAGTTTAATAAAATAAAAAAATGGAGGCCAATAGCATCACTCTATTGTAAAATTTCTTATAATATGGATATTCTATAAATAGCATACATTATATAATTCAATAATACATCATTCGAAAAAAAATATTGAGAAAATAAAATATATAAACTTGCCGGCGAAGTTATTGGTCAGCTTCCAACGACGATGGCCAACCATTGTCATCGGAAAATATTATTTCGGTAAGTGAGATTGCACTTTGAAACCATTGGAGTCCCAAGTTGGCGATCTATGCAATGGTGGTGGAGGTTTGTCAAAATTTGGTGGCATTAAGCCCCCAAAAGCCGAAAAAGTTGGGTCAAACTTTTCCAGGTTTTGTGACTTAAAACTGTAGGATTTCAACAAACCGCTGACACCATTGCTTAGATCATCGGCGGATGATCTCAATGGTGTCAGCGATGTGCACCCACTCACTGTCAATGATAGATTTCAAGTGTTGTCATCGGTTGCTGTCTAGCAACTAGTTTTTCTAGTTTTTTTTTTCAAATAAAAAAAATTAAAATAATATTATTAATTTATTGGAAAATCCAAATAACTTAATGAAAATGTCCTATTTTAGTCATTTTACACATCTAAAATTTACTCTTTTAAAATTAACAAAAACAAACACCTAAATAAATTTTATCAAAAGTTGATTATTTTAAAAGTTGGTTCATAAGTGATTATAGCAAAATCTACGACAATCACAAACTAAGCTTTAGCCTAACTGAAAACTAATTCTCAATTACACTAGGATAACTCTCATTTCCTTTTATACAAGAAAATTACTTAAAAGACATTTTTGAGCCAGTAAATTCAAAAATAATAACTAATAACCTTCTCTTCAAAATGAAGTATCCAACAAGTTTTTGCGACAAGTTTACTCATTATTTTTTTGTGGATTTAAAAAGCAACCAATTATATTTTGTTTTACAAAATCTAGTTTTGAGACTAAATCAAATTCAACTTATATGGTACAACCATTAAACTATTGAAGGTATGTGAATAATTTGATTACAAAATGAAATATTGATGAATGTCCCTTTTTTTTTTCTTTTGGCTAATCAAATACTTTTTTTTTTTTCATTTAACTCTATAAGTAATTTTGAAATTTTTTAACATAATTGAGATGCACAAAATGCTTTAAGTTATTAATCAACAAATACTACTATTGGGTGTATGAATTAATTTCTTATGTGTAAAAAACATTACCACATTTATTCTGTTCTAGTTAAAAGAGAGAGAGAGAGAGAGAGAGAGAGCAAGTTGAACCAAATTTGATAAAAGATGCATTATTAAAAAAAAATTATAATAAAGTTTCATAATTTAGAAAAAATAAATTAGAATCTTTGAAATAATAGTATATCTTAGAGGTAGTTATTATTTTTAGTTTGTCACATTCAATAATTTTTCTGAGGATAAAACTGGAATTAGAAAAAAAAAAAATTTATAGAACGGATATAAAAATTAGTATCTTTGAAATAATAGCATCACTCTTTACCAACTAACTTGTTTCCACTTGTATATCTCTCCTTTGACAACTGATTATTGGATTAAACTTGTTATAAAATCTTGTTAGATACTAAAATTTGAAGATAATCCATAATGGATTTCAAAGGTTTAAAGGTTAAAGGAATTTCCTATATAGTTATATCACTCATTCTAATTTCCAAAATGTAAAGGTTTTATTTAAAAGGCAAAAAATAACCATAA
Organism: Pistacia vera; assembly: GCF_008641045.1. Classification (NCBI taxonomy): domain Eukaryota; kingdom Viridiplantae; phylum Streptophyta; class Magnoliopsida; order Sapindales; family Anacardiaceae; genus Pistacia; species Pistacia vera. The sequence goes on along the minus strand of NW_022195994.1, from coordinate 278,491 downwards.
AATCATGTGAGCAAATTGTCCTTAATGAAATTGTCAAAGCAAAAATAGACTAAATGTACTAGACTACTAAGTCTAGCATGATCAACAATATTTTAATTAAATTATATTGTTAAATGTTAGACTATTGAGTCTAGTATTGTCTAAAATAGTGTAGCATTATATGTTAAAAAATACATCAGTTGTTGTTTCATTAAAGATATGACTGATAAGTCATTTGATTATATAGCTAGATTTTTCTTTTATATAAAACCTTCTTATTTATCTAATATTTATTTATTTTTATTTTATATTAAACAAAATTTTATTTCTAGAAGTTTCTCTTCAATATTGAATTCTAATATGGAGTCTTCATCATAGTATGGACCTGCAAACGAACCGAACACGAACGAACACCCCCCTTTGAAACTCGTTCGATAAGCACTAAGGGGGTTTCGAAATCGTGTTCGAACTCGAACAAACACATAATGGATGTTCGAGTTCGTTCGATTAGCAAAACGATTTGTTCATGATCGTTCGATTAACTCGTAAATACCTGTTTGAATAACTCGTAAATACATGTTCGAATAACTCGTTCGAATACCTGTTCGAATAAAAAATACACCAACTTTCCAATTCATGCTCTGAAAAAAAAAAAATATATACACTCATTTAATTCAGCATTTGAGGAAAATGTAGCTTGAGCTGAAGATAACTAAAACTGAATTTTTCTGTATTGAATGAATGAATGTATAAAAACAAAACAAACTGTTCTTTTATAGAAAAATACAAAACTCACAGTTTAGTCACTACTTTTAAACTATACAAAATACACCCTACCTAGCATATCTTGTAATCTTTACATATACAACCTTGCATACTAAATCTTATACTCAATATTCCCCCTTAAACCAAAGTACTACATAACCTTGCTTACTCAACCAAACCTTATACTCAATATTCCCTCTTAAACCAGAATACTATAAAACCTTGTTGACTAGACCTGACCACCTTTTGTTTCTTCAACTAAAAAAGGCTATAAGCTGTTTATCAACTCCTCAAGCCAATCAAAAGACTGCACAAACTTCCATTTACCAACAGCAGATGCATTGAGCAGCAGCAACAACTACAAACAAACAAAACTCCTCAAACCAGCATTGAGCAGCCGCAGCTAATGCATTTACCAGCAACAAAATTGCAAACCAGCAACAAAAAATGCAAACCAGCAACAAAAAATGCAAACCAACAAAACTCCATACAACTGCATTTATCACAACTTCATCTCCCAAAACTGCATGTATCAATAACAGACCAATTAAACCACATCAGCAGATACCAAACTCATATCGGCATACATCAAACTATCAGATTGCCAAAAAAGACAAAAAAAAAAAAAAAAAAAAATGCATTTACCAACAGTAATGCACCAGTAGACCATTCTATCATACTTCAGTACAACACAAGAAGCTATAATTTAATATTTTATATTTTAAATAAATCAATAAAAACTCAGTAAATTAAAATAAATAGCCATCATAAATAATAAAACTTTAAAATAAATTGAACAGAACAATAAATGGTTCAAAAAAAAATTGGTTCCATATCAAACATGACACAAACAAAAGGAATTTGCTTTTTGCATAGACATTATAGCACAACCAAAAGGATTCCAAGTTTCCAACAAGAGTGAACATGCCACTATAGTGTGAACCTACAAAAGAAGAAAAAAAATTGAAAATCATTAGTAATAATAGACTGATTTTAAATATGACTACACTAAAAAAAAGTAATCGTATATCAATATACTTGATTCAATCGGGAAGATGAATCTCCAATTGCTCCTCAGTCTAAAATACACAAAGGGAAAAAAATTAAGTTAGAATAAACACCAAACCATTAAAATAATTAAATACTTATATAACTTAAAAACATGGATCTTACTTTGCTTTTTTTTCTTTACTCCATTGAGATTGTGACACCAATCTCCACCACAAAGTAGCCTTTCTACAGTTGTCGGAGACAATGATGATTGATAAGGGTCACTAACTCTACCATCAGCACTAAAAGTCGCCTCCCAAGCCACCATGGTTAGAGGAATGGCTAGCATATCACAAGCCATCCTAGATAAAATCTTATGCTTCATGTTGTTCCCCTTCCACCACACTAGTGCATCAAATGTGTTTGGACCTGGTTGACAAACATAACGTGGCTCCTCCAAATAACAATCTAACTTTGACTTTTCTGAATGAATATCTTCATCATCAATAAGATAATGTTCTAAATCAAATTCCCCATAAGTAGGAGCTCCGGTTCCTACATTCATCTGAGTAGACATGTTCATTCCAACATTTTCTTCATTGTTGGAAGATTGGAATTCCTCCACATATTCCCTGTACAACTCATACAATACATCCTATACTTTGCCGATATTTGCTCATGCTTCAGACTCGGGATACATTCTAGGGAAAGAAACTTCAATCGCCTTCATTTTATATCTCGGACAATGGCAATTGACATCAACAAATTACATTCACCCCAATATTTATTTAACTTCTCTTTCATCTTTTCACCATAACTAGAATGAATTCATTTCGAATGTTGCCTTTTTATCAAGCATTGTTTTTATCCGGAAAACCTCATTCAAAAATATATTAGAAGTAGGGTAATCACTCCCAAATATTAAATTGGTCACTGTACTAAAAACTCCCAAAATATCACATATCTTCTGACCTTTCTCCCAATCCTCATCATTAGGAGAATAAGTAAACCTAGAGTCTCTATCTTTGAATCTCGGAAACACATTTTTAAATTGTAGTGCAGTTACCATCATCTCATACGTTGAATTCCATCTTGTTTTACAATCTAAAATCAACTTTCGACTAGGCAACTGTAGTTGTTGCACAATCTGTGAGAAAAATTTGATCCTACTCTCCGATTGGTTGATGTACGACACACTATCATAGATTTTTTAACGATATCCTTAATTTTAGAAAGGCCATCTTGAACCAAAATATTCAAGATATGTACACAACACCGCACATGGAATAGCTTCCCACCACAAACGAGCCGCCTTGTTACTAAAAAATTCTCTCTCAATGTTTTGATTGCTACATCATTACTGGAAGCGTTATCGACAGAGATAGTGAACACCTTGTTTTCAATACCCCATTCCTTTAAACATTTGTACATTGAATTAGCAATTTGAACACCCGTGTGAAGAGGATCAATATGTACAAAGCTCAATACCCTTTTCTATAACCTCCAATTACCATCAATAAAACGTCCAATTAGAACCATATATTCTATATTCTAATTACCTGACTTCCATAAATCCATCATCAAGCTTATCTTGTTGACATTCTTCAAAACATTCATTAACTTTTTCTTCTCAATCTCATACACAGCCACACAATCTTTTTTATTTGTTGTGCACATTATTTTTCCCACTCAGGCATCCCAATTTTTTGCATTAGATTGAAACGTTCTTCTTCCACAATGGTAAAAGGATGCTCATGCATCATGACCCACTGCGTAGCTCTTTCCCTCATCCTCGCCATATCAAATTTGCCATCCCAAAGAGGGTTGTGAGTCACCACTACTTGAGCTTGGCTGGAAAAATTGTTGTCCACCATTAACTTGCCTTTCGTTAAGCCTTTTCCTAAGACATCCCTATGAATGTCGTTTAAGTTGAGTAGTGGGCCCTGTTTTCGGTAGCACATAGATTACCTTACAATGAATGCACTGTGTCTTTACCTTTCGGTCAGGTTGTTGTAACACCTCTTTGAAATCATTCCACACTACCGATGTCTTTGCTCTTTTCTTCCTTCAAATGTGTTAACATCACCCTCTTAGGCCTCTTCTTGTTCTTGATTTATTTCTTGAGTAACCGAGTTAGAATTAATTGTATTTGAATCCCTTGTGGTTGGGGTTTCGGTGGAGCCTTCCATTATTTCACTGATATTTATATCATGAGAGAAAGAATTCACAAATTGAAATGATTTATAAACAGGACACAATCTAATCTAATCTTTGCCCACAATGTGAATAATGTATAGCATAGATGCAAAAACATTACGAATATATATTCACATAATCACATTCAGAGTTTTAGACACAAACATAAATTCACGGGCGCTACCAAACATCAGCATAAATCTTAAACAAATTTTAGAAACAAACATTTTTATAAGCAAAAAGTGATAGTGCAGATGCAAAAACATTAAGAATATATATTCGCAGAATCACATTTAAACACAAACACAAATTCACGGGCGCTACCAAACATCAGCATAAATCTTAAACAAATTTTAGAAACAAACATTTTTATAAGCAAAAAGTTCAACTTGTGTTGTGGCCAGGATTGTTTGCCTCTCTTTCTTTTAGCATGGACGTTAATAAAAATAGTCGTGACCTCTCACTTCCTGTCATCAATTCGTTTATGCAAAAATTGATTTCATTTTCATTGTAAGCTGATGATAATCCAAGAATTGGAAAATGATTTTGAAATAAAATTCAATACCTTCCAGAGACACCCTTCTTTTGGCCTTCTAAATTTGATGGGGGCTAAAGCTAACTACTATGTTGAATGCTGAGACACTGGCATTGTCGCGTTGAGGCATTGATCAAGTTGAAAATTGCAGAAAAAATGAGGGCAGGCTGTCGCAATTTGCAAAAGTGATAATGTGGAATTGGAATATTGGATTTGGATTATGGGCCGGTTAAGGGAAAAGGTGGGATTGGTTTTAAATTTGGGCTAGGTGGGTAAGGGAAAATGTGGAATTGTTAGAGTCATGAAAGTGACTTTATTTTGGTGATAAAAAGACCCTATATGTGATTAAAATGAAATCATATTAAGGCAATTAAGAAATTTATGAATTTATTCACGAAAAATCGCATCCTAAAGTTTTCCTATGAATTTAGAATATTTGGAATGAATTTGAAATGGTGTGAGTTGATATTAGGTTGTGGTTTATGGATTAGGGGTGATTTTGTCTCATTTATGTTGTTCAGGGGGTAAAATGTCATGTTTCAAGAGGTTTATTTTGTCACTTTTCAATCATATATGTAGGGACCAAATGGAAATTGACTACATTTTGTATAAAAATGAAGTGAAAGGTCGTAAACAGGGGGTAGCTGCCAAGGACCTTCACCCATCACCGAACTTTGGTTGCCAGCCGGCGACCTTTCATCTTCCAGGCTAGCGACTCTTCACCTTCTCACGTAGACCAGTCACTCTCCACCGTCATTCACCCACGTCGGCGACATACCACATTTCCACGTTGTGACTCTTCACCTTCAACTAGAGTTTGCACTGTTTTTGATGCCAATTGAGCTTCTTTTATGCTGGCCATCACCCCATTAACTTCCCCCCACATTTCTGCCACCGATCTCCCCTTTTTCGGGCGAGATCCATCACCTTGATCCGATGACTCTTCGACTTCCCGATGCGATTTCGTTCACTTTTCGGTGACCTTTCATCTCCCACGACCTGATCCGAACTCCTCATCACCTAAGCTTTCCACCGGTACCTTCGAATCCCATTTTCGCCACCATTTGCTGGAAGACCCATCGAAAAACTAACGTATTCCAGCGAGTTGCGTTTGTTCATCTTCTAGAAGTTCCCTTGGTCATTTTCATCCCTTCTTTGCATCATCTCGTCATCGGTTATATCCTCTTCGCCATGACCAGCTCCATTTCCGACGTTCCAGCCTTCGTCGGAACTACTATGAGCAGCTGAGCTCTTAGTTGCCTATTACGGTGTAGGTGAGGTCAAGATCGACACTCATGAATCTTCTTGGCAGTTCTCGACTAGTTGGATGAGCTTGAATATTGGACATTTGGTTAAGTTTCTTGTATTCAGATTATATTTGTTTTCGTTTCAGTTTGTTTGCGATGCTTTAATATTATTTTGATACTCGATGTGCTGAATTGATAATGTCCATTGAGAATGTTTGTTGACATATAACTTTTCGCATAATGTTAGTTTGAGATTATTGAATGTTGATTATGACTTTAAATTGCTTCGGTATTGATTGCAATCAAGTTGTATTAGCGTTTAACATCATTTCTACTTGCAATGCATTTGTTGTGTAATTAGTTGATTGGATGATACAAGTTGATAGGTTGTACTTGTAACGTTGTATCAACTAGTAGTGTTTAAGGGTTTAGCATTTTTCGGTTAGTCGATGATAGTCTTTAACCAATCGATCTGTAACTAAGATGACGGCAAGACATGATAGATTATACCTAGATTGGCGGGAGATGTTTTTATTGATTTGCCTAGCCTTGTAGGTTTAGGAAATTGAAGAGCGAGGAGAGGAATTGTGAGAGTTGGTCTTGAGTCAAACCGAATCCGTAGTGGCAACGCTTTTAATATTGTGTTTTGGTTAGCAATTTATTTGATGCTTTTAATTTCCTGCAATTAATTAGTTTCCTTAGTTTTAATCAATCAATTTGCAAATTTCTCTTTCGTTTACTCAAATGGACATTAGGTCATTAGTCTTGCTCTCTATGGATTCGACCCTACTTACCGCTAACTACGGTATTTAAGTTTAATTTTGTGGCCATGACGACCGGTTTGACAGGAATTGGTTGGGATTTTTGTTTTAAAATTTGGGTTGGGTAAGGAAAAATGTGAATATATATATAATTGTATATATACAAAATTATTATTATACATATATTAATCATAGATTAAATATGTTTAATATATTATTAAATTTCCAAAATTATAGGTTATCATATATATATTGTCATTACATAAATTATCATAAATATTTTAAATGTCTACATATATATTTTGTATCAACACTGATAAATTCATAATGAAATGAGGGTCTATTGTAATATATAATCAATACATATATGTAATTAATTTGTTATATATATATATAATGTGTAATTGTGTATATACAAAATTATTATCATGCGTATATTAATTATAGATTAAATATGTTTAATATGTTATTAAATTGTCAAAATTATAGGTTATCATATATATATTATCATTACTATCTACATATATATTTTATGTCAACACCCATAAATTCATAGTGGTATGAGAGTCTATTGTAATATATGATTAATATAAATGTGTGATTAATTTAGGTTTAATTAAACTATTATGTTATTAAATTTGTCATGCTATATATCACTTGATTATACAATATGTTATGTTCATAAATTTGTCATATTATATTTAATTAAGCTATTATACTATTAAAATTGTCATGCTGTATATCACTTGATTATACAATATGTTATATTCATCAATTTACCATATTATATTTAATTAAGCTATTATGTTATTAAATTTGGCATGATCACTTGATTATATAATATGTTATGTTCATCAATTTACCATACTATATTTATCATTTATTAATTAAAATGCTATCTCATAATATTTAATTATTGATTACATTTGAAAAAATATGAAGCTACTATGTTATTAGACTTATTATATTATTTATCACTTGATTATATAATCTATTATGTTAAAAAATTTGTCATGCTATGTATCATAATAATTTATTATTTTTTAATTAAAATGCTATATAGTTATATATTTAATTATTGATGACATTTGAAAAAAAAAATTCAATCATATTATATATATAAGAAAAACAAAAGCATCATAATATTTTATTATTGTTTACTATTAAAAAAAAATTCATCCAAACTAAACCAAGCATAATATAAAAAAGAAAAAATATAAATATATATAATAATGTATACTATGCTTTTCAAACATAAACGAACGAATAATAAAAAAAATTGTTCACGAACGGATGGATCAGTCAGTCGAACGTATTATGTTCGCGAACATAATCGAACGAACATCCTATGTTCGAACTCGAATTAAACATATTATCGAACGAACATCAAACTGTTTGCGAACAGTCTTTTATCGAGTCGAGTCGAACAGTTATCAAACGAACATCAACTGTTCGTGAAAAGCTCAGTTCGTTTGCACAAGGCCATCATGTTGGAATGGAAGGTTAAATACAAACAAGTAATGGTGTAGTACTCCACGTAGAAGAGAGAAAGAATTTGAACGGTGCAATTAATGAGGAAGAATTGAACTGCCTCAAAAGCAACTCTGTGAAGGAGAAATTGAAATCCTTGGATGATGTCTTAGTCACGTTAGATGACCTTCTAGTCTTAGTCGAGGAACCTCAACCAAAGATACAAAAGGTTCCTTACATCTTACGTCATACCAACAATTTTAAGAAATACTATGAACCAAGGGTGATTTTAGTAGGCCCTTGCCACCATGAAAATGCAAATCTGAATGTGATCGAAAGTTTGAAACTTAAATTAGCATGTGCATTCATTAAAGAACATGGTTTGAGCTAAGATTTGTTATTTGGCGAAATTAGGAGAGAGATAAAAAATTTGAGAAAATGCTATGAGGAGGAGAAAATAGAGCAATGTTCCGAAAACCAGACTGGACAATGACTCGTTCAAGGGTCCGGTTTCTGGTTTGACCGGTTGGATTGGTCGGTTGGACTGTATTCTATAAAATTATTTTTAGTCCCTAAAGGTTTGAAATTCATGAAAAACACACCTTCATACTCCCCTAAGGTTTGAAATCTGTCTAAAACACCCCTATCGTGTGAAGAGACTGATGAGTGGTGGTGGTAGCGACGATCAACAGCCAATCGAAGTTGAAATCATGGGGCTTTTGATGTATAAGTGCCGACGAATCTGATGGTGGTGCTAGGGAGTTCCATCGACGCCAGAACTTGCCGGAATCAACAAAAGAAATCCGACGGTCGCGTAAACTTTAGGTGGACGGCGAGCTATGAAGGCCACTGAAAATGGATGGGTTTCGTCGTAGAGATGTCGTCACGTCGAATGGTAGTGTTTTCTCCGTCGAACGATGTCAGAATCCGGCAGGATTGAACGGCGATTGGACGACGACTCGACAGTATTCCAACGGTCCAACCGCGACTCAATCCAGTTTAATGGGAAATGCCAGTTTTTATGAGATACCAGACCGGAAATACCGCCAACTCCCGATCGAACCGGTCAGACTAGACGGTCCGGTCTGGTTTTCAAAACATTGAAATAGAGTACTTCAATGATGATCACCTTGCTTGGATATTTTTTTGTGGATGGTTGTATAGTATCAGTATATGTACTATATTACGCAGCAATATGCTCATAAGAAGTTCAAGGATTTGAGAATAAAAGTCGATTGCTTAATATTAATACGTCAAGATTTGCTCTAGCTAGAGAACCAGCTTCCTTATCAAGTCCTTCATATATTAATAAGCTGCTTGAGTAACAATAGTGAGATGATGAGGAAATCAATTGAAAAGTTCATCTTTGACAGCATTAAGGCACCAAGAGAGGAGCATGTACTATTGGAACATCAGCTACGCCAAAAGAAAGATCCCACTCATCTTCTCGACTTGTTGCGAACAGCAAAGCTCCTATATGTTGACGAAAACCAAATATCAGGCTCTATAAGTCAACGGATAATTCAGTATTTGGTCGAATTCATAACTGTGCCAGTTGACAAATTTAGAGATTGGATCGAGTGCATGGGCAAGGCAGTTGAGAATTTTCTTTATAAACAAACACACGGACTACAATTTTTTCATAATGTCGAGGAACTTCAATCAGCAGGGATTAGATTGAGGCCTCGTAATAAAGGTTGTTTGACAGACATTACTTTTAGTATTGGAACATTGAAGCTTCCTCCTATTATTGTGGGTGACTCAACAGGATCCAAGTTCTTGAACTTGATAGCCTATAATATAGCTTTTCTTGATGCACTCAATGATTGTTCACAAGATGTTAAACAATTACGAGATAAGAAAATACTAGTTAATTCGCTTGGTAGTGATGATGAGGTTGCTAAACCATTCAATGAGATTGGAACCAAGTTAGTGCTAGATCCTCACAGATATTGAGATGTTAAAAGGAATATCCAAAAACGTTACAAACAACAAATGGATATCATGGATAGCTCAATTCTATTGCAAACATTTCCAAAACCCTTGGAGTGGGCTTGCTTTTCTTACTACAATACTAGCATTTGCTTTAACTGCAGTTTAGGCTATTTACATTGTTTTGAGTTATTATAAATGAGGGAACTTGTATAGCATTGCTTATATTTTTCCTTTCATCAAGAGATTTGTAATAACTTTATGTTGAATAAAATTCTCCGTGGCATGACTAGCCAGATTGCTGTGGTTTTATTATTATTATTATTATTATTTATCTTACTAAGGGATTTTGTAAATATCAATAATTTATTTTGTGTAATTCCTTGTACTAGAATGCCTGAATCACAAAAGCCCTCAAATTCGAAAGGTAAAATTTGAGAAATCCAAGCTTTGTTACGGTTATGATTTTTTATTTTTAAATTTATTTCATAATTATGTTGTTGTAAATAGTTAAGAGTTAGTTTTTTTTTTTTTTTTTTTTTTTTTTTTTTTTTTTTTTTTTTTTTTTTGACTTATGTTAGGTTTGAAAGGAAATATTGCATGAAGGGAGTTGTGTATTTGAAGAAAAATTAAAGAAGAATCAAGAAGAAAGAAGATAGGATATGCAACTGTGTAAATGAATTTTGTTCTGTTTTTCATTAAACAAACAAAACTGTACAGATCTCCTTTTATAGTTGCTGCGTAAAACAGAGTAATACAAAACTCAGTGTTTTAAGACTTTGTCTAAAACGTTGCATATTACAAACATGAGAACAGTAACAAGTTAGTGCTTTTAGCTAATTCTCTGCTCAATATCTTCCCTCAAAATAGACTTCTTTTCATCTCATTCTTTGCTCAATATCTTCCCTCAAAACAGACTTCTCTTCATCTCATTCTTTGCTCAATATCTTCCCTCAAAACAGACTTCTCTTCATCTCATTTATAGCCTTCCTTATCTACTATAATCAATCCCGAAAGTAAATCAAAGGAGCACCATACAACATGCTTTTAACCTGCAAAGGAATTAACTTGTCCTTTCTAGAGAATCAGATAGATTCAACTTTTCTCTAAGAATATTGAACCTTTGTCCAGGCAAAGCTTTGGTAAGAGCATCAGCAATTTGATACTCTGAAGCTACATATTGAACACACAATTTCTTTTCAACAACCAACTCCCACACATAATGAACATCTATTTCAACATGTTTTGTCATGGCGTGAAAAAAGGGATTTGAAGAGAGAGCTCCTGCACTCATGTTGTCACACCATAGTACAGGAGTTTTATTTATAAGAATTCCAAGTTCTCTGAAGAGATTCTGAATCCATACCAATTCTGTGGCTGCCTGACTTAAGGCTTTATACTCTACCTCTGTTGAAGACAAGGAAAAAACCTTCTACTTGCGAGAGGACCATTGAACCAAATTTCAGCCAAGATAGATGTTGTAGCCAGTAGTTGATCGTCTGTCAGTCATGTCACTTGCCCAGTCAGCATCTGTAAACCCTTCTAAGATAATATTATGGTTTCTTGTAAAGATTAAACCATGCTAAATAGTGCCCTTAATGTACCTGAGAACTCATTTACAAGCTATCCAGTGAGCAACCGTGGGGTATTGTAAGAATTGGCTTAGTCTGTTTACGGCAAAAGCTAAGTTAGGCCATGAGAGAGTTAAGTATTGTAAACCCCCTGCAATGCTTCTATAAACCGATGGCTGATCAAAAGGATCACTATCTTTTTTGCCTAATTTAATCCCTGTTGCCATGGGAGTATTGCAAGGTTTGCAATCTGCCATTCCAGCCTTTAGAAGTAGATCCTAAGCATACTTAGACTGAGTGAGTAGTAACGCTGAATTATTTCTATCAACCTCAAACCTAAGGAAATAATTCAATGCACCTCAAGCTTTCAAAGCAAACTTCTTGTTGAGATCTTCCATAATTTGAGCAATCATGGAGGGATCAGTACCTGTGATGAGTATATCATCCATGTATACAAGCAAGTAGATAATTTGATTACCTTGTTTGAAGTAAAATAGACTTGTGTCTGAAATAGAGCTGATGAAACCCCACTCAGTCAGAGAATTCTTCAGCTTGTCTAACCATGCTCTGGGGACTTGCTTGAGTCCATACAAGGCTTTGTTGAGCTTGCAAACATGATGAGGGAACTGCAAATCAGTAAAGCCTTCAAGCTGTATCATGAAAATAGATTCTATTAGTTCACCATTCAAGAAGGCATTGTTAATGTCTAACTGTTGAATTTCCCATTGATTGTGGATAGCTAGTGATAGAATGATCCTGATTGTGGCTGGTTTAATTACTGAAGAAAATGTATCAAATTAGTCAAGGCTTGGGGTTTGTTGAAACCCCTTGGCTACCAATCGAGCCTTGTACTTTTAAAGTGTGCCATCAGGTTTTAACTTGGTTTTAAAGACCCATTTGTAGCCTACTAAGTTCATTCCTGAAGTAGAAAGAACTAGCTCCCAAGTGTTATTGCGAAGAAGAGCTTGAAATTCGTCTTCCATTGTTGTTTTCCATTATGGAATGGTGAAGGCCTCAGCAATTGTTTTTGGTTCAAGAAGAATAGTCTGAGTGGTTAGATAAGCCTTACCTATAGTGTGGCTTGTTGAAGCCTTTGAAGTTTTGGACCTAGTCATCATAGGATGATGATTAGCAGTTGTGGTTTCCTTTAGAAAGGGCAGCACCACTTCTAGTTGTAATCTAGGAGAACAAGGATCTGGAGAACCATTTGAGACAGTTGTAGACATCATAGTAGTGGTTGGAACTGCATCAAAAGTAGAATGAGGCACTGAAGATGGAATGATAGTGTGATTAGTAGCAGGCAAATTTTCTTTTGTAAAAGGCAGCACCACTTCCAGTTGTATTCTAAGTGAACATAAGTCAGGAGGCACACTTAAGTGAGTGGAAGTTGCCATATCAATAGTTGTTATTGCTACAGGTTTGCTTCCAGTGGGAATTGCATGAGAAGTGAGGTGAGGTGCTGATGAAGAAGGCATGGTGTTAGTAGAGGTATTGATGGTTTCTCTACAAATTTCCGCTGAATCATTAGGAGGAGAATCTGGACTAGAGCTTGAGCCGATGCAGTGATTAAAGTTCCATGATGAAACATATCATGTTACATTAGACTCTAAACTTGAACTTGAGCCTGCAATATTAGAATCTTTGAAAAGAAAACCGTTAAATCCATCTTTAAAAGGAAATGTTGTTTCATTAAATTTACACTGTCAAACAATATAAACCTTTCCCTGAAGCTGAAAGGCACTTATATCCTTTATAAGCACTGTTGTAACTTATAAACACACATCTTTCAGTGTGATATGATAGTTTATGTCGCTGGTATGGTCTGATAAAAGGATAACAATAGCATCCGAAAACCTTAAGATCAATATAAATTGGTTCTTGCTTGAACAACTTCTGAAAAGGAGACAAGTTTGCAAGTGGAGCTGAAGGCAACCTATTGACAAGATAGGTTGATGTGTTACAGGCCTACCACCAGAGACAAAGAGGCGTGCCAGTATGTGCTAGCAAAGTCAACCCAAATTCAGTGATAATCCTATGTCTCCTCTCTATTCTTTCATTTTGCTGGTGTAAGTATGGACAAGGACGCCTAAAATGGATACCATGTTGTTGAAGATAACCGGAAAAAGGTCTAAACTCACATCCCCAGTCAGTTTGTAAACACTTCATTTAGGCATTCAATTGATTTTCATCAAAGCAATAAAACTGAGTAAAGACTTTGAAAGCTTCAGATTTTAGTTTCAACGGATAAATCCACATGTGCCTACTATAATTGTCTATAAACAACATATAGTATTGAAACCCCTTTGAAGAATAAACTGGTGTAGGTCCCCATAAGTCAGAATACACCAATTCAAGTGGACCATTGGTTTGAAGGTTAAAGGCAGGAAAAGAAATCTGATGCATTTTGCCAAATTGGCAGGCTTCACAAAAATTCAAGCTTTTATTCTTATTAGAATCACATACATGAACTTTATTCAATATCAACTTTAAAGTTTTCTCTTGTGGATGCCCTAACCGAGCATGCCACAGAGCTAGAAGACTAACAGCAACATCCAAACGATCTTTATTCATGCAATTATAACCACTATTGTGATTCTCAACATGTAGACTACTATTATTACTAGAGGGCATATCAGAGTTGGCAGAAACAGCAACATGGTAGTGTGCATCACATGCCTTAGTGCTAGTACCAGATGAAAGGGAAGCCATACTGGGAAGTGAGAGTTAAAGCTGATATAAACTCTTCTTCAGAGAGCCTTGGAGTAGTACTTCTTTGGAGAGTTTATCCTTAACAAGGCATTGGTCAGAATAAAACTCAACAATTACACCGTTATCTTTGGTTATTTGAGATATACTCAGCAAATTCTTGGATATATGTGGAACACATAACATGTTTCTAAGATGCAATAACCTTGAAGATGACTTAGAAAGTAAAAAGGACTCACCTGTGTATGTAACAGGGACAGATTGGCCATTCCCAACTTGGACTGTGGAGCCACCTTGATAATTGTTTTTAAGAAGCAGATTAATGGCATCGGCAGTCATGTGATTTGTGGCTCCTAAATCCACATACCAGGTTTGGTCATTAACAATTTGTGGAGTAGCTATGGACAATTGATTAAGCTGTCCTGAAACACTTGAAAGAATACTCTCTGGTATCGAAGTCATGCTAGGAACTTTGATTGAAGAACTAGGAGACTGAAAGAAATGATTTTGTTAGGGGATGCCTGCATAGTCATGATTAGATCCTGTAAGACTTGAACAACCATTCTGAAAGTTTGTTAAACTAGAGCCCTGAAGGCTTTGAAAACCTTGACAGTATGGAGAACTCTCTTGAAAACATTGACAGTATGGAAAACTCTCTTGAAAACCTGAAGGATTCGAGTAAATGGAGGTTAATTGTTGCATTGACTGTCTAGGTAGATTCTTTGCTGTAAAAATGGCTTGAGCTGATTCACTTGGTTGTCCAGGATTCTGACTATTAAGGGACTAGCAACAGGTATAGGAAAACCTTGAAATCCTTGATCGAACCCATGATAGTACTATACCGCAGAATGTCCTCCTTTACCACAAACTTGGTAGATTAGTTTAGGCCTAAAATAGCCTCTGCCTCGACCCCTATTTCTCATCATATATGAATTATACAGAAACATGCTAGAGTCAAAGTTACTAAATGAGTTATTTGCTGGTATAAACTAAGATTAGTAAAGTAAAGAAAATTCAGGTTTGGGACTTCCTTGACGCATGGGATTTCCAACAAGTTAAGGCCTATTAGACACATTAGAAACCATTGGTGCAAAGGAGTGCATCGACATGTTAGAAGACAATGGTACATTAGACGGCATGAAAGTTTGATTTGGCAAATTCACACCTTCATTCATACCTGATATAGGTTGTATATTTTTGTTTTGAGATTCCAAGGACACATCATTGCTTCCTTGACTGAATCCTTGTTTAGAAACTACAAAGGCTGAACCAAGCTGATCATGAATACAATTGTAGGCATTATGTTGTCTCTCAAGTCCCATCTCATGCTTATGAAGTAGAAACTAAGCCTCTTGTAATGTAGTGCTACTACTATTGGAAGTAAGGTTAGCAACCACAGCATCATATTCTGGTCCTAACCCGTCAAGAATGTACAATAACAGCTCCTCATCATTTATATTTACTCTACTTGCAACCAATTCATCCCCCAATTCTTTCATCTTCAATACATATTCACTAATACTACATGAATCTTTCTTAGTGGTTTGTAGTAAGTTTCTTAAATATAGCGTCCTAGCTTTAGAAACTGATTGAAAGTGCAATTCCAAAATGTTCCAAATTTCATAAGCAATGTTGCATTTAGCTACGTGTCTAAACATTAATTCAGAGATAGTGGAAAATAACCAACCAACAAGGAATTGATCAAATTTCTTCCAAGCAAAGTAGTTAGGGTTTGGTTTCTTTACCGTCTCCCCTGATTCATCTAACTTCTCTATCAAAGACATTGAAGGACAAACTTTCTCCCCTGTAACAAAGTTGTCCAATCCATGAGAGGTTAAAGCTAGCAAAATTTGCAACCTCCAGAATGTATAATTCCTCTCCAACAGTTTGATTGAGATTGAAAGTAAAGTAGGAGTAGCAGTTGTAGCTGTACAACTCGTAAAAACGGAGTCCATTGTTCCTAAAACTGAGGATGAATTAGCTAAATCAGAGTTTGGATTCACCATAGACGCGTGTCTAGGGCTCTGATACCAAAGGGATTTGTGTAGTTGAAGAAAAATTAAAGAAGAATAAAAAAGAAAGAAGATAGGATACGCGACTGGGTAAATGAATTTTGTTCTATTTTTCATTAAACAAACAAAATTGTATAGATCTGCTTTTATAGTTGCTGCGTAAAATAGAGTAATACAAAACGCAGTGTTTTAAGACTTAGTCTAAAACGCTACATATTACAAATGTGAGAACAGTAATGAGTTAGTGCTTTTAGCTAATTCTCTGCTCAATAACCAACAAAATATTTCCTACTTGAATGAATCTGTGAGAAGCAAAACCTTGAGCAAATATGCCTAAAACATCAATCAAATTCACAAGAGACATAAGCAATTTTACGTAGAAAAACCTCTTCAATGTGAAGAGATTAAAAAACCACGGGATCAAACGATCCGCTTAATCCATTATAATAAAAAAGTATTTACAATAGCCACAAATCACCAATAATATTCCACACAAAATTTAGAGCTTTATCACAACTCTAACAAAGTGAAATACACAAAAAAGTTATGAAAAGATAAGAGTAAAATCACCAGCAAAGCACCCGAAATGCAGGCTGTATAACTCCAAACTCAACTGCTAAAATTGAAAACCAACCATCTAGATTGAAGAGCCAGATTTCCTTTGTGTTTTGACCAAAAATCAAGTTGATCACACTAGAGATGACCTTTCGATTGTCAAGTTGAAGAAGGACCAACGGACTCAAAATTATACAACTCAATTATTTGATTTGGCTGTCTTTCTAGAGGCAAAACTCCACAAAAAAGATGGCTATCACAAAACTGACTATTGGATATGAAGATCTTACCGTCGACAACATCGTTGTTGGAATAACCTAGTGTGGTTGCCTCTTTCTGACTTTAGCAGATTTTGTTTCAATGAACAGTGCCCCATTTTTCACACTATTCACCCACTAAAAAAAACAAATAAAGTTGCTGCCTTTTTTTTTTTTTCTTTTTCTTTTTCTTTTTTAATTTTATTTTTGGGCTATAGGATTTTGGGCCATCCCCCACATGAGGGAAACCCAAGCCCAACAAATCTCCCCCTTTCCCGACTATGTGGGGAGATGGACCATACCGACAATAGCTCGAAAAACTTCAAGCTTCTCCCTTGCCAAAGACTTTGTCAACATATTCGAGCCATTGTCATCTGTATGGATCTTCTCAAGTTCAAATAGGCCATCGGGAAGAGTATCCTTTATCCAATGATACCTTACGTCAATATATTTAGATCTCGAATGGAATGTAGAATTCTTCACAAGATGAATAGCACTTTGGTTGTCACAAAACAAAAGATACCGTTGTTGTTTAAAACCAAGCTCTCTCATGAACTTTTTCATCCATAGCAACTCCTTGCAAGCTTCTGTTATAGTAATAAATTATGCTTCTGTCGTAGAAAGTGCAACACACTTTTGCAATCTCGACTACCAAGAAACAACTCCACCAGGAAAAGTAATTAGATAACCAGAAGTAGACTTACGAGAATCCATGTCTTTGGCAATGTCAGCATTTGTGGAGCCAACCAAAGCTAGTTTATCACTTCCAAAACAATTTTTTAACTTGGAAGTGCCTCGTAGATACCTTATAATCCACTTCACTGCATCCCAATACTCTTTCCCTGGATTTGACAAAATTTTGCTAACATACCCAACTGCATAAACTATATCTGGTCTCGTACACACCATTATATACATCAAGCTTCCTATAGTTGAAGCATATAAGACTCTTTCCATTTCCTCCTTCTGAATATCTATAGATGGACTTTGCTCTGCACTTAGCTTGAAATGAGTAGCTAAAGGAGAACTCACCACTTTGGCCTTAGCCATGTTGAACCTTTCAAGCACTTTTTCAATATACTGCTCCTGACATATACAATTTCTTCTCTTTTTTGTCTCGACAAATTCGAATGCCAAGAATTTGCTTTGCTAGCCCTAAATCCTTCATAGCAAATGACTTACTCAACTGCTTCTTCAAATCATCAATCCTAGAAGAATTCTTGCCAACTATCAACATGTCATCAACATAGAGCAATAAGATAATAAAATCATCATCAGAGAATTGTTGCACAAATACATAATGATAAGAAGTAGTCTTCTTGTAACTATGCTCCCCTACAACTGATTCGAACTTCTTATACCATTGTCTAGGTGCTTGCTTCAAACCATAGAGGCTTTTCTTTAAACAACAGACATAATCTTCTTTTCCTTTAACTTGGAAACCCTATGGTTGTTCCATGTAAATCTCTTCCTCTAAATCACCACGAAGAAAGTCGGTTTTCACATCTATCTACTCAACCTCTAAGTCCAGGCTAGCTGTTAATCCTAAAACTACATATATAGAAGATAATTTCACAACAAGAGAGAAAATCTCATCAAAGTTAATGCCTTTTCTTTGATTAAATCCATTGACAACTAGTCTGGCTTTGTATCGTGGCTGTGAAGTATGTTCTTCTTGCTTTACCTTATAGACCTGCTTGTTTTTCAAAGCTCTCTTGCCCTTAGCCAACTTTACCAACTCAAATGTGTGATTGTTATGCAATGACTGCATCTCATCTTCCATAGCATCAACCCAAGTTGCCTTGTTTTCGTCTTCCATTGCTTCTACATAACATTGAGAGTCTCCCTCATCAATCAATAATACATTCTCATTTGCAGAATATTGTGTGGAAGGACATCGGTCTCTAATAGACCTCCTGAGTGGAATCTCTGGTTCTGGAAGCTGATTAGTGGTCCGATAATCTATCTCAACTTGTATAGGAGCATCTACATCATCTAAATCCTGTCGGTCATCCTAAACATCATGTTCAACATTTTTTGGCAAATCTGTGAAAGGTACTAGATCCAAGTCAATCAAACTATCACTATACTAAGACACTACTTTCTCTGCTTTTCCAACATCTTGTATAGTTTGATCTTCCATAAACACAACATCGCGACTTCTTACAAGTTTCTTCTCAACTGGATCACACAACCTATACCAAATTCATCCAGACCATAGCCTATACAGATGCACTTTCAAGTCTTCATATCAAGCTTAGACCTCTCATCTTTGGGAATATGAAATACATCCAAAAACATGTAAGTCCTTTGCCACTCCAAACTCTTTCTGGTACATCAGACTGAAGAGGGACACAAGGTGTGAGATTAAGAACATGTACAGTTGTATTCAAAGCTTCACCCCAAAAGGATCCTGGCAATTACGCCTATAAAAGCAAGCATCTCACTCTCTCAACTAGTATTATGTTCATCCTTTCAGCTAACCCATTCAATTGTGGAGTCTTCGGTGGTGTCTTTTGATGTCGAATGTCATGTTGTCTACAATATTCATCGAATGGACCCAAATACTCTCCCCTGTTATCTGTTTTGATGCACTTCACTTTCTTCCCAATTTGTCTCTCAACCAAAGCCTGAAATTGTTTAAACACATCCAACACTTGATCTTTTGTTTTCAATGCATAAACCCATGACTTTCTTGAATGATCATCTATGAAGGTTACAAAATAAGAAGCTCTATCAAATGTTTTCGTCTTCAGAGGTCCACAAACATCGAAATGAACCAAATCAAGAATATCTTGTTTTCTTGAAATAGAGAAGCTCTTAAAGGAAACTCTATTCTGTTTTCCTACCAAACAATGAGTACATCTTTTCAAATTTGCACTTTTCATTCTAGAGAGAAGATTCTTCTTAGCCAATGTTGTCAGGCCTTTTTCACTCATGTGGGCAAGTCTCTTATGCCACAAGCCTATTGTAAAGTCATCCTCCATTGCATTAATAATGCTTTTGGAAAGTCTTACTTGTAATATGTATAAAGTAGAAAGCTTCTTGCCTTGAGCCGCAACCATGGCACCCCTTGTTAGCTTCCACTGACCATCACTAAAAGTGTTGCAATAGCCCTCATTATCAAGTTTGCCCATAGAAATCAAATTCAAATGAATGTCAGGAATATGCTTAATATCTCTGAGCAGTAGACTACTACCATTATCCATTTCCAAATACACATCTCCAATACCAATGACCTTTGCCTGACCATCATTGCCCATCTTTACTGTCCCAAAGTCACCCGCAACATAGGAAGTGAAAAGATCCTTTCTAGATGTGGCGTGAACAGAAGCATCACTGTCAATTACCCAATTGATCTCTTGGCTTGCAACATTTACAATATCATCATCATAGAGAATGAAGAAATCTTCAAAAGTAACAGTAGCAATGTAACACCCCACCTGAGGTACGTAGTTATTGTTTTTCTTTCGCTCTCATTTGAGTTGGTTTTGGTAATATTGTTTGACTGAGTGTTGTGTTGAATGCTTGCCCTGAAATTGCTTGAAAATAGAAGAAGTTTAGTGTTTCAGTCTTCGTCGGGGCGAAGAAGAATCTTCGCCGCGGCGAAGAGGTGTTGAAGCCACGGGGAAGCTGCTGGACAGTTTCGCCGCGGCGACAGAAGTTTCTTCGCCGCGGCGACAGGCCGATTAAAATGTTTGTTAAGTTTTAGATATTTTCTTCCCTAAGGGCAATTTGACCTTTCTACCCCTAATTAGCAGGAAAAGTGGGGAGTTAATTGTAAGGATTTTTCATGGAGAATGTGTTGATATGGGGGTGAGTTTGTAATGAATCAAAGGATATAGATGGAATTCCCAAAGAAGAGTAAGGGCAAAATGGGAATGATTGTGTTTATATTTCATTAAAAGGAATTAGAATCAAAGAAACCCTCATTCTTCTTCTCCAAAAACGCAACTCTTCATTCTTCTCCTCTCAACTTCTCTTTTCTTTTGATCAAGGATTTCCAAGGGATTTTGAAGTGATTTGGGGTATAGAAAGCAACCTAAGGCTTCCTAAGGTAAGGATTTCTCCTTAAGTTGTGTGATTTGTAGATTTTAGTTCATTTTGGTTTTTGAGGGTTTTCATTCTTTTGGTTAAGAGTAGAGAGAATAGTCAAGAAAACCAAGTGGAAAGAAGATTTGGTGAAGTCTCTCCATAGCAAGTAAGTAAAACCCAACCCAAGTTGAGATTCATGAAATTTCTTGATTAGGGTTTTGATAGAAATGATGTATGTATTTGATGTGCATGTAATATGCCATGTATGGAGTATTAAATGGAGATTTCTATGCTTTGTGAATGTTAATACCTTGCAAATATGAGAAATGGGTTGTTGGATTGGCAAGGTAGTTGAGATGGAATTGAAGGGGTGTTATGGAACCCTTTTTGGAAGTGTGTTATTTGACAGGTTATTATGACTTTGTGAAGGGGTTTTTCCCCATTTTGGATGGTTAGGAAAAGTTTTAGATTCATGGCTATGATAGAGTTTTATAGTGCACATGAGTTGTTTGATGAAATGCCTAATAGAGAATTGAGTGTGAGTAATGAACCTTAATTCTTGCAACATTGCATGTTGGCATTTCACAAGTGCATTAGTAGAGATGAATCATCCATGTGCATTGTTATATGCATTGACAAGTGACCTAAGAAAGAGTAGGAAACTTTGTGTATAGAAATACCCTATGAGTAGAGAGCTTAGTGGGTAAAATTACTCTAAGGGTAGAGAGCATTGAAAAATGCTACAATAGAATGAGTTAGAAGAGTAGTATAGTTGGGATGATGCTTTGTGATCATCACCCGACCGTTATGGGAATCGGATTGATGCTTTGTGATCATCATCCGAATAGCCTTAGAGAGATGGGTCGATGCTTAGTGATCGTCACCCAATGAGTAATAGGAATGGGTAGATGCTTTGTGACCACTACCCGATTAGTTAAGAGATATGTAGGTTGATGCTTTGTGATCATCATCCAATGGCTAGTAGAAGCGGGTTGATGCTTTGTGATCATCACCCGATAGTGACTAGAGACGGGTTAATGCTTGGTGATCGTTACCCAAAATTCATGAGGAACGGGTAGGTGCTAGGTGATCTCCACCCGATAGTTAGGAAAACCGAGTAGGTGCTTTGTGATCCCCACTCGGTAGTCACTAAGAACGGGTTGGTACTGTGTGAATTCCACCCGATAGTCATGGAGAGTGAGATGGTGCTGTGTGAACGCCATCCGGCCGTACCTCCGGTAAGATGAGGCCATGATGTTTAGTAGAAACAGAAATAGAAACAGAAATAGTATAAGGAAAGAATTAAGAGTTATACATACGGGGACAGACAGATAGAGGGTTTTACTTACTGAGCATTATTTTGTGCTCACCCCGTTATTTTCCTTTGTGGATGCAGGATCTAGGTGTTGATGCAGTCGGAGGGGCGTCGACAAGCGAGGAGCAATAGCTACACTGTTTCCCCTGTTTTGTCTTTTAAAAATGAATCTTTTGTAAACAACACTTTTTGTGTATACAAGACATATGAATTATAATGAAAAGAAAACTTTGGGCCCAATTTTCTATTGTTATTATGCATGCATTGTACTAGTTTTCAGCAGTTGTTACAAGCAACTTAATCATTATGCTTGCCATCGTCATTTTTCTCTTGCTTGCTATTTTAGGGTTTCTTCTTCTTTTTCCATTTATAGCAGTATTTCTTTATATGCCCAGTTTTGCCATAGTAGTGACATGCAATATTCTTGTACTTTGACCTTGATTTACTTATACTTTTACCTCAACCATTTTACCCTTGACCTTTACTTTTGCTTCTTCCCCTGTTTTCAATGACTAGGACCTCAAAATGTGATGATGAAGAACCTTGAGTTTTCTGTCTAACCTCCCCATTTAAAACACCACTCTTGACATATTCTATGGTCACAATACCATTAGGAGTAGAATTTGTCAAGGATACATGGAAATTTTCTCAAGAGTTAGGCAAAGTAATAAGCAACCAAAATCCTTGAATATCCTCATCAAACTATACACCCATATTGGATAATTGATCAAAGCAGCCTTGGAATTCATTCAAGTGATCCAAAATAGAACTCCCTTCCTTGTATCTCAAATTCATAGCATGTTTAAGCAAGAACAGTTTGTTATTTCCTATTTTTGATGCATACAAGGTCTCAAGTTTGTACCACAAAGTCCTAGCATGAGTTCATTAGGAATATGATTCACAACATTGTCTTCTACCCATTGCCTAATATAACCACACACTTGTTCGTGCTCAAACTCCCATTCTTCGTCACTTTTAGAATCAAGTTTTCCGAAGCAAACACCGGCAAGTATAGCATTTTCACAAATGAAGATCCTTCATTTTCCCTCTCCATTTATGATAATTTGTTCCATTTAAACAAACCATTTTACTTAAATTTGCCTCCATCATTCAAACAATCTACAACCTCACTTTAACACCACTTTGAAAGGAAAAATGCACTAACAAAATATTTCCTACTTGAATGAATCAATGAGGAGCAAAACCTTGAGCAAATATGCCTGAAACAACAATCGAATTCACAAGAGACACAAGCAATTTTACGTGGAAAAACCTCTTCGATGTGAAGAGATTAAAAACCCACAAGATCGAATGATCCACTTAAATCCACTATAATAAAAAAAATGTTTACAATAGCCACGAATCACCAATAATATTCCGCACAAAATTTAGAGCTTTATCACAACTCTAACAAAGTGAAATACACAAAAGAGTTATGAAAAGATAAGAGTAAAATCACCAACCAAGCACCTAAAATGCAGGTTGTATAACTCCAAACTCAGCTGTTAAAATAAAAAACCAACCATCCATATTGAAGAGCCAAATGTCCTCTGTGTTCTGACCAAAAATCAGGTTGATCAGACAAGAGATGACCTTTCGATCGTCAAGTTGAACAAGGACCGGCAGACTGAAAATTCTACAACTTGAACTTTTTGACTTGGCTGTCTTTTTAGAGGCAAAACTCCACAAAAAAGATGGATATCATGAAACTGACCTTGGAAGTGAAGATATTGCTGTCAACAACAACGCTCAGAAGTTTGAGCAAAAACAGATCAAGATTTACCATTGGATCGTCACCGAAATAATCTAGTGTGGCTGCCTCTTTCTCACTTCTGCAGATTTTGTTTCAATGAATAGTGCCCTATTTTTCACAGTATTCATCCACTCAAAAGAAACAAATAAAGCTACTAACTTTTTTTCTTTTATTTTATTTTTGGGCTTTAGGATTTTGGGCCATCCTCCACATGAGGGAAACCCAAGCCCAACAAGGTTGGTGAACTATAACTTCAATTATTATTGGGTTGGGATTTAAAGAAGCAATTTTGTAACTTTCAGTTTGATTAGCTATCAAGTAAGGTTAATTTCAATTTGAAGTTGACATATTTTAACAAAAACAGTGAATAATGTATGCTTTGTGGTGATTTTTGATGTTGTAGTTTAAATTTGTTAGTGCATGTGTATACTTTTTGTTATTTTATGTTTGGGTTTGTTTAATTTTAATTGAGTTATGATGGTCTATATTGATGGTCGATGTAAACAACACTTAAAAAGATTCCTTTATTTTCTTCATTTAAATAAAAAATTGTCCAATAGAAACGGTTAGGTTATTTGAAAAAGATTGTGAGTGAAGTAGTCTCTTTTTTGACACCCCACAACTATGTTGGTATTTAATTCCGCCAATTTATACAAAGAAACTTATATGTTAGATGGGTCTACGAAAACTACAACTCAGGTCTTGCCCTGTTTTCCAAATAAAATTTTAGGTAAAATGCACATAACACATAATTTATGGCACACATATTCCATCAAAGTTGTCTTCTATAACATATTACTCACTATGGTATACTTGGAAGAAATAACGCGCAAGAAAAATGGTAACGAACGAAATCTTTAACAAACAAAACATAAAAGATTCCTTTATTTTCTTTATTTAAATAAAAAACTAACCAATGGAAACGGCAAGCTTATTAGACAATAAGTATGAGTGGGACAGTCTTCTTTGACTCCCCACAATGGTGTTTGTATTTAATTCCATCAATTTACACAAAGAAATTTATATGTTAGACTTTTGGGTTTACGAAAACTACAACCTTCAACTTGGGTCTTGTCTTGTTTTCCAAATAAAATTTTAGGTAAAATGCACCTATGACATAGTTTGTGGATCACATATTCCATCATTTTTCTCCTATAACATATTACTCACTATGGATTTCTTGGAAGAAGTTATGCGTAAGAAAAATGGTAACGAATGGAATCCTTAGCTAACAAAACTTTAAAGATTCATTTATTTTTGTTATGCCCGAAAAATATAGGGCTGACGTAAGTTCCAACCAACCTGTAAAAGTCAGAGCATGGGTACACCCGTAGCCTGCTTCTGTCAGAATAGTGGGCGCGCGCCAGACCAACCAGGAGCTATGCTGATCCCACGTGTCCAATCCCTGCTCCAAATCGCTATGGAAGGTCGGCAATGTGACATAAAGAAGGATTTGCCCGGAAAATCCCACCAACTCGCAAATTCAGTGATGATTGCCTTAATTCATCCCACTATAAATTGAGAGCTCATCTCTCATTCAGGGGATTAACGCATTTTTACTCTTGATCAACTGTTTTCTTTGTAATTAAAGTCTTTTCCTTCTCGTATCATCAATTGTAAGTCAGTCAGTCAGCTCATGCGACTGGACCTCTATCATTAATAATACAACAGTGGATGTAGGATTTGCTTCCTTAGCATCCGAACCACTTTAAAATGCTTGTCTCCTTGCATTTACTCTCATTATCCTTAATATTCACGTGTGTCTTCTAGGCCAGCTCAGCATTACACGCGTGTGTTTAGTTGGTGTAAAAATCACACATCAACAGTTTGGTGTTAGAATGAGGGCCTGATTTAGTGTTCATCCTTCATCAAGAGAATCTCTAACCCACTGGTCCTACAACAGCAAATGGCCCGCCAACTTGAACCTGAGCAAACCAACCAGGGTGTTGAAGGAACCCCCTAAGTCCAGGGGGTACCTCTTCCAAAATACCTTCAGTTCCGCAAGGCGCTGTAGGGGATATCCCATCACGTTCACAACTTGACCCTGCCATTAGAAGTTACCTGGAGAGGTTTGACAGTACTCTCTAAACAGTCAACCAAAAGTTGGATCGTTTGGACCAGAGCGTGCCATCCAAGTCAGCCGGGGCAGTGAAACCACCAAAAACGCATGCAGGTCACGTGAAAGTGTGGCAAAGGGAAATAGCCTGTGCCACAAGCACTACAGCGTGTAGACGAAAGGGTAAGCAAATGGCAAAAAAAGGCCTAAGGGCTCCAAAGGGCCAAGAAACACCGACTGCGTCCCAAGCAGAATACCAGTCTCATTAAGACTCGGTGAAAGGGCGCAGCCTGAGCTGTCCCATGCCACCTTTTAGGGGCACCCCAGTAAAAGTGCTGGACGGAGTGATTTTCACCACCGCCAGTGAAACGATCCAGATCATCATCACACGGGAGGTTCCCACACTTCGCAGGGCAGTTTTTACCACCACAAAGGTCGTGAAAATGCCCTGTACCGTTCATCGCCATCACACACCTCTAGTCAGGGTGTGTCGAGGGTTGCCAGGACCGTCAGCCGAGGCGAAGAGGAACCTGACCTCCGGACCTTCCTCAACCGTAATCGCAAGGGTCGAACTCGCATGAGTGAAAGTAATCCCTAAGTGGCTTTATTGCCACAAATTGAGGAGCTGCAGTGAGCTTTAGACCAACTAAGAGCTCAGCAAAATGAGCAAGGGCAGGTCGCATCCACGTCCTCCTTCTCTCCCGAAATGCTAGTCGCTCCACTCCCACCAAGATTCAGAATGCCCGACATGCGAGCGTTCGATGGAAATGTTGATCTGCAGGATCATCTATATGAATTCAACGACCTGATGGAGCTTCACCAGGTCTCGTATCTAGCAAAATGTCGTTGTTTGGCAATGACTTTGACCTCTCATGCCAAACGGTGGCTCAGGTCGCTCCCAGCGGGATCGATCAGTTCATGGCTTCAGATGAGCGTCACGTTTCTAAGGCATTTCCAAGCAAACCAAAAGTTTTCAATGCCTCTAAGCTACCTCAGCAATATAAGGCAAGAAAGGGATGAATCCCTCCAATCCTACATCGACCGCTTCCATAGGGAACTCAACAAGGTAGCTCATACTCCCGAAGAGTCTGTTCGGACTCTCATCATAGTCGAAGTTCGTCCACAAACTGACCTGTGGAAAGAACTACAGGCTGAGGACGATGTTTCCCTTACCGGATTCTATAACCTTGCGGAGAAGTACCTTCAGATTGAGAATTCATTGGCAACACTTCGCCATCGCGACCCCGGCACTTCAGGCAGTACGTCTGGTCGGGGGGAAAGTAGAAGGGCTGATCGTGGAAGGGCCACTAACAATCAGCAAAAAGGAAAGAAACCTCTCTACAAGCCTAAGAAATCCTATGCTCTTGTCCCTCGTCGTGATCGCGATAGAGACCAATATATGCCTCTGAATGCGTTTATATCGACTATTCTCGATAAATCCAAAGAAGCCAACCTGCTCGGAGAGCTTGAGCCCATGAAAACTCCCACGACAGCCAAAAATAGTAAAAAGTACTGTCGCTTGCATCGGGATAACGGGCATCACACCGATGAATGTCGGGCTCTCAAGCAGGCAATCGAAGAGCTCATCAAGAAAGGGCATTTCAAGGAGTATATTGACGATTATACTCCTGCGCAAGAGAAAAGTTAGGGGGAGCAGAGAAAGAAGTGTTGTGATCGCACAGGATATTGTAGTGTCAACCTGATCTTTGGGGGGCCGCACCTCGCGGGAAACACGCGAGGTACCCAAGAAAGATATGCTCGCGAGGCCCACCACAACCCAATCCGTGTGATGAACACGTCACTGCGACCACAAAAGGTTCGCAAGGAGGAGCCGATTACTTTCTCCAAAAAGGATACAGCCCATCTGCATCATCCCCACGACGACGCACTTGTGATCACGCCCCTCATAGGGCGCCATAACATCTATAGGATGCTAGTGGACAACAGAAGTACTGTGAACATCCTGTTCCAGAGTGCTTTCAAAAGAATAAACTTGGACGAGGCCGACCTGAAGCCCGCCTCGATCCCTTTATATAGTTTTACAGGGCACCACCTGATCCCCAAAGGAACGATCCAACTTCCAGTCACGCTGGGTGACTATGACGAAGTGACGAAAGTTACTGAATTCCTGGTCGTGGATTGCCCATCTGCCTTCAATGGAATCCTGGGGCGACCTCTACTAAGAAGCTTCAAGGCAGTCACTTCCATATACAATCTCAAGATGAAGTTTCCCACCCTGACGGGGATAAGGGAATTCAGCGGATCGCAGAGCGCATCTCGCGACTGCTACATAAAAGCAGTGCAGATGGCGTGTAAAGGCAAGGGTATCTCGTGTAGCATTCCTTGATAGGCTATGGCAATCAGTAGAATCAAGCCACAGCCAGGTCCAGCCGAGGACAATATGGACCCTCGAATTCAGGAAAGCCCTTCTAGCGAGCCAGTTGAGGATCTGTCCGAGGTATCAGTTGACCAGAAGGAGCCAAGCCGAGTATTAAGGATTGAGAGAAATCTCAACCCCCAGCTTGCTTCCGAGCTGATCAGCTTCCTAAAAGAAAATATCAATGTGTTCGCTTGGTCGCATGCAGATATGGTCGGGATCAGCCCAGATATCATCTGCCATGTGTTGAACATCGACAGCGAAGCTAAACCAGTTTGCCAGAAAAGAAGAGCGATGGATTCGGAGCGGTATACCGCCTTAAAACTAGAAGTGGATAACCTCCTCCGAAACAGGTCCATCCGAGAAGCACTCTACCGGACCTGGGTTGCCAACCTGATTCTGATAAAGAAACCCAATGGCAAGTGGCGAACTTGTGTCGACTTCAGCGGCCTCAATAAAACGTGCCCAAAAGATAGCTTCCCCCTTCTCAGGATAGACCAGCTCGTGGATGCCACCTCGGGGCACGAGCTGCTAAGTTTTATGGACGCGTACTCGGGATATAATCAAATTTTGATGTATGCGTTGGACGAAGAGCATACACCTTTTATTACAGATCGAGGACTATACTGCTATAAAGTTATGCCCTTCGGCCTCAAGAACGTTGGCGTGACCTACCAGCGGTTGGTTAACCGGATGTTCTCCGACCAGATCGGTAAGTCGATGGAGGTCTATGTAGATGACATGCTGGTCAAATCCCATGTCGCTGTAGATCACATAGCGCATCTCGCTGAGATGTTTGATATCCTCCGACTGTATAGAATGAAACTGAATCCCCTCAAGTGTTCGTTCGACGTATCCTCAGGCAAGTTCCTAGGATAAATGGTTAACCAACGAGGAATAGAGATCAATCCCGAAAAGATCCAAGCTCTCCTCGATATGGAAAACCCCACCAATAGAAAGCAGGTCATAAGCTTTAATGGGCGAATAGCGGCACTAAGTCGCTTCATATCGAGGTTAACAGATCGTTGTTTGCCATTTTTCAACGTTCTGAAGGCCAATAAGAAGTTCGAGTGGACTCTCGAGTGCGAACAAGCGTTCCAAAGTATAAAAGAACACCTCGGGAAGCCACCTCTCCTGTCCAAGCCTCTTCCACAAGAGATCATTCTCCTGTACATGTCCAGAGACATCGGGTAAATTGCTTAAATGGGCCATGGAATTAAGTCAGTTCGATCTAAAGTACAAGCCAAGATCGACTATCAAAGGGCAAGCTGTTGCTGACTTCATCTCAGAATTCTCCTATCTCCCAAGTGAGTCAGAGCAACAGCCTAGCGAAGCCATCTAGAGAACTGCTCAGAACCTATCGACCTGGCGCCTCCACGTCGATGGGTCATCGAACAGAAAGAGGGCTGGCACAGGTCTTCTCCTTTTGAGCCCCAAAGGGGCTCGCGTTCACAGTATCCTCCTATTCGGATTTAAGGCAACTGACAATGAGGTCGAGTATGAAGCTCTGCTCGCCGGATTGCGGTTGGCCAAAGAAATGGGCGCAACCACAATCAGCATTCACAGCGACTCCATGCTGATCGTTAACCAGATCTTAGGAGAATACCAAGCCAAGGAAGAAAATATGATCCGCTATTTAAAAGAAGGCAAGGTCGCATTCGAGCCATTCAAGCACTTCACGATCACCCAAATTCCCAAAGATAGCAATTCTGTGGCAGACGCCTTGGCAAAGATAGCCTCATCTTTGGACTCAGAAACACTGGATAGCATTCCTGTTCGATTCATTAAGACCCCTAGTATCAGCCCGATCGAGCAGGCCGTGAATGTAACAGAATCAGATTCTTGGATGACTCCCATTTTCTAATACCTCAAGGATGGGACCTTGCCTGACGACAAGGTCAAGGCAAGGGTTCTGCGAACAAGATCTGCCCGTTATACTCTCATCGGGGACCAGTTGTATAGGCGAGGGTTTAGCGCCCCTCTCCTCTGATGTGTAACCAGCGACGAAGCAGATTATATCATAAGGGAAATACATGAAGGGATCTGCGAAAATCATACCGCCACACGATCTCTTGTGAACAAGGTTGTTTGTCAAGGGTATTATTGGCCTCGAATCCAAGATGACGCCTATAACTTTGTCAAAAAATGTGACAAGTGCCAACGGTTCGCGAACATTCCGCGAGCTCCATCCCAAGAGCTGATAACAATGACTAGCTCCTGGCCATTTTCCATGTGGGGAATCGATCTCATCGGTCCCATGCCGATCAGTAAAGAGGGAGTCAAATATGTCGTGGTTGCGGTCAATTGCTTCACCAAATGGGTGGAAGCCGAACCGCTAGCCGCGATCACAACCAAAAAGCACAAAGACTTCATTTTTAAGAACTGTGTGTGTCGATACAAAATTCCTCATACCCTCATCTCAGAGAATGGTAAACAGTTCGACAACGAGGAATTCAAGCAGTTTTGCGACGAGCTGGGCATCCATAAAAAATTCGCCTCAGTCGCAAGACCGCAAGCAAATGGTCAAGTTGAAGCTATCAACAAAACCATCAAGCACACCCTGAAAGCCAAACTTGGCGTAGCCAAAGGGAATTGGGCCGACGACCTCCCCGAAGTCCTATGGGCGTACAGAACAACTCTGAGAACTTCTGCCTCAGAAACCCCTTTTTCGTCAGCATACGATTGTGAAGCGATGATCCCTGTAGAGGTAGGAACTGGTTCGCTGCGGAGGGACTTGTACAATGAAGCCAACAACGAAGCGCTTATGAGAGCAAGTCTGGACCTTGTTGAAGAGCATCGCAGCAAGGCATTGCTTAGAATAGTAGCCTATCAGTAACGCGCGAAGAGATTCTTTAATTCAAAGGTCAGACGAAGAGACTTCCAGGTCGACGATCTCGTATTAAAGGAAGTTCTTCTCGGTACTAGGGAACCAAGTGCGGGAGTGTTGGGACCGAACTGGGAAGGTCCATACCGCATTGACAAAGTGATAAGACCGGAGACTTATCATCTCAAAAGGCTGAATGGTTCCAAAGTACCCCGAGCTTGGAATGCTGAGCATCTTTGACCTTACTATCAGTAATTCCGAACTCGGTTTTCCTTGTAAATTAATTTTTTGATCTTTGTAAGTTATTTTATTGCAAAGTGTTATTCTGTTCGCTTGTAATAGTGCATATAATCTTGTTCGTATAAGTGTATAATCTTGTTCGCATAGACTTATTCCAATATGGTAAGCAATCAAAATGTACTCATGCATAATAAAGTGAACAGAAGTTGTAAAAGCAAAATGTATTTTATTAATGACAAGAGTACAACAGGCAATGATAAGATTATTGGCCCTAATCTGACTCCTCGGGGACCGACCTCATCACCCTAGGGTTGGTCGGCTAGAGGTTTCCTCGAGGCATGTCCCAAATCCTCTTTCTGATTGGATTTTCGAACAGTCGTCGCTACATAATCCTCTCGTGTCATGGCCAAGAGAGTGTCTCGCCAGTCCTCTGAGAGATCGGACATATCAAGGGTAGGATTCTTTGGTCGCAAGGCATAGATAGAGTCAATCGCCCATTCGGCATCCTTATCCTGCACCTCTGTTGCCTGCCTCTGCATCTCTTCAGTTAGGGAAGCAACCTTCCCTTGACTTGCTTGGAGTTCGGCTTCAAGAGTTTGCTTTTGCGTCTCTAGGGCGTCCCTCTCTTGTTTTGCTCGCCATGCCCGTGTAGTGGCCGCTTTGAGCTCCTGGTCTTTCTTTCCGACCTCCCTGGAGAGCCTGGCTATGGACCTTTGAAGCTCTTTTATTTCCTCTCCATGCTTCTTGAGCTCGGCTTTTTGGAAGTCCACCGTGCGAAGAGCCGTGTCTCTTTCGTTCAGGTATCGGTTCGTCGACTCAGAGGATAGGTTCCTTTCCTCTTCGACGGCTTCCAAGCTTCGCCTGAGGTTCGCATTCTCTTCCTTCAATGCGACCTCTCCCTTCGCGGCTCCCAACCGAACCTTCTCCAGGGACAGTTGCGTGGTAAGCAGGGCCTGCGAACAAGGAAAAATAGCAAGTTAATCAAAAGAAACTAAGGGAAGTCCTCTCCAAGGGCAATTTGTTTACCTTGCTTAAATGCTGGACAGATGTGGACATTAGGTCCACGTTGCTGAATCCTGCGGACTGCTCAAATGCTTCCGAGAGTCCGCACTCCAGTAAACTGTAGACCATCATCTACAGGTACTCCGATAGGTTCCCCAACGAGTCCAACACTGGAGTTCCTTTCTTTGCGTTATCGGACGAGGTCATGTCGCATGTCAGTTCCTTACCGACCTTCTCCCGACGTCTGGCTGCGACCCCCCGGGTTGATTGCCCTTGGATTCAGTCTTTGACTCTTCGACCTGGATTTGCCTTCTTTTCTTCTCCGCTCGCTGAGCCCTTGTCGTATGCCTCGGGCGAGTAGTCGATGGTTGGGAAGCCTTCGCGGTTCGGAGTGGTGCGTCCTCTAAAATTTCAGTAGGTCGCACCAGGGCACCCGATGTGGCCCCTTCAACTAGGCGATCGGTAGGAGCCGCATCGGTCGTCTTGGCGGTCTTTGACCGCGAGAAGTTGAATTGTCTTTGTCGTAGCGGCTTTGGTTCCTTCGGAGGCATTGTCGCTGCACGCAAGCATCGTTAGCCAAAGTATTCAGTTTACGACCAAAAAAGAAAAAAAAAAAAAAAAAGAGGCCAGTTAGCGAGACTTACTCGGTGCTCGCATTGAAAAAATCGTACTTTCGCAAATTCATGGTCGTTATAAGCTTCTTCACGTCGCGGCTATCCTCGGGCAGGCAGCCGAAGGATATGATCCTATCCGGATCGGAGAGCAGCTTTACATCGGTCGTCTTGTTAACTGCCAAAAAAGAAAAAAGCAAGTCGTTAGAAAGAAAACGCATTTCAATTTAGCAAATTCACCAAGGGAAAAGAGCCTACTCAGTTCTTGAAAGCGGCAATGGCCATCGTAACGAAAGAAGAAAAACTTCGTTTCGTAGGCCCCCACATTGCTAAGGTAGCTGTGTATCCCCTCAGTAATAGAAGGTCGCCTGGACAAGTAATAGGAATCCTTGTCTTTACTCTTCTTCAAGTAGTACGAGTAGCCCAGCTCCAACGCGGTCAGTTCACCCAGCCTGTTCTCGTGACACATGATGTACATGGCAACAGCAATAACATACACGTTCGAAGTGAGCTGCATCGATGCAATCCTGAAGTGGTCCAAGACCGACCTGACAAAAGGGTGGAACGGGATCAACCCGCCACCCTTGATGATCTCTTCGGAGATCGCGGCTAACCCACGAGATGGGTATCGCGACGAGTGGGCCACGTCGAGGAAAACGTCCTCATCGATACCATACTGTTTTATCACCCTCTCGAGCTCTTCCACGGTAAGTACCGAGTAGACCTCGGGGGTGATACTCGGAGCATCCTGCAGGGGCGAACCGGTTCCTTCCTCGGATCTAGTCGTTGAGGGATCCATTTTGCTGGTTTGCAAAAGCGACAAGCAGAGGGGTCATTTAGCCATCGTACGCTACTCTGTACGATGACGTGAAAGAAAAAACTCCCTAAAATCTAAAGAAAACCCTAACAACATGGTTCGAGTCGTGAATGACTCGAACCCGACTTGGGCGTCTCGTCTCCAAAGGGTTATCAGAAGACTAACGCCATTTAACCATGAAAAATAAGAAAACAAAAGCAGAGAAAGATTCATACCTCTCGAAGCACGAAGATGGCTTTTGCTTCGAATATCAAAAGAACGCTGGTTTGGAAAGCAACAACTCCAAGCTTGCGAAAATCTCTCTCAACGAAAAAGGCGACTGTGGTGACATTGCCTGAGATATGAGTTTTTATAGCATTCGAATCGACGTCTGGGAGGTAAAACTTCTCACCGTTGATCACGACCACGTGTCACAAATCGATAAGAAAGAGTGAACATCACGATTGAAGAAAATCAAATCTTCATCTTGATTGTGCTCAAGCGACAGCACTCTTTCCCTCACAGCATTTGAAAGAACAGCATGCATGCATGAAGAGTGGTGGAAATGGAGAAGAAAGCATAAAAAAAATTGGATTCAAAAAACCGGTTTTCAAACAAAGCTTGGATATGAGATTATACTTACTCCTTTGCTTTGGATTGATGAAGATTAGCTTCAAAAGGATGAAACCTCCACACTTTAACACCACCTTGAGAGGATTAGAGAGTGGCCTTGGCTAGGGAGAGAGAGCTTTTAGTTTGTGTTTGAGTGAACAAGTGAATAATGAACAAAAATGCAACCTTTTGCACTTATATATACTTGGGCTATTTTGCAATTATTTATTTTTCACTTCCAAGCCCAATAAAATCTTATTTTATAAAGGGACCCCACGAATTTAATATGCTACCCTTTGAATAATCAATATTATTCAAGGGCCCATGTAAACTAAACTAGTTTACATTAACAACCCATAAATTTACCCTTTTTACCCTTTAACTATTAAAAGGTTATTTTTGTTCATCTCATTAATCTTAACACTTTAAGATATAATAATTAAATATAATTAATTATTGCTTGACCATTTTAACCCTTAAAATGTCACAAATTGTTTTCTATGTAACTATTACTATAGAAATCCCGTTATTACCCTCGGAAGGTGCTAGCCCTCTTCGGATAATCATTTCTCTCTCTCATCATTCTCTAACTTCTCAAGGCTATTGGTGTGACCATGTAGGTCCACCGTGGATTAGCCGTGAGCCGGTTCTGGATGAATCCGGAAACCTGTCCGGAGGCCCAACGACTATGGTAAACATCTAGCAATGTGCCATAGTCCCTAAACCACGATGAAGAAATACTTCATCGAACCCATTTCAGATCATACGTACCATGCAGGTAAAGTCCCTCCATTGAGATATCCTAATCGAGTATGGATTCATGGAACGTCAAAATCCTAAACTCGATCTTCTACCGAATTGTCGATCAATATGTCCGGAACTTGTCATCACAAACTTACTTTTGTATGACTAATAATAGACTCTGGCCAGAGATTCAGTTTTCCGACATTTATCGATGTTCGTCTAGGAACTCGAATCCGGATGGAGTCAGCGGTACTCCCGATCCTATATTTCCGAGTCAATGGATCCCCTCTTGACCATCGTTCGTTTCCGCATATGAACAACGCATGACCAAATAGGCTTTATTGTACGAAACATGATTAGTCTCGTACTTATACACCGTATGAACCATACGCATCCATATCGGATCCGACTACAATGTCTCAGGTCAAAGGACTACATCGTGCACTGATATAACCAAACGATAAATCATTGACTACATGCTTTTCCAAGTGATTTGTCGTTATTCGGTCACGTTCGAAAAACAGTTCACCAACCGTTAATCCATACCAATGCCCTAGTGACATGACTATCATCGTCATCCGTACTTATATCAACTCATGATATCTTTCGGAAGCATCCGGTATGCCTACTGTACAATATAGTTGCCCAAATTTATATTGCTTCCGTAGGGAACCCTTTTCGATAATTCATTTACCTATTAAATGAATCATCTGGACAATTCATATACATACTTTATTTTAAATGCATGACTGAATAAAGGAAGCAATTTACATATATGAATTGAAGAACTCTTTCTTCTATTATTTATGATATATATAGATACAAGACAAAATGCTCTGAAACCGACAACACGAATGGTTTCTAGGGCATACACTAATATACACTAACAGCATTAATTGTGCTCCAATTTGCATTTAATGCCCTGGTATGGTTTGTCATTTCAGCATGTCACGCATTTAATGTTCTGAAAAATGAAATCATGCCAGCACGCAGCGCATTTAATGAGACTGGTTGGCACTTACCTTGCCCAGGACATGCTTGCCAGCGTGGACTGCTTCATTAAATGCACCTGTACTAAAAGTACAACAGATAAAGCCTGACAAAGTCAGGTCGCTCGTCCTTAACGAGCAATAACCCTACGAGGTCGTGTTCGCAAAACAGTGCTACTCTGATCTGTTTCTAAACAGGTTGAGATCGCCAGGATTTCACAAAAGCATCCACCCATGGCATGACTTGTAGTGTCCAAGGTTCGATCCTCAAACCTTAAAAACTAGGGGACTTCTGTTATGCCCAAAAAAAATAAGGCTGACGTAAGGTCTAGCCAACTTGTAAAAGTCAGAGCATGGGTACACCCGCAGCCTACTTCTGTCAGAATAGTGGGTGCGCACCAGGCCAGCTAGGAGCTGTGGTGATCCCACGTGTCCAATCCCTGCTCCAAATCGCGCAAATCACTATGGAAGGTGGGCAATGTGACATAAAGAAGGATTTGCACGGATAATCTCACCAACTCGCAGATTCAGTGATGATTGCCTTAATCCATCCCACTATAAATTAAGAGCTCCTCTCTCATTCAGGGGATTCACGCATTTTTACTCTTGATTAGCTGTTTTCTTTGTAATTAAAGTCTTTTCCTTCTCGTATCATCAATTGTAAGTCAGTCAGTCAGCTCATGCGACCTGACCTCTATCATTAATAATACAACAGTGGACGTATAACTTGCTTCCTTAGCATCCGAGCCACTTTAAAATGCTTGTCTCCTTGCATTTACTCTCATTATCCTTAATATTCACGTATGTCTTCTGGGCCAGCTCAGCATTACACACATGTGTTTAGTTGGTGTAAAAATCACGCATCAACAATTTTCATCAATTAAATAAAAAATTGCCCAACGGAAACGGCAAGCTTATTAGACAAAGTTCGTGAGTGAGATAGTCTTCTTTCACTCCCTGCAATGCTGTTTGTATTTAATTCTTTCAATTTGTATAAAGAAATTTATGTGTTAGAATTTTTGGTCTACAAAAACTACCTACAACTCGGGTCTACGAAAACTACAACCTATAACTCAGGTGTTGTCCTATTTTCCAAATAAAATTTTAAGTAAAATGCACATAACACATAGTTTATGGCTCACATATTCCATCATTTTTCTCCTATAACGTATTACTCACCGTGTTTTACTTGGAAGAAGTTATGCGCAAGAAAAATGGTAACAAACGAAATCCTTAACTACCAAAACTTTAAACATTCATTTATTTTCGTCAATTAAATAAAAAATTGCCCAATGGAAACGGTAAGCTTATTAGACAAAGTTTGTGAGTGAGGCAGTCTTCTTTGACTCCCCACAATGCTATTTGTATTTAATTCTATCAATTTGTATAAAGAAATGTATGTGTTAGAATTTTGGGTCTACAAAAACTACAACCTACAACTCGGGTCTATGAAAACTACAACCTACAACTTGGGTCTACGAAAACTACAACCTACAACTCGAGTCTTGTCCTGTTTTCCAAATAAAATTTTAGGTAAAGTGCACATAACACATCATTTATGTCCCATATATTCCATCATTTTTCTCCTATAACGTATTACTCACTGTGGTTTACTTGGAAGAAGTTATGCGCAAGAAAAATGGTAACAAACGGAATCCTTAACTACCAAAACTTTAAACATTCATTTATTTTCATCATTTAAATAAAAAATTGCCCGATGGAAACGACAAGCTTATTAGACAAAGTTTGTGAGTTAGGCAATCTTCTTTGACTCCACGCAATGCTATTTGTATTAATTCTGTCAATTTGTGTAAAGAAAATTATGTGTTAGAATTTTGGGTCTACGAAAACTACAACCTACAACTCGGGTCTTGTCTTGTTTTCCAAATAAAATTTTAGGCAAAATGCACATAACACATCATCTATGTCTCATATATTCCATCATTTTTCTCCTATAATGTTTTACTCACTATGGTTTACTTGGAAGAAGTTATGCGCAAGAAAAATGTTAACGAACAGAATCCTTAACTAACAAAACTTTAAAGATTCATCTATTTTCGTCATTTAAATAAAAAACTGCCCAATGGAAACGGCAAGCTTATTAGACAAAGTTTGTGAGTGAGGCAATCTTCTTTGACTCCCTGCAATGTTGTTTGTATTTAATTCTGTCAATTTGTATAAAGTAATTTATGTGTTAGAATTTTGAGTCTACGAAAACTACAACCTACTACTTGGGTCTACGAAAACTACAATCTACAACTTGGGTCTTGTCTTGTTTTCCAAATAAAAGTTTAGGTAATATGTACTAATTAGATGTAAGAAAAAATAATTGGACTGGGTCAAAATAAGGAGAAATAAGGAGGCGAAAAATGAAACCTAAATTTCTTTTTCTAGAAATAGTCCATGGGAAAAGTTTATCGTACGTTGGATATATCACCTTATGTCATCATCCACGTTTAACTAAATGATTGATAAGTTTTGGAAAAAAATATCAGCAGGACTTTTTATTCACTTTGTAATTGTCCAATGGGGTGGTAGTCTGTCATAGAATTGGTGGGGGCATCTAATTATATTTGTCATGTTTTTATTTTAATATACATACGTGTTGAAGGTGTACGTGTTCGGAAATTTTTCCAACCCACCCTACTTTCGCATCCTAATATTGTCGAAACTCGAATAGTCTGTCTTCTCCTGTATAAATAAGTTAGTAACTCGGATATTAAACTATCAAACAGTTAAAGCATTAACAAAGTTGCAAAGCTCGGAGCGTGGATTAAGAATCCAAGAATCTGCATCAAGCAAGAGATGTGGGAAGAGGCACCGAGCCACCATTGGCATTGAGGCCTCCGCAATCTGGAAGATCTGTAAGTCACTTTTACTGTCAGGTAATTGCAGCCGTAATTAGTTTAATGCTGAAAGTCTCTTTTTCATTTTGTTTAAAGTTTGGTTTTATACATTGGCTTTCTCAATTAATTAATCTTTTATTTTTCAGAAATATTTTTTATATGGAAAAATTTACTAATACGATAATACCACTATGATTGGGAAGTGCAAGCACCACACCACGACTCCCCCTGTATAAAAACTAGTATACCGTATACATCTCCTCTATCTTTAGTTGAGAACAGTGGAGTAGTTGAGTATTGAGATAAGCAGTTAATACATTTAGCAGTTGTAATTTAGGAAATTCTCCTTGTAGAAAACAATAGCAAACACCTGGAATTTAAGGGTATTATCAATTTGTGGAAAGTTCTTTTCATAAATTTATTAAAAAGTAAGCAAGTTTCAAAATAAGTAATACATTATTAGAAAGCGATGCAATAAAAAATAAATATAAATGTGAATTTAAAAGGTCAACTCATTGATTGTGGATAAACTATTTGTTAATTAAATGACAATGCCACGTCATTTCCAAATATATTAAAAAAACTGAAAAAAAACTGTTAATGTTACTATTAAAATTAATTAAAAATTAAAATGCATAAATTCCCTTAGAAATAAATTTAAATTAATTAAATAAAAAAATTCGGCAATGTATTGAATTAGGTTTATTAGAATAAATCTCCAAAGATATTATCATTTTTTTTGTTTATAATTCTCAATTATGGGTTCAGGGATGATTATGCCTATTAAATTTTCTGTTGAATTTAAACTGTAAATAAAAATATTTTTTTTTTATGTTTTATAATGTATTTTAAACTTAATTTTTCTGTAAATTTTTTGAATTTTTTTTTCGCATTTCACATGATATGTCATTTATTTGGCATTGTTATATTATTCATCAAATCACCACTTCATTACATTGAACACCCAATAGGATTATACATCATTTGAGCTAAAAAATTTGAGACCACCTTTGGGATGTTTTGTATTAATGGTTATTATAAACCTCCTATGACAGGAGTTTCAAGGTACGTTTTTTATGACTATGAAGAATTGTTGATTGTTTCTAAAAAGTTTGGGTGTGCCCAAATAAAATAGTTTCTAAGCTGATATATCAAATTAATCCATTATCAAATATTGAAAATAGAAATTTTAATTTCTTACATTGAATTTTGTCAAAACGAAAAACGGAATTAACGACCCGTGGACGTAGAAAATCCTTTTGATATCTAGTAGGTGTTAGGAAAAATTGGATCCCATGCATATGATATTTAACTTTTATTTAAATTGAATTTAAATGTTTATAATCAATATTTAAAATAAATGAACGCAAACAGCTAATTGTAATGGACAAAGTGACAACCTGCACCAATTCCAATGGAACAAGTGATGGCTGTGAAGTAATTACTGGGGATGTCCCCTCTCACGTAATTGAAATCTATGAGGAAGACCCCATTTCCGCTCCTCCTGCGTCGGCATCTCATCAACCCTCACCTGTAAGACACGTTATGTTTGCAGTTTTGCACTTGTGGTCTTAGTTAAGACTGAGTTATTTTTAATTAAGAGTTCAATTTCTATCTTAATATATACATTCTCACATATTTAGTTAATGTATAAAATGTATTTACTTTTTATTTTAAAAAATCTATATGTTGTACCCGGATCTGTTTCTAGCCCATGGCTTGATGTGTTTGCTCCACTGATTAAACGAGTATTTATTTGCCATTCTTTTTTTTTTACTGTTAATAATATAAAATTTCTTATATATTGAGATATATTCTATATAATACCATTATATGAGTATTATTATCCGAGAAAAGTTTAGCATAATTGAAAACAAATTCTCAGTTACATCCCTGATCAACTTCTCATTTATATTTAAGCTAATATTTATTCTTTGTTTTATAAATAAACACTTTATGTCCACATCTTTCTCTTCAATATTTGAATCTAATTTAGAGTCTTCATCATAGTGTGGAGGCAGAATTCTATCAAACACAGCTAATGATGCAGCCATAGAAGATAACAAGAATTTGAATGATGCAATTGATGAAGAAGAATCGAACTCCCCCAAGAGCAGCTATGTGGAGATGTCCAAATCCTTTGATGATGTTTTAGTCACGTTAGATGGCCTTCAAGGACAAGAAGAACCTCAACCGAAGATACAAAAGGTTCCTTACATCTTACGTGATACCAACAATTTTAAGAAATACTATGAACCAAGGGTGATTTCAATAGGCCCTTACCACCATGAAAATGCAAATCTGAAGCTGATGGAAAGTTTGAAACTTAAATTAGCATGTGCATTCATTAAAGAACATCGTTTGAGCAAAGATTTTTTATTTGGCGAAATTAAGAAAAAGATCAAAGATTTGAGAAAATGCTATGAGGAGGAGAAAATAAAATGCTTCAATGATGACCAACTTGCCTGGATATTTTTTGTGGATGGTTGTACAGTACTTCAATATATGTACTATACTACGCAGCAAAATGCTCATGAGAAGTTCAAGGATTTGAGAATAAAAGTCGATTGCTTAGTATTAATACGTCAAGATTTGTTCTTGCTAGAGAACCAGCTTCCTTATCAAGTCCTTCATATATTAATAAGCTGCTTCAGTAACAATAGTGAGATGATGAGGAAATCAATCGATAAGTTCATCTTTGATAGCATTAAGGCACCAAGAGAGGAACATCAGCAACGCCAAGAGAAACATCCCACTCATCTTCTCGACTTGTTGCGAACAACGATGCTCCTATCTGTTGGCGAAAACCAAATGCCAGGCTCTATAAGTCAACGGATAATTCAGCATTTGTTCGAATTCGTAACTGCGCCAGTTGACAAATTTAGAGATTGGATTGAGTGCATGGGCAAGGCAGTTGAGAATTTTCTTTATAAACAAACACACGGACTCCAATTTTTTCGTAATGTCGTGGAACTTCAATCTGCAGGGATTAGATTGAGGCCTCGTAATAAAGGTTGTTTGACAGACATTACTTTTAGTCTTGGAACATTGAAGATTCCTCCTATTATTGTGGACGACTCAACAGGATCCAAGTTCTTAAACTTGATAGCCTATGAAAGGTGTCCAGATTTTTTTAATGATTTCGGGGTGTCCTCTTATATAGCTTTTCTTGATGAACTCATTGATTGTGCACAAGATGTCAAGCAATTACGAGATAAGAAAATACTTGTTAATTCGCTTGGTAGTGATGATGAGGTTGCTAAACTATTCAATGAGATTGGAACCAAGTTAGTGCCAGATCCTGACAAATATTTAGATGTTAAAAGGAATATCCAAAAACGTTACAACAATAAATGGATGACGTGGATATCTCACTTCTATCACAGACATTTCCAAAACCCTTGGACTGGGCTTGCTTTTCTTGCTGCAATACTAGCACTTGCTTTAGCTGCCGTTCAGGCTATTTATGCTGTTTTGAGTTATTATAAATGAGGGAACTTGTATAACATTGCTCATATTTTTCCTTTCATAATGAGATTTGTAATAAGTTTATGTTGAATAAATTTCTCCATGGCATAACTAGCCAGATTTCTGTGGGCTTTTTTTTTTTTTTTTTTTTTTTTTTTTTTTTTTCTATTTCTTTTTCTTTATCTTACTAAGGGAATTTGTAAATATCAGTCATTAATTTTGTGTGCGTGTGGTATTGAACTATTGATATTGGTTAGTAAGACATAACTACAAAATCCCCATTCCTTGCCAAAGGACTTTTTTCTTGATAGTTTATTGATGTTCTAGGATTTTCAAGGATTTGAGAAAAATTTAAAAATTAAATTAAAATAAAATATAAGAGATTAAATTAAAATAAAATATAAGAGGTCAAACCTTTGATCGCTGAGAGTATAAATCAAAACCATTGACCACATTCACCATTCTCACCAACTTAGTTAATTTTTCACAACGCAAGTAGCTCATCATTTAGGATCCTATGATCAACCAAGTTTCAGAGGAGTAAAACTATAATTCTGACCTGTACACGTGGGTCTATTTGGTTTATCAAATACTGTTGGAATGTATTGAATACGTCTGTACAAGGATAGACTTTTCAAAGGTGTTGTTGGGGGTTTTCAGGAGAGTTGAGTAGTGGGATAACATGGGAATAAATAACTATAATGAGTTTCTTAAATTCTTACCAAGAAGAATGTTTGTACTTCTTTAATGTAATGAACTCTTTCTTGTATTGTGTTTTGTTCACCTTGTAGTCTCTTGTCTAAAATTCATTAAAAGCCTTTAATTTATGCTCACCTTGGGCTACGTCATGTGGTACTCATGCAGTTATGCTCCT
The DNA here is from genome assembly GCF_008641045.1 of Pistacia vera. Lineage (NCBI taxonomy): Eukaryota > Viridiplantae > Streptophyta > Magnoliopsida > Sapindales > Anacardiaceae > Pistacia > Pistacia vera. The sequence continues at coordinate 234,973 of NW_022195994.1, read as the reverse complement.
TGCATGCAGCACCTTAGCTTGTCATCCCCAATTTAATCATTTAATGCCTTGTTTAAAGTCTAATAAAGGTTTAGTATACTTTTATCCTTAACATACCACATGCAATGACATTGGGCACTCACTCTTCCCCATGGCGGCCAAACCATGATTTTGGCCTATGCTTGCGAGGTCACCTTTTAGGGTCCTATGTGACTATGTGATTGGCCCTTTTCTAGGCCTTTTTGGACTTCTTTTATGGCTCCGAGTTGGATCTATTACCCTTTGGGCCTATATTAACCACATTTTGGGCCTGCCTCCATGCCTTGTCCAAATTTCCATATGGGCCGATCGGGCCCGTTTGTGGTTTGACCGCTTTGTGGTTCTCGATAGTAATCACCACCCACATTGTGTAATTATGAACATTTTCAAGCTCAAATTTATAAATTTAATTTTAAATTTATTGTATGTACCATTTAACTTATTCTAATTAATATAACGTTTTAAAATACTTGCTTATAGAAAATGAAAATACTAATACTGTTTCTATTTTAACATACTTTATAGGGTTTTCTCTTGAGGTTTAATCTAATAATAAAATTCCCCTTTAGATTTAAGAAAAAACATAAATCCCTCTACCTTTAGTATGTCATTAGAATTTAAAACATGATAAATTAATAAATATTTATTATACTGCCCCTCCACTATTTATTTTAATACAAAGAACTTAACCATAGGAAAATCTTTGATAATACTATAACCAAGAAATGAATTTTGTTATTTAATTATATCTTAAAGGGATTATTATTATAAAACCTATTTTATATAAAATAAATAAATACTATATTCCTGACGACATTTCATACTATGAGAGGTTGTAATCGGTTACCGAATTTGTTAGCTAAAAAAAAATATCGTATAAGTAATTATTGACATATAAATAAATCATTTGTTGTTATTATTTTAGTTGTGTTAGGACAAATTAATTGGTAGTTGTGGAATTAAATGAAATACACATAAAATACTATATTGTTAAAATGGAAGCCTGAAACAGCGTCGTTTTGGGTAAAGAAGTATGACGTTGTTTTAGACAAAGCAACCAGAATGAATCTAGACCGCAGAATGCACTCTAGATCTAACGGTCAGAATCAATCTCTTAGTCAACCATATATAAACTTCTTTTTTGCGCAGAATCGTGTAACACAGAGTTAGGGTTTTCTCTTTGTGCGATTTCTGAGTTAAGGTTGTGAGTTATTTGCAGATTGTTTGTGTAATCAGTTCAAGTGGTTAGGGAGATTAATCATTCCGGTGAGAGTGTTGTTCTCTCGGGTTACGGATACTTAGTGGGTATTTTATTAGGTTGATTGCAGTTTACATTTGTGTAGATCTGGTGATTGTCGATTCTATGTAATCTTGATTGATCTTGATAATAGAAAGTGCAACGAGCTCATATCGTTCCTGAGTTTAATGTAGATGTAACTTATCCATAAAAAGATAAACAAACTATCATAAATCTTATCTTAATTGTGTGTGTAATTTAATCTTGAACCTTGGTTGTGATTTGTTTGTGTTGACGAATTGATTAATTAGACTCGAGTTCTAACATATATTCATTTAAACATTAATTTATTTTCTTAATTTTTTGTGCTCTTCTCAATTAATCGGTGTCACCATCTCCCAAGTACTTATAACTTTTCCCTGACTTCTCATTAAATGCTCACCCATCCAGAGTAATTACTTTCCTCACTTTCCAAAAGGAGTAGTCGTCTGCGAATTCTGGCCCCCTTCCCAACCCGTCATGCGCCGGTGATTCTGCCGCGCGGACGCTGCCAAAACATGGGAAGCATATTGACGCCACTTCCCAGGTGCTGGAATGGCGTCTGCGAATTGATTAACCGCCAATGCATACATGCTGCCCCACGCATCAGTCATCACATTCAAGAGTAATTTATGATGTTGTCATTGTTAAGTTTCTCGAGTCATCTTATTTGATTCAATAATTTTTGCTCTTGATTATCCTGTTGTTGCCTCTGTTTCATTTTTACTTGGTTTTCTTCACATCACACGTAGAATAACAAATTATCGTTAAGATCAGATGCTCTCACCAAAACATTATTAATCTCACAAATAAAGATAAACTGAATAAATAATTGCTAATACGTTGAAAATTGAACATTTAATAGCATGTTTATGGTTTATTGAAATAGGTAATACTAGTCGATAAACCCTTCTCATTTACTTTTTCTCACAAGCGCAACATGAAAGTTCGCAATCGATGAGCAGTGAATACTTCCTCAAACTTTTGTTACACTTCTCAATTGATAAGAAACCAAAGATGGAGAATGACGGACGAAGCAATAATTAACGAAGAACAAAAGAGAATCTAGGTAGGATCCTGCATGGATATAATGAGTGAAAAAAAATTAATTTTAAGATATAAGTTTTTATTTTAACTTGTATGAAATTTTTTTATGAAATATTTGAAATTCATACCCTGATACGGAGTCATTGATATTCTCATAAGAAAAAAGATTGGAAATATTAACATAACTATTTAGGGAAGACAACATGCAGTTCATTTTTTACTCTTACAAATGAATTGTCATTTACAAAATTTAACGAATATATATGGAATTCAAGCAAGGAAATGTGGCAACCAACAATGAGGAGACAAATCCTCTGTTTGTGATCACATAATTATACAATGTTCTTATTTTATTATTTAGCTATTATTATGCTCATTGGTAACATTAGCTCAGTGCTAGAAATTCAAAACTTCCACACAATTTGTGGCCTAAAAGTTTATTTGAAGAAGATCATATGCTCATATGTGAAAACTACAACTACTCTGTTTACTGCTAGCATGTAAGTAACTTCTAAATTAAGAGTAATGTTACATATATAAACTCTATATACAAATTATTCCTTACAAACTGATATAGTAATCCTATCTTTTGACGCTTAATTTCTTTTAATTATATAATCTGTTTTTAATTTAAAATATCTCATTTTCTTAAAACACATCAGTTTATATAAGTAAGTTTGTATATAAAAAATTATCCCTTAGTTAAACATAGCAAAATCTTCTATTTCATCAAATACTTCAATAGTTAAGGTTGTATGGTAAGTAAATATTCAGCAAATGTAGAGAAAATCATCTAACAATTCTAGGACTGTAAACGAGCCGAGCCGAGTCGTAAAAGCTCGTTTAGAGCTCGGCTCGGTTATTATCGAGTCGACTCGACTCGAACTCGGTTTGTTAACCGAGTCAAGTTCGAACACAATGAAGCTCGGCTCGTGGGCTCGCGAGCCTGGTCTGGCTCGCGTAAACACTGTACACTTACATAGGATGCTTTGGTGATTTTTTAAACCATTAGATATTAAACTGATATTTTCCAGCGAAAAAAGTTTAAAAAAATGACAGTTTCCCCCCCAAAGTACAAATTCTTACAACACGATACACTAAAATACCAAATCAATTTCAGTTCCCAATCCCACTTGCCCTGTATCCCAAATCACAAACAAAGCAAGCATGAGATGAGTCATGAGTGGATCGTCTAACTGTTAGAGTTTGCGAAATCAGACGAAGAGTATCATTCAACAACTTTCAATCAACCTGAAACGCCTTCAAGCCATGGGAATAAAATAAACCAGGAATCGCGGCCAAGCGTTGGCGAGAGTTCAATGGGTCTGACGGCGACAGATCTACGATGCAAATCCGATGAAGAAGACGTGGTTCACGGCAAAGAGTTGACGGCGATTGGGAGGTGTGTTGGTGCTACCGACAAACCATGGTGGAGATTGATGAAATTTTGGGGATTACGGCAAAGAGTTACAGCAAATGAGAAAGTGTTGTGGTTTACTGGTTTTAGGGATTAAAAAATCGGGGGGGGAGGGGGGGGGGGGGGGGTTGTCATTTTTTAAAATTTAGGGATTAAGGGCGCGAGCCGGCTCGAGCTCCACTCAAACTCGACCGAGCTCGAGTTCGAGTCTCAATTCTGAGGCTCGCCAGGCTCAAGCTCGAGCTCGACACTGTTGTAAACGGGCTCGTTTACAATCCTAAACAGTTCCAGTATGCTTAGGCAAAATTTGAAATGTTAGTAATAATAAGAGTTAATTTCTTTTTAGTCCTGTGGTGTCATTGTACTAATTTAAGGATAATCGTTTCAACTACTAGTTGGGTCCTTATTGTTTCAAAATACTATTGTATGACTCCTTTGACTCAATAAAAGGTTAACTGACTATTAAATTTACATTGAAATGACAAAACTACCCTATTTTAAAGTTATTAAAATTTTATTAAACATTTATATAAAAATGCATTTTTTTCAAATGCATAATAAAATTATATATACAGTAAAACCTCTCTATAGTCATAATGATGGGATTAATTAATTTTATTACTATGAGGAGGTTATAATTTAATAGAGGTGTGGTAACAAAAATTTCTTTATAACTCATGTTTTAGTAGTACAGTATTAGGATTTCAATTAATGTTTTAATACTATTAAGATTTCAATTCAACGCTTCAATTGCCTACTTTTGAAACGGATAGAAGATCGTGTCTTGAAACTAGCAAAGATAAGTGTCTTTGATGGAATTGTAAATGCAGTTGCTACATGGTCAAATTGATGTGAAGTCACAAACTATTGCTAATTGTTTTAATCATTACAAAATTATGCAGCAAATTGATGTGAAGCCACATATTATTGCCAATTGTTTTAATCATTACAAAATTATGTCGCAAATTGATGTGAAGCCACATACTATTGCCAATTATTTTAATCATTACCAAATTATGTAGCAAATTGATGTGAAGCCACATATTATTGCCAATTGTTTTAATCATTACAAAATTATGTAGCAAATTGATGTGAAGCCAGATACTATTGCCAATTATTTTAATCATTATCAAATTAGAACCCTGATGTCGATGAATTGCAAGTTACAAATGAAGTGGATGAGGAGAATCAAAGAGTCATTGTAGAATTTAGTGATCAGATTCGAAAACTTCATTATACTAATCGAATGGATATTAATGTATTTCTCAATCATCCAAATGAGCAATAAGTCATGTATGTTTTAACTAAAGAAGAAATCATTACTACAATTAGACAAGAAGATAAAGGAAATAATCATGAGGATGATAGTACAGAAATACAAAAAGTTTGTACCAAGAAGCCCTAAACATACTTGAAAAACTAGAAATATATGGCTTTAACAAAAAAATGTTCATGTTCATGTTCATGCTAGTGAGTAATCTATCTGCAAGTTAAAAGATGTAGTAACAACTCTAAAACATAAATCATTATCTCAAACAACTTTAAATAAATATTTTATTTCATCTTAAATCTTTAATGTAACATAGCATTTTTTTTTTTTTTTGCAATATACATATAATTATTACTATGTGGAGGCAACTTTTCTTAAGACGGGAATTAGAAATATTATAACTTGTTACAATGTAGAGTTTATTCTTATTTATAACTATTCCAAATTGGGAATTGAATTTTATATAACTATGTAGAGTTTATTCCTATATAGAGTTTCACTATAGAGAAGTTTTACTGTATATATATACACACGTGTACACACATACTAAAAACAAAAATTACACATTATACATTTAAAAATCAAAATTATATAAAGGTAATAAATTTGTAGTCTATAATGTGTTTATTTAATTTGAAATTGTAGTGTGTAATGTGAAATGTGTTTATTTAATTTAGTGTTGTTTATGTAAATAATTTTTCATTTTCTTCTAAAAGGGGTAATTTTGTCATTTCTTCATAAATTTAACAATTAACTAGCCTTTTATTAAGTTGAAGGACTAAAACGGTAGTATGTTGAAACGAGAAGGACCGAAATATATTTAAAATGACATGTCTAACATGAAAATCTTTTAATGGTTCATTAGCCTAGCCTATTTGATTTGAAATTGGTGGTCTAATTTATATTTTTCTTCCAAAAAAAATGATTAAGGTTGTTAAATTCTTTTAATTAGCCATAATACTATAAAATTACAATTCTATCCCACTCAAGTAAGGAATAGGGGCTAGTTAAAAAACTGGTGAGGTGAGAATAGAATCACTTCTTTTTTTTTTTAAATATATTTAGGCTGTAGCTATCATAATTTGAAGTATCTATTTTTTATTTTAATATTTTGTGTTTCCATGTTTATTATTTTAGATACTTTTTGTTTTGTATTTTGTAAGAGAATCATGGCTGTCATTTTCTACTACCTACTCCTTCAAAACATAATAAAGACGACATGTAGTTCACTGTTTACTCTCTCAAATGACTGTTGTTTGTGAAACTCAGAGAATAATCGAGAGAAAAACTAATTAAAACTGAATCTATGCATTTCATTGATTGATTTGTGTTACAATCAAAAGCCCCTTTTTATACAGTGAGCTTACAAGAGAGAGTTTACAAAGAGAAGAGAGAACTGATGAAGACTTAAGACTAAAGGGAGTAACACAATTCAGTTGAAGAGAAAGACTGAAGATTACTGAAACGACATCGTTTCAGTAATATTACAAAGAAACCCCACATCTTTTGATAGTTGGCATTTTAGTCCTTTTTATTCTAACATTCCCTCTTGAGTTGGACTGAGTGTGCTTTGAGCATGTTACCAGTTTGTTTTGCCCGTATATTGACATTCCCTCTTAAATTGGGTTATATTTCTGTGCTTCCTTCCCTTCAATTTAGCTTCAAACAGAAATTGCAACTGAAGTTAGCGAATCTGCAACGAGCTGATGAAGTTAGCGAGCTAATTAAGCAAACAACAGCTAATGAAGTTAGCGAGCTAATTAAGCGAACAACAATAGCGAACTGATGAAGCGAACAATAGCGAACTGATGAAGTGAACAGGACAACAGCCTTTAAACATTTCAAAATGAATCTGCAACGAGCTGATGAAGCGAACAATAGCTGATGCAGTGAACAACAACTGATGCAACGAACAACAACTGATGAAACGAACAACAACAGTGAACTGATGAAGCGAACAGGACAACAACTTTTAGCCATTACAAAACGAATCTACCACGAGCTGATGCAGCGAACAACACTGATGCAGCAAACAACAGCTGATGCAGCAAACAACAACTGATGAAACGAACAACAACAGCAAACGATGAAGCGAACAGGACAACAGCTTTTAACCATTACAAAACGAATCTGCAATGAGCTGATGAAGCAAACAATAACAACGAACTCAAACAACTCCTCTAACTTTGATCATTTTCAATTTTCAGCCTTTCTCAGTAAACAACAACTTTAACTGACTTCTTTCTTCATTAGGTTTTCTCTCCTACTAATTCTGCAACTTTCAATAACGAATCTGCAACTCAACCAAACAACAACTGCTGCATCTGTAACTTCAACCTTTCAAGTTGACAAAACCTACAAATCAACCAAACACCCACAAACTGCATTTTTTCTGCATTTTTCTTATCAGATTTCAGATTTCTTCCAGCAACACAAACTGCATTTTTTCTGCATTTTTCTTATCAGATTTCTTCCAGCAACACAAACTGATCCAACCACAACACAAACTTTTCCAACTAAGCTTCACAAATCTGCAAACTCATAAATCTACAGCTACTCAACACAAACTTCACCAACTACATTCAACACAAATACATAAATTGTCACACAAAACTTCACCAACTACACAAATCTGTAAACTATATTTCACACAAACAATCCTGCAATCTCACAAAACTGCAAATTTTAACAAATGCTCAGTTTTAACAATGCTGCAACCCAAATTCTTCAGCATGAAAACTGTAAGCTATAGCATAAAAGCTGCACCCTATAAACTGTAGCAGTAACATAAACAGTAGACAAATTGCATCTGTAAAAAAAATTTGTTTCAGTTATATGTTTTCTTGGCTTACAACATTCAACCTTTTTCTGAGTTTTGTAAATTGAGCAACTGATAGTGCTTTTGTTAAGAGGTCAGCTATTTGAAGCTTGGAAGGGACATACTGTATGTGCATTTTTTTAGCAAGAACTTGCTCTCTAATATAGTGAGCATCAATCTCTATGTGTTTGGTTCATGCATGAAACACCGGATTAGCTGCCAAGGCCCTAACACTCACATTGTCACACCAAATAACAAGAGTGCCATTAATTTGTAAACCCAACTCAGTGAACAAACTCTGAAGCCATGCAATTTCTGTGGCTGTATGGGCTAAAGCTCTATACTCAGCCTCTGTAGAAGAAAGAGCTACAACCTTTTGTTTTTTAGAACTCTACTGGATCAAGTTTGGTCCCATGTAAACACAATAGCCACTTATAGACCGTCGGTCCTCTAGATTGCTACCCCAATCAGCATCAGCATAACACTCAACTTTTAAAGTGCTGGCTGGTTTAAAATGTAACCCATAGTGTTGTGTTCCCTTAATATACCTTAATATTCTCTTGCAAGCCTGCCACTGAAGTTCTGTAGGGGCTTGCAAGAACTGACTCAGTTTGTTGACAGGGAAACTAATGTCTGGTCTTGTAAGAGTTAATTATTGAAGGGCTCCTATAGTGCTGCGATAAAGACTTAGGTCAGCAAAAGGTTCACTATCAGTAGAGCAAAGTTTTGTGCCCACAGCCATGGGTGTAGAGCAGGCATGACAGTCCAACATTTTGGTTTTAGACAGTAGATCTGAAACATATTTGCTTTGCTTCAAATGGATACCAGTTGCTGTTCTAGTTGCCTCTAACCCCAAAAAAATATTGTAAAGAGCCAAGAGTCTTAAGAGAGAACTCATCATTAAGGTATTTCATGAGTTGAGTGATAAAACACTTATCTGATCCAGCAATCAAAATATCATCCACATAAGCAAGTACATAGGTGAAAAATGAGTTGTGACAAAGCACAAACATGCTAGAATTAGAAACTAAATTTTGGAACCCTTTGTGATATAAGGCAGCCTTCAACTTATCAAACCAAGCTCTCGAAGCTTGTTTAAGTCCATACAAAGCCTTATTTAACTTACAAACATAGGAAGGCCTAGTAGGATCCTCAAAACCAACAGGTTGACTCATGTAAACTTCTTCATTTAAGGTTCCATTCAAGAAGGCATTATTTACATCTACTTGCTGAATATCCCACCTATTTGTGACAGCTAAGGTAAGGATTATCCTAATGGTAGATGGCTTGATAACTGGGCTAAAGGTTTCAAAGTAATCTAGGCCAGGAGTTTGTTGAAAACCCTTAGCAACAAGTCTAGCTTTATACTTTTGCAGGGAACCATTAGCATTGTATTTTGTGCTAAAAACCCACTTGTTGCCTATAATATTTTCATCAGGAAGAGGAGGGACAAGAATCCATGTGTCATTTTTCATTAATGCATCAAATTCACTTTGCATTGCCCCTTTCCATTCAGCACTATGAAGGGCTTCAAACACAGTGTTTGGTTCAGGAACAACAGCAGTAATTTCTAAATTGAGGGCTGTGGAAGACATTGTGTTAAAAGGAGCTGCTGTTGCTTTGGATCTTGTAGTCATGGGGTGTGTGTCTGAGGTTGAGGTAGATGATTTGAAAGTCATACAATCAGTAGAATTCTTTAGTGATGTGAGATCAACCTCAAGTGAGCATGAAAGTAAACCAGGACATGTAGAGAGGACAGTTAAATGAGAGGCTAAATCAGTAGAATGGTTTGAATTTGTAGGCTGGAATGTGGAACTGTTTGAACCAGTAGGCTGATGTGTGGAATTGTTTGAACCTGTAGGCTGATGTGTTGAATTATTTGATGATGATGACTTAGTTAAAGATGTAGGTTGGTGTGTGGAGGTATTTGATGATGATGACTTAGTTAAAAATGGAGGCTGGTATGATGTGAAATCAACTTCAATGTTAAAGGTTGGTAATGATTGGTTTAGGTCAGCAGGTTGATGTGAATCTATGGCTAATGATTCAAACTGTGTTGAACCATAAACAGGTAGAGAAGTGTTATGTGTAGGTAAAGGAGTGTTATGTGTAGTATGTGATTTTGTTGAGTTAGTCTCATGCTACAGTTAAAAAATCAGACTTACTTGAGGGATTTGTTACAGCAGAAGGATCTTTAGAAGGCCTTTGTGGAGACTCAGGAGAAGGTACAGATGTGAATGGAAAAGGTAGAGATGTATTGGTTAAAGGCTGATTTTGAGAGGACTCAAAACTAGATTCAGAATCAGATTTAGGAACAGACTGAGAACAAAAATTGTTAAAGGAGAAAGGAAACTCTAATTCATCACCCAAAAACCCTTAAGCTTTCATAGACAGGAGATATTTTAAATAACATTTGGTAAGGTGAGATATTATTTAAAACAGGGGTAGGCATTCTATTAATAACATAAACAGCAGATTCAAAAGATAACCACCAAAAATGAAGAGGCATTGAAGCTTGAGCAAGCAAGGTTAGTCCTGTTTTAACTATGTGCCTATGTTTTCTTTCACTTCTACCATTTTGTTGGTGGATATGAGAGCATGAATGTCTAAGCTGAATGCTTAAGTTTGTGAGATATGTATGTAGTGCTATGAATTCCCCTCCTTGATCAGATTGTAGACATTTTAATTTGTAACCAAACTGTCTCTCAGCAAGATGATGAAATTTAATAAAAATGGACTTAACTTCAGCTTTAGTTCTAAGGGGAAACAGCCAAGTGTATCTGCTGTAATCATCAAGAAATTGTATGTAATACCTAAAACCTTCAGAAGAAGGTAACGGGGCAGGACCCTATACGTCACTATGGACTAATTCTAATGGAGCAGTGGCATGAGAAGAGGAAGGAGGGAAACTTGCATTGTGAAGTTTGCCTAGTTGACATGCATCACAGAATAAAAAGGAAATTTGTGTAAGTGTGGCAGACTTTGAGTTAGTTAGGGTGGATAAAATTTTATGTAAGATTGTGGAATGTGGGTGCCCTAGTCTTCTGTGCCAGATCATATGATCCTGAGCACTTTGAAGCCACTCAGTCCAGCTCAAGGGAGAATGTTAGAATAAAAAGGACTGAAATGCCAACTGTCAAAAGATGTGGGGTTTCTTTGTAATATTACTGAAACGATGCCGTTTCAGTAATCTTCAGTCTTTCTCTTCAGCTGAATTGTGTTACTCCCTTTAGTCTAGTCTTCATCAGTTCTCTCTTCTCTTTGTAAACTCTCTCTTGTAAGCTCACTGTATAAAAATGGGCTTTTGAATGCAACACAAATCAATCAATGAAATGCATAGTCTCAGTTTTAATTTACAAATTTTCTGAAGATGTGAAAGCAAGACGGCATGTAATGCTGCAACCAACAATGAGAAGATAAATTCATTGTTTGTGCTCTCATATATATTGACTAAATTTACAATTACAGAGGCATCCTTAAAGCTGGAATGTAAAAAGGTTAGTATCACGTATTTACGTTAGACAGCTGCACAGCATATGAGTTGTCTGTACAGTAACGATGATGCTTTTCAAGCAACAGAAAAAGATAAAGCATTGGTGGACCTAGGTGATTCTCATTCTTGCAATTATTGTACTAGTTCTCATCCAGAACCACAAGCAAAGCCAGCCCAGCTATAATTTTGAAATAACTTTTCTGGCCACTTAACTTCGGTCGCACGCATCAATTGGCTCCTACCCCGAAAGTGAAAGACGATGATATATATCTGAAAGAGCATCTTAAACAGTTTGCTCTCATCAATTACTGATCGTGTAAGACAAGACTACCACTTCAACGTATTATGAAAAAATTTTGCAAAGGCCCCTTTTTCTCTATTTGATCGTGGAATTAGCACTTTTTCGCACAATCTTCATAAGAGTCTCGTTGCTTTCGGCGATTGTCTTTCAATGTTTTATCCTTTCAGTTTCAGCTGACCAAGATCACATTGGCTAATTTGTCTGATAATGGTACAGTATTGACAATGGAATAACATTGAATAAATAAGATTGAAAAAGATATTTATGCTTTTATTTATAAGTGTTAAGTGTTTGTTTTTACAAATTTTAATTATCTAAAAATAATGTTTTTACGTAAATATCTTTGTCAATATTAAGTATGATATGTATCTATAATTTTTATTATAAATCATAAATTTGATAAAATGTAACAAAAATTTTAATTTTGTACATAATTTGATTTAATTTTTTGATTGTGTCTTACAATGAAACTAAAATAAGAACGTAAATAGATAAGTTAATAGAAATTAAGGTTTTAAGGGTTATGATAAAAATTAAAAAATTATAATTAGGATAATTTTGAAGAAATTATTTAAAACAAACAAATAAAAGTCTTTACTCTTCAATTAAAAGCTAATTTTGTTAACTACTTTCGCAGATATCATATTATCTGCTGAATAAAATCTACTTTGGCTTTATATCTGCTGAATAATGGATAGGCACGTTGCTTTCTTTGCTTTGTTTTTGTTGACTAACAAAACATTATTAGTCTTTCATCAGATTTCAAAATAATTTCATTAAAATTATCTCTGGTTATGTACCAGTCAACACACTCGTTAATAGTAACCACATTATTGCATAGTTAAAGGGGAATTAGTGGAAACCAACTGTTTACAAATTACAGCCAAAGATGATTATTATGTTAAGCACAAAACAAGTGTATAATTGGATAGCTTAAGCTTTTGAGAGGCCCACTTTAATTTCTTTTGTTTCCCCCTTTCACATTTTTGTCGTTAATTTCAATGCTGTCATGGATACCACTTGTTACTGTCCGTCATTTAAAATTCCTTAATGTCGATCGTCATCACAGAATACAAGACTTGGAACATACCTACTTACTCTTTCTTTAAATTTGGTTATTAAACTTTTTAATCAGAGCGTGGCTGTAAATAAACATAAAATTAAAGAGTACACGGACATGTTCTCACCCAAGTTTAGCGAAATCCAAGCTTCCCCAGTGTAGCACGTATGCATGTGTCAATAGTCCCCTGAACTATCGCATGACAATGCATTTCATGACTCATCATCATTTTCGTGCTTGGAGTCTCGTCTTTATATACTGGGATTTGCACAGATTTATACCCAACTATTTTCCTGCTATCGCTACTTCTAGCATCACTAGCAGTATCATCTGTTTCCAGTATATTTTTCCTTGATATAATAGGTTGAATTTCCTTATTCCGCTCTAGAGACACCGAGTTTCTAGGCGTAGGAAGAGTAACCTCAACCTCGTTATCAAGTTCCTGGATTTGAATTCCCCGATTTGGGTTTAATTCCACCACGCTGGGCTGTGTAGAATATTCCAAAACCCATCGTTTCGGCCACATAAGAGCCTTCGCATTGACTACCGTAGGCCGAATCGGAATTACAGAATCCTGTCCCGGGCCATGAACCTCAGTATCTGCACTGGAGTTCATACGTATAGGATTAACAGAATTTATCAACCGATAAATTAACCTATACTGAATTGCTATTCCATCACTAGAAGCCATTAATTCTTCTAGTCCTTAAGTATGAATTTGAAGAACCATAATCCGTTTGAGATTTGGATCCTGGAGACTAACCATATATCCTGGTTTAACAGTCCCGTATGCATCTCCCAAAGCTAAGTTAGCATGAAAACTGCCAACTAAAGCTTTACCAAACGTAAGCCATCGTCTGTCCAGTAAAGCAACCTGAACAGGTACATTCATTCCTCCACGGAATAGTCCCTGCACACGAATCTGTACAGCACCAAGTTGTACATAATTATACTTGCCATTTGCCCGTTTGGCAAGATTTCGAACCTTTCGTAGCCACTCATCATTCGAGAGTACTAATTCTCCCTCTCGAGACTGAGACAAAGCTACACGAACAAGTTTCTCGTGTACATCTTCCAAGCCTTCAGCTTTAAATATCCACTTAGAGCGTTTCTCAAAAACCTCTCTTGGTGTTAACCTCGGAATTACCAAATTATCAGGGTTACCCGAGTGATCCTCGTAATTAGATGATGAACTAATTACCGAGTTAGGATTTTCATCTTCATTTCTAATTGGGATAAGATCATCCTCATCACCAATACCGCAATTCCTAGGATATTCATTTAGACTACTAGTCTTTTGCATGAATATACCTATGCGTTGAAGATTTGAAGATTTTTCCTCAAAAGTCGTATCTTTTGAGTCATCCTCTGAAGAATCCGAATCATCAAAGTAATCTGATATTAATTCATAAACCTCATCATCAGAATCAATTTCGTATCCCCAAACTGGCTCAAATTCAGAAGTTTGGCTTTCCGCGTTGACTTCCAAAAATCTTACCGCAGCCGTCTTCTTTCCCTTATGAGGGCATTTATCCGCAAAATGATTTTTGTCACCACAAATCCAGCAACAATTACAATCTTTTGCGTTTTTGCTAGCTGGGCAGGTAGCACAAAACTTAAGTGCTCCGCGTTTTTTAGCGTTAAGTCTACCTTTCCCTGTTCGCCTAATCAACCTTCCATGATCCGGAAGATTCCGTTTATTAGTAACAGGTTGTTTTACCATATTACGAACAATCGAAATCGGTCAATACATTCTTTCGCTGCTAAAACTTCCTTCTCATGGACAGGATAGTTTATTTCAGCAGGAGAGAATTTTCCTGACGCATATCGAACAATCCGTTCAATATTATCAGTACCCTTAGCCTTAAGCACACCTCCCCAATACAAGTTAGATGCATCACTTTCTATAATGAGTTTATCCTCATCTTCCGGGAGTTTTAAAGGTTTTAATTGCTTTGTCAAGGCCTTGGTCCGCTTAACACAATTAGTGTCTTCAAGTGTCCAATCCCAGGGCACTTTATCACTAACCTTAAGCGTCAAGCCATTAATTACATTTGCGAGATTAGGAACATACTCACGCATGTAATTGGCTAATCTAAGAAATTGCTGTAACATATGCTTATCTTCCAGCACATCTGGAAAATCCAGCAACTTCTTTGAGATATGTTCTTGGAGTTGAATACCTCCTTCACCTATCTCAAAGCCTAAGAACTTCACCTTGTTCTTAAACCATTCTACCTTTCTTTCAGATAGAATCATTCCATTATCAAGGAACCTTTTGCACACAAGTCTAAGATGATTTACATGTTCTTTCATGGTTTTACTAAAAACCAGAACATCATCAATATAGACTACACAAAAGTTAGATAAATCTCCAAAGACTTTATCCATTTTCCTCTGGAATATTGATGGTGCCTGCTTAAGCCCAAAAGGCAAAACCATCCATTCAAACAATCCTTTCGAACAGGTGAAAGCCGTCAAAGGAATGCTTGACTCCGCCATCCTGATCTGCCAGAATCCTGACTTCAGATCAAATTTGGAGAAGATTTTTCCAAATCTAGCTTTATTTAAACAAGCTGATTTGTTTGGTATCTTATAAGCATCGTCAATGGTTTTTTTATTTAACTGCCTATAATCGATAACCATCCGCGCTTTACCTCTTAACTGCTCAGCTCTATTCATGACCATGAATGCTGGCGAAGAGTGTGGACTTTTACTGGCGCGTATCAATTGCTTTTCCAGCAATTCCGGTATTTGCTTACTGAATTCCTCCTCTGCATCAAGAGTATAAGGAAAAGATTTGGTCACTATTTTATCATCTTTCCTTTTCAATTCAAGTGAAGCATATATACCGTTCCTTTCCCATAACTTTAATGGTTGATCATCAAAGCATGGAGAAAGTTCCTCTTTAAAGGATTTTACAAGTTCCTCAATCCTTAAAGAGTTCTTTTGGCTCTCGTTTTCCACCTTCAAGACTTTTTCCTTATGTATGAATTTATCCGTGCTCTCAAGGCATGCACCAGAGGGATCATCCTCCTGCGATATACCTCATGCGATCCGGTTTGTATGATAACTAGGATACAACCTTTGAAAGAAAACATTACAAGCCTCATCCACTTCTTCTGCTTCAGAAGATTTCAACCACCATTTCCTTGTTTCCAAAACCTGGAAAACAATGTGATCTACTTCTTGCCTTAGTTTCACCGGTCTAAAACCGTTTCTCACTTTTGAAACTTCAGGCTTAGCAAGAATAGAGATTTTATGACCTCCTAGGATAATGTGGTTATTATCCTGAGTAAATGGTCTAACCTCTGCCTGACCTCGCAGAAAGCTATTTCTGAGAATAAAATCTACCTCTAAGTAATCCACAACTAGGACTTCCCTTAGAGTGAATTTTTTCTCGTTTAACAGTACAACCACGTTTTCTACCACATCCGTGATCATACTTTGACCTCCATCTGCAACCGTATTTAGGATAGGTTTTTCCAATGGTTTCCAAAGCTCCTGTGGAAAACATTGCTTCCTTGCAATACATTTGGTTGCTCCTGTGTCTACAAGAATATCCAGAGTATATTCCTCATATTCTGGAAAACAAAGTGTAGCACGTATGCATGTGTCAATAGTCCCCTGAACTATCGAAATTATCTAATATAACAGTTAATGAGTAAAATAGTCATTTTACATTGAATTACATATGAAATCAAAATGAAAATTTCAAAATAATTATGTTTTCATCCCTAATTTTCAGCCAAATTCATCACCTTTCACAACTCACCTCTACCTTCGCAATCACCAGTTTGGCTTGATTCTAGTGTTGTTCATCACCCCTGACTCCACCTCTAGCTTCCCCACTCTTCACTCACAAAAACCCCTCTCATTTGCCGATCGCTGGCCACAACAACCATGTCGTGCAACCATTTTTTCCGGTTCCCAGCCATTTTGAGCGGCAAAAACCCTAATCGCACCATGATTTCACTCCTTGGCCCCTCTAACCTTCCCAGCCATGACAGCTCATTGTTTGCCATCCACCACTCCGCTAGGGTTTGTTCATGTTTGTTGGAATTGGATGTTGATTAAGGAGTTTTTTATGCAATTGAAGTTTTTGGTCTATTTGGTTGTTTAATTAGAGTGTTTGTGTGGTTGTTTTTAGTCAGAGAATCCACCCATTCACCACCATTCGCTCATCTTTTGTCGGTAGCCAACTTGCTCATCTCCTTTTGATTGTTGTAGACTTTTTAGGCGGTGATTTTCGACTTCGCAAACCTCCATCTTTGCAACAATTTTCCGATCGCCGCACTCATTGGAAATTCATCCAACCACCTCCATTTGACCCCACATTCTCCCCTCTTCAAAACCCACCCCCACATCCGCTTCCCTCGCTCACCATTTGCCAGCCACCAACCTTTCTTTTGCGCCCAGTGGGGGCAGTGGGTGGGCCAAAATCTAGAAAGGGTTTTGGGAATGGCCAAAATCTAGGGGTTAAAAACTCATTTTGTAATTTATTTTTCAAGGGCTGTTTGGTAATATCACTATTTATATTGTGCTAGAACCCAAAAAATCACAAATGGTGTTGATTTAAGGGTAGGAATCTAGAATTTATGAAACCAAGGATGGGAAACTTAAGTTTTGCTAAACCTTAGGTGGACTTGATCTTTTGCTATATAATTCACCTCCTAACGAGACCCCATAATTTAATGTTAGGGAAAAGTCAAGTGATTTAACATGATTTTAAAAAATTCAAGGAGGATTGTAATTGAAAAAAGTAAATAAGTTGGACCAAATCAAAAAATATAAACACAAATATAATCTGGTCAAACACAAAATAGTAACAAAAATTAATGAATTTTTTATTGAGTAAGGTCACCCCCACCCACTAGTCTCTTAGTAGGTCCATCCCCACCTTCTACTAACCTCTTACTTCACAATGGCCATACACCAATACTTAATGAAAGAGCTGTAAATAGTACAAATTTGGGTGCATATAACCCAAGGCAAATTTTATTACCCATATATATATATTAAACAGGAGATTTTCAAAAACTAGCCCTCAGTTTTTGTTAATCATCAAAGTTATGGTACTTTTGTGGATAATAGTCAAAAATCACCCATGAAGCCTAATAATGCCATCCAATTCCGTTAACTTGCAAGTTGAAATGTACATAAGATTACCAATTTGTTCTCTCTTTCATTATATTTGAATTAACTGATGCTTGCGTTTACAGTTACCATGTTACCCTTTAACGGTTGAATTAACTGATAATTCCCTAACGGTGCACTGAAGCTATGGGTAACGGGTATTATTTAGGAAACCTCACCGATACTGAGGGAGAGAATTATTTAGGAAACCTCAAGTGTAAATTGTAATTAGCTCTTTGTTGTTAGGGTAATAGAGCTATTGACTTTCTACTGATCAAGTGATGAGATTTATTTCACTCCATAACCTTATTATATACATTCTACCATCTGCTTCTGTTTCCACTCTTTGCATTACCCTCAATCAAGAGAAAATTTAGCTGACCGGCCATCCCAAGTTTCGATTTAAGAAAATGGCCTTGAAACTGTTTTTCATTTTTTTTTTAATTTAGAAAAGCTGATGTGGCACAGTTAGGATCCATTAAACATGCAAAATGGGTTAAAATGAAAAGATTAAAACATATAAGGACAAAATATAATTAATGATAGTTTTTAAAATTTGAAATTTGAAAAAGAGCCCCACACATTCAAATCGCTTAATCGAAACCAATTAGGCAAAAATCGATATCTTCAATACCTAAACTCATTCTGTGCAATTTCCGATAATAACAGTCCACGTTCCTGCAAATTTTCACACCCAAATTCAATCCTAAAGCTTCTTCCTTTCTTAAAATCATGGCTGACATTCACAATGAGGAGGAAAACCCAACGCCTCTTCGAATCGTAGAGTCCGGTGGTGCAAGCAGTTTAATGGCTGCTCCGGTGGATCCTTCGATCAGTGAAGGTATTCCAGCAGCGGAGACGATGGCGGCACAACAAGAGAGAGAACAGGAGCAAAACGGTTCTGAAGAGGAAGAGAAGGTCGGGCAGAATTCAGGCCAGGAAGAGGAGTCCGGCGAGAGTTCAGGTGAGGAGGAAAAGGAGGAGGAGGCCGCTAAAGAAAAGGTATTTGTATTTGCCGAGACCTAAGATCGCTTAAGCGATCCTTTGTATCGCTTAAGCGATTGATGGCTTTTACTCTTGGTCGCTTAAGCTATTTATGATTGCTTAAGAGTAAAAGCGGTGAATCGTTTAAGCGATATAAACGATCGCTTAAGCAATCTTAGATCTGGCAGATGTTGATTCTGCCTCGTACAAGATCTCTTAAGCGATCTGTAATCGCTTAAGCGACCAAGAGTAAAAGTGATGAATCGTTTTTACTCTTGGTCACTTAAGCGATTATCGCTTAAGATCTGGGCAGATTTGATTCTGCCTCGGAAGAGATCGCTTAAGTGATCCTTTGTATCGCTTAAGCAATTTCAGATCGCTTAAGAATAAAAGCGTCGAATCGCTTAAGTGATCTTAGATCTGGGCAGATGTTGATTCTGCCTCGGAAGAGATCGCTTAAGCAATCTTAAATCGCTTAAGCGACCAAGAGTAAAATCGACGAATCGCTTAAGCGATCTTCTATATCGCTTAAGCGATTCGTCACTTAAGAGATCTTATATGAGGCAGAATCATCTGCTCATCACTTAAGCGATTCT
The DNA here is from genome assembly GCF_008641045.1 of Pistacia vera. Lineage (NCBI taxonomy): Eukaryota > Viridiplantae > Streptophyta > Magnoliopsida > Sapindales > Anacardiaceae > Pistacia > Pistacia vera. Next base: position 215,557 of record NW_022195994.1, on the reverse strand, counting down.
TCCAGAGTGTATTTTGTTTATATTTGATTTGGTTTAGTTTTTTTGCTGATATTTTTTTTATATCGATTGTGCAGATTTTCCGGAGCGTAAACTATAGAAAGTACGGATTAGAGTATGTAAGCGATATGGTATCGTACTTCCCTGTGAGGGTGATAGTGAGGTCAAGTTGGGATGTTTTAACGAGAATAACGGGGATTTTAGGGACAGTGAGGAATGGTGAAAGGAGATTCAAAGAGACTTGTTTCAGTCATTTTTGGGATATGGACACAAAATGGAAAAAGACATTCTAGGGATCGGGAGTGCATTATATGTTGCTGCACTCAATAAAAAGCAACAAAAAGCACGAAATGTGGTTCGTAGTGGATGGAAAGCCACTACGTTTTGGGATGATGTAATATGCGTTGGCGATTGGCTTAAGATGTGGGGAATTGCCAAGTGAGGTTGAGGAAAAAAGAATAAAGGACAGTACGGGAGCCAAAAGGTTGTCTAACAAGGTTTTGGCGGGGAACACGTCTGTTAAGGCACAGGAATTAGAGGACAGGTTAAAAGATGGTGAGTTTAACGATTCAGAGACGTTCAAACTGTGCTTGGTATTGTTCTTGCATTCGATCCTAATGGCTGGTGACTCAACAAAAGCCGTTGATATTGATAGAGTGAAGTTTGTAAGCAACTTGAACTTCTTTAATGCTTATCCGTGGGGACGGGTATCATTTAAGCGAACCATGGAGTCCCTGCAAGCAAAATACCTGGCGTTAAAGCACTCCCAATGGGCCGAGAAGAATAGAGCGGCCACGTACAATTTATTTGGCTTCCCATGGGCAATGCAGGTAAATATTAATAGGTTTTTGTTATATTTTTTTTAATATATGTGTTTGAATTATGATATGGACTGTTTTTTACAATGTAGGCTTGGATGTATGAGGCCATCCCTGTCCTGGCTAAGGCGGGGGGAGGATTAGGGCTTCGGTTGTGCAACAGACATTTCCTAGGATGCTGCGGTGGCATAACCAGAAGTGTACCCATTGGGATTATGAGCAAATAGAGATTGAAATTCAATCAGCTCGGGTAAGATTAAAGGATTAAGCTTTTGAATATGCACTTGCTTTAAAATGTCGCTTAAATCTGATTGATTTTGTTTCTTATTGCAGGGGGTTATCCGTCCCTTCCTCACCGCTACTGGGGGTTGAAGCGCAACAGCACTATGTCACATCTTTCTTAGCACTGAAGGATCAAAGGGATGAAGGGATAGACCGCCTGACGCGGGAGCTACAAGGGGTCACACATGTGAGGGTAGTTGCAGGGCCACTGCTTGAGAATGTGGTTGATGCCAAGGAGGATGATGCCGCAATCGGTGGGAGGGAGGAGGAAGAGGTTCGTATGCCTCAGCAAACCGGTACAACAAGTACCGCTTTGTCGAGGCATCGAGGTCAAGAAAGTGAGGTGGTTGACCTCATAAACAGTTTGTTTGATAGTTTTACAACAGCTGTTTATGGCAGGTTTGATAAGATGGAAGAGCGGTTGAAAAGGGTGGAGGAGAAAGTGGATAAGGTGGCAGAGAAAGTTGTTAGGGTGGAGGAGGAAGTTGGTAGGGTGCAGGAGGAAGTTGGTGGAGTATTGAAGGCGGTTGAAGTGCAACCTGGGCTGAAAAGAGAGAGCCGAAAGAGCAGGTTTGTGAAATCGCCTTACACCGTACTAACACGTGGAATTAAGAGGAAAACAAAGAAACAAATTGAGGAAGAAGCCAAAATTGAGGGGGTTAAAGAGGTTGCTGGAGGAAGTGGGACAGTTATAATGGAGAAGGTTGAGACGGGAGGCGAAGGAAACGGGGACATACAAATGGAGGAAGGGGGAGGAAGCGGGCAAGCAAAAATGGAGTCCACTGTCGATTTGTATAGGCCAATAGAGGAGGAAAAGAAAAAACCCTTCTATACCTATTAAAATGAATCCGGAATTGATGCCCTTGTAAAGTGTAAGACCGGGGATTATTCTCGAGATTGGTTTGAAAAAATTTTGACGATGGGCAGCTGGCTTCACGACTCGGTGAGTTATTTTCGCTTAATTTTCCTTATTTTTGCTTATGTTTTCTATGAGGTATTGTATACTTATCATGTTGTTTTTATTTGATACAGCACATCGATGAGGTATTGGCACTAATGAGGCTGCGACAAACCAGCAATGGTGATCTACTGTATCCCGATTGTGCCATCACCGATGTGGCCTTTGGCCAAACGTTGGTATCGACATATCGCAATTTATTGAAAAAGGCCATTGGTACATCTGTAGCAAAAGGAGACAAGCAAAAACGATCGAGCACAGAAGACTTGGATTGCGTCCCTAATGATTTTAAGTTTGATGATAGAATGATGCAATATGTAATGGGGGACAAGCCCAAATATTGCCATAGTTGGGCAAAGGTTAAAAGTGTCTACTGCATCATTCTGGTCAAGGAAATGCACTGGATAGCAGTCGTCGCGCTCTTAGAGGAGAGGTTGTTGAAGATCCTTAACTGCAAACCAACAATTTGTTGAGACAGGCAGTTGGAGGACGAGTTAGAGCCACTGTCCGTGTTGTTCCTGCGGCTGTTACGTGACAGCAGGATGTTTGAGCACCTTGGTGATGAAGCATTGACAGGAAAGTGGCCACTCAAGCGCATTCCCGTCCCAACAAATGAGTCAGGGTATATTTTGTATAAAACTTACATAATATAATTGTTCTATAAGTTGATTCTAATGCTAATGTCATCTTCCTATTGTAGTACTGATTGTAGGGCATATGCCCTAAAATTTATTCAGTTCGACATGACCAACAGCCCGATGGACAGATTGAATGATGAAACAATGACCATCTTTCGGGAGCGCTGGGCTGTTGAGTGCTTCCATGGGGAAATGGATCCGTTTTGAGTGACCACAACCCAATCAAAAGGTTTGGAACTTGTACTTTGAATTTTGTAGTTTATGTGATGTTGATGTTGATACTTAGGTTGTGGTGCTGATGCTGCAAGTGTTATGCTGATGTTGATGTCCTTTGGATTGCATCAAAAAGTGCAACTATTGGAAACTCTCTTTCTATTAACAACTTCAAATTTATGGACTCGGTTATGTTTGTGGTCATGACATCAAATATTCTTCCAAGAAAGTAAGCTCTACTCCATCACTCGAACCAACATCATGCTCAAGATACTTAGCAACTCTATCATCCTTGATTCGGATTTGCTGGAAGTGCTCCTCGAACTCATCAATGCGATAAGCTTTTGCTGTCATGTAGTATGTCTAAAGGAGGCCAGCACACTTAAACTTTTGTTTTATGTTCTCACCAAGGTGCCTCATACAGAATCCGTGATATGCTTGACGGTAAATAATGGCAATCCCCTTCTTTATAGAGTTGTGCCTATCGGATATTATGCACAACTCCTCAGTGTCAGGCACTATCGTACGTAACTGCTGAAAAAACCAAGTCCATGACTCGTCATCCTCAGAGTCAACCACACACCATGCAACAGGATATGTGTGATTCTTGCTGTCCTGTGCAGTGGCCACCAACAATGTACCTCCATACTTTCCCGTCAGAAAGCAACCATCAACAGCCAACACCTTTCTCATGTTTACAAAACCCTTTATAGCAGAACTGTAAGCAACAAAAAAATATTTAAACATCATATTCCTGTCCCACTTTAAAGCCATCTTGCTACCTTAGTTTGTCAACTCAAGCATATAACAGTATGCTTCTAATACTGCGTACCCGTGCTCCGACGTGCCCCTCACAAAATCTTATGCATGTTGTCTCCCTTTCCAGCATTTCCAGTAACTAACAGCACATTCCAACTCTTTGCGCACAAGTCTCTGAATGTCTTTAGGAGATGGACCTTTCCCTTCAACGAACCGACTTTTGACAAATTGTCCAATAACATCAGCGGACGCTTGTCGATGCTCACCTGAAATATGTCCCAAACCACATGTGTGCTCACGGGTATATGTGCTAAGAATAAATTTTTCCGACTCCGCTAACCTTCTACAATAAACCCGCCACTTGCACTTTCGATCACGACATGCAACCGTCACAGCTAATGAATTTGACTTATTGGTGATGAACTCAAAATTACCTCTCACGACAACAGGTTTTAGCTTTCTCACCACTTCCTTTTTGTTGTCAAATAAATACCCTACGCGTAACTCCGATCCATCCGTAAAAACATGAGCTGATTCACTACTACCTCCAATTGCCCCCTCTGAATCTGCATAAACGACCATAGTGTTCTCTTCCTCACAATCTACGCCTTCTGCATAATCTGTATTTAAAGGAATCTCTACATCTGTGGGAACATGTACGAGGTCCTCCTCCTCAACATTTTCATTCTGCCCCTCATCACCAACCTCTTCTACAGTCTCCTCCTCATCACCCAATTCACCGTCTACTCTTGATTTTTCAACTAACAAATCAATGGCCTCGTAGTTCAAATTAAAACCAGGCAAATCTCCGCTTACTTCCTCGTTATCCCCTTTCTTTGAACCAACTTCCAACGGTTTTTCTACAAAAGAAACCCTTAAAATCGGCCTCGAACAATTATCGGCCCACATCAATCATATATAACTTCACACTTTCATCCGACTTTAATATAGCAGGAGGTACCTTATAATTTTCAGGATCTCTGCTTAAAATATACTTCACAACTATATCACTTCGCGAGCAACTCAAATTACCTCTTCTAATTATTTCATCAATCAACTCATCAAAACTAACCTCTGTGCTCACAGCAATTGGTATAACTTCTTTGCTCTTCCCAATCCACTTCCACCTACTTTCTTCCTCTACCCACTCACCAAAATATTCAACACCCAAAACAACTTGTCCCATGTGTGATAATAGCCAACTACCTGTAATGCAAGAAAAAAAATATTCTTAAATGCTATACTAAGGGTTCAAATATTTTAAAAAGAATCTGCACAGTCGCTTATATGGTCTGCTGTATCGCTTAAGCGATCATGGTAATTTATACTAGATCGCTTAAGCGATAACTTGATCACTTAAGCGATCGAGTATAAATAACAATGATCGCTTAAGCGATCTTATGCCATTTACTGATCGCTTAAGCGATCTGCTCCTATACACCAGACTTTTACCAGATCGCTTAAGTGATCTAATGCCACATACTTGATCGCTTAAGCGATCTATCTGCTGCATTACCAGACCTACCAAATCGCTTAAGCAATATACCAGATCACTTAAGCGATCCATCGTACCAAGAACACATTTTCAGTGATCTCCACCTACAATCGATCCATCATACCCAGAACAAATTTTCAACAAATTTCACTCCTTTCAACTTGCATTACATCAAACACAACCCAACAACCTAAACAACTAAATCAAAATCATAACCCAAACCCCATCCATTATTAAATCTTTGTAAATCTAAATACAAAATGTAAAGAGGAGATACACATGCTTACATGAAATGTCAAGAGGAGGAGGAGGGGGATCTTTGGCGGAGAAAATGTTAATGGTGGAGGAAGAAGAAAGTGTTAATGGCGGAGGAACAAGAAGATAGAGGAATGAGGAAGAAGAAGATGTAGAGGAAAGAGGAAGAAGAAGATGTAGACGAATAAGAAGATGCAGACGAAGAAGAAGATGTAGACGAATAAGAAGATGCAGACAAAGCTAAGAAGAAACAGCAACCAAGGTGGAGATGCGTTAATGGCGGGAGGAAGAAGAAGGTGTTTGGGTTTGTTTGCAAGAATTTCGGGTTTTTCGGAATATAATATAATTTTTAAAAGATTACATAATACTTCTTTTAATCCTAATTAAGTATTAATCAAGTTTAATTACCCTTAATCAATAATATAACTATTTAGTTAAAACTTTAAAACTTGATAACCTTTTAATTACATTCAAACTTAATAAACTGCCCTATCAATCAATAAACACTTGCCTGTTATTCAAACTTAATAAACTGCCCTATCAATCAACAAACAGTTGCCTGTTATTGTTTAAATGTTCTCACTGTTGTTCTCATTCATACTGTTTTCCACCACTAATCTCGTCATTCCTCTCCGTTCCAGCTCTCTCTAGCCTCTTGATCTTCTACGGCTTTTTCCCTTTTCTTCTTTCTCATTCCTTCAGACTGCTACCTCCGATCTTTTTATTTCTAAAACCCAAAAAATAAATAAATAAATTAGCCAGAAACCAGTTCTCTTGATTTTTCACTCTTTGTCAGTTTGTCTCATTCCTTTATTTCTTGTTTTATTTATTAAAAATAAAAAAAAGCTTATTATCAGCATTTTGTCCTTACTGTTATTTGATTTTGATCTCCGCTTGTTCTGTTTCAATTTTTCTTTCTCTACTGATTCTATTTTGATTTTGCTCTCTCTTGTTCTGTTGTTGTCTCTGTTTTATTTTCAGTTGCTTTTTTCTCTTCCACTTTTCAAACTTAAAAAAGAAGTGAAGGAGAGACGGAAACAGAGTTGAAAATGGTTGAAACTGTCGTAAGTGTTGTTGTCGAAGTTGGCAAGTGGTTAGCTGCTCCGATTGGGCGTCAATTTATGTACTTGTACAACTATAAGAGCAACTTTGACGATCTCAAAAATGAAGTTGAGAAGCTTAAGGAAGCAGAAGAGGAGGTGACGGATAGGGTTGTTGCGGCTGAAAGAAATGTGGAAAAGATCAAATATAGGGTTAAGGAGTGGCAGAAGAACGTCGATTCCATCATTGTTCAAGCAGACAATTTGATTGCAGAGAAAGAGAACGACCGTTGTTTCAAGGGATTTTGTCCTAACTTGATCACCCGCTACAAATATGGTAAGAAAGCATTCAAAATGAAGGAGGATAATATATTTCCACTCCTGCAGCAACAAAAAGACTTTGATAAGGTTTCCAATCCCACTATTCTGGACGACGTGCGGCTTAAACCTGACAAAAATTACACTGAAATGGCATCAAGAAATTCTATTTTGAGTGATATAGTGAACGCGTTAAATGATGCTAATGTAAACATGATTGGGATCTATGGAATGGGTGGCATCGGCAAGACGACGATAGCGAAGGAAGTTGCTATAAGAGTCAAGAAGTTCTTTGATGTGGTTGTTTTCGTCGAGGTAACTGAGGCTCCTGACGTAAAGAAGATTCAAACAGAAATGGCAGATCAGTTACGTCTGCAGTTCAATAACGAAACTGAAAAAATAAGTAAATTGTATGAACGGTTGAAGAAGAAAGAGGAGAAGAACGACGGGAAGATTCTTATCATTTTAGATAATCTGTGGGATGATAATTTTGATTTGAAGAGTATAGGGATTCCTGATCAATCTGATGACAGGGGATGTAAATTATTGGTGACAGCAAGATACCAACATGTATTGAAGAATATGGGTGACCCTAAACCTTTCCCGATTGGCAATTTAAGTGAAGAAGAGAGTTGGAGGTTGTTTAAGAATATGGCAGGTGAGCAGGTCATAGAATTTTCATTTTTCTTTGCATATTTTAAACTCTATTTTTCTTTGCATAATTTAGTTTTCAAAATCTTTACACATGACTCACAAATTACAGAAAATAGAGTAGAGGATATAGAAATCGCAAATCCAAGAACCTTTGGCCCGATTACACATGACTCACACTTCTTTTAACTCAAAGAAGAAACCTCAAGAGCAACCTCTCTAACTCTTCCAAAACCTGATCCTTATGATCAGAAACTTGACTCTGTTTCTTGATTATATGTTACAACTTTCAAAGATTTTTTTTAAAAAGCTTCTTAAAGGAGTTTAAGTTACTAGCAATACTATATAAAATTTATATTTCCGCTTCATTAACTTTTGATCTCGTTTTCCCTGTAGGTGATTTCATTGAAAAACATGAGTTTAAATCTCTGGCAGAAAACATATGCAGCATATGTAAAGGTTTGCCCATTGCCATTGTTACTATAGCAAGAGCATTGAGGCACAAGAACCAACCATCTCAATGGAAAACGGCCTTGCGAACATTGAAAAGGTCTTCCCCAGAAAACATCACAGGAGAGATGAAAGAGGCATATGCGACTATAGACTTGAGTTACAAGTATTTAAAAGGTGAGGTACTACAGAAAACTTTTTTACTCTGTAGTCTAATGACACATCGGTGTTTCATTTTAGACTTGGTCAAATATGTTGTGGGCTTGGATATATTCCAAGACATTTATACAATAGAAGAAGCGCGAGATAAAGTGTCTGATTTGATCTATGACCTCAAAGACTCATGTTTATTGTTTACTGGTCACACCAACGAATCATTTTCTATGCATGATTTTGTTCGGGAAGTTGCTTTGTCCATTGCAAATCGAGACGACCATGTATTTTCTGTGAGAAATGAGATTACATGGTCATGGCCTCCTCAAAATTGTCTAAAAATTTGCAAAAAGATCTTTGTATGTGATAGTTCTATTAGTGAGTTGCACAATGGATTGGATTGTCCGGAGCTTGAATCTTTCTTCATGAGCACCAAGATTGGTGATTCTCATGTTGAAATCCCTGAGAATTTTTTCACAAAGATGACAAAACTCAAAGTTCTAGATTTGGTTAGAGTGCAATTTTTCTCTTTGCAGTCATCACTTCAATTCCTAGTAAACCTTCAAACATTGTGTTTGGATTATTGTAAACTTGAAGATGTAGCCATCATTGGAGTGCTAAACGAATTAAAAATTCTTAGTTTACGAGGTTCAAATGTTGAGCATTTGCCAAAAGAAATTGGTCGATTGACTCAATTAAGGCTGTTAGATTTAAGCCATTGTCGAAAACTAAATTTTATAGCACCAAATGTTCTATCAAGCTTAGTCAAATTGGAAGAATTGTATATGAATGGATGCTCTGTTGTATGGGAGGCTGAAGCAAGCAATGTTGAAAGAAGTAATGCTAGCCTTGGAGAGTTGAAGTATCTGTCTCATCTGACCACTTTAGAATTACATATTAAAGATGAAAAGATGATTCCTAAAGGTTTGTTCACCACCCAAAAGCTTGAGAGATACGAAATATCAATAGGAGATGGGTCTTCTACATTTGGTAGGTCGCACATAGAACGTGATGATGGGCGGTTCATGCGTATTCTGAGCTTTAGTTTTGATGAGCCTTGGACCTCTTCTAGAATGTTGAAATTGAAGCTTACTTCCATCATTTGGTCAGAGGAATTGCAGGGCTTCAGGAATGTTGAATTCTTATGCATAGACAAACTAAAGCAAGGTATAAAGAATGTCCTTTATGAATTAGATAAAGAGGGGTTTTCAAAATTGAAACATCTTCATGTTCACAATAATCCTAACATCTTGTGTCTTGTTGACTCAATCAAGTGCGTACCTCATGATGCCTTTCCTGCTTTCCCCCTCTTGGAGTCATTAATTCTTTTCAATTTGATTGAGTTACGGAGGATATGTTATGGTCAACCTATAGTAGGGTCTTTCTGTAACTTAAAAATCGTAGAAGTAAGAAGTTGTACTAAACTGGAAAATATCTTCTCATTCTCCAATTCTAGAAGCCTTCCACAACTTCAAAGAATCAATGTGTCAGATTGCAAGAATATGAAAGCGGCTTTCATTGTTGAAAGAGAAGATGATGTCAACATTAACGAAGTAATCTGTCAATTACGGTTTTTGACTTTGATGAATCTTCCACGGATTGCAAACTTCTACTTAGAAGTAAAGACACCATCAACGTCGCAATCAAGCCAGGAATCGACAACTGATTTGCAGTACAATGATGTCAATTTGGCGCATGAACTTGATACTCCCTCACCACTTTTTAACGAAAAGGTCTGATTGACGAAAATCTTTTACTTATGCATCATATGTTCTATCTTTTCTTAATTCTTGTTAAATTTCGTTAGCATATGTACGAAAGTAAATTCCTTATCTGAAAGAAGACGGAAAAAAAAAAAAAAAATCTCATATAGTAACTTAACATCAAATAACAAATATTGCAAATAAAACTATGTTACCTTTGTTATATCTTTCTGAATGAGCCAATTCTTCATATGATTTAATTTTCAGTTAAATTTGTTACAATAAATATAGCTAGCTTTTGACATACAGTTTGAGTGCACAAGTAATTTGTAATTTTATCAAGTGGACTTCATTCATGCTAAAGTTTGTGTACTGATAAGTATGTTAAATATATGCATATGCTAAGAGAGGGAGATAGATGCTCAATAATCCTTAATAATTTTCTGTGATTAAAACTATTCAGAGGCAAAAGAGAGATTTGTAACATTAATGGCATGTCTTACATATGACAATGAGAATTAATTATTGCTTTTTTTCCTTCACATATGAGTGTAGGTTGTTTTCCCGAATTTGGAGGCTTTAGAACTGCAAGATCTCAATTCGAAAGTGATATGGGATAACAAACTTCCAACAATGTCTTCTTGTTACCAGAGTTTGACACGGCTGATCATTGGGAACCTTGGAAAACTGAAATATGTATTTCCATCTTCTATGGTAAAAAACTTTGAGCAGCTCCAACACCTTGAGATAAGAAATTGTAAGGAATTAAATGAGATTATTGCCAAAGAAGAAGGAGCAGAAGCAGCTGCTACATTTATGTTTCCAAAGATAGAATCCCTATATCTTAGAAACTTATCAGAACTTACAACATTCTATTCTGGGATACACACTTCAACATGGCCTTTGTTAAAGAACTTGGTGGTGTCTGATTGTCGCAAGCTACACATATTCACTTCAGAATATAAGGTATGTTCCTTCTTCTTTGTTTAATAATATAAATAAAAAAGTTAGTGCAAGAGACCATAGGTAACCTCTTCAACTCACACACGTGTTTAAATATAATTTAAAATATCTTGTCTATATTTACATATAACTGTTATCAGGTAATTAACTAACTTGCTATTTGATGCAAATGCATTCCATAATTATAAGTTTGTCTTACAAGAGTGCCTTTAGTTACAAAATTTCCGCTTTTCAGGTTAATTTTCTTTTTCCATATTTTAGATGATTGAATTGAAGATGAACATATATATGAGCTATGATTCGTGTCATGGTGATGAGTTTCTTTACTTGAACAAAGAGACAGATGAAAGCAAATATTTGTAAATAAGAAAAAATCAATTACCCATCCTACATTTTCGGAAAATCCAACTTTTTAGTCAAGCTTCACGATTTTAATCAAATTAAATAATAAAAACTTCCGAAAAATTAAATTTGGCCAGGTGCGATCTAGCCTGAATCGCACCTGGTTTGGTGCAACACAAGCCTAATCACACTTGGCCAAGGTGGCCGACCAACGTCGATGAGCTGGCTGGTGGCCTACAATTGGCATGCGCGGCCAAATCCTGGCTAGCTAGGTTATCGGCAATTACCGATTCTAAACAACTTTTTTTTTTTTTTTTAATAGTTTTTATAATTTATTTATTTATAATTTATAGTTCCAGAATAATTTTTAATTTTCCAGATTTTTTTTTGAGTTTTCAGATTTTAGTTTCGTTTTCAATTAATTTTTTCAATTTTTCAAATTTTTAGTTTACTAATTCTCTCTAACGTTTATAAATTTTTTAGATTTTCTTTTAATGTCTAGATTTTAGTTTTTAGTTTAATTTTGCAGATGTTTTAGTTTTGTTCATAAATTTTTTTAAGTCAAAGGGCCAAGATGGTATTTCTTGTTTGTAAGAAATACCATATTTATAAAATCTAGGGTGACAAATGTAAATTTGATAAAGTTAAGGTCGAAAATGTTATTCTGCAAGCCTAGACCTAGAAAATGATAAAAGAAGGCCTAATAAACTTTTATTTCATCCTTAACTCAACAGTTAATAGATCAATTAACGTCATCTCTAATGTGGGGGTAACTTGATGGATTTCTGAAAAGTTTGGAGGAAAGTTGATTAAAATTGTGAAATTTGAACGAAAAGTTGGCTTTCTGCGAAAAGGTAGGGTGGAAAATTTATTTTTTCTCATTTTTAAATTAAATTTTGTAGGAATTATATATTGCACCATCCAAGAAAATTAAAATCTATTTGATAAAATTTTTTGAAATTCTTTTTGATACTGAATAAACTAAGAATAAAATTAAATAAATCAATTTTGCATTTTTAAGTTTCCTAAAAAAATTTTAATATCATTTTATACAAACAACTTTAGAAAAATGAAACCAATGAGAGTAGATCTATTAGAGCTTTTTTCAAATGAAAGAAATATATACATGAAGTAATTATAAAATCTTCTAATATTCCTTGGAATTTGAAAAATCAAACTAACATTATTCAAGGAATTAATTATATAAATTTTTATTTATTTTCTTTATAATTTTAAAATATTTTTTTTTCTAGATATATAGTTAGTATTCACCCTTATTTTTTTTTCTAAAATATAAATAATAATTATGTAAATAAAAAGAAGTGTAAGTGTATGCAATATTTTATGAGCGAAATTAACAGTCTCTTCTATTACAAGTAGAAGAAATATGTGTTATCAGATAGAAGTTTTGTTGTGCAAATCATATGCATGACAAAAACTAATGGCAGATATGTAAATAAAGGTAAAACAATTGTCTTCTGTTTGCTAAGCGAACTGGAATTTGGAACGCAGAATTTGGAGAAAACATACTCGTATAAGTTGCAGAGGCTAGCCTGTTGCTCAACCTAATAAAAGATGGAATACATATATTTATGAGAAACAATTGTTACTTCTTTTACTTGATCAGTCAAGAATATATTGAAACAATTAACTTTGGGTGCAGGTTGTTTTCCCAAATTTGGAAGATGTCAGGCTGCAAGCAATTAATTCTCAAATGATATGGGACAGTCAACTTCCGCCAATGTCTGATTGCTATCAACATTTGACACGCTTGATCATCAAGGACATTGGAAAACTGAAATATGTATTTCCATCATCTATGGTTAAAAACTTTGAGCAGCTCCAGCACCTTGAGATAAGCAATTGTGACGAATTAAAGGAGATCATTGCCAAAGAAGGAGGAGTAGAAGCACCTCCTACATTTATATTTCCACGGGTAGAATTCCTTCAATTTGGAAACTTGCCAAAACTAACAACTTTTTACCCTGGAATACACTCTTCAGAATGGCCCAAGTTAAAGAAGTTGCAGGTGTATAGTTGTGACAAACTACACATATTCACTTCACAATTTAAGGTATGGGTCTTTCTTTCTTTAATATTAGAAATAAAAAAGTTATTGCAAAAGACAATAGGTAACCTCTTCAACTTACACGTGTTTAATTCCAATTTAAAACATCTTGTCTAAATTTACATATGAATTACATCTATTGTTATCAGGCAATCAATTAACTCTCTATCTGATGCAAATGTTCCATAATTATAAGTTTGTCTTACAAGAATGCTTTTCTTTAATATTAGAAATAAAAAAATTCGTGTTATAGTTTCTTTACTTCAACAAAGAGACAGATGAAAGCAAATATTGGATATGAGAAACAATCAATTACCCACCCTACGTTTTCCAAAAAGCCACTTTTCGTTCAAGCTTCACGATTTTAGTCAACCTCCCCCCACGTTACCCCCATTTCACAGATGGTGTTAATAAATCCGATTCCAGCAAGCTTTTTATTTTTTTTTTATAGTTTTTATAATTTCTTTATTTTTAATTTATACTTGCAAAATAGTTTTTGAATTTCCAGATGTTTTTTTAAGTTTTCAGATTTTAGTTTCTTTGTTAATTAATTTTTAAATATTTCAAATTTTTAGATTTCTAATTCTCTCTAACTTTTATAAACATTTTAGATTTTCTTTTAATGTTTTAGATATTCCTTTTTTTCTAGATTTTTTTTTTTTAATTTTCACAATATTTATTTAATTTTACGGATTTTTTAGCCTTCTTGATAATTTCTTTAAAGTCAAAGGGCAAATATGGTATTTCATATTTGTAAGAAATTCATATTTTTTATATTAAGGGTGACAAATGTAAATTTGATAAAGTTAGGGTGTAAAAGTGTTATTCACCTGAAAAGGGACAAAAAAAGGGCCTAATGGACTATTACTTCGTTCTTAACTCAACAGTTAATAGATCAGTTAATGTCATCTCTAATTTGGGGGTAACTTGATGGATTTCCGGAAAGTTTGGGAAAAGTAATGCAATTTGAAATCCACTTTGGTTTTCCCTATTTTAGATGCCTTTGTTAAAGATGAGCATGTGAGCAATGAATTAATGCTATAGTAAAATTAATAGCATTCATATAATGCATAGTCCCAGAAACTAAAAATCTATTCAATGAAATATTTTTAAATCCATTTTGAAAATGAATCAAATTTTAAAGTAAAAAATAATACTTTTTTTATTCTCGAGATTTGCAAAATGACAGAAATACATATTTGAAGTAATAATTATAGAACCTAATAACATTACTTACAATTTTTAAAAATAAAATAAAAAATAATTCCTCACGTAAAAATATGTTTTAGTGTACTCAATATTGTTTTAGTGTCTCATTGCTACAAACTACTAAAGTTCACTTCAGAATACAAGGTGCAGGTCCATTATCTATCTTTAATACTGAAATAAAACGGTAATTTATGCGTCAGTTGCTATGTTTAACATTTTGGTTTGAATTCATTGATCGATATTTGATATTCACTTGAGCAAATTAAAACTTCTTGTTCTACATTTTACAATATTGTCATTTAGTTATAAGGTAAACTAATTTCTATCTTACACCACTACATTTATATTCATATTAATTCCTTAGTTTCTCTTGAGAAAATGCTGAAACAACAATCTATTACCTTTGAGCTGCAGATTGTTTTCTCCAATTTGGAGGCCTTGGATTTGCATGGTATTCATACTGAAATGATCTGGGACCATCTAATTCGGAATACGTCTTCCTGCTATCAAAATTTGACTCGCTTAATCTTGGCAGGGTGTGCAAAACTAATATATGTATTTCCATCTTCTGTGATTAAAAGCTTTGAACGGTTGCGACACATTGAAATTAGTTCTTGTAAGGAATTAATAGAGATAGTTACCAAAGAAGAAGGAGCAGAAGCAATTGCTACTTTTACCTTTCCCCAGGTAACTTTTCTAAAGCTTAACGACTTACCAGAACTAAGAGGCTTATGCCTTGGACAGCACACTTCAGAATGGCCCATGTTAAAGGAGCTAGAGGTGTACAAGTGTGACAAATTACAATTGTTGACGTCGGATTATGAGGTATGATCCCTTTCTCTTTATTTAATAATAAAAATAAAAATAAAACTTATGCACATGTTTAACTTTTGTGTTAGTGTTTGAAGTCTACATTGATCATTTTAAAAGTTTTGGTTAGAATTTGTTTACCAGTTTGAAGTCTACTTGTAGAATTTAAAACCTCTTGTTTCACATTTGTTTACAAAATTTTCGTTTAGTGTTATCAGGTTAAGTAAATTTCTATATAATTCAAGATAATGAATTCCACACCAAATTAAATTTAATACTAATTATATAATGCATAGCCCAAGAAAATTAAAACATATATGATAACTTTTTTTTTTTGAAATTCTTTTGAAAGTAAATAAGGAATAAATTAAAATAAATAAATTTTCATTTTCAATATTCGCAAAATAATAGATATACATATTTAAAGTAATAATTATAAAACCTTATAATTTTCCTTGCAATTTTAAAAATAAATAAAGAGATATTATATATTATATTTATAAAAAGTATAAAAATATTTTCTTAAAACAGTGACTTCTCACACTTTTATTTTTTTTTTAAGAAATGTAGAAAAAATAGTTCTTTACAATATGTTTACATGTATGTAATATTGGAAATGGAAGAAATATATATTTGAAGTAATAATTATAACAGCTTCTACTATTCCTTACAATTTTAAGTCTCAAATTTAATTATTCAAAGAATTCATAATAAAAGTTTCATCGGTCTTAATTATAAAATTAGAAAATAACTTTTTATAAAATACTAACTGTTTACACTTTTTTTTTTTTCCTTTTTTCACTTCGGAAAATAAGCCTTCTTTTTTCCCAAAAACGATGAAAATGTTTGAATTTTATAAAGAAGAATAATTTTAAGTTTATGCAATATTGTTTAAGAGAGTTAAATTAACAAACTCTTTTTAACACATGTGAAAGAAACATGAGTTGTCAGATCAAAGTTTTTTGTTGTGTAACTTGTCATGAAAGCCCAAGCCCAATCAGTAATGTCGGACTCTTGTAAATTAATTTATCTTTTGTTTTTTTCTTGCGTTCAATTAGATTGAAATTTCAACTTGAACTTGACTTTGTTTGATTGATTTGTAGTTTAACGTTGATTGGGAGGAATTGCTAATGAGATCAGACAACATGATGACATGGCAGTGTCTATTTCCAGAACACTTCTCTTTCAAAGGTACAATTGAGATCAAAGGTGATAAATCAACAAATTTTCTGCTCGACATCCTTCAGAGATCCATTCATATCGAAAAGCTCATATTAAGTGAAAGTTTATATGAAGAAATATTCTCATGTGGTGAGAAAGACAAACATGCAGGGACATTGATGCAGATAAAAAATTTAAAGTTGAGTCAGCTTTCTAAATTGAAGTGCACGTGGAAACAAGACTCCAAATTGGACTTTATTCTTCAAAATCTTGGAGTTCTAGAAGTAACTGATTGTGACAGACTGATTAGTTTGCTGCCATCCCATGCATCTTTCGCAAGCCTTACAGTTTTGAGAGTAGATTGGTGTTGGGGACTGACAAACTTATTTGTACCCTCAACAGCCAAAAGCCTGATGCAATTGATGGAAATGAAAATAGAAAACTGCAAATTGATAACTGAAATAATCTCTAAGGAGGATGATGAAGATTTAAGAGTAGAAGATGAAATTGTTTTCAACAAACTAAAGTTGTTGTCTCTTGAAAATTTAGAAAGTCTCACATGTTTCTGCTTTGGGTATTACAATTTTGAATTGCCGGTTTTAGAAGAATTAATTGTGAAAAAATGTCCCAATATGAAGACTTTCTCCGAAGCAGTTGTAAGTGCACCAAGTTTAAGGAAAGTAAAGTTTATTCAGGATAACAATGAAGAAGGGTGTTGGCAGGGTGACCTTAATACAACCATACAACATCTACGCAAAATTAAGGTATGTGTTCAATTAACAATTTCTTTTCTCTAGATTTTTCTTTTCCTTCTATATTTCTTGAACTCTTCCTAATAACCAAGAACCCAAATATTATGTATAAAGAAATGCATAAAATATAGAAAGAAGTTTAACTTTTAAAAGGAAAATTTATTGAAAATAATGAATATTAAATTCTTAAAATAACAAATATTCAACGCATTACCAGGATATCTTTTTAGGTTGACTGACATATTCACCCTTAGAGGTTTTGCTTGATAACATAACAGAATTATAGTGTCAAAGAAATAGAAATCTCTGGAAGCACCCAGCGAAGTTAGTCCAAGGATACCATTTTAGGTTGTAGAGGCATTTTTACCCATAAAAAAAATCTTTTAAATAATAGTTAAATATATTCCAAATATTGATTGAATCTGGGTTCCATTAACATAATGAATTATGTATTTACAATAAAGGAATTAACTGAAACATAGTTACATTAAAATAAATAAAAAAATTATAGTTAATATTAATTAAAAGGAAATTATCAAATTAGGGATAATGTTTTATTGAAATGCTAACAAAAAAAATACAAATTTCAAATCCTTTAATTCATGCAAGTTAATGGTTCAAGTTTATAGAAGTAACAGAACTGAAGCTTTTCTCATCCATAATAAAAGAAGCACTTTAGCCCCTCCACGACAAAAGCTGACGCAGACCCACAACTAAAGATGACAAACCCACAACTCACACCTCGCTCTGCATGACTCACCACTCACTCAGCACAACTCACCTCTCTCTACTTCATGAACGCCACTTGCACCTTAACTAGATACGATTGGGATAACAAGCTTCTCACACGTGTCATCATCAAATTAAAGAATGATTTTCTATCGCAATCACAGCCATCATTGATGTGCGCCATTCTTGAGCATCCCAAAGTTATAGCTGCTAATAGCCTCTTAACAGTAAAACAAAGATAGGTAGATTTAAAATAATAAATCAACAGAAAATCTTTGGCAAATCTAAGAGTTCTAAAGAGTATCTTGCTGCGGATTGATAAACTTATTCACACACTCAACTGCCAAAGCTTGATGCAATTGGAAGAGATGAAAATAGAGTATTGCGTATTGCTGGTGCTGGATGATGATAGCAGTAGAAGATGAAATTGTTTTGAGCAAATTGTAAGTTGTTGTCACTTCTATATTTAGAAGATCTCACATGTTTTTGCACATGGGATGAGGATGAAGGATATAAAGTATTACCATCAAAGGCTATGGCAATTCCCTTGGTTGCCTCCCCTGTAGCTGGCCCTGCTTGGTGCTTATTGAACCTTTCATGGTATCTTTAATAAGATAGAGGAATTAACTAGAGCATCACAAAGTTATAACCAGTAATAGCCTCTTAACAGTAAAACCAAGACTGGGTGCGTAGATTTTAAGAACAAAATTAACAGAAATCTTAATTACAGCCACATTAGGATGACTCCTTAGTTTTTCTACAATAACAAATTTATGATTTCTGTCTTCTTTTTGTTCCTGTCAAGAATATATCTATTACTACTTTTGTGTAAACTTGTTTAAGGGAATATCTATTTTGACATGATTTATATGATTAAAATTCAGGTAAACTCTAATTTTGAAAAATTGGTGTTAAGTGGAAAGGATCTCATGCCTGTGTGGCAAGACCCATTACCAGAACATCATCAGTTTTGCCAAGTTAAAGTTCTTGAAGTCATTAGGGATGAATCAGCACACATTCCAATTGAAGTTCTTCAAAGATTTAAGAATCTCAAAAAACTCATATTGAAAGTAAGTTCATATCAAGAGATATTCTCATGTGAAGAGGCTGAGAAACATGTTGGAATGCTCACACAGATAAAAGAGTTAGAGCTTTGGGGACTCTTTGATTTGAAGTACATGTGGAAACAAGACTCTCATTTGGACTCCATTCTTCAAAATCTTGAAATGCTAGACGTAAATTTTTGCCACAATTTGATTAATCTAGCACCATCGTCAGCGACTTTTGAAAATCTAACAACTCTGGACGTATGGCAGTGTCATGGATTGATAAACTTAGTATCATCCTCAACAGCCAAAAGTCTGGTGGGACTTGAAACAATGTCAATTAGCCGATGTGAAATGATGATAGAAGTAGTATCAAATGAAGGAGATAAAAAAAACGATGAAATTGTTTTTGAAAATTTGAACTCTTTAACACTTCATGACTTAGAAAGTCTCACAAGCTTCTGTTCTGGGAATTACACCTTTAAATTCCCAACTTTGGAAAAATTAGTTATGGATAAATGCCCTAAGATGAAGACTTTTTCCGAAGGAGTATTAAGCGTACCGAGTTTACAAAAAGTAATGCAAGATTGGGATGACGAAGAAGGGTACTGGGAGGGTGATCTTAATACTACTATACAGCATCGACACAAAAATCTGGTACGTATTCAGTTAAGAATTACTTCTCTGGATTTCTCATTTCCCTTGATAATATAATGTTGTAAAAATACTTGTAACCATTGTTGTTCGAAGCGAGTCAATGCATCCTCAGTCCTCGGGAAATTGTAACTTTAGACAAAAGCTTTCATTGCTAAACTATCATCATTTTATAGATCAAAGTAACTTTTCCTTGCACTTCCAGTTTTCAGTTTCAACGTGTTGTGCTTTATATTTACAGAATATTCAGATTTCTGAAAAGGATTCAGGTCAAACTTCAATGAAATCTCCGGAATAAGGTCAAGGGCACTTTTGTTGTAGTTTGTGAGGCATTATTGCGGTTCCAATTCCCTATGTGGAGGTGAGACAGTGGGAGGCCTTTTAATTATTTCTATCTTTTGTTCAGCTTTTGCTTTCTTCATTTGAAAATTGATTGGAACAGCGGAGGTTCTTTTTTCATTCTGATGTGCCTTAATGAATGAATGTGTCAATTATTAATTTTTTTGTATTTGGTGTATGATGATAATATTCGGTCAAAAGTTGTTTTAATCCAGCGCCAGACTCCTTGTTTTGTCGTAATCACATTTATGCACTGAAAAAATGCTTTACTTTTACCTCACCCATGCCCCTTCTTCCTCTCCATGACGTGTCAAATTATTATAGGTTCATTGACGTGTAATGTAACAAACCCCTCTTACTGTTACCTTGAAAAAGGTTCACACCGTCACCCAAATTTAATTCAAACTCCAGTCGTAACAAACCAAAAGCGGCGATGGCGGTTGAAGGAGGCGGGACATTACTAGAGATATACCAGAGCGCTAAGAGGAGGTGGAGTCGAGAAGTTAGAGAGACTTGACGGCTCCACATCCAACGGAGCTTATGATTCACCGGACCTCTCAGTCGCTGTGAAGAAAGACATTGCTCAGATCCAGTCCCTATACGTCGAGATGGACCGCCTCTGGCGCTCCATCGCCGCCAAGTCTGAACTTGATCTCTGGAAAAGGTACTTATAGTTACCGCCACGTGGATCCATTTGCCTATACCATTTGTTTAGTTACGTGAACAATGGTATTTAATGATGATGTTAATTATTTGTTTGTTTATCTGTCTTTTAAAAGAAAAAATCACAACGAGTCAGTTTATATGAATACTTGATTATGTTTTAATCGATTGGTAGTTTGTTGATTACTTGAAATTCCATTGAGATATAACTATACCGTTGAGTTTCTCTGAGCTCAATGCATGGCTTGGTTTCAATGTTAGGGTGGAATGTGTTTTTGGTACGAGTCATATGCAATCGTGTGTTTTCTCTGTGCATTGGTGGATCAATGATTTCAATTGAGGAAATGCATGTTGAAGCGGGATCTAGAAGAGAATTTGAGTTTTTTTTTTTTTTTTTAAATGATCTTGTTGTCTTGTTGATAGTTTTGTTTATTGTGTTCTTTATCTTTTACTTTCTTTGATGCGACAGCTTAATTGCATGGATCTTGATGGGTTTTTGGTTATATTATGTCATATTCAGAAAAGTGGAACAAGTGGCAGAAGAGGCCGAATCATTGAAGGAAAATCTGGATAAGTACTTTTTAGAAATCAGAGGCGGACGAATGAAGCTAGAGAGAGGGCAGAGTTGCCTGGAAGAGCTGTATGCGACCCATTCTTGTTATAAACTATTGTGTTCTATGTTTTGGAAATAGAATTTTGATTACAATCTAATGAAATTATTTTATGTTCTATAATGGAGACTCTTCTCATGTGTTGAGAATTTTTTATGAGGAAGCTCAAGCAATGCAGTCTGTTCAAAATTCATCGATGATGTTGCAAGAATCTTTTGTTTGTTTACTGAGGTCTAAGCTTTGTTTACCTATTTTCTTCAAAAAACAAGGATCTAATACAGGTTCTCAGTCATTTGCAATGAGAATAGTCGTTTAGAAACAATCCAGACTTTTAAAAACTCTTTCATTGTTCAAGTTTCTTCTTTTTTAATGTAAAACATGGTGAGGTTCTTGGGGTTCTTTGTATAGACACTTAGGGGACATCTAATCACGAGTGGATTTTTAATCCACTCTTTTATTTTTGTTTTTACTCGTTAATATATTCTCTTCCATTGCTTATATATATGCTTAAATACCGTTGGATTCTCATACCAACTAATGCCTTGTTGCTTTAGCAAACTATGTGACAACTGAACTGTATGCTCTTCAGCATACAAAATTGGCTAATCCATGGTGCCTAATGGATAATAAACTTGTTTATCAGTCAGTTTAATTTAACACGCCATGGGATTGATAGAATGAAGTGAGAGCTAATGGCCACATCAAATTCCTAAGTGTACTTTGCTCAAGTTTTTTATTATCAATTATATTTCCTTTTTGCTGCTCGTTATGTGGTTTTGAGATTTAGTAGAATCTATTACATTGTCTCTGCCACTCATTTTCTGCATCATCTCTCTGTGTTTGTAGCTTGTAACATTGCTGGCAACAGTTGTAGGGCATCTTGTTGCTGGTGAAACAATGCAAATGACTACTTCATCTGACCAACGGTGTAGGTATGCTGTTTTTTCGATTTCTGTATCATTTGAATAAAATGTTGTGTTCTCTGTTTTGGAAATAGAATTTTGATTATGGTCTAATGAATTTATTTTATGTTCTAGAATGGACTCTTCTCATGTGTTGAGAATTTTTGATGAGGAAGCTCAAGAATTCATCGAGGATGTTGCAAGAATCTTTTGCAACTGGAACAGCAATCCTTGCTAAATATGCAGAGCAAAGAGAACACCTGAAGGTAACTACAATCAAGCCTCTGCTTATGGGCATGTGCACACTATATCATTGCATCGCGTATGTTCTTCTGATAATTTATAATTGACATTTGAGGTCTTCTTAGCATCTATCTTTGGCGTTAGATCGTACCAAATCTATAGACCTAGTGATTGTTTGCAGCTCTGATGGTTGTGGAGAGATTTAGTCAATTTATGGTGATTATTAAAAAAGCTAATAAGTTAGTTATTTATCATCATCTTGGTTTTGGTTTATAGTCAGTTTTTTCCAAAACATAGTTTTTCCTAAATGTGAGAATTTATAAGAGATTGCAAATTTCTGTCTTCTTTGCCAAGTGAATTCAATAAAAGACAAAAGTTCTACATGAAGAGGAGTTTTATGTGAAGATCCCCTTTTTTAATGCAAATTACCAAATTTTTAATGTTGGTTTTGTTAAGTGAAGAAGAAGAGTTTGTATTGTAAGAGATTATCTTACAAGGGCTGACACAAGCATTAGATCTGAGAGAGAGATTGAAAGAGTGCAATAACGTGGGCGATAGAGTATGTATTCTGAAAAAGGTGAAAGAGGAAAGTGATTTGTGTCAATTGACATTTAAGTGTAGAAGAGAAAATCGACTTCAGGCATCTTCCTGTCTGTGATTCAAAACATCGATATCCCATATTCATGTTGCTATATTTTCTTAGTATCTAAATCTATTTGTACGTTATTTTGAAACTATCGCTTGCCCACGAAAACTACCTAGGGGAAGAATTTTAGATGGCTGTTGAAAATTACTGTAGTTTTAAGTTTGGTTGATTGGTAATTTCTAGGTTTCCAATAAATAAGCAATGGGAAGCAATGGCATCGTGAAGTGTCATGCAGGTTTGCTATCTAGTATGTAGCTTTTCGGGGACTCAATCAAACTGTTAAACTGAGCTTTAGATAATTGGAGATCATTAAAACTGGACCTAACTGTTTTGCCATTAATCTCTATGAAGAGTTTTGCTAATTTTTGCCATCTGTTGTTCAGAAAGCACAACGGAAAGCCTTGGATGTTCTTAACATGGTGGGGCTCTCCAATTCTGTGTTGAGGCTGATAGAAAGGAGGAACCATGTCGAAAAATGGATCAAGTATGTGGGTATTATTACAAAAAAAACTGCACAATTTGTAATCATCAAATTTTGTTTCTTGTTCTGTTGCCCCATCAAAAAGGGTTTAATGAGGCTGTACAAGGCTTTGTTTTTGAGAAGACACTAACTTGTAATTGTATAGAATGCTTTTTCAAGAAAAGCTACAATTTTGTTTGTTTTTTCATTATAATAGTTTAAATGTATCCATTCACTGCGGTAACTAATGCTTCTCTTAGAAATTTCATACAATTTTCTTAAATAAGTTAAATTATGTTTGTAAGCATTAGAATTATTTATCAAAATTATTTTTATGTAGAGTAAAACCTTCAAAAAAACAATATAAATGTAGTGATAATTTCTTGAAAGTAACTTTAATACTTGCTTTTAAACTTATTTATGAATGATGTAATAATTTTTTTCTAATTTAATAACTAATTATTTGACTTAAACTTAAAAGTTTAGTAATTTTGGTTAACTAACTAAATTAACAAAAATTAGAGATGACGTTTTGACTTTAAGATTGGATGAAACCTAGCGACAGTTACAATGATCACCTTTGAGATTATTTTTCTGATGACAATTGGGTCCTTATATTGTTAAAAAAGCAAAATAGATTTTTAATAAATTTTATGAAATTTCAGAGGTCTCTGGTAACTATGGTGGAGAAAATGACAAATTTTAACATTGTGAAAAACATTTTTCATTAACTTTTAGAACTAATAAAATTTAATTGTTTATTAGAGAAATTCATAAGATTACTATGAATGTGCAATCTTGATAACATTACTAAAAAAAATAATTAAAATGAAAGCAGAATAATTAGGAAATCATGGCTTAATTTCAATCAATAATTTATAATTCCATTTATGCATGTAAATTTGTATGTGGGTTTCTTTGTAATAATTGAAGTCTTTTTGGTTTTATTAAAAAATTGATTGAAAAGGAATCATTGTCAGGTTACTACAAAATCTATTGGTTGTGACTGATTCCACGTCAGCAACCCCAACACCCCATGACTTTGGAAAGCCATCCCCACCGCCGCCTTTTACAATTTGGTACTAAAACCTAATTGCAAATTTAAAACACTCCTTTATAATTTAAAACATTATATCAATAATATCATGATGCACTATAAGATTTCAATAATCTATCTCAATTTCATGCGCATTTGAGATGATTCTGTTCATGCTCCACAAATTTGAAATATATAAATTTAAAATATTAAGTGATTGTTTGATTAAGTTTATTTAAAATTATAAACACTATTGAATATTTTTAGATTATCTAATTGTATATTAAAAGTGCTTATAAAATTTTAAATACATTTGTGTAAGTTTATGAGTCAAATTTTTTTAGGTTATTTAAAAAGCTGAAATATAAGAGATTTATATATATATTTTTTTAAAACACTTTTTAGTAAATTAAAACTAGATTTTTTTTTTTATATTTTCTTAACTAAATAATTAATAAATTTTTCATAAAAATATATAGTTTTTCCAAGGAAGCCTAATATTCATTTCATATTTTTTTTTGGCAATTAAAAAAATACTTATCAATTTTTTTATTTTTTTTTACTTTTTATGATGGTTATAATTTTTTAAAACATGAAATTATAAAAAAAATATTAATTTAAAAAATATTAAAACAATAAGCGCACTTTGTAGAAAATTCAAAAGAGGAGGCAGAGAAGGGAAAACAATATTACGGGTAAGCATTATGACTATTTTCCCTTCTGTTTACGTCTGTTCTTCCACCTCTTTGCCGCCCCCCAATTCTCAACTCAACGCTCTCTCCCTCTCTCAAATCTCCTTTTCTCTCCACCCATTTAAATTGGATAATCTTTATAGCCAAATCATGTTATTTTCTCATGGACTTTCTCGGATTTCAAGAAATCCTAGAGCCTCCATGTGGACTTGCCGTTGGCTTCTCTCGCATCTAACCGACTCCCACAACTCTCCACTTCTTCACACTCTCTCAGAGACTCCGCTCATAAGGTAAAAATCTTAACTTTAATCATATTTTCCAAGTTTTCAATTTGTGAGTGAAATGAGTGTCGTTAGTTTCATCCTAATGTTGTATGTTTGTGGAAATAAAATGTGTTTGATTGGTTATAAGATGTGGATTTAATGAGCTTCATTTGCTGCTGAAGTTTCCTCCTTCCCAAGTTTGTGGGGTCAGTAGCCCCAGCTTAGAGTTGGAGTTTCAATTTGAGCTCTTATTTAAGTGTGCAAAGAATGATTTTTGAGTCAAATTAAGATGTTTTCATGTGCATTGAAGAGTTATTGTAGTGAGAAAGGATTCCTGATGCAGAAGGTTCGGTAGTATTACTTTTTGAAGTGGCTTTGAGCTCTGTTTTGTGCTTTTTTAATTGAGATTGCTTAAGTGTTTAGATGGGGAGATTGTGAGTGGCACTGTGATGAATTAATCTAGCACCATCATCAGCGGACTTTTTAAAATCTAACAACTCTAGAAGTATGGCACTGTGATGGACTGATAAACTCAGTATTATCTTCAACAGCAAAAAGTCTGGTGCGAGTTGAACGAATTGCAGTAAGACAATGTGAAATGATGATAGAAGTAGTATCAAATGAGGGATACACAGAAAACAATGAAATCATTTTCCACAAATTGAATTCGTTGTCACTTGATAGTTTAGAAACTCTCACAAGCTTCTGGGAATTACACATTCAAATTCCCATCTTTGGAAAATTTAGACGTGGAAGAATGCCCAAAGATAAAGACATTTTTAAGAGGAGTCTTAAGCGCACTGTGTTTACAAAAAGTAATTCAGCATTGGAATGACAAGGTATGGTGTTGAGAGGGTGACCTTAATACTACTATACAACATCTACCCAAAAAACTTGTAAGTATTCAGACAGCACAATTGCTTTTCTTTGGATTTTCTCATTCCCCTTCACACATGAATCCTTGATATTATAATTTTTTAAAAGTTTTTACTAGTAATCATTATTTCTAAGATTACAAGTCCATGCATCCTCATGAACTTATCTTTAATTTTATCTTTGTGTACTAATACATTATCTTCGTGGGAATCAATAACTCTGAAGTAGACAAAAGCAACAAAATTATTGAATTTGATAGTAGCGTGAAGGTCATAAGAGGCAGCCTTTACATATATAATCATGGAACATTTTCTTTTTGTGATCTTCACATTTCTTTTTCTTTGTTAAACTATCATCAATTTAGAGTTCAAAATAACATTGTCCTGCTCTTCTTGTTTTTGATGTGCTTTATATTTACAGAATATTCAGAGTTCTGAAAAGGAGTTGGGTCAAACTTCGATGAAATCTCCAGAATAAGGGCTCTTTGAATTTGTGTATAGTTTGCAAGGCATAATTGCAGCTCAGGTTCCCTTTGTTGAGGTCAGACCATGAGAGAGCCTTTTGTTTCTATCTTTATTGTTCTGCTCTAGCTTTCCTTCATTGTTAATTGATGGTTTGAAAGTGGATAAAAGGCTTAATTCTTTTCTTCATTTGAATTTGATTTGAATAGAAGAGTTCTCCTTCGTTCTGTTGTGGTGCATTGTATTTATTAGGTAAGTATGAGTTATGTGCTTAAATGAATGAATGGATGAATTATGAATATTTTTTGTGCCCTGGAAATGTATATTAACAGATCTTTGGTTTATGATGATTCTATTTGGTGAAATTGTCTTATTAAAAGTTGTACAATAATGATGCCTCTTAATCTTCATTGCTATTTTGATCACACAAACAAAATTTCAGTTGTATGTATCCCATAGCCATCTTAGGCTGGACTCATTATTTTGTTGTAATAAACTATTATGTTGTCTTGCTGTCGTCTCTGTTTCATTTTCATGATTTGGTTCACATATATCTTCAAGACCTATAAGATAAGAAAGAGACATGAAACACGGTTGAAATTCATGCTTCCACTAGTATGTGCATAGTTGCTCCATTAGAAGAATAAACCAGCAACTTAAGAATCTCAACATGTTTATATGGATGACTAAAATAGAGTAACTTACAAATCTCAAGAAATAAATAAGCACAATTGATCTCTTACCCACAAACATATGTAAACAATCAAATATCACTGATAGAAACAAATTTCTTCTTCTCATCATCCTTATGACTAATTAAATCACAGAATGCAGCTATAAAAGCTGTCCTAATATCTTTACTATCAATTGCTACTATACGTGGATGAATGTTACCCTAACATGTTTAGACTAATTTTTAAATATTGGTGATATTTGAATTTTTGCAAGGAATATTTATGTGGACTGTTGAGTGGTTTGACATCTCTAAATTGCAGGGAGGTCAGAAACTTCCAGGCAGCGCTTCCGAAAGTGCTTGAACAACAGAAATGTCTCCTCCTGTCCAAAACACAAAGAAGTTGAGTTTTTAGGTAATGCATTTTACCTTATACAAAAGAAAATATCCTGCTTCTGCTTTGTAACTTTGGTCGTCTTACCTAGAAATTGTCCAAATATTTCTAGTGTTGACAAAATTTTGTGTTGTACTTGTGGAAATCTGCAGGGGTTATTTGATTTCCTATGTGTGGAAATGGTCAAATATTGCTTTGATGGATGCAATTACGTAACATTCCTCTTGAGATGATAGTAAGTAGATCGGTGAGTTATTTCATGTATGAAAGAAGTTCATACATATTGGAATGTCTGCATACATATTGGCAAGAGTCAATTCATCTTGTCAAGTGTTGTGTGTCTATGTTCTTCAAAAAGTGTCTTGAAACAAAGTCGTTATATCAACAATATATAGCAGAATATAATAACAATTAACAAGTATATTGTTTCAAATTGTTCAATCTTGTAAATAATTTTCAAGTTATCATTTATTGTGTGGTTTGATATCTCTATATTACGCATTAAGTCATAAATGTTCAGGCTGTTCATCCAACAGTGAATGAACAATAGGATTCTAATATCCTGTCAAAAAGATCATATTTTTTTTTTTTTTTTAAACAGTCACAGTTTTCTTCATCGTAACAATTTATAACTAAAAATCAATTGTTGAGAATAGTATTTTTAGAAGTGACAATACCAGTAGCATAAACAATTGTGTGGTACCATCAAGTTTCATTGGAGGTTTGTTCAGTTCAGTTAATAGTGAACAGAAATACCCATTTCAATAAGAAAAAAAAAATTTCTCATTTACAGAATATTATTATAAAGGGTTTTCATACTTTGCTTCTCAAAGTTAATGACTATATAGAATATGTCGAATTAAAGTTTATTTAATTAAAGTTGGAGAGAGAAACTATAATTTATATGCCATGTCCAGTCAATGATTATAAAATGAAATTACAAATGTTTTGTCATTTACAAGTTTATTTGAAGAACCATTTTCTAAAATGTGGAACAACATCCTCTGTTTCAACGACTCTGATTACTGCTGAATTTCAGTAACTTCATAATTTGGAGAAATTCTTTTCAGCACTTTGACCAATATTCTTAAAACTAGACCGGACCAACCACTTGGACCAATTCGATCGGGACCCAACCTTAACTCTGGTCCAATTAGAAATTAAATCCGCTTTTTGCATTCAACCGCTTTAGACCATTAACGCATCTGTGGAACAATATTAGCCACCGGTCCGATCGGCCCAGTTGCAAAGCCGGGTCACTTAAAACCCCCAAATTCTAGAACTAAAAGCTCTGTTTGGTTCAAGTTGGAAATACTACTTTTAGGGGGTGTTTGTCTGAGCTTAAGAAAATTAGCTTATAAGCAGCAAGTGCTTATAAGCTAATTTTAGCTTATAAGTATTTGAAATTTTAAGCAATTATGTGTTTGGTTAAAATACTTATAAGTAACTGATAAGTAGTTGATGTGTTTGGTAAAATATGGTTTATAAGTATATTTTATTATAAAATGACTAGAAAAGGTATTACATTAAACAAGGGTAAACTATGGTATTTTAAAATTAAATAAGGATAATGTGGTAATATACTTTGTCAAACTAGCTTATAAGCAGAGTGCTTATAAGCAAAAAAAAAAAAAATAAAAAAATACCTCCCCCCAACTTTTTTTTTTTTTTGCTTATAAGCTCAACTTATAAGCTCAAAAAAATTATAAACAAACAGATCAGCTTAATTTTAGAGCTTATAAGCTAGTTTGACCAGCTTATAAGCTTAGACAAACACCCCTTTAGTATTCCCAATAAAGTTAAACAGTAAAATTGCAAAAACTCACAATATTATTCAAGTTTTTTTAAACCTCCTAAATTTGTTAATTTAATTAAATACCCCTAAATATTTTTAAAAAAAATTGTAAAAACACTCTAGCAATCCACATTTACCAGATTCCTGCCACCACTGCCAGAAGATGGCTGGAATTTGGTAGGATGGCGCACTACCGGCCAGATTAATCTAGGCTTTTCCAACCAGATTTACGATGGATCTGGTCGAAAAAGGCCAGATCTTTGGCCGTAACTAGTCGGTAATGACGGTCAACAAACGGTCGTCGTTGAGCATCAACGACGATCGTTTGTTGGCCATCGTTGACGAGCAAATACGGCCAGATCTAGCAGTAGATCTGGCCTTCGGTGGATCTGGCCGGAAAAGGCCATATCGGTACACAATCGGTAAGATCCAGCCGGTCATGCGCCAATAAGGCAACTTCGGCTACCCTCCGACGGTGGTGGCCGGCTGTCCATATTTCAGGGTGGGTTGGGGGTGTTTTAACTTTTAATGTTTTATTATAGGGGTGTTTTGTAAATAAACAAACATAGGAGGTATTTTATTAATTTGTAAATCCTACATCGTAATACCCACCCAATTCAACTTTTTTTTTACTTTTTTCAGAAAACTTTTCCTAAAAACACAAAAATGTGAACCAAACGGAGCCAAAACCCCTAATTCCCTATTCCAAATTTCCAATTCTAATTCTTCACTGCTTCATTCTTCGCTACTTTCGCCAATCCTATTGCAATCCATTCCCATCCCAACTCCCCGTCCTTCTCAAACCCACACATCAGGAAACAAAGACTCAATCAAGAAACCATAATAAAACTCAACATAAAATTCAGAGTCAATTAGCAAATTGAAACCAACCAAACCAACCATTCAATGGCCTCAACAATGGCCATGCTTTGAGGCCGCTAGAGAATTTCTCAAATCCCTCATCTGATGTTTTGGTATCTTCATGAGTGGCGGAGATCGAGAACTTGTTAATGAAGGATAACGACTGTAAAACCCCTCCCTAGCCGGGTATTTCCTAAGTATCCCTTGGCCATTGAGACCCTAGAAAACGCACGCCTAGGAAGGAAGTTTATTTTAAAATCCTATTTAAGGAATAAACTTGTAGTTTAAAACATATATATAGATATATGTTTTTAATTTTTTTCTTAACTATAATAAGTTCATTGTATAATCAAAAAATATAATTTCCTTTCTTGGAGTAAATTATGAAATCCATAGTAATACTTACTAGAAATACACACTTTTATAAAATTTACTAGCAATTTGTTTCCTTTATTAATACACATATTTGCTCCATTATAACATGGACATAATTACTACATTATGAGATATGAACATAATTACTATAAAAATTAGTACAAACCATTCAATAGTCTCATTAAGCATCCCCTCATGCTCATAGCGTCCCTTGGAATTCTCTCCCAGCTTCATGCCTTAATCCGTACCTGCAAAACATTTTAAAACATTTCGTGGGGTGACGCTAATCGCTCAGTAAGGAATATGGCCATTTATAAAACAATTAAGGTTCATTATACAGTAAATTACTTAGGACTTTACCGACCTACAAAACATGACCTTCATTCTTTGACATAACAAGTTCATAAAACATATCATACATTTTGGACTTTTCTATGAACATAAGTGTCAAACATAACCATACATAATATACATAGACATAATGATTATGAAATATTCATGTACATGGCATGCTTATTTGTTTGTCTATATACTTGACGGTTTCATTAGTCTTTGTTATCCGATCGGATTCATTTGACCATTACCTTGTTCTTGGTCGTCACCTCAAAGGACTCATGGTTTCCTAAAATTCCATTCCTCTGATCTTGGTTTATCCTCAAGAGACTCATGGAATTCATTCATTAACCTTTCATAATTTTTTTCATAAGACAACTAAATAGCTATATACATTACCATTATGAATGCAAACATATGGACTAACATCTCCCATGCTAAATCATACTGTATTCTCCTACTAACTTCTTAACTTAATTCATTTAATTTCTCTACATTCAAGGAATTTTGGTATAAGTTATTCAGGGGTTTATTAGAATTAGAAACAAATGGAATTTCCATTAAGAATTGGATGCCATATAGTTCATCACTTTTCAAGCAATTTTTACCTTATCTTCCAATTCGAACTGGTTTCTTACCTAAAACACAAAAGTTTTGGTCTGTTTCTCAAATTTTTAACACTTCAAAATCAACTCAATCGGACTTCTATAACTTCAGTTATGACTGATTCATGGCATGTACAGTATAAGTCTTAAACAGCCAATCCGAATTCTATTCATTTTAACCATGTCACCTTCATTTGCCACTTCATATATTTGCCATATCATTCTATGTATAAAAGGCCATAAAAACCTCCCTTTTTACAGAACCAAAAAGTGCCAAGCATCGTCCAACTACAATCTCTTAATTGGCTAATCATCCTCCACATGCACACATACACCAATCAACACACCCATTTAAACAATCCATAACCAAACATAGCATCACACTCATATTACCATAAATAAATGTAGTTTCATAAACCCTAGGTGTTTCTTATAGTCATAAGGGAGATTTTTTTTCCTTACCTTAGTATTCAAAGCACAAAGGTACTCCTCCTTGGCTCCAAAGTTTCACCTTTCTACCTTACACACATACCACTTATGAATTTCTCTTTTAACTAAAAATTCAAAAACTAAGGTTTTGAAACTCACCATTACCCTGAAATTGAAGTTCTTTAAGGGTGGATGGTGATCTCCTTTAAAAATCAACTTGAAATCCTAAAAATTGAGAATAAAAGCTTGGGTTAGTGGCTTTTATGGTGGGTTTGAGAGATGAAGAAGAAGATGATATATTGGGGTCTCCAAGGCCGACTACTCTCTCTTTAACCTTGTAAATATTCTCCATTGATACTCAAATATGTTTTCAATAAAAGTTAGATATAAAGGTCATTTGGCATAAAATTTTCATATAAGGGCGTTTTGGTCTTCTACCTCAACATAAAGATAAGTACTCATTAATGCCATTTGACTTCTTTAAAACACTTAACCATTAAGCAATCCCATTAGGTAATGACTAATTTACCCTTGGTGCACTTTTATGGACACTTAATCATATGGTTTTGTATGAAAAGACCATTATACCCTTGGTTACCGTTTATGCCATTAACCTTATCAATCAACTTTATACCATCTACCCTCATTTCTCTTCAATGACATCATCCTTTACACTTTATAACGGCCACATCCAAAATACATGTAAATTGACCATTTTACCCTTCCATTCAAAAAAGAAAATTACTTGAAAAGGAAATTTCATACCTTAAGGCATTGGAATAATAACGGCGGTTTCAATCATCCCCCTTAGAAGAATTTCGTCCTCGAAATTCAGTTGAAGAGTCTGGATATCTTTCTTTCATATCTTGCTCAACCTCCCATTGTCGCTTCTTCTACATTATGATTCCTCCACAGTATTTTAACAAGCGTACTTCTTATTTCAGAGCTCTTTTATTCGTCTATCCAGAATCTGAACTGGACGTTCTTATAATATTTCATCTTTTAACTCCACTTCATTTGCTTGTAATATATGCGAAGATCACTAACATACTTTCGCAATAGGGAACATGGAAAACATTATGGATCCGTCCATACTAGCTGGTAAGGCATCTGTAAGCTACTTTGCCCACTTCTCTAATACCTCATATGGACCAATATATCTAGGGTAAGCTCCCTTTTCTCCCAAACCTCATGACCCTCTATAAGGAGAGATTTTCACAACACTTTGTCTCCTATTTGAATTCTATATCCTTTCTTTTTGGGTCTGCTATCTCTTCTGTCTATCTTGGGCCTGCTTCATTCTCTCTTGAATTACTTTACATCTTCATCATTTTTTGTGTCATTTCTGGACCAAGAGCTTAGTCAATGCATTCTTTCTCCTATCTCGTCCCAATGTAATGAGATCTACATTTCCTTCCATACAAAGCTTCATTGGTGCCATTTTAATGGTTGCTTGATAACTATTGTTATAAGCAATTCAACTAGAGGGAGAATGTCACACCAATTCAACTTATGGTCAATCAGCATGCCCTAAACATATCCCCCAAATTTGATTCGTTCTTTCTGTCTGTCCATCTGTCTGAGGATGATGGCTGTGCTGAAATTAAGCCTAGTACCCAATGCCTTCTGCATGCTACTACTCCAGAATATTGACATAAATTTCACGTCCCTGTCTGAGACAATACTATTAGGTACTCCTGTTCTACTATTTTTTAACATATATCGGCCTAACTGATCAGAGAGATCTTGTCTGTAACTGAATGAAATGAGCAGATTTAGCAATCTATCTACAATCACCCAAATGGCATTATAACCCTTTTGCCTTTAGGAAGACCTAAAATAAAATCTAGAAATATCTTCCCATTTCCACGAAGGAATCTAAGAGGCTGCACACAATCCAGAGGCGGTTGATGTTCTGCTTTAACCTGTTGGCTACCAAGCATCTGGCAACATACTCAGTTACATCTTTCTTTAACCTTGGCCACCAATAGCTCTTCCTCAAATCCTGATACATCTTTACACTCCCTGATGAAGCGTAGAGTAGTACTATGTGCTTCCTCTAAAACTTCTTTCTTCATTTCTACCTGAGGAACAACACTCTACTCTCTAAATTTTAAGATTCCATTCACCCATTTGAATTCCGATTCTCTACCATCTTTCAACTGCTGCTCAATTCCTTTCCTAACCCTTCATTCGCTTGTTTTTCCTAATCTCCTCCAACAACTTAGACCGAACTTCAATTTTGGATAATTTCCCAAACTCCAATTCTATCCCCTCTTTCATTATCTCTGTTTTCAGGTGCTTCTGAAAGTTAATTGGCGCAAGACTTTCCTGCTGAGGGCATCTGCAACTACATTAGCTTTCCCTGGCTGATACATAATATCACATTCATAGTCCTTCACCAACTCAAGCATATCTCTGCCTCTATTCAATTCTTTCTGGGTGAAAAAGTATTTTAGACTTTGTGATCTGTTGTATATATTCATTTCACCCCAAAGAGATATGTCTCCAAATCTTCAAAGCAAAAACGACCGCTGCATTCAAGATCATGAGTGGATACCTCTTTTCATAGTCTTTCAATTGACGAGAGCCTAAGCAATCACCTTGCCTTTTTGCATCAATACTGCCCCCAAACCATTATGAGAAGCATCAATATATATCATATCTACTCCATCCTCTGGAAGTGTTAAATAGGAGCAGTAGTTAATCTTCTTTTCAATTCTTGGAAACTCTTCTCACAGGTTTCAGTCCATCGAACGGGGCTTCCTTTTGGTCAGAGCTGTGATGGAGAAGCTAATTTAGCAAAGCCTTCCACAAATTTCCTGTAATATCCTGCTAAACCAAGAAAACTTCTAACTGCTTTTATAGTCTTTGGCTTGGCTATTCAATCACTGCTTCAATCTTACTAGGGTCCACTGAAATACCCTTTTGTGAAACAACATGTCCCAAGAATGTTACTTGATCCACCAAAACTCACATTTGGAGAACTTAGCATATAACTTTTTCTCCCTTACTTTGTAACACAAATCTCAAATGCTCTTCAATCTTCCTTTGTTTGGAAGTGACCAGGATATCATCTATAAAAATTACTAGAAATTTATCTAGACAATCATGGAAAATCCATTCATCAAATCCATGAACCCGCTGGTGCATTAGTCATCCAATGGCATCACTAAAATCATAATGCCCTATCTGTTTCGAAATGCAGTCTTGGAGAATCTTTGTCAGCGACCCTCACTTGATGGTAGCCTGACCGAGATCAATCTTGGAAAACACCGAGCTCCCTTTAATTGATCAAATAAGTCTCAATTGTTTGGTAATGGATACTTGTTTTTCACCGTCACTTATTGGCTCCCCGTAATCAATACCATTCTCTCGAACCATCTTTTTTTCTTGACAAATAAATAGAGCTCCCCATAATGACTAGGTCGAATGAAACCTTTATCTAACAACTCCTGAAGCTGCTTCTTAACTCTTGTAACTCTGCGGGACATTCTATACGGGGCTTTAGATATTGGTGCCGTACCAGGAGCTAATTCTATACAGAATTCCACTTCCCTTTCTGGAGGAAGTCCTGGCAAATCTTCTGAAAAACATCTTCGAATTCTCGTACTATGGTACATCCCGAACACTAATTTTGGAAACTTTTCTTTATTCACCAATTAGCTATGTCCCCTGTACACCCCTTCCTTATCATCTTCATGCCTTCACTGCACTTATCATTAGGCTGTGTAGATGACCTTCCCAAAGGTGAAACTATCTCCAGCATCATAGTTAAACCTAGCCTTCTTCTTCCGACAATCTATCAATACTCCATATTTCTTAGAAGTCCATTCCCAAATCATATCAAAATCAGGCATATCAAAAACAATCAATCAACATTCAACTCATGCCCATCATCACTATAGTTCCCCCCATTAACAACTTATCAGCAAAATAATTCTCCCCATTAGGCATCTCGATTTTAACAGCATGTTCCACTTTACAAGGCTCTAACCTAATCTTTTTATAATACCATATGAGATAAAGAATGGGTAGCCCCAGAATCAATTAGTACATATAAAGGTAGAGTGGAATTGTAACTGACCAGTAACTGCAGATGGATTGGCTTCACTTCTTTCTGAGCTACTGAGTAAACTCTGGCAGTCGAACCTCCAACAGTCTGAAGGGAATTAGCTTGAGTACCTTTACAGTCCTTTGCCATGTGTCCCGGTTGTTTACATTTAAACACACATGGTTCCTAATAGACAATTCCCTTTATGCTGCCTCCCACATTTTTGACAATGGGGAGATTACTCCTTCTCTGTTGTTGCTGTGGAGTCCTCTTATTTGTCCACATTTCTTTTGAATCCTTGCTGAAACTTTCTTTTACCTTTATCCTCCGGGGCTTGAGTGGAATTCCCCACTTCAGTTTTCTGAACTGCTATCTGGCTTGACTAGAACTACCAATCACCAACTTGGGGTTCTCCATCCGCCTCTCCTTATTCACATAAATCTCCGCCCTCAATGCCCGTTCCAAGGCCTTACTATAAGTCTGAGGAGTTGACCACCCGCTATAACAATCTGGGCAATTTTTGGGTGTAGTCCATTATAAATCTCTCTAACCGGCACTGTTGATTACTCACCATAGTAGAGCAAAACGGCTAAGAGTTGAACATTGTAGCATACTCTCTAACAGTCATATTACCCTGCTTCAATTCCGTGAACTCTTGAGTCTTCACGGATACCATGTCTGCCGACCGATACTCTGCTTCAAATGCCTTTTAATTCATTCCAGAAAGATTACTCGTCACATAGGTATGCTCCATTAGCTTCCACCAACCCGGCATCTCCTCTAAACAATAGGAAGCATAGCGGCTTTTTCCTGATCACCATGGGAAACAAGGCCATTGCCCGTTCGACAGTCTCTACCACTCCTCTGTACCGCCGGATCGTTTGAACCACTGAACTCTGAGGTTGGTGCTTTTGAGAAAGATTATAGATTGGTTCTACTTGTCCAGAAAGTGTAGCACCCATCGGCATAACTGGTCATTACTGGAGGTGGAACTGGTATTTGGAGCTGTGGCTGAACTCTGGAGCTGAGGGATTTGTGTTCACTTGGTTACTTATACCCTCCGGGATCACCCTCCTAAAGGCCTCAGTAATGGCTGTCTGAATTATCCTGTTGATTGTAGCCTCATCCAAACAGAAGCATTTTGGGCAGACGTAGCTGGTCCACTATTGGGGCACACTGGTAGTCGGTGCTACTGGCTCACTATTGCCTGCTTCATTAATATTCTCCTCGCCCCTCCTATTAACCTTCGTGGACGCCTCGAGCCATACCCTTTACTCACACAAATTTCAATCAATTTAGTCTAATTCTATTCACTAAACAATAAAGAAAATACTTACAGCAATCCTGGAGAGAGTACTTGGGGACCATAAGAATGGTACTTCCATTACTTACAAACACCATTTTCATCATCAATTAAATAGAAAATAACTACAACAATTCAATCAAACATCATTCGAACACCAAAATCGCGCTCTGTACCAAAGGTAAACCCCTCCTAGCCGGTATTTCCTAAGTATCCCTGGCCATTGAGAACCTAGAAAACGCACGCCTAGGAAGGAAGTTTATTTTAAAATCCTATTTAAGAATAAACTTGTAGTTTAAAACATATATATAGATAGTTTTTAATTTTTTTCTTAACTATAATAAGTTCATTGTATAATCAAAAATATATTTTCCTTTTCTGGTAAATTATGAAATCCATAGTAATACTTACTAGAAATACACACTTTATAAAATTTACTAGCAATTTGATTTCCTCTATTAATACAACATATTTACTCCATTATAGACATGCAGATAATTACTACTAATTAGAGATTAACATAATTACTATACATATTAGCAAAACCTTCAATAGTCATCATTAAAGCATCCCCTCATGCTCATGCGTCCCTTGGAATTCTCTCCCAGCTTCATGCCTTAATCCGTACCTGCAAAACATTTTAAAACATTTCGTGGGGTGACGCTAATCGCTCAGTAAGGAATATGCCTTTATAACAATTAAGGTTCATTATACAAGTAAATTACTTAGGACTTTACCGACCTACAAAACATGACCTTCATTCTTTGACATACAAGTTTCATAAAACATACATACATTTTACTTTTCTCATGAACATAAGTCATAACATAACCATACATAATATAACATAGAACATAAATGACTTATGAAATATTCATGTACATGGCATGCTTATTTGTTTTGTCTATATACTTGACTTTTCATTAGTCTTTGTTATCCGATCGGATTCATTTGAACCTTACCTTGTTCTTGGTCGTCACCTCAAAGGACTCATGGTTTCCATGAATTCCATTCCTCTGATCTTGGTTTATACCTCAAGAGACTCATGGAATTCATTCATTAACCTTTCATAATTTTTTCATAAGACAACTAAATAAGCTTATACATTACCATTATGAGCAAACATATGGACTAACATCTCCCATGCTAAATCATACTGTATTCTCCTACTACTTCTTAACTTAATTCATTTAATTTCTCATACAATTCAAGGAATTTTGGTATTAAGTTTATTCAGGTTTATTAGAATTAGAAACAAATGGAATTTCCATTAAAAAGTTGGATGCCATATAGTTCATCACTTTTCAAGCAATTTTTACCTTATCTTCCAATTCGAACTGGTTCTTGCCTAAAACACAAAAGTTTTAGGTCTGTTTCTCAAATTTTTAACACTCAAGAATCAACTCAATCGGACTTCTAACTTCAGTTATGACTATTCAGTGAAGCATGTCAGTTATAAGTCTTAAAAACGCCAAACCGAATCTATTCATTTTAACCATGTCACCTTCATTGCACATTCATATTTTGCCATATCATCTATGTATAAAAGGCCATAAAAACCTCCCTTTTTACAGAACCAAAAAGTGCCAAGCATCGGCCAACTACAATCTCTTAATTGGCATAATCATCCTCCACATGCACACATACACCAATCAACACACCCATTTAAACAATCCATAACCAAAACATAGCTCACACTCATATTACATAAATATGTAAGTTTCATAACCCTAGGTGTTATCAATTATAGTCATAAGGGAGATTTTTTTTCCTTACCTTAGTATTCAAACACAAAGGTACTCCTCCTTGGCTCCAAAGTTTCACCTTTCTACCTTACACACATAACCACTTATGAATTTCTCTTTTAACTAAAAAATTCAGAAAAACTAAGGTTTTGAAACCACCATTACCCTGAAATTGAAGTTCTTTAAGGGTGGATGGTGATCTCCTTTAAAAATCAACTTGAAATCCTAAGAAAATTTGAGAATAAACTTGGGTTAGTGGCTTTTATGGGGGTTTGAGAGATGAAGAAGAAATGACATATTTGGGTCTCCAAGCCGACTACTCTCTCTTAAAACCTTTAAATATTCATTCCATTGATACTCAAATATGATTGGTCAATAAAAGTTAGTATAAAGGTCATTTGGCATAAAATTTTCATATAAGGCGTTTTGGTCATTTCTACCCAACATAAAGATAGATACTCATTTAATGCCATTTGACTTCTTTAAAACACTTAACCATTAAGCAATCCCATTAGGTGAATGACTAATACCCTTGGTGCACTTTTATGGACACTTAATCATGGTTTGTATAAAAAGACCATATACCCTTGGTTACCGTTTATGCCATTTAACCTTATCAATCAACTTTATAACCTTCTACCCTCATTTCTCTTCAATGACATCATCCTTTACACTTTATAACGGCCACATCTCAAAATACATGTAATGGACCATTTACCCTTCCATTTCAAAAAAGAAAATTACTTGAAAAGGTAAATTTCATACCTTAAGGCATTGGAATAATAACGCGGGGTTTACAACGACGACAAGTTAGAGCTGCTAAATAAGCAATTGCTCGACGATTTCTTCTTAGATATACTTGTTGATTCACTCGCTCCTTCTGCGGAGGTCATTGACATGGCAACTGATAAAGATTCTAATGTCTTCGATGAATATGTTCTTGTTAACCCCAGAGGAGGAAGAGAAGCTAGTTCACGAATTAGAAGCCAACATAACAACAATAACAGTGAAAATAACACCAATAACTTTGGCATGGATAATGGCTATTGATGCTTCGTTCATTCTTGATTTCCTATATAGTAGTGGGAAGGGTTGATCTTGTGAATGATTGCTTGAGTACGGATGAAGAGATAGGTACCTTTCTTCGTCGTTGAACAACCATCATGATTGGAACATCTTTCTTCCTAAATCTCATTAGATCAATCGGCCAGGCGAGAACCCAGAAGATGAATTGGAGTTAGTTAGCGAGCTAAATAGTTAGTAGGTAAAGTAGGAGTCCCATAGATAAGAACCTTTCACCCCTTTCCATCTAGTACGTAGTAGGGAATCGTCAACCACCCATCTCCCATGGGGAAGAGGAGTTCTCGGTGTGGTCTCTGTCCCTCTTTGTTATAAGCAACTTCAGGATCAACAGCATTGAACAGACCAACAAAGATGTGGATCTTTCTAGAAAGCATAGGACATGCGAGCACAAAAAGCATAAACTGAAACCATTCCACGTGCGGCCTTCGTCGAAGACGAAGGAAAGAAAGTAAAGGAAAGGCAAGTACTTCAATTAATTGCTCAAATACCGACTTGAAAACTCGGGCTAGCGAAGCTGCTTATCCTTTGTGTATCTGTTTGCGTCAGCATTGGCTTCAGGCATAGGAAGGAGTTGACTGATTCTCGATGGTTGCATCGCTTAACCTTGCTTTCTATTACTATTCATCAAAGAAGAAGATAAGGAAGGGCTTTAGCCCAATATTCACTCAATGCCAAAGAAAGTTTCTAAAACAAGGTAAAAACTTCACAGATTTCATCAGGATTAATAGTCATAGGAAAGGTACACTCAAACGAAGAAAATATCTTTTTTGCAAGGTCACCATAGTTCTATTTTCAATTCGACTGTTTACTACATTACTTCCTGAAAGTGTGCCTGTGCCCTCTGAGGGAAAGGGGTAGGAAGGACCTTTTATGGGTATAATTCATGTTCGGTCCTCCACTCAACAAGCACCGGATTAGCTTTCGATAGAATCTGTTTTGAAGGCCCTGGCCTTCCATTGAGACAAGAGATGATGCACACTGAACAAGGATGCTTGGAAATGGCATACTTCTTTTATGACACCTGGCACAAAGAACTAGAGTGCCGCCTGCTACTACAGTGTATTAGAGTTCGAGCAATAGATCAAGGTTCAGTTCGAGCTAAAGCTAATTCCAAGTTTTCGCGGGAAGAAGTACGGTTTCGTACAGCTCATGATGAACTATTTAATCCTTCTCCATCCGAATTTGTCTCAATTCCAGGTATTGAAGTGAAAGATGACTCGACTGGAGGAAGAAGCCACGTGAGGATAAATTTTCCACATCAGTTTAAGTGGTGGAGGTATCAGCCTTGGCATGAAGGTTTATGATTAGAATAGAATGTTGACTTCTAGTTTTTAGCCGACTCTTGATGAGCTTGTGGTCTACCCAAAACTAGAAGGGAGAAAGGGATCAGAATGAAAGTACGAATCCATATGTAAATAACCACAACGGGTCATGATTTCAGAGAAGAACCGGGATTTCATCCCCGCTAGGTATATATTTACCTTGGGAAAAGAAAAGAAATGCTTTAAATAAGATTGAACCTCAGGATCAATGCAATTGGAATTTATCCTAACTAGAAAGATTCCCCTTATGTGCAATCCCCATGAATACATCCCCCACCTTCAAAGAGAATCAATAACATCTTCTCCTAGTAGGAAGTAGGTTTCGAAGCATTATGAAAAGATAGAGTCAAGAAAGGTTGTTAGCCGTCTCAAGGGAAGCCCGAATAGCAAATAGTTTGAACGGTGGAAAGCGACCTAGCCACATGCATTTGAATTCCCAAGTGTGAACATGATAAATGGAGATAAGCAAAGGTTGACAGCCGTGAAAAGGTAGGCAACCGCACTTGTAGGAGGCATATTCCAGAAAAATCAAAGAGTCAGGATAGGAGAAACCCCCGTCCATCAGAGAGAATCAGATCTTGACAACTAAAAGGCCAAATGAAAGAAAGACTCTTCTCCATAAAGAATGGGATACTACTAGTCTACTATGGAACATGACTGTATTAAGTATGTTCGAGCCTGCTAGTAGTGTCAGATCTACGCAGATAAGGAAAAGGTTTTGATTCCTCTAAATAACATGACAACGCCTTGGCCATTCTCAATGTGGGGAATCAATGTCATCGGAAATATAACTCCAAAAGCTTCCAACGAACACCGCTTCATCCTAGTGGCAATCGACTACTTTAACGAATGGGTTGAAATCGCGTCTTATGCAAATGTCACCAAGAAGATAGTGCACAGATTCATTCAAAACAACATCATACCCAGGTATGGCCATCCTAATGACATCATCACTGACAATGCCACCAATCTGAACAATGACATGATGAGAGAACTTTGCAATAGGTTCAAAGGAAATCATCACAACTCAGTATCCTATTGCCCTCAGATGAATGGGGCAGTTGAAGCAACAAATAAGAACATCAAGAGGATAATCGAGA
This sequence comes from Pistacia vera, assembly GCF_008641045.1. NCBI lineage: Eukaryota > Viridiplantae > Streptophyta > Magnoliopsida > Sapindales > Anacardiaceae > Pistacia > Pistacia vera. Next base: position 172,829 of record NW_022195994.1, on the reverse strand, counting down.
AAATGACTACCAAATACCATGATTGGCACGAGATGATCTTGATATAAGTAATTTTGCCTTTGGATCTAGTGTCCAAAATCAGCCTTAACTTGAATCAAATGGAAATATAATAGAAATACAGGATGTTGGTTTCATTTTGATTATATTGTTTTAAACTACTTGTTTATACTTTACAACTTGGTATGTTATAGTTTTAATTTCATGTCAGATTTGGATGAATTTGTTATAGGAGATTTTTTATTATCAGTGTTAAAATCTGCAATTTTTCACAGTTTTTTAGTTTTTGCTGATGTTAGCATGATGATGTCATGACCTACCAGTCAAACTGGTCAACCTGGCAAACCCAGGACTCGATGACTTGGTCGGGTTGCTCTTCGATTTGGATTTTAAAACCTTGGGTACAATTGTTGCACTATTCTAATGTGAAGGTTGATATGGTCATGGCTGCGATTGGTTGCCAAACTGTAGAGGCTTGAATTGATGTTTCTGCTAGTGTGATTGTGGTCCTCTATTCAACAACTTAGGACATTGGGCCTTCCAGTGATCCTTTTGCTTGCAAAAATTACATTCATCAATCCCAACCTTTGAGTGAGGCTTGTTCTCATAGTGGACATGAGGTATAGAAAGAACTGCCAAAATGGATGGATTGGGTGTCGGGAGAATTCCTTTTCCTACCTGAGATTTAAGGTGTATGTCATTAGCCAAAAGTCCACTGCCTACCGATTCGACAAAAGGAAGCGGGCTACAACTACTACTGCATTATTATATCTAGTAAATTTAGAAATACTTAAAAGATTCTTTGTAATGTGAGACACACAAAGCACAATTTTAAAATGCAAGGCTGTTGATTGAAAAGAATAAGGAAAAGAGGTAAATCTAGTTGAGAGATATTTAGAAACTCACCATTTACTACTTGTAGCTGGTTTGTTCCTTTGTAGTTAGAACCCATTAAATTTTTACTAAGATTTGAAGTAACACTATTAATTGCACTTGAATCTATGTACCAAGCAATATTTTGCACACTGGATGGAGTGGCTACTAAAGCAACTGTAGAGGTTGTAACGGAAGTGACATTTTGTAAGTGCTAGAAATATTGAGAATGCTGAGCTATAAAGGCTTGAGAGTATGGTGGAGATTATGGTTGACCAGGATCACACACATGATATCCAGTAGGATTAAGAACACTACCTCTAGGACCCACTACAAGAAAATGTATATTCTGCAACCAAATTTTTAGCAACTGGCCAATACCAGTCGTAGGTATCCCATATTTAGCAACTAAAATGCAATTGGTCGACAAAAGGGGAGTGAAATAAAAAACTTGAAGAAATTAAAAAAAAAAATTGAAGCAAATAGTCAATGGCATCGACACTTCTCTGACATAATTGGTCTAGATTTGGCCTGGAGTAGCCAAATTAGAGCCACTCAAGGCCGACGAATTTGGGGTGGCTCCGATCTAGCCATGCTAATTTTGATCTTTTTATTATTTATTTTGTAAAAACAAATTATTTAATTATGCTTTAAATTTAATTAATTTTTTATTTTAATTTTGTTATTCATTTAACAAAAAATATTTAAATTTTCTTAGTTTTTGTAAATTCTATTGTTTTTTATTTTCTAATAATTTTTATTTTTAATTTGTAAAAAGATTGGTTTAGATGTTTTAGTTTTTATTGTTTTTTAGTTTTAATTTGGATAACTTTTAATTTTATATTTATTTTGTACAAATGAATAATATGAATTTGTTCAATTACGTCTTTACCCTTATATAAAGTTAAATCTTACCTTAAGTAAATATATATTATCCCTTAATTGAACAACTTGTCATTGTTGTCCTCCCATTGCAAAGTTTGAAATCTTTGTACTCTAATTCATGATAATATCACTTTTGGTGAAATTACTTGCAGATTTGAAGAGAAAATTGAATAAAAAGTAGATCGATTTTGCAGAGAAGAAATAATTTTGCTGGAATTTGAGGATTTCTCGAGATAGTTTGGGAGGAAAAAATAATTAAGCTTCAAATTTATTTTAAATATCTTTATCATAAATAATGGAACGTAGAACCAATGGGTTGCTATTAGGGTTTGTCTACAAATTGTTTGACAAAAGTCCCAGGCAAGCACAATAAGCGATACCTAAAGCATAACGCAATCATGTCATTAAGTTTTATTAGAGTTACTACTTTAGTTTAGTGCATAACAAGAAGAGAAGAAGATGAATGGTGTTCGTTGTGTCCTTATAATTTGATACGAGATGATAACTCTTTGAAGTTAACTAAAGAGACGCAACATTAATTGAAAGCCACAAAGGCAACCCAACAATTCTCTACATGCAAAACAAGCTCATCAAAAGTAAATGTTTCTTCTAACACATTTTATCAAACACTTGACGATGTTTACTTCCATTTTATAGTTAGTTAATTGTTAGAACAAACCATGCAAATGTGAAAAGCTTTTACGAAAACCCAAAGGATCTTTTATTCATACATCTTAAAATTAAGCAATCCTTTAACAATTAATTAAATGTAGCAAAAAATAATCAAATACATATATATTTAATATTTATACCGTGACTTACAAATGATTGGACGGAACATTATGGACTTCTTTCGCTGATGGCCAAAGAAGTCCATCTTTGGCCATCAGCGATGGCCAAAGATATGGCCGTCATTTGTGGTCAACGACGGCCAACATCTGGCCTTTTCCGGCCAGATCCACTATAGATCTGACCGGAAAAGGCCAGATCGGTGAACTACCTGCCAGTAACTGTTGTACAGATTCCGAGTACCACCAACGGTGGTTGTCGAAATTTGGAAAGTGTGGGTTGATGTGGGTGTTTTTATTAATTTTTAAACTTTGGGGGGGGTATTTATGAAATTAATAAACATAAGGGGTCTAAAAGTAGTTAAAAAATATAGTAATATTTCTGGAATAATGTGTCAAACAATATTTGGAAAATAGGATTGGGAATCTGGGTAGAAATATTGAACCAAACGCACCCATAGTATTATCATATCATCATTATTACAAATCAATGCATACATTCCACATAAACACTAAATTTAACCCCTACAAATCACATTATTTGCATTACCAATTCTACCTTAAATCAAATAATAAAATATATGTTCTTTGATATATAATGTTAAATTATATTAAACTCAACAATCTAATATTTAACTGTATGCTTTAACTGTATAATTAAAACATGTTAGACCGTGTTAGACTTAACAATTTAAAATATTTATGTTAAGTCAAGTAATTTAATGCTTAAATATGTTTTTTAAATAAAATCTTGGAAATTAAAATTAGTAATAATGATTCTACAAGAAAGTATCTCAAAATAGATTGATAGTATCCAATATAAAAACATTGCCTTATAACACAACTGGGGCAGTATTTTAGATTTAAAAAATTTCCACTGGACAGTCCCCCTTGTTCATGACGTGTCAAAAACACCATAAGGTTTCGTCTCTTTGTTGATCTTGTCAAATAAACAAATACCCCGACTTCACTCCTATAAATAAGCTAAGAAGTAGTACCTCTATCTAACAGATAAGGCTTTGTCCATGGCCATGAATGTGTATCAAACGAGCGTCGTGAGAAGAGACTCCAAGCCCCCATCTAGAACACCTGTAAGACAATTTATATTGTTTACTGTTATGTTAATTGCAGCTATATTTACTAGGTTTAAGAGTTTGATCTATACTTTAAAATTTTCAGATAATTCATGCATTATTTATATTCAATGGAATAAATATTTCTTATTAAAAGAAAGAATGAATTCATCTCACTATCTCTTATCTTAAAACTTAAAAAAGAGTGAAGTCAAGCAGTTTTGCATAATGAAGTCTATAATTTGCATTTTTTTTTTTTCCAAATAGAAAATTTAAGATCATTTTAATTTTAAAAGAAAATTAAAATTTACATAAAAATAAATACAAAATATTGTTTTACTATATAAAAACTAAAAAAAAGCACAAAACAGGAAAACAAGTTTCAATCGTTTTTCCCTAGTTCAGGATTTATTTGTAAAACACCAAAAAGCCTGTTTTTATACATAACTTTAATTTAATTTCTACATAATTTATTACATTAATATAATATTGTAATAATTATATATTAAAAATATATTTAAGTAAGATCTGGAAAAACTCTACTTCTTGCCTTTTTTAACCAAGGAGGTGGAGGTCCTGTTAATTATAATTGAAATCAATAAGAACGATTATTCCGTTTGGTTCACATTTTTGCGTTTTTGGGAAAAGTTTTTTGAAAAAAGTTGAATTGGGCGGGTATTACGATGTAGGATTTACAAATTAATAAAATAACCCCTATGTTTGTTTGTTTACAAAACACGCCTATAATAAAACATTAAAAGTTAACAAAAACACCCCCAACCCACCCTCAAAAACGGACAGCCGGCCACCACCGCCGGAGGGTGGCCAGAGTCGTCGTATCAACGCATGACCGGCTAGATCTTGCCGGTCGTGCGCTGATATGGCATTTTCCAGGCAGATCTACGGCTAGATCTGGCCATTGACGGTTATATCTGGTTGTATTTGCTCGTCAACGATGGCTAACAAACCGAAAAAGGCTAGATCGACACACTATTGGCCAGATTCAGTCGGTAGTGCGCCATCCTACCAGATTCCTACCATTTTCCGGCAGTGGTGACCGGAATCTGGTAAATGTGGATTGTTGGGGTGTTTTTGTAATTTTTTAAAAAATATTTAGGGGTATTTAATTAAATTAATAAATTTAGAGGGTTTAAAAAAAATTAAATAATATTGTGAGTTTTTCGGTATTTTACTATTTAACATTTTTGGGAATACTAAAAGTAGTATTCCCAAAAACCAACCAAATGGAGCCTATGTTTCTACTCCTCCTACACCACCTAAAAGAATTTGGAAGTCTGCTACCTCCGTCATCTGATCAACACTCACTTGTCAGTGTAAGAAAATTTATGCAATTGCAGTATTAGTTTTAAGATCCTTTATATCTAATGAAATTTTCAATTTCTATACTAATATTTTCAAGAATGCTTAATTTGTCTTTTTTATTTTAAAAATCAAAATTTGATCGATATTCATATCTTTCTCTAGCCCATGACTTGATGAGTTTTGACTTACTTCAGTGAAGAGGCGAGTTGAGGATTAGGGATATTGTTTAGAAATATATATTTAAATAGTTAAATATTATTAACATATGAAATTCTTTTTAAAAGATAAAAAGGTGAAAGTATGATGAAAAGTGCTACTTTTCAACTCTTCCTCTAAAATGGTATCATTTAATTATAAATTTAAATGGTGTCATGTAATTAAAAAAAATAATCAATAAGTTCTTTTCTCTTACCAAACATTTAAAAACAATAATGACTACGTTATAATTGTAAACATTAGTTTATATTAAAAAATATCAAGTGATATCAACCGTAAAAATTAGAAACAAAAATGATTGTATACTAAAATGTGAAGAAGATAAACATTTTTTAATTAATTAACATCTAATTATTTTTTTTATGCCTTTTTTAGTAATTTACATAAAGGATAAAAGTATGCCCAAGGAAAAAATAGTTATTGGAGTTTAATAAAATAAAAAATGGAGGCCAATAGCATCACTCTATTGTGAAATTTCTTATAATATGGATATTCTATAAATAGCGTACATTATATAATTCACTTCTTCCATTATCATTTATTTCTTAAGCAATGATCCAAAATGTGTTTGCTAAACTCATTTCTAAAGGTATTTCTAGCTTTTGGAATTGAAAATCAACTTTTAGAAAATTCAATTACCAAAATACCCTAAGATTAAACATAAATGGTAATTTTATTAAATATAAATTCTAATTTTGTATAATTAAATTTTAAAATTATATTAATAAAAAAATATTAAGAAAATAAAATATATAAACTTGCCGGTGAAGTCGTTGGTCAGTTTCCAACGACGATGGCCGACCACTATCACCGAAAAATATTATTTTGGCGAGTGAGATTACACATTTGAAACCATTGGAGTCGCAAGCTGGCGATCTATGCAATGGTGGTGGAGGTTTGTCGAAATCTGGTGGCATTAAGCCCCCAAAAGCCAAAAAAGTTGGGTCAAACTTTTCCAGGTTATTGTGACTTAAAGCCGCAAGATTTCGACAAACCACCGACACCATTGCTTAGATCATCGGCGGACGATCTCAATCGTGTCAGCGATGTGCACCCATTCGCTGCAATGATAGATTTCAAGTGTTGTCGTCGGTTACAGTCCGCCAGCCAGTTTTTCTAGTTTTAAAAAAAAAAAAAAAAAATTTTTAAATAATATTATTAATTTATTGGAAAATCCAAATAACTGAATGAAAATGTCCTATTTTAGTCATTTTACGCATCCAAAATTTATTCTCTTAAAATTAAAGGTGATTTTAAAATAAACAAAAACAAACACCTAAATAAATTTTATCAAGAGTTAGTTATTTTAAAAGTTGGTTCATAAGTGATTATAGCAAAAGCTATGAACAATCCCAAACTAAGCTTTAGCCTAACTGAAAACTAATTCTCAATTACATTAGGATAACTCTCATTTCCCTTTATACAAGAAAATTACTTAAAGAGACATTTTTGAGCCAGTGAATTAAAAAATAATAACTAATAACCTTTTAGCGATAATTTCTCTTCAAACTGAAGTATCCAACAAGTTTTTGCGACAAGTTTACTCATTATTTTTTTGTGGATTTAAAAAGCAACCAAGTATATTTTGTTTTACAAAATCTTGTTTTGAGACTAAATCAAATTCAACTTATACGATACAACCATTAAACTATTGAAGATATGTGAACAATTTGAATACAAAATGAAATATTGATGAATGTCCCTTTTTTTTTCTTTTGGCTAATCAAATACTTTTTTTTTTTTCATTTAACTCTATAAGTAATTTTGAAAATTTTTAACATAATTGAGATGCACAAAATGCTTTAAGTTATTAATCAACAAGTACTACTGTTGGGTGTATGAATTAATTTCTTAGCCTTGTGTGTCAAAAACAACACCACATTTATTTTGTTCTAGTTAAAAAAAAAAAAAAAAAAAAAAAAAAAAAAAAAGAGAGAGAGAGAGAGAGAGAGAGAGAGAGCAAGTTGAACCAAATTTGATAAAAGATGCATTATTAAAAAAAAAATTATAATAAAGTTTCATAATTTAGAAAAAATAAATTAGAATCTTTGAAATAATAGTATATCTTAGATGTAGTTATTATTTTTAGTTCGTCATATCCAATCATTTTTATGAGGATAAAACTGGAATTAGAAAAAAAAAATTTATAGAACGGATATAAAAATTAGAATCTTTGAAATAATAGCATCGCTCTTTACCAACTAACTTGATTCCACTTGTATATCTCTCCTTTGACAACTGATTATTTGATTAAACTTGTTATAAAATCTTGTTAGATACTAAAATTTCAAGATAATCCATAATGGATTTAAAAGGTTTAAAGGTTAAAGGAATTTCCTATACAGTTATATCACTAATTCTAATTTCCAAAATATAAAGGTTTTATTTAAAAGGCAAAAAATAACCATAAAATCATGCGAGCTAATTGTCCTTAATGAAAATGTCAAAGCAAAAATAGGCGAAATGTACTAGACTACTAAGTCTAGAATGATCAATGTTGTTGATTTTCGCAAGTGTACGAAATTGTGCAAGTAATAAAGTATATAAATACGGATATCAAACCCAAGGGAATTATTATTATCAATTACCAATTAAACTATGATATTACCATTTGATTAATCCAAACTTTATCAAGGAAAACCTAAATTAAAAAAACAATTGAATTTAAAAAGAAAACTGAAAAGAGAACAATAAAAACAAACATTTGGGTTAAAACAAGATGACTAGACCTAGGGCATAGATTTCACACCAACTCTTATTCATATGCATTGATCACATATGCTAATTTTATTAAGCTCTTCTTACAGGTCAAACTCCTTAAATTTCCAATAACTTTCTCTCGAACAATTATCAAATTAACCTTTAATTACTAATCCGGATTATCTCTAATCAGATTTAAGCAATTGGAGATCATAACGCTCTATGGAGTTTACCAAAACCTCACAAGTCGCAGTAACCTATCTCTAACGTTCGCTCAACCTATAGTTTTACTACCATAGACTAACCAAGTATCATCTCTCTATCTAAACCTAGTCCATTAGTTCATTCAATTCTTGGGCCCTTAAGAATCAAAAGCATCATGTATAATAATAAAACTTAGGAAGAATTCTTAATAAAAATTAACAATCAAAGATCAATACATAATCAAGAGATTGGGCTACATCTTAGCCCTAGAGAATAAATTTAATTAATAATAAACATGAAAGAAACAATCATCTTTATTAAAACAATCATCATGAGTTTATAAGAAAAGAACAAGGAAAACTTCTCTATATTGTAAATCAAAGCTCTAGAACTTCTGTTACTTCTCTTCTTTGCAGATTTTTCTCCTCTTCTTCTCACCAAAGAATTCCCCCAAATAATGTTAAAAGACTTCTATTTATATCCCACAAGGGTAAGGGTTTTATTTTTCTTAATTCTATTTGGTTTAGGACTCTTAACCCTATTCTCCTACCTAAAAATGGATAACCAGTTTTTAACTTTCGTGACTGTACCCTAACACTGTGCTGCGGCACAGTAGTTACTGGAAAAAGTGTGTTGCGACACTGTACTGCGGCACAGTAGCTACTGGCCTTCTTCCCGCATCATTCCCCTGTTCTTTAGAAATGGTGATTTTTGATCTCGATAACGATGAAATTTGGAAAAGTGGTAAACATATGAAATATAGCCCTTTGAATCAGCTTTCCAACAGTCTAAGAATCGTCTTAATCCAAGCTCTACAGCTCACGATATTCTCAAAATACCAAGGCATGCTCAAGCTGGAACGTAATCTAGAATCTTCTCTTTACTTCAACTTCCATAACTTCTTCAATTCCACTCCTGTTGATGCGTGATTTTGACACCAACTAAACGCACGTGTGAAATGCTGAGCTGGCCTAGAAGACACACGTGAATGAGAGAATGAGAGTAAAAGAAAGTGACAAGATAGTGTTTAAAATGGTTCGAATGCTTAAGGAAGCAAGTCCTACATCCACTGATGCTATATTAATTATAGCGATCAGGTCACAGTCAACGAACTGACTTTACAAGTGATTTTACAAGAGAGAGAGGGAGATACAGTATATGCTATTTCTTTGATAGATTAGCTAATCCCGAAATTGAGAGAGGAGCTCTCAATTTATAGTGGGATGGATTAAGGTTATGATTACTGAATTTGTGAGTTGGTGGGATTATTCTTACAAATCTTCCTTTATGTCCCATTGCCCACCTTCCAGAGCGATTTGGTGCAAGCATTGGACACGCGGAAGATCTCCAGCTCTTGGCTGGCCTGGCGAGCACCCACTGCACTGACAGGAGCATGCTGCCCCCTTCATCACGTGACTGGGCTGCGGGTGCTCCCAGGTTCTGACTTTTGCATGCTGACTTGACCTTACGTCAGCCCTACTTTCTTTAGGCATAACAACTTTGATTCTTGATCCGTTTGTTTCCACTCGTCACTCATTCCGTTGCCAACATGATTCTTCATCCGAGCATACATTTAAGCACTAATAGCCTGAAAAACGCTCAAAAAAACCTATGATCCTGTAAAAGGCAATTATGAAAATATTAAGTAACTTTACCAAATTAAGCCTAATTTCCCACAATTAATCCCCAAAAACCACTAACTAAATGTGTATTTTCAAGCTCTTATAAATCAACAATATTTTAATTAAATTATTAAATTATATTGTTAAATGTTAGACTATTGAGTCTAGTATTGTCTAAAATAGTCTAGCATTATATGTTAAAAAATATATCAGTTGTTGTTTCATTAAAGATATAATTGATAAGTCATTTGATTATATAGCTAGATTTTTCTTTTATATAAAACCTTCTTATTTATCTAATATTTATTTATTTTTATTTTATAATAAGCAAAATTTTATTTCAAGAAGTTTCTCTTCAATATTGGATTCTAATTTGGAGTCTTCATCATAGTATGGAGACTAGGCCTGCAAACGAACCGAACACGAACAAACACTCCCGTTCGAAACTCGTTCGATGAGCACCAAGGGGTGTTCGAAATCATGTTCGGACTTGAACGAACACATAATGGTTGTTTGAGTTCGTTCGATTAGCAAAATGATTTGTTCGTGATCGTTCGATTAATTATTCGATTAACTCGTTTGATTAGATTGTTTGATTAACTCGTAAATACTTGTTCGAATAACTCATTCGAATACCTATTCAAATAAAAAATACACCAACTTTCCAATTCATGCTCTAAAAAAAAAATATACACTCATTTAATTCAGCATTTGAAGAAAATGTAGCTCAAGCTGAAGATAACTAAAACTAAATTTTTCTGTATTGAATGAATGAATGTATAAAAATAGAACAGTCTGTTCTTTTATAGAAAATACAAAACTCACCGTTTAGTCACTACTTTTAGACTTTACAAAATACACCCTACCTAACATAACTTGTAATTTTTTCATATACAACCGTGCATACTAAATCTTATACTCAATATTCCCCCTTAAACCAAAGTACTATATAACCTTGCTTACTCAACCAAACCTTATGCTCAATATTCCCTCTTAAACCAAAATACTATAAAACCTTGTTGACTAGACCTGACCACCCTTTTTTTTCTTCAACTAAAAAAGGCTATAAGTTGTTATCAACTCCTCAAACCAATCAAAAGACTGCACAAACTTCCATTCACCAACAACAAATGCATTGACCAACAGCAACAGGTACAAAATTATAGGTTATCATATATATATTATCATTACTGTCTATATATATATATTTTGTATTACCACCTATAAATTCATAGTGGTATGAGGGTCTATTGTAATAAATGATCAATACATACGTGTAATTAATTTACTATCTATAACACACACACACACACACACACACACACACACACACATATATATATATATATATATATATATATATGTGTGTGTGTGTGTGTGTGTGTGTGTGTGTGTGTGTGTGTTATTGTATATATACAAAATTATTATCATACATATATTAATTATAGATTAAATATGTTAAATATGTTATCAAATTGTCAAAATTATAGGTTATCATATATATATTATTATTATTGTCTACATATATATTTTGTATCAACACCCATAAATTCATAGTGGTATGAAGGTCTATTGTAATATATGATCAATACAAATGTGTGATTAATTTAGGTTTAATTAAGCTATTATGTTATTAAATTTGTCATGTTATATATCACTTTATTATACAATATGTTATTTTCATTAATTTTTCATATTTTATTTAATTAAGCTATTATGTTATTAAATTTGTCATGCTATACATCACTTGATTATACAATATGTCATGTTCATCAATTTACCATACTATATTTATTATTTATTAATTGAAATGATATCTCGTAATATTTAATTATTGATTACATTTAGAAAAATATGAAACTATTATGTTATTAGACTTACTATATTATATATCACTTAATTATACAATCTATTATGTTATTAAATTTGTCATGTTATATATCATAATAATTTATTATTTTTTTAACTAAAATGCTATATAGTTATATATTTAATTATTGATAACATTTTGTAAAAAAAACAAAAATTAAACATATTATATATATAAGAAAAAAAAAAAAAGCATCATAATATTTTATTATTGATTACCATTAAAAAAAAAAAAATCATCCAAACTAAACCAAGCATAATATAAAAAAGAAAAAATATAAATATATATAATAATGTATACCATGTTTTTCGAACATAAATGAACGAATAATCAAACAAATTGTTCGCGAACGGATGGATCAATCAGTCGAACGTATTATATTTGCGAATATAATCAAACGAACATTCTATGTTCGAATTCAAATCGAACAGATTATCGAACGAACATCAAACTGTTCATGAACAGTCTTTTATCGAGTCGAGTCGAACAATTATCGAACAAACATCGAGTTGTTCACAAACAACTTGGTTCATTTGCACAAGGCCATTATGTTGGAATGGAAGGTTAAATACAAACACAAGAAATGGTGTAGTACTCCACGTAGAAGAGAGAAAGAATTTGGATGGTGCAATTAATGAGGAAGAATTGAACTGCCTCAAAAGCAACTCTGTCAAGGAGAAATTGAAATCTTTGGATGATGTCTTAGTCACGTTAGATGACCTTCTAGTCATAGTCGAGGAATCTCAACCAAAGATACGAAAGGTTCCTTACATCTTACGTCATACCAACAATTTTAAGAAATACTATGAACCAAGGGTGATTTCAATAGGCCCTTACCACCATGAAAATGCAAATCTGACATGTGCATTCATTAAAGAACATGGTTTGAGCAAAGATTTTTTATTTGGCGAAATTAAGAGAGAGATAAAAAATTTGAAAAAATACTATGAGGAGGAGAAAATAGAGTGCTTCAATGATGATCACCTTGCTTGGATATTTTTTGTGGATGGTTGTACACTACTTCAGTATATGTACTATATTACGCAGCAAAATGCTCATAAGAAGTTCAATGATTTGAGAATAAAAGTCGATTGCTTAATATTAATACGTCAAGATTTTTTCTTGCTAGAGAACCAGCTTCCTCATCAAGTCCATATATTAATAAGCTGCTTGAGTAACAATAGTGAGATGATGAGGAAATCAATCGAAAAGTTCATCTTTGATAGCATTAAGGCACCAAGTGAGGAACATCAGCTACGCCAAAAGAAACATCCCACTCATCTTCTGGACTTGTTGCGAACAGATAATTCAGTGTTTGTTCGAATTCGTAACTGCGCCAGTTGACAAATCTAGAGATTGGATCGAGTGCATGGGCAATGCAGTTGAGAATTTTCTTTATAAACAAACACACGGACTCCAATTTTTCTTAATGTCGAGGAACTTAAATCTGTAGGGATTAGATTGAGGCCTCGTAATAAAGGTTGTTTGACAGACATTACTTTTAGTCTTGGAACATTGAAGCTTCCTCCTATATAGCTTTTCTTGATGCACTCAATGATTGGTCACAAGATGTTAAACAATTACCAGATAAGAAACTGCTTGTTAATTCGCTTGGTAGTGATGATGAGGTTGCTAAACCATTCAATAAGATTGGAATCAAGTTAGTGCCATATCCTCACAAATATTTAGATGTTAAAAGGGATATCCAAAAAAGTTACAAACAATAAATGGATGTCATGGATAGCTCACTTCTATTGCAAACATTTCCAAAACCCTTGGAGTGGGCTTGCTTTCTTGCTGCAATACTAGCACTTGCTTTAACTGCGGTTCAGGCTATTTATATTGTTTTGAGTTATTATAAATGAGGGAACTTGTATAGCATTGCTTATATTTTTCCTTTCATCATGAGATTTGTAATAACTTTATGTTGAATAAAATTCTCCCTGGCATGACTAGCCAGATTGCTGTGGTTTTTTTTTTTTATCTTACTAAGGGATTTTGTAAATATCAATCATTAATTTTGTGTAATTCCTTGTATGAGAAGGCTGGAATCACAAAAGCCCTTAAACTTGAAAGATAAATTTTTAGAAATCCAAGCTTTGTTACCGTTATGATTTTTTTTTTTTTTAAATTTATTTCATAATTATGTTGTTGTAAATAGTTAAGAGCTAGATTATTATTATTATTTTTTTTTTTTTTCTTTCGACTAACTTCAATTATTATTGGGTTGGGATTTGAAGAAGCAACTTTGTAACTTTCAGTTTGATTAGCTATCAAGTAAGGTTAATTTCAATTTGAAGTTGACATATTTTAACAAAACCAGTGAATAATGTATGCTTTATGGTGATTTTTGATGTTGCAGTTTAAATTTGTTAGTGCATGTGTATATTTTTGTTATTTTATGTTTGGGTTTGTTTAATTTTAATTGAGTTATGATGGTCTATATTGATTGTTGATGTAAACAACACTTTAAAGATTCCTTTATTTTCTTCATTTAAATAAAAAATTGTCCGATAGGAACAGGTTAGCTTATTTGAAAAAGATTGTGAGTGAAGTAGTCTTCTTTAACACCCCACAATTACGTCTATATTTAATTACGCCAATAAATACAAAGAAACTTATATGTTAGATGGGTCTACGAAAACTACAACTCCAGTCTTGTCCTGTTTTCCAAATAAAATTTTAGGTAAAATGCACATAACACATACTTTATGGCTCACATATTCCATCAAAGTTTTCTCCTATAACATATTACTCACTGTGGTTTTCTTGGAAGAAATTATGGGCAAAAAAAAATGGTAACGAACGGAATCTTTAACAAACAAAACACAACAGATTCCTTTGTTTTATTCATTTAAATATAAAACTAACCTATGGAAACAGCAAGCTTATTAGACAATGATTATGAGTGAGACAGTCTTCTTTGACTCCCCGCAATGTTGTTTGTATTTAATTATGTCAATTTGCATAAAGAAATTTATGTTAGAATTTTAAGTCTATGAAAACTACAACCTACAACTCGGGTCTACGAAAACTACAACCTTGCAACTTGGGTCTTGTCCTGTTTTCCAAATAAAATTTTAGGTAAAATGCACATAACACGTCATTTATGGCTCACATATTCCATCAAAGTTTTCTCCTATAACATAACATAAAAGATTCCTTTATTTTTGTCATTTAAGTAAAAAATTGCCCGATGGGAACGGCAAGCTTATTAGACAAAGATTTTGAGAGAGGCAGACTTCTTTGACTTCCTACAGTGATGTTTGTATTTAATTCCGTCAATTTATACAAAGAAACATATGTCTTATAATTTTGGGTCTACGAAAACTACAACCTAGGGCTTAGGTCTTGTCCTATTTTCCAAATAATATTTTAGGTAAAATGCACATAACACATAATTTATGGCTCACATATTCCGTCAAAGTTTTCTTATATAACATATTACTCACTATGGTTTACTTGGAAGAAATTATGCATAAGACATAAAAGATTCATTTAGTTTCTTCGTTTAAATAAAAATCTACTTGATGGAAACGGCAAGCATATTTGACAAGGATTGTGAGTGAAGCAGTTTTCTTTGACACCTCGCAATTCTGTTTGCATTTAGTTCTGTCAATTTATACAAAGAAATTTGTGTTAGAATTTTGAGTCTACAAAAACTACTAACTACAACTCGGGTCTTGTCCTATTTTCAAAAAATTAAAAAAAAAAAAAAAAAAAAGGTAAAATGCATAGAAGACATAATTTATGGCTCTCAAATTCCATCAAAGTTTTCTCCTATAACGTATTACTCATTGTAGCACTTCGAAGAAATTATGCGCAAGAAAAAAGGTAAACAAACAGAATCTTTAACTAATAAAACATAAAAAAATCCTTTAGTTTCTTAATTTAAATAAACTTCCCGATGGAAACGGCAATCTGTTTAGACAAACATTGTGAGTGAGGTAGCCCTCTATGACTCCCCACAATGCTGTTTGTATTTAATTTCGTTAATTTATACTAAGAAATTTATGTATTAGACTTTCGAGTCTGCAAAAACTACAACCTACAACTTGGGTCTTAACCTTTTTTTTTTTTTTTTAAATAATAATAATTTAAAATGCACATAACACATAATTTATGGCTCACATATTCCATCAAAGTTTTCTCTTATAAGGCATTACTCACTATGGTTTTACTTGGAAGAAATTATGCGCAAGAAAAATGGCAACAAACGAAATCTTTACCTAACAACACATAAAAGAAATAAAGAACTTCCAATGAAAACTGCAAGCTTATTTGACAAAGATTGTGAGTGAGATCGTCTTCTATGACCTCTCGCAATGTTGTTTGTATTTAATTCTGTCAATTTATACAGAGAAAATTATGTGTTAGAGTTTTGGGTCTACGAAAACTACAACCTACAACTCGGGTCTTGTTCTTTTTTCCAAATAAAATTTTATGTAAAATGCAGATAACACATAATCTATTGCTCAAACTAATGACATTTTATTCATAAATCTAAAATTAATTCACTGTAATTATGGTTAATTAGATGTAAGAAAAAATAATTGTACTTTTGATGTTTTATTAGACTGGGTCAAAATATAATAATACTAGACATACAAAGAAATCTTACAAAGATTTTCAAACAAAGTGATATGACAAAAATAGATGGAGCGGTGAAATAAAAAGTCAAACACATTATATTTACTCTTTTATTCATTTTTTATTATATCATTTTGTATAGAAATTTTTATAAGATAACTTTGTAAGTATAGCATTACTTCGAAATTACTCGAAATAAGAAGGCAAAAAATTCAAACTAAATTTCTTTTTCTAGAAATAGTCCATGGGAAAAGTTTATCGTATATTGAGTAAATCACCTTATGTCATCATCCACTTTTAATTCAATGATTGATAATTTTTGGAAAAAAAAATCAGCATGAGTTTTTATTCACTTTGTAATTGTCCAATGGGGTCATAGTCTGTCATAGAATTGGTGGGGGCATCATAATTTAGGGGTGAGCATGGGTAGCGGATAGAACCGAAACTGAAACCTACCCGGAACTGACATTGTGTGGGTAGGTTTCCATTCCCTTTTTTTGGAACCGATACTGTGCGGTTTCAATTCCGATTCCTACATGTGAAGGAACCGGAACTAGAACCTGTAATGGGTACCCAGCTTGAAACCTACAGCGGGTACCCTGTTTTGGAACCTGAGCTGAAATGAAATATATGTGAAGAATGAGGGGTCTATGTAATTTTACATATAAAAAAATAAAATGAAAAAAGTTAAATTTTTACAATAACCTAATTAAATAAATATACGAATACCATTATACTTATTACATATAAACTACACCATATAAAAAACTTTAATATAATATAATATATTAATATTAAAGTTTTGATTAATTAAGTGTATAATTAGAATTAGGACCAATTAAAAATATTTTAATGTTATTAAAATAACTATTTTTTGAATAAAATAGTATATTTGATTGAATAATAATATAATATTTAATTATTTACTTCAATTATCAAGTTCTAAGTATATCTATAATAAATTAGAAATTAATTAATTATATAAAATAAATTGATAAACTTAATACATTACTAGCTAAATGATTACTTAATCAATTATAATAGTATATTATAGTTAAATGATTACTTAATTAATTATAAGTTTATAACATTACATTAGTAATTTAGTAAATTACTTAATTAAAAAATTAGAAATTTAATTAATTATAAAATTACATTATAAACAAATGATTACTTAATTAATTATAACATTCCATTATAAATTAAAAATTTAATTAATTATAATATTATATTAAAGATTTATAGTATGATTATTTAATTTATTCTAACATTATATTATAGTATGATCACATAATTAATTATAACATTACATAATTAAATAATTATATAATTAATTATGACATTATATTATAAACATTAGTAATTTACAACATTAGCACAATACTTAATTAAATGATTAGAAATTTAATTAATTATAACATTACATTAAAAATTTATAGTATGATTATTTAATTAATTATAATATTACGTTATAAACAAATGATTACTTATTTAACATTTCATTATAAACATTGGTACAATACTTAATTAAATGATTAAAAAATTAATTAATTATAATATTATATTAAAGATTTATAGTATAATTACTTAATTCATTATAATATTATATTATAATATAATCACATAATTAATTATAACATTACATAATGAAATGATTACTTAATTAATTATAACATTATATTATAAACATTAGTAATTTACTACATTAGCACAATACTTAATTAAATGATTAGAAATTTAATTAATTACTGCATTACATTATAAATTTATAATATGATTAATTAATTAATTATAAATTTATAATATTACATTATAAACATTAGTAATTTACTGCATTAGTACATTACTTAATTAAATGATTAAAAATTTAATTGATTATAACATTACATTACAGATTTATAATATGATTACTTAATTAATTATAATATTTCATTATAAACATTAGTACAATACTTAATTAAGTGATTAGAAATTTAATTAAGTATAATATTAAATTATAAATTTATAGTATGATTGTTTAATTAATTTAATTAATTGCTTGTGTTTTGGTTTTGATTGAGGAATTTTATATGAATTGAGATTAATTGATTAAATTTAAGTAGTGGCTGGAAATTACAGGATTTATGAGTCACATTGGACACAAATGAATGAGTAATCAAAATTTGTTAGGGGTGTATTTGTAAATTTTTAAGGTATTTTTGTCATTTTTTAAACTAATAGGGGATAATTGATTTTTTTTAGGGTATCTGGGAAAAGAACCGGGACTTGAATTTTAGGTTCCGGTTCCTTGAATTTAAGAACATACACTGTGCGGCTCCGATTTTTTTTTTGGGAATCTGTAATATGCGGTTCCAGTTCTAATTTTTTCAAAAAATATAAGGTACCTAGAACCGCTCACCCCTAGGCATCAAATTATATTTGTCCTGTTTTTATTCCAGTATATATATATATATATAGTGTGTGTTTGAAGGTGTACGTGTTAGGAAATTTTTCCAACCCACCCTACTTTCCTTTCTATGACGTGTCAAAATACCGTGGGATTTCGCATCCTAACGCTAACATTTAGTCTGTCTTCTCCTGTATAAATAAGTCGTCAGTCTCAGATATTAAACTATCAAACAGTTAAAAGAATTGAGAAAGTTGCGAAGCCGGGAGCGAGGATTGAGAATCCAAGAATCTGCATCAAGCAAGAGATGTGGGAAGAAGCACCGAGCCACCATTGGCATTAAGGCCTCCGCAATCTGGAAGATCTGTAAGACACCTTTACTGTCACCTTAATTGCAGCTGTAACTAGTTTAATGCTGAAAGTCTCTTTTTTATTTGGTTTAAAGTTTGGTTTTATACATTGGCATTCTCAATTAATTAATCTTTTATTTGTTAGAAATATTTTTTATATGGATAAATTTACTAATACGATAATACCACTATGATTGGGAAGTGCAAGCACCACACCGCGACTCCCCCTGTATAAAAGCTGGTATACCGTATACATCTCCTCTATCTTTAGTTGAGAACAGTGGAATAATTGGGTATTGAGATAAGCAGTTAATACAATTTAGCATTTGTAATTTAGGAAATTCTCCTTGTAGAAAACAATCGAAAACACCTGGAATTTAAGGGTATTATCAATTTGGGGAAAGTTCTTTTCGTAAACTTATTAGAAGTAAGCAAGTTTCAAAATAAGTAATATATGATTACAAAGTGGTGGGACAAAAGATAAATATAAATGTGAAATTAAAAGATCAACTCATTAATTGAGAATAAATGATTTAATTAAATGAAAATGCCACATCATTTCCATATATATTAAAAAAACTTAAAAAAAAAAAAAAAAAAACTGTTAATGTAACTATTAAAATGCATAAATTCCCTTAGAAATAAATTTAAATTAATTAAATAATTTTTTTTTGGTAATGTATTGAATTAGGTTTATTAGAATAAATCTCCAAAGATACTGTTGTGTGTGATTTTTTTACCAAGCTCGGGGAGTTGAGAGGTAGTAGCTCGACTCAGAATCAGTCCGACTCTACCAGTTGTCTAACCCAACATAAGCTCGTCGAGATATAGCTCGACCCAACACAAGCTAGTCGCGAATAATCGGAATGATCATTCAATCAATTCCTAGATAACTTCAGATCCTAGATATTATGGGAATGATCAAATTGACAACAATCTTTGCGCAATCACAATGCCCAGTTGCGAGAATACAAAGTTATATTTCAATCTAATTGTAATCCCTTTAATTTCATTCTTGCTTCTTATACAAACTTTGTATATAAACCCCCTCAAATGATGAAAAAAGGGTTAGGAAATTCTGATAGAACTTAGTCTGTCAGCTCTTACAGTAAATACAAAGAATAGTGGACATAAGTTTAAGAGTTTATCTCGCTGAACTACTTTAAAAATATTTGTGTCATCTTCTTCTTTACATTCATTATTTGTTCATTGCTAATTATCTGTAATTATGCACACACCAGCTCCGATCTCACCAAAGTCAATTGAATAACTTTAGTTGATGTAGATTTCTGTATCAATAGATATTATCATTTTTTTTTTTATGTTTATAATTCTCAATTGTTGGTTTAGGGATATTTATGCCTATTAATTTTTTTGTTAAATTTAAACTGTAAATAAAAATATATTTATTTTCATGTTTTATAATGTATTTTAAACTTAATTTTTCTGTAAATTTTTTGAATTCTTTTTTCACATTTAAGATGATATGTCATTTTATTCGGCATTGTTATATTATTCATCAAATCACCAGTTCATTACATTGAACACCAAAACGGATTATACATCATTTGAGCTAATAAAATTTAGACGACCTTTGGGATGTTTTGTATTGATGGTTAATTGGTTATTATAAACCTCCTATGACAGGAGTTTCAAGGGAGGTTTTTAATGATTGTGAAGAATTGTTGATCGTTTCTAAAAAGTTTGAGTGTGCTTTAATAAAATAGTCTCTAAATTGATATATCAAATTAATCCATTATCAAATATTGAAAATAGAAAATTTAATTTCTTACATTGAATTTTGTCAAAACGAAAAACGGAATCAAACGACCCCTAGAAGTAGAAATTCCTTTTGATATCTAGTAGGTGTTAGGAAAATTGGATCCCATGCATATGATATTTAACTTTTATTTAAATTGAATTTAAATATTTGTTTAAAATAAATGAATGCAGACACCTAACTGTAATGGACAAAGTGACAACCTGCACCAATTCCAGTGGAACAAGTGGCGACAGAAAAGCAATTACTGAGGATGTCCCGTCTCACGAAATTGAAATCTATGAGAAAGACCCATTTCCGCTCCTCTTGCGTCAGCATCTCATCAACCCTCACCTGTAAGACTTTTAAAATACTTTTCAAAGGTTTAGTGCACTTTTATCCTTAACATACCACATGCAATGACATTGGGCACTCACTCTACCCCATGGCGGCCAACCCATGATTTCGGCCTACGCTTGCGAGGTCACCTTTTAGGGTCCTATGTGACTATGTCATTGGACCTTTTCTAGGCCTTTTTGGACTTCTTTTATGGCTCCGAGTTGGATCTATTACCCTTTGGGCCTATATTAACCATATTTTGGGCCTGCCTCCATGCGTTGGCCAAATTAATTGGTAGTTGTGGAATTAAATGAAATACACATAAAATACTATATTCATTTAAACATTAATTTATTTTCTTAATTTTTTGTGGGGCGAAGGACATGCACCCACCCAAAGGTTGAAGTAAAGACAATATGGTACAGATAGTTTGAAAAAGACAAACAAGTATTTTCCGTCGTTCTTTGTTAAGGATTTCCGTCTACTAAGGGGTAACACTGCTTAAAAGACTGAAATGCCCTTAAAATTTTGCCAATGCAATTAATGATTTTTTTTCTTCTTTGTCGTTCTAGTTTCCATTTCTTCTTCTCCATCGTTCTTTTTCTGCTTCTTATTTTTTTCTTCTCCATTGGTCTCTGTTTGATGAAATAGATGGACAAAATTGCTCTTTTTCTTTTTCCTTCTTCTTCGCCATTCTGAAATCTTCATTAATTGATAAGATTTCATTACAAAATCCATTAAAACGCCGACAAACTAAACCCCAAAACTGACCACCGAAATCTTCATGCTTTACTGTTTGCTGCTCTTGCTGTTGGTTTTGCATATTGGCGGCAAAGAAAACCACGAGGATATTTCTTTGATGTAGCTGGTTAGTGTCTGACTCCAAAAGAAACTCATCTTCATGTTTGATTTGGATTGAATTTTTACTTGGTGTGTGTTTTTCTCAGAGGAAAAAGATCCAGAAGTCCAATTTGGACATCTGAAAAGATTTTCTTTGCTAGAATTACAAGTTGCAACAAATACTTTTAGCAAGGAGAACATCCTGGGCATAGGTGGATTTAGTAAGGTGTATAAGGGACGGTCGGCTGATGGCACAGTGGTGGCAGTGAAAAGTTGAAAAGTACTCTTAGTCTTTAGTCCATTGTGAACAAGTTGTTGCTTTGTCTTTTACTTATGAATGAATTATTTTATCCTTATAGTTGTAGTCACTATAATTATTGTTTGTCTGTTAACAAATTTGAAAGCATTGGATATACAACTATGATCTGTTTATGGGTATTCATGAGTCTTTATCAGTAATCCATTATTTTTTAGAGTCATATTGACAGACTGAATACTGTTGTTTTTGCCTCTTAGTCAGATTTATCTACTGTGGGATTGAATTAAGGATATTAAATTATTAATTAATAGCTAGAATAGCTTCTTCGCTACATTTTAGTGACTTGTAGTAGTGAGTGCTTATCTAATTGAGATATAGAATATCAAATGTTCTAACTTTTACTTGGTGCAATTTTTTTTTTACTTGAATTAAAATATTGACTTCTTGTTTGTTGGAGTTTTATTTTAGCTTGCTCACTGTGATATTAACGTATAATGATTCTGATGCAGAAATCAAAGAATGACAGAGGATCAGTCAGTGGTGGGTCGAAGGAGGATATATTATGACCAAAATGGCGATGAAGCACTAATTTTCAGTGACAGCGAGGAGGAAGCAATTGATGAAGAAGAGGAGAAAAGAGATTTTGTGGATTCTGAAGATTTTATTCTTAGGTTGGTATAATCAAACTATTTGACGTGATCTAAATATTGTGTGTTCTTCGGGAAATCAGAGAAGTTTGATGAGTTGATGGCTGCTGCTGTAGAGGAGGCCCTGGAAAATAAGGAGCAGAGCTGAGCTTTTTAGAGTTTACCTGGAATGTAGGTTGTTCTTAAGTTCGTTAATTATGGACTTCTGTAATGGTTTTTTCTAGATGAACTTTTATCAAGTGAAGTTTTACTAGTAGTAACATAATTCCTGTAGGAATTTTTGTAAAATTCAATGCCTTCGGTTGCTTAATTCAAATGTGTTATGAAGTTTATGTAACCTTCTCTGTTTCACACTGGTTTGTTGGTGTTGGTTTGTTTATGGTTAGGCGTGATACTTGACCATCATTCTTTAACTCATTGTTGACCACCATAGTGAAAATAAGGGTTTACATGCCATCATTCTTTCACTGTTAAACCCACTGGCTCAAGGGTAATGAGAAAAATAAAGTCTTTTGATAATACAGATTGCCTATGAATTTCTTAAGAGGAAACGTCATCTGTAACGGATTGAGACGCAAAAAATTGTAACCTAGAAAAACTTGTGTTTCAACTACAAAATGAAGTTTACTTACCCTTAATTACATAGGTTTACTATATGATAGATTATCCAACATCTTGGTGTACACAAAAGTACTATAGTGTATCTGCAAAATTAAGTCAGCAAAGATTTGTCCCTGTATTGATAGCAAAAGTTCAAACTGAAGGTATACAAAAAATGCAGCACAACTAAAATGTTTAATTTGTGGCTGAAGCAATTAACAAGATGCTTCTATTACCATCTCCAAAAAGTTGCGCAAGTCTTGCAGTGTGGCATAGTCCTCTTCGAAAATCTTGGACAACATGGTATTTGTGGCTTCACGAATCTAATGACTAGAAAAGTGCAGATAGACAAAGAGATGCTACACCATAAACAAACAACCATTTCTCATTGCCAAAACCAAATCAAAATGACAAAAAAAATCGTCATCAAACACAAACCCACCAGTCAAAATCAAATATTGTCAAAACATACTACCCAAAGACAGCAAGTGCTACACAAAAAACACTATGCCCAATTTTCATACCACAAGTTAGCCTGCTGTTGTAGCAAACAAAAAAACCACCCATTTGCATCAATGACTTGGTTGACCTATTAAGATGAGTAAGAATAAGGTTAGTGACAGTAAAAGGTAATAGGCATAATAACATATGGTTTAAAACAGTTTTAAGTACCCCTTGAACTTGAAGCTTGTGACAAGATTGACATCTGAGTTGAAGAAGGCATTGAAGATGCTGCAAACTGAGTTGCTGAAGAGGGTGCAGTCATTGTGCGCACAAGTGTTCGCTACAAAACGAAAAAAAGGAAATCAATATTAGTATGATAATCATTGGAAAAAATTATGATGAAATGGACATTTTACTATTACATTCTGCTTCTTTCCTTTATTTGCATTCGCTGGATTTTTTTTTTGCAAGACCTTTTGTTATGGCCCATGACATTGTAGACACTACATCTAAGGGTAGAAACCTTTTTACTTTTTGGCTCTTTAGTTGGGTCTCTCCCATTGTTTGCATCCATCGATACTGCCGATAGAAGTACACCACCATAATAACCTTTCAAATGGCAGCCATCAATCCCTATTAAATACCAACACCCTTCCAGGAATCCTCTTTTTTGAGCTGTAAAACTTAGAAAAAATCACTTAAATCTAGGACTTTCTGGAACTTCTTCTCTAATCAACCTTAGTTCTGTCATCGATCTAGGGTTGGTCACTTGAAGAATGTGCGTGTACTTAAACAACCAAGCAAATGACTCAGCATGCTATTTTTGTGTCATTCTGGTTGCAATTCTCCTTGCCCTATACAACTTCCGTTTATGTATCTCCAAAAAATGCACTCTTCCTAATTCAACATCTAAGGGCTTAACATAATAACACTTATGTGATCGAATAAAATCCCCCATCTTCTCGGCAATCCATGCAGCTGAGACATCCAAATTGTTATAAACTCTAAGGCATGTATGCGTATGTTCATATTTCCTAATCTGGTATGAATGCTTGTCAATCATTAAGGCTGCATATATATGGAATGGACAAACCTCTACTTCACACACCGCTCTGATCCTCCGCTTTTGATTATACACCCTTCTCACTGCAAAGCCTCTCTGAATTATATAGTCTTTTAAAACCATCCTAAAATGCATAATACTTCTAAAAACCTGCCCTACCTGAAAGTAAATTTTCCCATCTACCCCATACTGAAACTCATTTACCTTCATATTCCTACTCATGTTGCTAACTACATCGTCATCCTCACTAGATCCCAAACCCATGAAATTGTCAGTATTTTTATCGTTATCAGACAAAATTCCCCTTTCAGCCCTTTCATCTCCACTTGCTACATTACCCCTTTCATTATCACTAGCCTCACCATCAACATTCCCAATTACACCACCAAACCCACTACCTATTTCATCTTCCTCGTCGGAGGCATCACTCCAATGGAAGTCATCGTCACAAAAACCCTTGCAGTGATTTTCTGTTTCATTATGATTAGGCTTATTAGGGTTTGGTTCCGGCAAAGGTTGCAATGATTCCAAACTTTGTACCGGGAAAGCATCAACATACAACCTAATGTCCTTCAACCCTTTCGACCCATATTGCTTGAAAAGAAATGTCACATCCTCATCATTTTCTATTAAACATTTCTTCCCTAACCACAGTAGCTTAGCCTCTACCCTAAACTTCTCATCAGGATATAGTTGAACTATCTCATTCTCCTTTGCAACACATGTTTTCATGTCCTTTATTAACACTATGTAGCTAAATTCATCAGGGTCAACATTCCGCATCTCACAATCAATACCAAACAATTGAAATATCAAATTAAATAGTTGCAGCTTCATCCTGCAAAATGAAAATTTTATATGACAAGATATTCATGCTAGCACTCCTAATAGCACATTCAAGCAAACCAGCCCCATTGTTTAGCTGGATTTTTCTTTCAGTGTAGTAAACAAGTCTCACTCCAGATTATCCATAGTATATATTGTGAAAAAGGCATCCGAAATGAACCACAAACAACTACAATGAGCCAATACAAAGTCAGACTATTCTAAAACCTCATAAAAAAACTTCTCTATCTTCTAAACAACAACCACCTCAAAAGCCAAAGCCCACCTCTAAAAGCTACCTAACTCCCACTTTCCAGCCAGCATCAAAGTCAAACACAGAAAGCATGTGATAGTCTTATTCTACTGAACTTACACATCGTTTAAATTACTAATGGGTCTCTTTAATGCCTACAGTAAATAGTACATAACACCAGAGCCCATGCCCACTACACAAATTAGCTTTTCAGTCAACACCACATGCAAGCATTGTGAAACAACCCTGCAATCAAAATCGCATGAGCCCTCAATATTGGACAAAATTACATAAAATGCTCAACATGCAACATGCAACATGCACCATATTAACATCAAACTTATAAAAAATTAAAATAGGAAAAAAAAAAAAAAAAACAAACAAATACAAAGATATGAAAAGCTTACAAATAACAATTATTTGATGCAAATGATACTTGTAAGAAATTTCTCCAAAATGATAACAGTTACAACCCATGGACACTAAATCCAAGTACATGCAAGTATTGTAAACAACCCAACAGTCAAAGAATCACATGACTCAATAAAGCCCTTAGTAGTAACACGAGCATGAAAGTCTGAAAACAACCATGGAAAAGTTTATGTAAAGAAGTAGAGTCTGTTCACCATCCTAAATACAACAAGAGCATTGATTTCAATTACTACCAAACAAATCCCATTAACACTACTTTACATTAAACAAAAGGGAAAAACCAAAGACCAGTCACTAGTTCCCTCTTTTAGTTTTATTTCTTCCTATTGATTTCCGATTTTATTTAGTTTCTAGTCATTGGCTACCTAAAAACTTAGTATATTAGATATAGAATAAAAGTAATTGAAGAAACAAATTCTAAAGATCTTTGCATGTCTTTCTCTCAGAGTTATCAGCAACATTCCGCAATATAAACAACCTTAACAAAAATATCACCTGGCCTTAGAGCTTTGCTTCACTGTCCACTTTTGATCTCCACCACTTCCAAATCCTGTGAACCAAACACAAACCGACTTAGTACTGCAGTAAAATATTAAAAACCAAGAACAATGTCTTTCACAGTTACTTTCACTTAGAAAATATTTTTCACAAAACCTTACACGCATACACACTATCAATGACAACCAACAAACCATCATACAACTTTCGATACTCTTCAAAGAAAAAAAAAGGCTGATGAATATTTACCTACTCCATTAAACCTTCGCTTTTTGCTGTTCAGTCGTCGATGATTTATCTACCATCAACCCGTAAACAACCCTACGTCATCAAATGTCGTTGTTGGTCCATATGTCGTACACCAATAATGCTGCTTCTCAATGTTTTTTCCCTTCACTCGTCGCAAACAGTTTTCTATCACTCCGCCATGGTTGTTGGCTTTAACTCGTCCTCCCCTGTCGCTGGTTCATGTTTCACTGGTTGTTGTCGATGGTTTTGTTTAGGTCATCATCGATAGTTGTTGTTCAGTTGCTCAAAGCCTCAAACTCTAGACAAAACACAAAGCCACAACAAACGAAAAGCCAATAGACTTTCGTTTATTCTTCTTTTTTTATTCAATGTCAATTGTTAAGGACACATGTCAAGCCCCAAGGAATCTTCCAAGAGAAGCTTCTTCCATTAATTGAGAAAGTTAATTAAATTTTCAAATTTGGCTGCTCTACATACAATTGCTATATTACCCTTTAATAGACTGAAATTTCTAACAAAGAATTCTCTTCTTCCATTAATCGAGAAAGTTAATTAAAATTTCAAATTTGGCTGCTCTACATACAATTGCTACATTACCCTTTAATAGACTGAAATTTCTAACAAAGAATGACGGAAAGTCTTTGTTTGTCTTTTTCAAACTATTTGGGTACCACATTGTCATTACTTCAAACCTTGGGTGGATGTATGTCGTTCAGCCTTTTTTTGGCCTTTCTCAATTAATTGGTGTCACCATCTCCCAAATACTTACTACTTTTCCCTGACTTCTCATTCAATGCTCACCGACCCAGAGTAATTACTTTCCTCACTTTCCAAAAGGAATAGTCGTCTGCGAATTCTGGCCACCTCCCCAAACCGTCATGCGTCGGTGATTCTGCCGCGTGGACGCATGCCAAAACATGGGAAGCATATTGACGCCACGTTCCCAGATGCCGGAATGGCGTCTGTGAATTGATAAACCGCCAACGCATACATGCTGCCCCACGCATCACATTCAAGAGTAATTTATGAGGTTGTAATTGTTAAGTTTCAAGAGTAATCTTATTTGATTCAATATTTTTTGCTCCTTGATTATCCTGTTGTTGCCTCTGTTTCATTTTTACTTGGTTTTCTTCACATCACACGTAGAATAACAAATTATCGTTAAGATCAGATGCTCTCACCAAAACATTATTAATCTCACAAATAAAGATAAACTGAATAAATAATTGCTAATACGTTGAAAATTGAACATTTAATAGCATGTTTATGGTTTATTGAAATAGGTAATACTAGTCGATAAACCCTTCTCATTTACTTTTTCTCACAAGCGCAACATGAAAGTTCGCAATCGATGAGCAGTGAATACTTCCTCAAACTTTTGTTACACTTCTCAATTGATAAGAAACCAAAGATGGAGAATGACGGACGAAGCAATAATTAACGAAGAACAAAAGAGAATCTAGGTAGGATTCTACGTGGATATAATGGCCAAAAAAATTAATTTTAAGATGTAAGTTTTTATTTTCACTTGCATGAAATTTTTTTACAAAATATTTGAAATTCATACCCTGATACGAAGTCATTGATATTCTCATAAGAAAAAGATTGGAAATATTAGCATAACTATTTAGGCAAGACGACATGTAGTTCATTTTTCACTCTTACAAATGATTTGTCGTTTACAAAATTTAAGGAATATATGGAATTCAAGCAAGGAAATGTGGCAACCAACAATGAGAAGACAAATCCTTTGTTTGTGATCACATAATTATTCAATGTTCTTATTTTATTATTTAGCTATTATTATGCTCATCGGTAACATTAGCTCAGTGCTAGAAATTGAAAACTTCCACACAGTTTGTGGCTTAATAGTTTATTTGAAGAAGTACATGCTCATATGTGAAAACGACAACTACTTTGTTTACTACTAGCATTTGAGTAACTTCTAAATTAAGAGTAATGTTATATATAAACTTTGTATACAAATTATCCCTTACAAACTGATGTGGTAAACATATCCTTTTGACGTGTAATTTCTTTTAATTATATAATCTATTTTTAATTTAAAATATCTCATCATCTTAAAACACATCAGATTATATAAGTGAGCTTGTATATAAAGAATTATCCCTTAGTTAAACATAGCAAAATTTTCTATTTCATCAAATGCTTCAGTAGTTAAAGTTGTATGTTAAGTAAATATTCAGCAAATGTAGAGAAAATCAACTAACAGTTCCCAATATGCTTATGCAAAATTTGAAATATCAGTGATAATAAGAGTTAATTTATTTTTAGTCCTGTGGTGTCATTGTAATAATTTAAGAACAATTGTTTCAAATACTGTTTGGTCCTTATTGTTTCAAAATACTATTGTATTAGTCCACTGACTCAATAAAAGGTTAATTGACTATTAAATTTACATTAAAATGACAAAACTACCCTCTTTTAAAGTTATTAAATTTTTATTAAACATTTATATAAAAATTCATTTTTTTTAAATGTATAATAAAATTATATATATATATATATACACACCCGTGCTAAAAACAAAAATTACACATTATACATTTAAAAATCAAAATTATATAGTTTGTCGTCTATAATGTATTTATTTAATTTGAAATTGTAGTGTGTAATGTGTAATGTCTAATGTGTTTATTTAATTTAGTGTTGTTTGTGTAAATAATTTTTCATTTTCTTCTAAAAGGGGTAATTTTGTCATTTCATCATAAATTTAACAATTAACTAACCTTTTATTAAGTTAAAAGGACTAAAACGGTAGTATGTTGAAATGAGAAGGATGAAATAATATTTGAAATGACATGACGTCTAACATGAAGATCTTTTAAGGTTGTTAAATTCTTTTGGTTAGCCATAATCTATAAAATTACAATTCTATCCCACTCAAGTAAGGAATCGGGGCTAGTTAGAAAACTGGTGGGGTGAGAATACAATCACTCTTTTTTTATATTTAGGCTGTAGCTATCATAATTTGAAGTATCTATTTTTATGTTAGTATTTTGTTTTCCCATGTTTATTATTTTAGATACTTTTTGTTCTGTAAATTGTAAGAGAATCACAACTGTCATTTTCTACTACCTACTCCTTCAAAACATAATAAAGACGACATGTAGTTCATTGTTTACTCTCTCAAATGACTGTTGTTTACAAATTTTCTGAAGATGTGAAAGCAAGACGACATGTAATGCCGCAACCAACAATGAGAAGATAAATTCACTGTTTGTGCTCTCATATATATTGACTAAATTTACAATTACAGAGGTATCCTTAAAGCTGGAAGCCAAGAGCTCTAAGTGTAAAAAGGTTAGTGTCGTTTTATTAATGTTTATTCTGAAATTGAAATTTGGGGAATATATGAATGAAATTGCTGTTTATATATATAAATACATTTATGTTAAACAGCTGCACAGCATATGAGTTGTTTGTACTGTAACGATGAAGCTTTCCAAGCAACAGAAAAAGATAAGGCATTGGTGGAGCTAGGTGGTTCTTATTCTTGCAATTATTGTACTAGCTCTCATCCAGAACCACAAGTAAAGCTCTGGTCGCATGCATCAATTGCCCCACACTGAAAGTGAAAGATGATGATATATGTATCTGAAAAGCATCTTAAACAGTTTGCTCTCATCAATTATTGACCTTGTAAGACAAGACTACCACTTTAATGTATTATTAAAAAGTTTGGCAAAGTCCAGTTTTTCTCTATTTGATCGTGGAATTAGGACCTTTTTGTACAATCTTCATAATAGTCCCGTTGCGTTCGGTGATTTGTCTTTCAATGTTCTGTCCTTTCAGCTGACTAAGATCACGTTAGCTAATTTGTCTGACAATTGAATAACATTAACTACATTTTATAAAATATGAGTATTTGAATTAATATAAAAATTATTTCTATCCTTTAATATGTATTTATTAAATTAATTTTTATATTAATTATAGACATATTTTTTTGTATAAAGTCTTTATAAATATAATATTATTTAGATAATATTTTATATTTTATATAGGAATGTATCGATTGATAAATTAATTTTTTCACTTGGTCACCACAAGATTTAAACTGAACACTTTAGCCCCTATAAATACAAATGTAACTTCCAAGTTCCAACTCTTATGTGGCCCCTCTATTAATTGAAGATTCCATTTCGGCCCCAAGAAGAAATTTTCTGGTTCCGCCACTGTCCTTCTCTTGTGGAGATCTCTGGGTAGTTTTCCGTTATTGTTCTTCAAAGTCCAACACCAGATATTTCCTTGTATATGCATGAAATTACTTTTAACAATAATCCGTTCACTTGTTGATCTCTAGATTTTTTCCACTGCTTATCCTTTATTAGTAGTAATATATATCTAAATCACTTCATATTTTAATTTGTAATCTGATTCTATATCCAGAGTTTACATCTAAACTCTTTAAAAGAAACACTTCGCTGGTATAATTTCCTCCTCGTCAGTATTTTTCTCTCGGTAGTTTTGCTCCGTAGTTGTCCAGTTGTTTTCTTTGTGCTTTCATATTGATGATCACTTAGACCAAACAGAGTACAATCAAGAATTTGATAAAAGGCCAAACCCCCCACATGTTATTGCATTGTTAAAGGGGAATTAGTGGAAACCAACTGATCATCAGCCCAGGATGATTACTATGTACTTAAGCACAAAGCCTAACACAGAATATACTAATTTTGGTTTAAATTCCTTAATGTCGATGGTTGTCACAGAATACACTAATTTTTTGTTTTTTTTAATGATAGGGTATTGGGACCTCCTAACACACACCGTAATTAATTTTTGAGATTCATTCAATATCTTATAAGTGTAATTTTTAAATGTAAACCATAAATATAATAAGTAATTCTAATGTGGATTAAACCCTAAAGTCAATGAAAGAAACAAATCTTATTGGTTGTCCGGTCAACCTCTTGGGTTTCAGAATGCAAGACTAGGAACATACCAACTCTTTCTTTAAATTTGGTTATATTACGTTTAAATTTTTTAAATTCATTAGCGGTTTTTTCTTCCACAAATATGAAGATAAATAATTTTAAAATTTTTATCATAAACATCTTTCATAAAAAAGACACCATTGGGTAAAAAAAATGCTGAATTTTGTATTTATAAATGTTTGAGTTTGAGTTTGACTAAAATATGAATGTTAGACAATTAATATCAGAGTGAATACTTTAATCATTTACATAACAAATTAATGGATAATCTTTTAATAATTATTATGAATAGATTAATTTCTTAATCATTAGTTCAAAAGAGGGAGTTTATGCTCTAGTAAACAATAAAAGAAATAGTAGTTAATCTCTACCAACAAAAAAAATAATGCCATTACTTATCGTATAACACTACAGAGGAAACGGTTATATATGAATGAAATTACTGTTTATATATAAGTATCTTTATGTTTAACGGTTGCCCAGCATACGAGCTATTTATAGCTTTGATTGGTCATTTGGTCTACCTAGCTGTTTCTCATTATTACAATTATAACCAGTACTAAAACCAACCTAGCTGTAATCATTAAATTGCTCAAGAAGGTGCCTTGTTGCTTTCAATGTTTTGTCTTTTCAGCTCACTTAAGAAGACTTCAACTTTTGATTTACCATATTTCTTATTAAAACAAAAAAAAAAAAACAGAAAACAGTTCAATTAATATTTGAATTTTGATCTAGCGTATTCTTTACTTTATTTTTAAAGATTTACTGATTTAATAGTATCTACTGAGTACTGACTAACAAAACATTCAACAATGCAGAAAATTGTTGGCCTGTTGCTTTCTTTGTTGTCTTTTTGTTGACTAAAGAAACATTTTTAGTCTTTCAAAATAATTTTTATTAAAATTACCTTTTGTTTTGAACCATTCAACACGCATGTTACTGGTGAGCACCTGTCATCAGAAATTCACACATTCTCTCTTCTTCACTCTGCTATAGAGATTTCTGAATTTCCTTCCTTTTAATCTCTCTTCTATCTCTCTCTCTCTCTCCAAACAAAATCCGACACCAGATCTTTCGTTTATTTGCTTGAAATTACTTCGTATCTTTTAATCTGATTCTATATCCACTGTTTCGGATTAATACTCCTTCAAAGAAACAATTCGCTTTGTGATCTCATTGCGTCACTACTTTTTTCTCTGTTTTTGCTCCCCTGTTGCCCTTTAGTTTTCTGTGTTTTGATTCATTTGTTCTGAAAATGGCCGAAATAGTCGCTACTGTCGCGGGTGTTGTGAGTGCTGTTATCGATGTTGGCAAGTGCTTTGGGCGTCCATTTATGACCTTGTACAGCTACAAGACCAACTTTAGCAAACTCGAAAACGATGTTGAGAGGCTCAAGGTTGCAAGAGGTGAAGTTAAGGATAAGGTTGATGCTGCTGAAAACAATGTGGAAAAGATCAAACAGCCTGTTACGGACTGGCAGAAGAAAGCGAATTCCATCATTGTTGAAGCAGAAGAGTTGATTGGAGAGAAAGCAAACAACAACTGCTTCAACTTGATCACCTGTTACAAAAATAGCAGGAAAGCATCGAAAAAGGTGAAGGTTTTAACTGATCTCCTGCTGGAAAAAGAAACACTCGGTGAAGTTTCCCTTCCTGTCAGAACTTATGAAAACATACGCCTTACTAACAAAGACTACGAGGAATTTGAATCCAGAATGTCAACTTTGAAAGATGTATTGAAGGCATTAGATGATGGTGAGGTGGGGATTATTGGGGTTTATGGGATGGGTGGTATTGGTAAGACCACGCTGGTGAAAGAAGTGGGTAAGCAAGCCAAGAAGCAGCAGCTATTTGACGAGGTCGTTTTCACAGAGGTATCTGAGAATCCAGACACTAACAAGATTCAAGATGAACTTGCAAACCAGTTAGGTCTGAATTTGATCAGGGGGTTGAAAGAGCAAGCAAGTTGTATCAAGATTGAAGAAGGATAAGAAGATTCTTGTAATTTTAGATAATTATGGAAAAATCTAAGCTTGGGAGCTGTCGGAATTCCATCTGGAGCTGTCGTGGGGGATGTAAATTGTTGATGACGGCAAGAGAGTTAACGTATTATCAAGAATGGATTCGAAAGTAATTTCTCATTGGGTATTTTTAATGAAGAAGAAGCCTGGAGTCTGTTTCGGAAGATGGCAGGTAGTCAAGTTATAGCACATTATAGGGACCAAAATGTTACTAACAGGACCAGCAAATATTACTAAAAATAATTTCCTAATAATTCTAAAAGGATTTTAAATTACTCTACCTAATGAAAAATAATACTTTTGCCCCTTTGACATGTAGTTTGGGTTCCTTTGCAGGTGGTGTTGTTGATCAAAAAAGTAAGCTGAACTCTCTACCCAATGATGTCTGCAAGGAATGTAGAGGTTTGCCAATTGTCATTACTACCATAGCGCGAGCATTAAGGAACAAGAGAAGTCGAGCTGATTGGGACGATGCCTTGCGAGAACTAAGAAAGCCTTCCCCGTTAAATTACCAGGATTGCTGGAAGAGGAATATTCAAAGATAGCGTTGAGTTACTATTATTTAAAAGGTGACGAGCTGAAGAAAATTTTTCTAATTGCTAGTCTAATGGTAAATAATTCTTCCATCTTAGACTTGTTGAAATATGTTATGGGTTTGGAGATACTTGAAGGAGTTAACCTTACAATGGAACAAGCACGAAATAGAGTAGATAAACTCGTCGGTGACCTCAAAGACTGTGTTTGTTACTTGACAGTTCTACCAATGAACGATTTCTATGCATGATATTGTTCGTATTGTTGCCTTAACAATTGCATGAAAAGAAACATGTATTTACGGAGGGAAATGATGTTGGAAAGGAATGGAGAATAAAGATGAACTTAGAAAATGCACAAAAATCTCTTTGGTAGTAGTAAGTTAAGAGCATGGCCTGAAGGTTTAGATTGTCCAGTACTGAATTTTTCATATGAATATGAAGGGTTCTTCTTTCAAAATCCCTGAAAATTTTTACGGGTCTCCAAAGTCGAAAGTTTTAAATTTATCTGGGTTATCATTATTGCCTCATCACTTGGTCTCCTAAAAAACTTCAAACATTGAGTTTGGAAACAGCAAAATTCAAGACGTTGTTGTTATTGGAGAGTTGAAGAGACAAAAATCCTTAGCTTGAGACATTCTGCTATAAGCAATTGCCGAAGAAATAGGTAAATTGACTCAGCTAAGGTTGTTAGATTTGAGCAACTGTTGGAATTAAAAATTATTGCTCAAATGTGTATCTAAGTTTGAGTCAATTGGAAGACTGTATATGAGTGATGCAATGTTTTATGGCAAGTTGAAGGACTCGGTGTTGAAAGAAGAAGTGCTTGTCTTGATGAGTTGAAACATTTGCGTCAGCTCACCACTTTAGAAATAGATATTGGAGATGACCAGATTTTGCCACAAGGCTTGTTCTCACAAAATCTTGAAAGGTATAAAATACGATAGGACATGGTGTCTGTTATATTTTGGATACAATTAGCTGATCAGATGATTCAATGATGATTGACAGCTTTATGTTGAATGACATGAGACTCTGAGAACTTAAGACTGGATCTAATTTCATTTGGCAGATGAATGCAGCGCTTCAAGAATGTGAATTCTTATGCTTAGACAGACTAAACGGTATCAAGGATGATCTTTATGAATTGAAAGGAGGGTTTTTCACAACTAAACATCTCCATGTCTAATAATCCTAACCTTTGCACATAGTTGATTCTACAAAGTGCAATATCTGTGATTCTTTCCATGCCTTCCTATCTGGAGTCACTGATTCTTTTAATTTGATGAATTGGAGAAGATATGTTATGGTGAACCACAACAAAGTCTTTCTACAACTTAAAATTCATTAGTGAAAAGTTGTGCTAATGGAAAATATCTTTTCATTCTCAATGCTACAGAAGCCTTCCCAAACTTCAAAGAATTAAGGTGGAAAGATGCCAGAATTGAAAGAGATTTTTGCTGTGGAAAGAGAAACAATGTGAACAACAATGAAGAAATTGATCATGAGATCAAGTTCAGCCAACTACGATTCCTGACTCTTGGTTTCTGAAAGCCTTGCAAGTTTCTACTCAGACTAAAGACACTCCAACATTGCAAACAAGACAGAAGGAATTGACAATCAATTTGCAGTCCAATGATACACTCATGCCACTTTTTAGCCAAAGGTTTGTTGACCATAACAAGTGTTCATGTATATGTTTTATATCTTCTTAATGCTGCTTCTCTTTGTTAACATGTATAAGAAACAAGTTCTCATTGAAAAGAGTCAGAGAGAGAAAGAAGAAGAAGTCTCTTTACTAACTTAAATAACATAAGTAAACGATCATCTATCTCTATCTATCTATATCTATATATATATATATATATATATATATATATATATAACTGGTATAGTTATCTTTCAGCATCAATTAATCTAGTCATTCAAATTATAGTTAAATCTCATTCCTAGTCATTCTTTTGAATGTTTAGTTTATAGCTATTTGAATATACAATTTGTGCCTGTGTAGTACGTATTTTATCAAATGGACACATTTCATGCCTGATTCTAGTTCTAGCTATGTTTTGGTATGCTAAAGTTTGTGTATTGATGGTATGTTTAATATTACATATGCTAGAGAGGGAGATAGATCCTCAATAATCCTTAATAATTTTCTGTGATTAAAACTATTAAGAGACAAAAGAGAGATCTTTAACATTAATGGATGTCTTACATATAAAAATGAGAATTAATTTGCTTTATTACTTAATATATGAGTGCAGGTTATTTTCCCGAACTTGGAGGCTTTAGAACTGAAAGCAATATTCTCAAATGATATGGGACAGTCAACTTCCGCCAATGTCTGATTGCTATCAACATTTGACACGCTGATCATCAAGGACTTTGGAAAACTGAAATATGTATTTCCATCATCTATGGTTAAAAACTTTGAGCAGCTCCAAACACTTGGATAAGCAATTGTGACGAATTAAAGGAGATCATTGCCAAAGAAAGAAGGAGTAGAAGCATCTCCGCATTTATCTTTCCACGGGTAGAATTCCTTGAACTTGGAAACGCCAGAACTTACAACTTTTACTCTGAAACACACACTTCGAATGGCCAAGTTAAAGAAGTTGCGGGTGTATAGGTGTGACAAACTACACATATTCACTTCACAATATAAGGTATGGGTCTTTCTTTCTTTAATATTAGAAATAAAAAAAGTTAGTGGCAAGAGACAATAGGTAACCTTCAACTTACAGTGTTAATCCAATTTAAAACATTTGTCTAAATTACATATGAATACATCTACTGTTATCAGGCAATCAATTAACTCTCTATCTGATGCAAAGTGTTCCAATTATAAGTTTGTCTTACAAGAAGCTTTTCTTTACAAATTATTACTTCTCAGGTTAATTTTATTTTTCCATATTTTAGATGATTGAATTAGATGAGCATATATGTGAGCCATGGTTCGTGTCATAGGTTCTTTACTTCAACAAGAGATAGATGAAGCAAATATTTGAAAATGAGGAACAATTAATTACCACCTACGTATTATAAAAAGCCACTTTTCATTCTAGCTCACCATTTTAGTCAAAATTGCCCCCATACTTTTCGTGAATCCATCAAGTTACCCCCATTTCATAGATGGTGTAATAAATAAGTTAATTTGTTGTCAAGAAGGAAGAAAAAGCCCACTAGCCTTTTTCGTCTTTTATTAGTTTATAGGTTGGATGAATACCACTTTACCACTAACTTTACACCCTTGGTTTCGAAAAACACCAACATTACACCCATATTAAATCCCAAAAATTAAAAAAAACAAAATAACTTATGAAATATGAAAAATGAAAGAAAAATATAATTTTTGGAAAATAAAAATAGAAAATCTACAAATTTCAGAGATAAATTTAAAAGTTGAAAATTAAAAAAAAAAATTGAGATTAAATAATCTGAATATAAAATTTCCAAAAAATAGAAAAAAAAAGAAAAAGAAAAATTGGGAAAAATATAAGAACTTCCGAAAATTAAAAAAAATGTAAAGTTTTGTAAAATAATTAAAAAAAATGGTCGGAACGCACCTGGCCTAGTGCTATTCCGGCCAAATTACACCTACCCAAGTGTGATTCGGCCTAGATCGCACCAAGTCGATGCAATCTGGCTTGAATCTCACTTGGCCTAGTGTGATTCAAGACAATCACATATGGCCAAGGTGTCCATGCTGCAAGCCTTTTTTTTTTTTTTTTTTTTATATATAGTTTTTATAATTTCTTTATTTTTAATTTATACTTGCAATATAGTTTTTGAATTTCCAGATTTTTTTTAAAGTTTTCAGATTTTAGTTTCTTTGTTAATTAATTTTTTTTTTAATTTTTCAATATTTCAAATTTTTGGTTTTCTATTTCTCTCTAACTTTTATATACTTTTTAGATTTTCTTTTAATGTTTTAGATTTTCTTTTCTTTCTAGATTTTTTTTTTTTAGTTTTCACAATATATATTTAATTTTACGGATTTTTCAGCCGCCTTTATAAA
This sequence comes from Pistacia vera, assembly GCF_008641045.1. Taxonomy (NCBI): domain Eukaryota; kingdom Viridiplantae; phylum Streptophyta; class Magnoliopsida; order Sapindales; family Anacardiaceae; genus Pistacia; species Pistacia vera. Next base: position 134,212 of record NW_022195994.1, on the reverse strand, counting down.
TTTTTTAAAGTCAAAGGGCAAATATGGTATTTCTGACATGGTATTTCATATTTGTAAGAAATTCATATTTTTTATATTAAGGGTGACAAATGTAAATTTGATAAAGTTAGGGTGTAAAAATGTTATTCAGCAAGCCCGAAAAGGGACAAAAAAAGGGCCTAATGGACTCTTACTTCGTTCTTAGCTCAACAGTTAATAGATCAGTTAATGTCATCTCTAATTTGGGGGTAACTTGATGGATTTCTGAAAAGTTTGGGGAAAGTTGATTAAAATTGTGAAGCTTGATCGAAAAGTTGGGGGGTTTTTGGGAAATAGTAGGGTGGGTAATTGATTTTTTCTCATTTGTAAAATAAATTTAGCAGGAATAATGTCGCACCGTCCAAGAAAATTAAAATATATTTGATAAAAAATTTTAAAATTCTTTTTGAGACTGAATAAATTAATTTTTTCTAAAATATAAATAATAATTCTATAAATAAAAATAAGTGTAAGTGTATGCAATATTGTCTGAGTGAAATTAACAATCTCTTCTAGTACGAGTAGAAGAAATACGTGTTTGTTGTGAAAATCAATATGCATGACAAAAACTAATGGCAGATATGTAAATAAAGGAAAAACAATTGTCTTGTTTGTTGAGTGAATTGGAATTTGGAACGCAGATTTTGGAGAAAACATACTCTTATAAGTTGAAGAGGCTAGCCTGTCGCTCAAATTAATAAAAGATGGAATGCATATATTTATGAGAAACAATTGTTACTTCTTTTACTTAATCAGTTGAGAATATATTGAAACAATTAACTTTGGATGCAGGTTGTTTTTCCAAATTTGGAACATGTTTATCTGCAAGCAATCAATTCTCAAATGATATGGGACAGTCAACTTCCGCCAATGTCTGATTGCTATCACAATTTGACACACTTGATCATTAGTGACATTGGAAAACTGAAATATGTATTTTCATCTTCTATGGTTTAAAGCTTTAAGCAGCTCCAACACATTAAGATAAGGTCTTGTAAGGAGTTGAAGGAGATTGTTGCCAAAGAAGGAGCATAAGCACTTCCCACATTTATCTTTCCACGGGTGGAATTCCTTGAACTAGGAAACTTGTCAGAACTTACAACTTTTTATCCTGGAACACACACTTCAGAATGGCCCAAGTTAAAGAATTTGAAGGTGTATAGTTGTGACAAACTACAAATGTCCACTTCACAATGCAAGGTATGGGTCCTTCTTCTTTGTTTAATAATAAAAATTGAAAAGTGATGCAATTTGAAATCCACTTTGGTGCATAGCATGTGAGCAGTGAATTAATGCTATAGTAAAATTAATAATATTCATATAATGCATAGTCCCAAAAATTAAAATCTATTCAATGAAATATTTTTAAATCCATTTTGAAAATGAATAAAATTTTAAAGTGAAAAAAATAATTTTTTTATTCTCAAGATTTGCAAAATGACATAAATACATATTTGAAGTAATAATTATCGGACCTTATAACATTACTTACAATTTTAAAAAATAAAATAAAAAATTTCTTAAAATAAAGTCATGTATCTTAATTATAAAAAATAAATAAAATAACTTTGTTAAAACAGTAACGATTCACTTTTTTTTTTTAATTTAAAAAATAATTCATTTTCCCAAAAAAAAAAAAAAATTGAAGAAAATTTAATAAACTTTTTAAACAATAATTCCTTATGTGAAAATATTTTTTAGTGTACTCAATATTGTTTTAGTGTCTCATTGCTACAAACTACTAAGGTTCACTTCAGGATACAAGGTACAAGTCCATTATCTTTCTTTAATACTAAAATAAAACGGTCATTTATGCAAATTAAAACTTCTTGTTCTACGTTTTACAAATTTGTCATTTAGTGTTATAAGGTAAACTCATTTCTATCTTATGTACAGTTATGCGTTCCACCAATAAAAAGTTCTTGTCTTACACCACTGCATTTATTTTTATATTAATTCTTTAGGTTCTCTTGAGAAAATACTGAAACAACAATCGATTTACTTTACTTTGAGGTGCAGATTGTTTTGCCCAATTTGATGGCCTGGGATTTGCATAGTACTCATTTTGAAATGATCTGGGACCACCTAATTCAGAATACGTCTTCTTGCTATCAAAATTTAACTTGCTTAATCATAGCGAAGTTTGCAAAACTAAAATATATATTTCCATCTTCTGTGATTAAAAGCTTTGAACGGTTGCAACACATTGAAATTAGCTCTTGCAAAGAATTAAAAGAGATAGTTACCAAAGAAGAAGGAGCAAAAGCAATTGCTACTTTTACCTTTCCCCAGGTAACTTTTCTAAAGCTTAACGACTTACCAGAACTAAGAGGCTTATGCCTTGGACAGCACACTTCAGAATGGCCCATGCTAAAGGACCTACAGGTGTACAAGTGTGACAGATTACAATTGTTGACGTCAGATTATGAGGTATGATCCCTTTCTCTTCCTTCAATAATAAAAATAAAACTTATGCCCATGTTTAACTTTTGTGTTAGTGTTTGAAGTCTACATTGATCATTTTAAAAGTTCTGGTTAGAATTTGCTTACCAGTTTGAAGTCTACTTGTAGAATTTAAAACCTCTTGTTTCACATTTGTTTACAAAATTTTCGTTTGGTGTTATCAGGTAAAGTAAATTTCTGTATAATTCAAGATAATGAATTCCACACCAAATTAAATCTAATACTAATTATATAATGCATAGCCCAAGAAAATTAAAATATATATGATAACTTTTTTTTTTTGAAATTCTTTTGAAAGTAAATAAGGAATAAATTAAAATAAATAAATTTTCATTTTCAATATTCACAAAATGATAGATATACATATTTAAAGTAATAATTATAAAACCTTATAATTTTCCTTACAATTTTAAAAATAAAATTAAAATTATTCAAAAAAATAAAAATATTTTCTTAAAACAGTGACTTCTCACACTTTTTTTTTTTTTTAAAGAAATGTAGAAAAAATAGTTCTTTACAATATGTTTACATGTATGTAATATTGGAAATGGAAGAAATATATATTTGAAGTAATAATTATAACAGCTTCTACTATTCCTTACAATTTTAAGTCTCAAATTTAATTATTCAAAGAATTCATAATAAAAGTTTCATCGGTCTTAATTATAAAATTAGAAAATAACTTTTTATAAAATACTAACTGTTTACACTTTTTTTTTTGTCTTTTTTGACTTGGGAAAATAAGCCATTTTTTTTTCCCAAAAACGATGAAAATGTTTGAATTTTATAAAGAAGAATAATTCTAAGTTTATGCAATATTGTTTAAGAGATTTAAATTAACAAACTCTTTTTAACACATGTGAAAGAAAGATGAGTTATCATATCAAAGTTTTCTGTTGTGCAACTTGTCATGAAAGCCCAAGCCCAATCAGTAATGCCAGACTCTTGTAAATTAATTTATCTTTTATTTTTTTTCTTGGTTTCAATTAGATTGAAATTTCAACTTGAATTTGACTTTGTTTGATTGATTTGTAGTTTAACGTCGATTGGGAGGAATTGCTAGTGAGATCAGACAACATGATGATATGGCAGTGTCTATTTCTAGAACACTTCTCTTTCAAAGGTACAATTGAGACCAAAGGTGATAAATCAACAAATATTCTGCTCGACATTCTTGAGAGATCCATTCATATCAAAAAACTCATATTAAGTAAAAGTTTATACAAAGAAATATTCTCATGTGGTGAGAAAGACAAACATACAAGTACATTGATGCACATTAAAAGTTTAAAGTTGAGTGAGCTTTCTAAATTGAAGTGTCTGTGGAAACAAGATTCCAAATTGGACTTTGTTCTTCAAAATCTTGGAGTTCTAGAAGTATATGAATGTGACAGATTGATTAGTTTGTTGCCATCCTATGCATCTTTCGCAAACCTTACAGTTTTGACAGTATGTGTGTGCTGGGGACTAAGAAACTTATTTGCACCCTCCACAGCCAAAAGCCTGGTGCAACTGATGAAAATGGAAATAGGATACTGCAAATTGATAACTGAAATAATCTCTAATGAGGATGATGAAGATTTAAGAGTAGAAGATGAAATTGTTTTCAACAAATTGACATTGTTGTCTCTTGAAAATTTAGAAAGTCTCACTTGTTTTTGCTTTGGGCATTACAATTTTGAATTCCCGGTTTTGGAAGAATTAATTGTGAAAAAATGTCCCAATATGAAGACTTTCTCCGAAGCAGTCGTAAGTGCACCAAGTTTAAGGAAAGTAAAGTTTAATCAGGATGACAATGAAGAAGGGTGTTGGAAGGGTAACCTTAATACAACCATACAACATCGACACAAAAAAGTGGTATGTGTTCAATTAACAATTTCTTTTCTCTATATTTTATTTTTCCTTTTATATTTCTTGAACTCTTTCTAATATTATTATAAATACTTGGGGAAAAAAAATACCAAGAACCCAAATATTATGTATAAAGAAATGCATAAAATATACAAAGATAGAAGTTTAACTTTTAAAAGGAAAATTTATTGAAAATAATGAATATTAAATTCTTAAAATAACAAATATTCAACGCGGATATCTTTTTAGGATGACTGACATATACAACCTTAGAGGTTTTGCTTGATAACATAATGGAATTATAGGGTCAAAGAAATCGAAATCTCTGGACGCACTCAGCGAAGTTAGTCCAAGGATACCATTTAGGTTGTAGTGACATTTTTACCCATAAAAAATCTTTAAACTAATAGTTGAATATATTCCAAATATTGATTGAGTCTGAGTTCTATTAACATAATGAATTATGTATTTACAATAAAAGAATTAACTGAAACATAGTTACATTAAAATAAATAAAAAATCTTTGGCAAATCTAAGAGTTCTAAAGAGTATCTTGCTGCTGATTGATAAACTTATTCACACACTCAACTGCCAAAGCTTTATGCAATTGGAAGAGATGAAAATAGAGTATTGCTGGTGCTGGATGATGATAGCAGTAGAAGATGAAATTGTTTTGAGCAAATTGAAGTTGTTGTCACTTCTATATTTAGAAGATCCCACATGTTTTTGCACATGGGATGAGGATGAAGGATATAAAGTATTACCATCAAAGGCTATGGCAATTCCCTTGGTTGCCTCCCCTGTAGCTGGCCCTGCTTGGTGCTTATTGAGCCTTTCATGGTATCTTTAATAAGATAGAGGAATTAACTAGAGCATCACAAAGTATAACCAGTAATAATAGCCTCTTAACAGTAAAACCAAGACTGGGTGCGTAGATTTTAAGAACAAAATTAATAGAAATCTTAATTACAGCCACATTAGGATGACTCCTTAGTTTTTCTACAATAAGGAATTTATGATTTCTGTTTCTCTTTGTTCCTGTCAAGAATATATCTATTGCTACTTTTGTGTAAACTTGTTTAAGGGAATATCAATTTTGACATGATTTATATGATTAAAATTCAGATAAACTCCAATTCAGAAGAATTGACGTTAAGTGGAAAGGATATTATGCCTGTGTGGCAAGATCCATTACCAGAACATCAGTTTTGCCAAGTTCTTGAAATCATTAGGGATGAATCAGCATACATTTCAATTGAAATTCTTCAAAGATTTAAGAATCTCAAAAAACTCATATTGAAAGTAAGTTCATATCAAGAGATATTCTCATGTGGAGAGGCTGAGAAACATGTTGGAATGCTCACACAAATAAAAGAGTTAGAGCTTCGGGGACTCTTTGATTTTAAGTACATGTGGAAACAAGACTCTCATTTAGACTCAATTCTTCAAAATCTTAAAATGCTAGACGTAAATTTTTGCCACAATTTGATTAATCTAGCACCATCGTCAACGACTTTTGAAAATCTAACAACTCTCTACGTACAGCAATGTGATGGATTGATAAACTTAGTATAATCCTCAACAGCCAAAAGTCTGGTGGGACTTGAAACAATGTCAATTTGTCATTGTGAAATGATGATAGAAGTAGTATCAACTGAAGGAGATAAAAAAAAACGATGATGTTGTTTTTGAAAAATTGAAGTCTTTAGAACTTAGAGATTTAGAAAGTCTCACAAGCTTCTGTTCTGGGAATTACACATTTAAATTCCCAACTTTGGAAGAATTAGTTGTGGGTGAATGCCCTAATATGAAGACTTTCTCCGAAGGAGTCTTGAGCACACCGAGCTTACAGAAAGTAAAGCAGCATTGGCGTAACATAGAAGAGTATTGGGAGGGTGACCTTAACACTAGTATTCAGCATCAACACAAAAATCTGGTACGTATTCAGTTAAGAATTACTTCTCTGGATTTTCTCATTTCCCTTCATAATATAATTTTATAAAAATACCTGTAACCATTGTTGCTCAAAGTAAGTCTTACAATTTTCAATTTCAATGTCTTGTGCTTTATATTAACAGAATATTCAGATTTCTGAAGAGGATTCAGGTCAAACTTCAATGAAATCTCCGGTATAAGGGCAGTTTTGCCGTAGTTTGTGATGCATTATTGCGGTTCCAATTCCGTATGTTGAGGTCAGACAGTGGGAGGCCTTTTAATTCTTTCTATCTTATTGTTCGGCTTTTGCTTTCTTTCATTGTGATCGATGCTTTTAAAAAGCTTAATTCTTTCTTCATTTGAAAATTGATTGGAACAGTAGAGGTTCTTTTTCATTTTGATGTGCCTAATTGAATGAATGTGAGAATTATGAACTTTTTTTTTTGTATTTTACCTTATGCTCAAAGAGAATGTCCTGCTGCTTTGTAATTTGATGGTCTTATCTAGAAATTGTCTTTATATTTCCAGTGTTGACAAGAATTATGTGTTGCACTCGTGGAAATTATGCAGGGGCGATTTCTGATGCATGGAAATGGTCAAATATTTTCTTTGATGCATTAAAGAAGTTTTTAAACATTTGATTTTCTGTGTACATGTTGGCAAGAATCGATTGATCTTGTCAAGTATTGTACTATCATATGTTCTTAAAAAATTATCGGGCTGCAAAGAAACAGAGTTGTCTTGAAGTCAAGTTTGAGCAAACGTCAAAATTGTAAGTATTCATCTTGCATTTAAATGAAGTGATGCAACTATGGTGAAGAGTAGCAATGATATATTTTTGTCAAATTTATGATTTTATTTATGATACTGATTTAGTTATAGTCTCTTTATTATTTTATGATACTGGTTTAGTTATAGTCTCTTTATTGAAATTATTTCATTATCTGAATGTGAAAATTCACAAATTAATTTGAAGAACAATTTGTTAATATTTTTGTAACTTCATAATTAAACACGATTACCACATTGTTTAGATCTTGATATTGTATGGCATTAAGTAAATTGCATAGTATTGTATTATATTATATTATATTATATAATGTTATTTGAAATGTTGCATAATATATGATATAACATTATATATTATTTTTATATTATATTATGTTATGTTATGTTTGGATTGTAAATTATACAGTATAGTATTACTATTGTTCTTTAACAAAATATGGCTCCGTTTGGTTCACATTTTTGCGTTTTTAAGAAAGTTTTTTGAAAAAAGTTAAAAAAAAAGTTGAATTGAGCGGATATTACGATGTAGGATTTGCAAATTAATAAAATATCTCTTATGTTTGTTTATTTATAAAAACACCCCTATAATAAAACATTAAAAGTTAACAAAAACACCTTCAACCCACCCTCAAATACGGACAGCTGGCCACCACTGCCAAAGGGTGGCCGGAGTCGCCGTATCAGTGCATGACCGACTGGATCTTGCCGGTCATGCGTCGATATGGCCTTTTCCGGCTAGATCCATGATGTATCTGGCTGGCAAATTGGGAGCTACTGACCCCTCTAAACCCAACGTGGCTCTTTACAAAATTCCTTATGTGAAACTGTTTTACAAAGCATTATAGGTTAATATACAGTAGATTGCTCTGACCCCATTAACCATAATGGCACAAAAATATTCTTCTATATGTAATAGTTTTAATACAATAAAAATTTACAAATAAATATTATTTCAAAAAGTAAATGTTATATAAAATTTATAAAGAACCTAAAAATATAACTCTATAATTATGAAAGAGAAAAATCAAAAACGCCTACAGTTTTGGAAAGTCAGTTTGAGGCTAAATGTGACAATTTAATCAAGTTGCCCCCGGTAGTTTCGCAAATGTATCAAAATGCCCTAAATTGGTTACAGCGTTAACAAATGGTTTGGTTAAATTTGAAGTCTTTCTTTTTCCTCTCTTCCTCCCCCATTTATTTTTTTCTATTTTCCATTTCATTTTCTTTTCTTCTCCTTTTTGCAGTTCATTTTATTTTCTCTCACATTCTTATTTCTTCAAGTCAGTTTAATTGCTCATCTCCCAACTTAATAATTCTTTAACTCAAACAACAAACACAAAAGTTACTTAAATCCCAACTTAACTGGAAATTTTGTCAAACGTACTCTTTGCTTCCTTCACCTCCAACTTTATAATCCCGAGATCCTTCTCTCTTTTTACCATTCAGTTTCTGGAAAAAAAATAAATAAATAAAAGAATCCTCAACTCAAAACTTAAAGGCAAATTTAGATTTAATTCACAGATTTAATCTTAAATTTACTTCACAAACCCCACCAATTCGACACATTCAATCTCATATTTACTTAACATTCAAGCAACCCACATACAAACTCACGAACCACAAACTCATCTATGTAAACTTTGCAAATACTAATTAATATGAATCCATTATGAATCATCTTATATTTTACTTATCCTCTCAAAAAACAATGCCCATAATAATAGATTCTAGTTGAGGGTAGAGGTTCTTCTTGTTCAACTGTATCAAACCTTTATCACTTTTTTTTTTCTCAATAACAATAGTTATAGTATTTCCAAAGTATTGGATGGTTTCTGATAATAGTAAGAAACATTTTATTCAAGAAATGTTGTGTTTGAGAATGTTATATTAATGGAAATATATATTACCTTGAAGATTATTGACAATGTTATATTAAATATGTTTGGTTATATTGTAATAAATTGATAGATATATTATGTAAATTATTAAATTGTCTTACACCTGAGATTTTACTAAAACACCCCAGCCACAATAAAAGCTTAAAAATTAATCAAATACCCCCAACCACCCAAGATGACTATCGATTGTTGGGCATCACCACCGGTCACGATCAATAGTTGTCGAAAAGATGTTTGACCGATCATATCTAATCGGTCGTGCATCAATTTGGTCGTTTCAGGCCAGATCCCCATACATTTTGTTAGAAAGAAATGACCAAATCCATTTTTTAATATTGTATAATAGTATAAATTTTGTTTCTTGTTCTATTGCCCAATCAGTTGTGATAATTTACTGATGGAGAACATTGTTGCATTTACAGAAATGAAAAAGGCCAAAACATTATGGGTGTGTGCAACGTTGGCTTATTTTTGTGTGATTTGGCAAGAGAGAAATGATTTTATTTTTGAAGGAGTAATTGACGAAGAGGTTAATGGGCAATGAGACTGAATTCATTTCTTGTGTTTTTGGACTTTTGAGATCAAGGTGTTTGAAGAAATCTCCCTTTTCTTCATTAACTTGAAGAGAAAAGGGGTATTAGGCTAATCTGTTTTTTGGAATTGTAATCTTTTTAATTGTATTTAGGGGTGGTATATTGTATACCGTATAGTTTTTTATTTTCTACACTGAGATTGCTTTTCGTGTGTGACCTCTCATTGACATTACCTCCCTAAATCCCTCTCGAGGGGACTAGTTAGACTAATTAGATTAGTTATTTTGGTGTTTCCTCCCTTTGTTCTTCTATAAGTGGCATTTCTTATTTAAAAGAATAATAACGGCATGAATATCCTTGTGGATCATATTGAGTCAAAATGTGTAGTTATGTCCATGCGTGTGCACACATATATTGCTGGATATATACAACATTATGTATAATAGAAGCTGCTGATGTCATTTGTGAAACTATGAAACACGGTAAAAGAGATCCCATATTTTGTCATTTTTGTTGAAAATGCCCTCCATAGCCGTTTCATTCTGTTGTCTTTTATTTATTTTGTCCTTGCTTGGGTTTTGATATTTAAATTTTATTTGTCAATTTAATTGATTGATTTTATTTCCTAGGCTAGATCTTTTTGGGATACTTGGTAAAAACATGTTTTAGCCGTGCATTTTGGCATAAAAATCAATGATTTTATCCATATGTTAATTAAGATCTGATGTTACCTACCACACCAGTACAGGATTTGAAATCTCTTTTGTGAATTTTATTTTAATTATTTATATTAATCAAATTGTTACGCTCTGCTGTCAATGCTTAGAAGAGTCAAAAGACTTGGACAATTGTAACTTAAGGTTCCTTCTGTTGTCTTGCTGTTTTTTTTTTTTTTTTTTTTTTTTTTTTTTTTTTTTTTTTTTTTTTTTTTTTTTTTTTTTTTTTTTTTTTTTTATGCAGTTTAGCTGTATTAGCAGGAGATTTTCTTCTTTCTCGAGCTTGTGTTGCCCTTGCTTCTTTGAAAAACACAGAGGTATAATTTTTTTTGGTGTTTTTAAATTGTGAAGTTGTAGATTTTTATTATATTTGTTGGTTGTACTGAGGTCAAAGCTTTGTTTACGTATTTTCTTGGAAAAACTAGGATCTAATATAGGTTCTCAGTTATTTGCAATGAGAATGGTCGTTTAGAAACAATCCAGACTTTTAAAACCTCTTTATTGTTCAAGTTTCTTCTTTTTTAATGTAATACATGGTGAGGTAAACTGCATCATGTATAGATACTTATAGTTTCTTGGGGGAGATCTAATCATTAGTGGATTTCAGATTCACTCTTTTATTTTTCTTTTTACTCGTTAATATATTCTCTTCCATTGCTTATATATATATGCACTTAAATACTGTTGGATTCTTATGCCAACTAATGCCTTGTTGCTTTAGCAAATTATGTGACAGCTGATCAACTGAACTGTATGCTCTTCAGCATACTAAATTGGCTAATCCATGGTGCCTAATGGATAATAAACTTGTTTATCAGTCAGGTTAATTTAACATGCCATGGGATTGATACAATGAACTTAGAGCTAATAGCCACATCAAATTCCTAAGTGTACTCTGCTCAAGTTTTTGAGATTATCAATTAATTTTCCTTTTTGCTGCTTGTTATGTGGTCTTGAGATTTAGTAGAATCTATTACATTCTCTCTTCCACTCATTGTCTGCATTGTCTCTCTGTGTTTGTAGGTTGTAACATTGCTGGCAACAGTTGTAGAGCATCTTGTTACCGGTGAAACAATGCAAATGACTACTTCATCTGACCAACGGTGTAGGTATGCTGTTTTTTCTTTTTCTGTATCATTTGAATAATTGTTTCTTATATGGGGTGATTTGCTCTTCATGAGTTTTTGGTACTGGATTGCAAGTCTCTCATCACTCTTGTATTGCCTCTCATTAAATTGATTGTTTTATTAGGATGTCCAATAAAAATCCATTGGATGTCGTTTGCTATTATGCTGATAAGGTTTTTGTTCTAAACAAATATCTGATGGCCTTTACATACCTGCTGTGACAAGAAACTATTTGAGGTCACATGGTGTGGTTGGTTGAGCACTGGAAGTCTCTTCCTACCAAGTCCTTGTTCCCTCTCTCTCATGTGGTGTAGCCATGCCCCATACTTGGCTCAGTCGCTGAAAACTAGTTTGTGTTCAATCTAGGCATCGTTGAAGAGACTGTTGATGTTTCCCACCCTGTGGTTTTCTGTGATTTCATTTAACCCTGTGTGATTTTAGAAATCCATCAAACACTGCTCTGTTACTTTTCCATCTAATAGAGTTAGGTCTGACACAAGTATTTTAAAAAAAGTCCAACATATGCATTTAAAATTCTTCAAAGATTTAAGAATCTCGAAAAACTCATATTGAAAGTAAGTTCATATCAAGAGATATTCTCATGTGGAGAGGCTGAGAAATATGTTGGAATGCTCACACAGATAAAAGAGTTAGAGCTTAGGGGACTCTTCGATTTGAAGTACATGTGGAAACAAGACTCCCATTTGGACTCAATTCTTCAAAATCTTGAAATGCTAGACGTAAATTTTTGCCACAATTTGATTAATCTAGCACCATCGTCAATGACTTTTGAAAATCTAACAACTCTGGACGTACTGCAGTGTCATGGATTGATAAACTTAATATCATCCTCAACAGCCAAAAGTTTGGTGGAACTTGAAAAAATGTTAATTTGTCATTGTGAAATGATGATAGAAGTAGTATCAACTGAAGGAGATAAAAAAAACGGTGAAATTGTTTTTGAAAAATTGAAGTCTTTAAGACTTAGAGACTTAGAAAGTCTCACAAGCTTCTGCTCTGGGAATGATACTTTGAAATTCCCAACTTTAGAAGAATTAGTTGTGGATGAATGCACTAAGATGAAGACTTTCTCCAAAGGAGTCTTAAGTGCACCGAGTTTACAGAAAGTAATGCAAAATTGGTATGACAGAGAAGGGTATTGGGAGGGTGACCTTAACACTAGTATTCAGCATCGACACAAAAATCTGGTATGTACTCAGTTAAGAATTACTTCTCTGGATTTTCTCATTTCCCTTCATAATATAATTTTATAAAAATACTTGTAACCATTGTTGCTGAAAGCAAGTCTTACAGTTTTCAATTTCAACGTCTTGTGCTTTATATTAACAGAATATTCAGATTTCTGAAGAGGATTCAGGTCAAACTTCAATGAAATCTCCAGAATAAGGGCAGTTTTGCCGCAGTTTGTGAGGTATTATTGCGGTTCCAATTCCGTATGTTGAGGTCAGATAGTGGGAGGCCTTTTAATTCTTTCTATCTTATTGTTCGGCTTTTGCTTTCTTTCATTGTGATCGATGCTTTTAAAACGCTTAATTCTTTCTTCATTTGAAAATTGATTGGAACAGATGAGGTTCTTTTTCATTTTGATGTGCCTAATTGAATGGATGTGAGAATTATGAAGTTTTTTTTGTATTTTACCTTATGCACAAAGAGAATGTCTTGTGCTTGTAATTTGGTGGTCTTATCTAGAAATTGTCTTAATAGTTCTTGTGTTAACAAAAATTATGTGTTGCACTCGTGGAAATTATGCGGGGGCGATTTCTGATGCATGGAAACGGTCAAATATTTTCTCGGATGTATTAAAGAAGTTTATAAACATTTGATTTTCTGTGTACATGTTGGCAAGAGTTGATTGATCTTGTCAAGTATTGTACAATCCTATGTTCTTCGAAAATTATCAGGCTGCAAAGAAACAGAGTTGTCTTGACGTAAGTTTGAGCAAACGTCAAAATTGTAAGTATTCATCTTGCATTTAAATGAAGTGATGCAACTATGGTGAAGAATAGCAATGATTTGTTTTTGTCAAATATATGATTTTATTCAAACTGGTCCTTTGTTTCTATTTTATGATACTCATTTAGTTATAGTCTCTTTATTGAAATTAGTTCATTATCTGAATGTGAAAATTCACAAATTAATTTGAAGAACAATTTGCTAACATTTTCGTAACTTCATAATTAAACATGATTATCACATTGTTTAGATCTTGATATTGTATAGCATTAAGTGAATTGCATAGTATTGTATTATATTATATAATGTTATTTGAAATGTTGTATAATATATGATATAATATTATATATTATTTTTATATTATGTTATGTTTGGATTATAAATCATACGGTATATATTTTTAAATTGTTATATTATGTAATGTAAGTCACGTTCGGCTCATTGGGAGCTACTGACCCCTCTAAATAAAGCCAACGTGGCTCTTTACCAAATTCCTTATGTGAAACTGTTTTACAAAGCATTATAGGTTAATAATAATGTACAGTAGATTGCTTTGACCCCATTAAACATGATGGCACAAAAATATTCTTCTATATGTAATAGTTTTAATACAATAAAAATTTACAAATAAATATTATTTCAAAAAGTAGATGTTATATAAAGAACCTAAAAATATAACTATAAATTAAAAAGCCCCTACAGTTTTGGAAAGTTATTCGAGGCTAAATTTGACAATTTAATCAACTTGCCCCCAGTAGTTTCGCAAATGCATCAAAATGCCCCTAAATTGGTTACAGCGTTAACAAATGGTTTGGTCAAAATTCAAGAAGTGTAAAATTGTACGGTTGACTTTTTGCATTGACCAAAAGTGCAAAAGTCATCCCTGAAAATCTTTTCGTCCCCCTCCTCTTTTCTATCTCTCTTGCACCCCTAAGTCTTTCTTTTTCCTCTCTTCCTTCCCCATTTATTTTTTCCTATTTTCCATTTCATTTTCTTTTCTTCTCCTTTTTGCAGTTCATTTTATTTTCTCTTACATTCTTTATTTCTTCAAGTCAGTGTAATTGTTTCATCTCCCAACTCAATAATTCTTTAACTCAAACAGCAAATACAAAAGTTACTTAAATTTTTCTTTGATCCCAACTTGACTGGAAATATTTTTTTTTTTTTTTTTTTTTTTTTTTCTAGAGCAACAATCGTACTCTTGGCTTCCTTCACCTCCCAACTTAATAATCCCCAAATCCTCTATGTAAACTTTGCAAACATTAATTAATATGAATCCATTATGAATCATCTTCTATTTTATTTATCCTCTGAAAAAACAATGCCCAAAAGAATAGATTCTAGTTTAGACTTTAGAGTAGAGGTTCTTCTTGTTCAATTGTATCAAACCTTTATCACAATTTTTTTTTTTCTTGTTAACAATAGTTATAGTATTTTCCAAAGTATTTGATAGTTTCCAATAACAGTAAAGAACATTTTATTCAAGAAATGTTGTATTACTGTAAATGTTATATTAATGGGAAGATAAATTACCTTGAAGATTATTGGCAATGTTATATTAAATATGTTTGGTTATATTGTAATGAATTAGTGGGTATGTTATATAAATTACTAAATTGTCCTTTTTTAATATTATATAATAGTATTATTATTATTATTATTATTATTATTATTATTATTATTATTATTTGGATTATCTCTTTGAACCTCTTACTCTTGAGATTTTGCTTAAACATCCCAACCAAAATAAAAGCTTAAAAATTAGCCAAAAACACCCCCAACCACCTAAGACAATTGCCGGTCACCACCACTGGCCGCGACCGACAGTCATTGAAAAGACGTGTGACCGGTAGTATTTGGCCGATCGTGTGTCAATCTGGTAGTTTTAGGCCAGGTCCATGGTTGTTAACGACCAGATCCCCATAGATTTTGCTAGAAAAAAACAACCAGATCCATGTTTTAATATTGTATAATATTATAAATTTTGTTTCGTGTTCTATTGCCCCATCAAAAGGTTTTATTAAAGAAATTCATAAGAAAATCCTAGTGGATCTTCTACGTAACTATGTTAATTAAAGTTAGGAGTTGGGTATATTACCAAATGTGCAATCTTGATAACATTACTAAAATGAAAATGGAATAATTAGGAAATAATGGCTTAACTGCAATCAATAATTCAATTTTGTGCATGTAAATTAGTATGGGGTTTGTTTGTAATAATTAAAGTCCTTTTGGTTTAGTTGAAAAATTCATTGACAAGGAATCATTGTTAGGTTACTACAAAATCTATTGGTTGTGATTGATTCCACGTCAACAACCCCAACACCCCGTGATTTTGGAAAGCCACTTTACCTTATACACAAAGAAAATGTCCAGCTTCTGCTTTGTAACTTTGGTGGTCTTACCTAGAAATTGTCCAAATATTTCTAGTGTTGACAAAATTTTGTGTTGTACTTGTGGAAATCTGCGAGGTTATTTGATTTCCTGTGTGCGGAAATGGTCAAATATTGCTTTGATGAATACAATTACGTAATATTCCTCTTGAGATGTTAATAAGTAGATCGGTGAGTTATTTCATGTATGAAAGAATCTTATACATATAGGAATTTCCGCATACAGGTTGGCAAGAGTCAATTCATCTTGTCAAGTGTTGTCTGTCATATGTTCTTCATAAAGTGTCTTGAAACAAAGTCGTTATATCAACAATATATAGCAGAATATAATAACAATTAACAAGTATATTGTTTCAAATTGTTCAATCTTGTAAATAATTTTCAAGTTATCATTTATTGTGTGGTTTGATATCTTTATATTACGCATTAGGTCATAAATGTCCAGGCAGTTCATCCAAAAGTCAAAGAACGATAGAATTCTAATATACTGTCGAAAAGAAGATGAAATTTTTTGTTTTTAAACAAAATCACAATTTTCTATGATAGTAACAATTTATAACTAAAAATCAATTGTTGAAAATAGTATTTTTAGAAGTTATAATACCAGTGTGTGGTACCATCAAGTTTCAGAAGAATGAATTGTGAATACACGCGCCAAAGATGAAAACTCTCTAGAGTCTTATTAAGCACACCAATATTAAAGGAAGTAGGAGACCGGAGGGATAAAAGGTGTTGGGAGAGTGACCTTGGTAAAACCATAAAACAAATTGATTTCCTTTACATAACAACTTAAAATTTTCCAAGATCTTTTTATAAATAATGCTACGGATATTGATGTTTTGCACTAAAATATTAAACCAAACGACGTGTCACCTGAGTTAGACGAGCCATATAGCACGTTAAATAATATTTTGTGTATGAATGGTTGTCCACTTTTATTAGACGGACGCTCATTTGAAATGGACTCCCATCCATATTTTAAATTAAAAAAATTTGATAACAAAAATCATGGATGCCTGTCCATATATTATGGACGGGCATCCCTATCCATTGTTTCAATTAAAAACAAAAGTAATCTCATTCATCTAGCCAAAGTTTGTGAACCTTCATGGCACCTGTTTCTTTACTCTTGACTGCATTGATGAATGCATGACACCTGTTTCTTTACTTTATTTTTTATTGCAGATGGCAGACCCTTTGACTGCATTGATGTATGCAGTTCAAGTGATGAACTTCTATTTACTTCATTTTTGTATTTGAAAGTAAATAGAAATATAAGTTTAGAATAAGAAAATAGAAGGAACATTGTAGGAAAGAAGGGATTCTGTTGTAAAGCAAAATCCCTATTTAATGGACCGAAATGCTAAGAGGGACGCCCGTCCATTGCTTTTGTTTTTAATTTAAACAATGGACGAATGGACGCTCGTCCATAAATCTCTCTCTCTCCAAACAAAATCCGACACCAAAACATTCAGTCATCCATAGTCCACATTGTTACACCATTATAGGCGATTAGGCGAGCAAAAGCAGCTTTGCGTCATTCTCACCTCCACATCCAGTCATTCTCTGTAGTCTCTTCGTCACGTCAGTTCATCGTTCTTCTCCTTCGTTAGAAAGAGCAACTTTGTCGTTCTTCCTTCTCACCTCTGGCAGCAGCTTCGTCTTTCTTCGTTCTCACCTTAGCAAGACAGCAACAGCTTCGTCACTCTTCTTCTTCGCCAGATTCGTCACTTTTCTTCTTCAGATCAGTCAAGCTTTCCAACAAGTATTTGTTTAAGGGAAAACAAAATTATATATTCAAGGAAAAAACAGTTTAAAACTGGTTAACCGTTTTTTACTAACCAGTTAACCGGTTTTTAGGTTAACTGAAAAATTGATTTTCTCTTAAACCGGTTCAGTTTTTATTTAGTATGTAGCTTCTCTAGGGACTCAATCAAACTCGTAAAACTGAGATAACTAGACATAACTATTTTGTCATTGATCTCTATAGAGAGCTTTGTTAATTTTTGCCATCTGCTGTTCAGAAAGCGCAACGGAAAGCCCTGGATGTTCTTAACAGGGTGGGGCTCTCCAATTCTGTGTTGAGGCTAATAGAAAGGAGGAACCGTGTCGATACATGGATCAAATATGTGGATGTGATGTTGACAGTAGTCATCTTGTTTTTCTTTTGGAGGTGGTCTAGGTGATCTGCCCTTCATAATCCAACTTGCACATACAAAAATCGGCACAATTTGTAATTATTCAAAATTTGTCTCCTGTTCTATTGCCCCATCAAAAGGTTTTAATGAGGTTGTACAAGGCTTTGTTTTTCAGAAGACACTAACTTGTAATTGTATAGAATGCTTCTTCAAGAAACATTTTTTTATTTTATTTTCATTTTAATAGTTTAAATGTATCCATTCACTGCTACAACTAATGCTTCTCTTAGAAATTTCATACAATTTTCTTAAATATGTTAAATTATGTTTGTAAGCATTAGAATTATTTATCAGAATTATTTGTTTGTAGAGTAAAACCTTCAAAAAATAATTAGTAGAGTTGGAATTTCAATTTGAGCTCTTCTTTAAGTGTGCAAAGAATGATTGTTGAGTCAAATTAAGATGTTTTCATGTGAATTGAAGAGTTATTGTAGGGAGAAAGGATTCCTGATGCAGAAGGTTCGGTAGTATTACTTTTTGAAGTAGCTTTGAGCTCTGTTTTGTGCTTTTTTTTAATGGAGATTGCTTAAGTGTTTAGATGGGGAGATTGTGAGTGGCGCAAGGGAAGTGAGTGCATTGAAGTTTTCTAAAATGATACCTAATCAAGGAGTTATGGATTATCCCTTGTTGTGATGGTTGTGTAAGTGTGAGTGTGATTTGAATAGCAGAGCTCTTTTCCATTCTGTTGCCGTATTTATTAGGTAACTATGAATCATGTGCTTAAATGAATGAATGGATGAATTATGAATATTAACGAATCTTTGGTTTATGATGATTCTATTTGTGAAATTGTCTAATTAGAAGTTGTACAATGATGATTCCTCTTAATCTTCATTTCTGTTTTGATCGCACAAAAAAAAAAAAAAAAATTCAGTTGTATATATCCCATAGCTAGATTCATTATTTTGTTGTAATAAACTATTATGTTGTCTTGCTGTCGTCTCTGTTTCATTTTCATGATTTGGTTCACATATATTTTCAAAACCTATAGGATAGGAAAGAGACATGAAATACGGTTGAAATTCATGCTTCCACTGTTGCAAAAGTTGTTGAGTATGTGCATAGTTGCTCCATTAGAAGACTAAATGACCAACTTAAGAATCTCAACTACGGATTACTAAAATAGAGTAACAATTAACAAGTATATTGTTTCAAATTGTTCAATCTTGTAAATATTTTTCAAGTTATCATTTATTGTGTAGTTTGATATCTCTACATTACGCATTAGGTCATAAATGTCCAGGCAGTTCATCCAAAAGTGAATGAACAATAGGATTCTAATATCCTGTCAAAGAGGTGAAATTTTTTGTTTTTAAACGGTCACAATTTTCTATGATCGTAAAAATTTATAACTAAAAATCAATTGTTGAAAATAGTGGCTCCGTTTGGTTGATTTTTTAACCCCCTAAGTTTGTTAATTTAACTAAACACCCTCTACAATAAAAGTTTATAAATTGATAAAAATACCCCCACCCACCCACCTATTGTCAGCAGCCTGTAGCCACTATCATCGAAAGGTGGCCGGAATGGCACACGACCTATTGGATCTGGCCAGTCATGCGTTAAACTAGCATTTTCCGGCCAGATACACCATAGATCTAACCGGAAACAGCCAGATTTGGCCAAATCTAGTTGTCGTTGACGGTCGAACGACAACCAAGATATGTGGCAGTCAACGATGGCCAAGGTATGGCTGTAGTTTGGCCGTCAATTGGTCATCGTTTGACTGTCAATGGCCAAATCTTTGGCTGTAGATCTGGCTATTTCATGGATCTAGCCAGAAACGGACAAATTGACGCACTATTGGCCAGATCCAGTCGGTTGTGCATCGTTACGACATTGACAACGACGACGGTAGTGTCTGCTTGCGGGTGATAGTGACTTGGGTGCGTGGAGGTGTTTTTATTAATTTTAAAACTTTTATTGAGAAATGTAATTGTTAATGTTTTGAGATGAATAGAATAGGATTGAATGTGAAGAGAATTGAGAATATTAAAACAAATGTGTATTTGTAGGGCTGAGCACGGATAGGGGGTAGAACCGGAACCGGTATTGTGTGGGTAGGTTCTGGTTACATTTTATTAGAATCGATATTGTGCAGTTCCAGTTCCGGTTCTTATGTGTGGAGGAAGCGGAAGCGGAACCGGAACCGAAACCTGAAATGGGTACCCGGTTTGGAACCTGTAGTGGGTACCCGATTTGGAACTTGTTTGGAACCGATTTTGGAACCTAGGCTCCAGTGAAATATTTGTGAATAATGGGGGGTTTCATATTTTACATACAAAAAATTTAAAATAGAAAAAAATAAAATTTTTGAATAACCTAATTAAATAAATATATAATGATACTTATTACATATAAACTACACCATATTAAAAACTTTAACATATTATAATATATTAATATTAAAGTTTTGATTAATTAAGTGTATAATTGGAATTAGGATCCAATTAAAAGAGTTTTAATGTTATTAAAATAATCATTTTTGAATAAAGTAGTATATTTGATTGAATAATAATATATTTAATAATTTACTTCAATTATCAAGTTCTAAGTATATCTATAGTAAATTAGCAATTAATTGATTATATATGATAAATTGATAAACATTAATAAATTTAATTACTAGTTAAATATTAATTACTAGTTAAATATCATACTTAATCAATTATAACATTACATTATAGTTAAATGATTACTTAATTAATATAATTTAAACATTATTTAATTGATTTATATTATAATAATTATAGTATTAATTAATTGATTACTATTTAATTAATGACTTATAACATTTAGTATATTACTTATTAAATATTAGAAATTCAATTAATTATAGCATTTATTATAGATTTATAGTAAATTACTTAATTACTTAATAATTACTCCTCTGTTTTTTTTAAATGTCGTTTTAAGGGTGTACACGGCTTTTATAAAAAAAAATTCATTTCTCTCCCACTGACGTTTTCCTCTGATTTTGCAGGTGGGAAAAACTTTCTCGCTGCACACATTGAATTATTTAAATAATTTAATATATATATATATATATTGTCATTTTCTCTCTCCTATTATTGACTTACTTGCATTTGTTTTATTCTATTTCTTTTATTCTGCTCGTCTTCGTCTCTTACTTTTCTTTTACTCTATTCCATTTCTTTTATTCTGTCGTCCCTCACTCATTTCCATTTCTTTTATTCTATCGTCCCTCACCATGACTATCTCTTTTTACTGACTTTCATCTCTTTGATTCTGTTCGGTCAGTCACCATGGTCGAACAATGTAATAGTAGAGGTGTGCTTGGGGAAATTGATTTAAATGTTCTTCCAACATTAGAAGCTACAAATGAAGTTGATGACATAACCGAGAAAGTTAATACACATGTGAGTTGAAAAAAACCTTACAAATGAACAAAGGCAAGCAATTTTTGAATCTCTATTGAAGCGAAGTATTAACGGACAATTGAAGAAAAACACTACATCTAAGATGGCCCAATTATTTTCAGTAAGTACAGCCCAACACATTTGGCAACGGGGAAAAGAAAATGAAGTTTTGGATTCTAACACTAATGTATCTAGCAAAAAGGCACTCAATTGTGGGCGCAAGCGTCTTCAAATTGACGTCAGTCAATTTCGAAATATTCCATTGCGAAGAAGAACGACACTGAGGTCTTTATCTACTGCCACAAATTTTTCAGTGACAGCATTGTTTAGGCGGTTAAAATAGGGCTCCATACGTCGTTATTCAAATGCTATAAAACCTTTAATAAACATGGAAAACATGAAAGCTAGAATACACTTTTGTTTATCGATGATTGAACATGGCAACAACCCCAGTTGTTTGAGGTTTGTAACCATGGAAAATATTATTCATGTTGATGAGAAGTGGTACTACATGACAAAGCAGTCAGAGAAGTATTATCTCTTTCTTGACGAAGACGAGCCTTTACACACATGTAAGAGTAAGACTTTTATTACTACAGTCATGTTTCTGGCTGCAGTGACACGCCCAAGGTTTGATGAATCAGGGAATGAATTATTTTATGGAAAAATCGAGATATTTCCTTTCATAAATAAAGAATTTGCAAGGAGGAGTAGTAAAAATCGTTCTGCCGGAACCATGGAGACTAAAACAATCAATTCTATCAATAAGGAGATTTATCGATCTTACATAGTTGAGAAACTCTTGCCGGCTATCCGAGATAAGTGGCCAAGAATTGATGCAGGAAGTCCAATTTATCCAACAAGACAATGCGAAACCTCATATTGGTTTGGATGATGAGTATTTTCAAAGTAATGCTACTAAGCATGGCTTCAATATACGTTTGATCTGTCAACCACCGAATTCTCTAGATATGAATGCTCTAGACCTTGGTTTTTTTAATGCAATATAGCGACTACAATACCAACAAGCGCCCAACTCTATAGATACGCTCATAGAGGCTGTTCAGAAGTCATTTGATGAATACTTGCCAACAAAATTGAATCATACGTTTTTAACTTTACAGTCATGTATGATTTCAATTTTGAAAGCTAGAGGTTCGAACAAATATAAGGTTCCGCACATGAAAAAACATAGGTTGGAGAGACAAAATTGCCTTCCTAGACAGTTAGATGTTGACTCTGCGTTAATTGGAGAAGCAATTTCTCAATGTCAATAAGTGTTACAATTGACCTATCTAGTATTGTAGACTATTTTTGTTTTGTCCATGATGTTCATATGGGTTCTGATAAGATATTGTCTTTTAGGAGTAGTTTGTGTTTCATTTTGAATTTTGTTTTGATTTTTTTTTTTTTTTTTTTTTTTTTGGCTGTAAAGAAATTCTACTCCAACATACAAGAAAAGAACTTGTTCTATTTTGTAATATAAGCTTTCATTATGGTAATATATAACAAGGTGCCAAACCTGTACACTACACTTTTTGGCGTCACTCTGCCTGCCAAAAGATGCACATATAGAAAATCAACTTTAACTTAAACTGAGACCGATGATATTTAGATAATGAAGTAAGCAACCATATACAAATCTAATATTTTCTGCAGGTCCTATGATAGACTTCTATGTTAAAAGTTTGTGCGACAACAAGTTTTAATTTTACATCTTTCTCCAGCATATCATTATCATTGCGTAAACCTATTATTTGAAAGTTGGCCAGAAGTCTGTATTTGAGATTTTATTAATTAAGTTTATTTTTATTTTTATAAATTATCCTAGTCTTGTGGAGGTTTCCCAGAAAAAAGAAAGGGGTTTCATTTATATGAATTATAAACTGATTTGGCATTCTAAACTTTCATAATGGATAAGTAAAGAGGGATAAAAGCTAACGAATTTTCATTACAGTCTGTACATGGAAAAAAAAAAGGCCAGCAATAAAAAAGCCAAGCCATCTAGGCACAAATCAAACTGCACAGCCTGTACATAAAGGTCTGCAGCCAAAAAGTCTCAAAACTCCAGCCACCTTCAAGGAAATCCAACAAAAGCTTCAATCCCCAACTAGAAGAAAAACGAAGACTCACCATAGCAAAACTCCTGCAAAGTACACACCCAAGGATAGGAGAAAACAAGCAGCACCTCTTGGCAAGAATGGAAACTCCAACAAAGAAGGTTTTGTAACCAAATCCATGACCTGCAACTTGGGTCAACCACATGCCCTTCTCAACACCAAAGGCCCCGCAACATAGGCTAAAACAAAACATAGGCAAAATTCACAAAAATTGAGCCAAAACCGAAATAACAAGTGGAAATCGACTGAGAAAAATTGAAACACCTGAAACACCCAACAATCACTCTCACCAAGGAGTACAAGACTCGATCATCTCCTGGCGGCCATGCGAGCCATAACATCAGCGAACATATCCACACTAACAGGCACTTTATAGACTTTGACATATGTAAAGGAATCAAGCAAATCACCTAATACACACTTTTGTTCATCATTCCTATTAAGGCTGTCAATTAGTTCTTGAGAGTAGGACAAACATTGGCCTTCTTTAACACCATTTTCATGAGCAACACACAGTCCATGATATAAGGCAAGATATTCTGCATGTAGTGTGTTAGAAGCTGACACATACTGTTCTAGTAAAGTCAAATTTCCACAGCATGTATCATGCATTACAATGCCCACTGCTGATTTTTCTTGGTTTCCAAACTCCAGAAATTTCAATTTTGACAATCTTTCTTGATGCATCTTCTACATTGTTTTTTTTGCAAATGTACTGTATAAGACAAAATATTGTAACTAATTAACTGAATTGATGAAAGCAAAAAAAAGTGTATTGACATCAACCAAAGAAAAAATCAAATAAAACCTCCACTATTGATATCCACCATTCCAGATTGATTTGCAATGCTTGTACTGCCTTCAGTGTCAATTAATTTGGCCTCATTGTTGATGCTATGATTCTCTTCAAAACCTAATCATTCATGAATTAAAGAGTCAAATGAGTCATGCAATTATGCACCATTATCACTTTTAAGAATAAATTACCGTAAGAAAACACAAAAAGCCACTTACACGATAAAGGCACCCATATCCTCATTTGTTCTAATTCTTCATTCGAAACTTCACTAGTTATAATCTCCACTACGTTTACAGCCTAATGTATTTACAGAACCTCAATTTGCAGAACACAATAATGCAACAACATCAACCATAGTCAACCATAACATTTTTTTCTTTGTCGCACACATTTGACTTCATAAACAAACAAAGCACAAAACAACGGCGGCAATGCAATTAAATGCTATCAAAGCAAGGAAGAAATACCTGCCACTCAACCGTCTTCCAGACTGCTAGATTGAGTAATGCCGGAGTCGCAACATCAAGGTCTGACCAAATTGAGTGAGGGCAGCCACTTCATGTTTCAGAATCTCAATAACCTAAACAAAAATGCAACTTTATCTTAAAAAAAAAAAAAAATTAAAAAATGGAGAGGTTACAGAGTACACAAGAGATCATAGCATACAAGCTTTTAATTGAAAGGTGCTTCCTTCCTTTTTGCAGGTTCTACAACCTTAGTAGATAAAGAGAGAAAGGAGATGAGGGGCAGAATAGAGAAAGAGAGAAAGGGGACGTCGGTGATAGAAAATGTGGAAGAGAGGAGATAGGGAAGAGATAGCGAAAAAGAGAAAGAAGATGGAAGCAGATACGCAGAGTAGAGAAAGAAGAAGTGGCGATGGAAAATGTGGAAGAGAGGAGAAGAGGGAAAGAGATAAGATAAAGAGAGAGAAAGGAGATGTGGGCCATGACAAAAAGTGGAGAAGGGAGACAGACAAGACAAGTGACATTTAATTTGAAAAAAAATTACACCGTTAAAACGACATTTAAAAAAAACAGAGGGAGTATAACATTTTATTAATTTGAAAAAAAATTACACCCTTAAAACGACATTTAAAAAAAACAGAGGTAGTATAACATTTTATTATAAACATTAATACAATACTTAATTAAATGATTAAAAATTTAATTAATTATAATATTACATTAAAGATTTATAGTATGATTATTTAATTCACAGTAACATTACATTATAGTATGATCACATAATTAATTATAACATTACATAATTGATTATGACATTATATTATAAACATTAGTAATTACTAATTTACTAAATAAACATTAGCACAATACTTAATTAAATGATTAGATATTTAATTAATTATAACATTAATTGAATGATTACTTAATTAATTATAACATTCTAATATAATATTATATTAAAGATTTATAGTATGATTACTTAATTCATTGTAACATTTCATTATAGTATGATTACATAATTAATTATAACATTACATAATTAGATGATTATTTAATTGATTATGACATTATATTATAAATATTAATTATAACATTACATTATAAACAAATGATTACTTAATTAAATGATTAGAAATTTAATTAATTAAACATTACATTATATAGTAAAACCTCTCTATAGTCATAATGGTGAGATTAATAAATTTTATTACTATAAAGAGGTTATAACTTAATAGAGGTGTGATAATAAAAATTTCTTTATAATTCATGTTTCAGTAGCACAGTATTAGGATTTCAATTGATGTTTTAATACTATTAAGATTTCAATTGATGTTTTAATACTATTAAAATTTCAATTCAGCGCTTCAATTGCCTACTTTTGAAACGAATAAAAGATCATGTCTTGAAACCAGCAAAGATAAGTGTCCTTAATGAAATTGTAAATGAAATTCCTGCATGGTCAAATTGTCAATTGTTTTAATCATTACAAAATTATGTAGCAAATTGATGTGAAGTCACATATTATTGCCCAATTGTTTTAATCATTACAAAATTATGTAGCAAATTGATGTGAAGCCACATACTATTGTCAATTGTTTTAATCATTACCAAATTAGGATCCCCTTTGGTAAGATCACTGATGTCGATGAATTGCAAGTTACAAATAAAGTGGAGGAAGAGAATCAAAGAGTCATTGTAGAATTTAGTGATCAGATTCGACAACTTCATTACACTAATCGAATGAATATTAATGTCTTTCTCAATCATCTAAATGAGCAATACGTCATGTATACTTTAACTAAAGAAAAAATCATTACTACAATTAGACAAGAAGATAAAGGAAATAATCATGAAGATGATAGTACGAAAATACAAAAAGTTTGTGCTAAGAAGCTCTAAACATACTTGAGAAACTAGAAATATATGGCTTCAATAAGAAGATGTTCATGCTAGCGAGTAACCTACCCGCAAGTTAAAAGACGTAGTAACAACTCTAAAGCATAAATCATTATCTCAAACCTTAATGTAACATAGCATATTTTCTTTTTCTTTTTTGCAATATATAGATACTTATTACTATGTGAGGGCAACTTTTCTTAAACGGGAATTAGAAAAATTATAACTTATTACAATGTAGAGTTTATTTTTATTTATAACTATCCCAAATTGGGAATTGAATTTTTTTTTTGACTATGTAGAGTTTATTCCTATATAGAGTATCACTATAGAGAGATTTTACTGTATTATGATCATTTAACTAATTATAACATTACATAGTTAAATGATTACTTAATTAGTTATAAATTTATAAAATTACATTATAAATATTAGTAATTTACTACATTATTACATTACTTAATTAAATGATTAAAAATTCAATTAATTATAATATTACATTAAAGATTTATAGTATGATTATTTAATTCATTATAACATTACATTATAGTATGATCACATAATTAATTTTAACATTACATAATTAAATAATTACTTAATTGATTATGACATTATATTATAAACATTAGTAATTACTAATTTACTACATAAACATTAGCACAATACTTAATTAAATAATTAGAAATTTAATTAATTATAATATTACATTATAAATTTATAGTACGATTACTTAATTAATTGTAACATTACATTATAATTAAATGATTACTTAATTAATTATAACATTCTATTATAAACAAATTAATTATAATATTATATTAAAGATTTATAGTATGATTACTTAATTCATTATAATATGATTACATAGTTAATTATAACATTACATAATTACATGATTATTTAATTGATTATGACATTATATTATAAACATTAATTATAACATTGCATTATAAATAAATGATTACTTAATTAAATGATTAGAAATTTAATTAATTAAGCATTATATCATAGTTAAATAATAACTTAATTAAATTATAACATTATTACATTACATTATATTATGATCACTTAATTAATTATAGCATTACATAGTTAAATGATTACTTAATTAGTTATAAATTTATAACATTACATTATAAACATTAATAATTTACTACATTATTACATTACTTAATTAAATGATTAAAAATTTAATTAATTATAA
Source organism: Pistacia vera (assembly GCF_008641045.1). Taxonomy (NCBI): domain Eukaryota; kingdom Viridiplantae; phylum Streptophyta; class Magnoliopsida; order Sapindales; family Anacardiaceae; genus Pistacia; species Pistacia vera. The sequence goes on along the minus strand of NW_022195994.1, from coordinate 106,454 downwards.
CATTACATTATAGAGTCATAGTATGATTATTCAATCAATTATAACATTCCACTATAAACATTAGTATATTAATTAAATGGTTAGAAATTTAATTAATTACAATATTAGATTATAGATTTATAGTATGATTACTTAATTCATTATAACATTACATTATAATATGATCACATAATTAATTATAAGATTATATAATTAAATGATTATTTAATTGATTATGACATTATATTATAAACATTAATAATTTACTACATAAACATTAGTACAATACTTAATTAAATGATTAGAAATTTAATTAATTATAACATATTAACATTATAGTATAAATTTATAGTATGATTACTTAATTAATTGTAACTTTACATTATAAACAAATGATTACTTAATTAAATTATTACGTAATTAATTATAACATTATTACATTACATTACATTATATTATGATCACTCAATTAATTATAACATTACATTATAAACATTATTAATTTACTACATTAGTCATTAGTACATTACTTAATTAAATGGTTAAAAATCTAATTAATTGTAACATTACATTATAAATTTAGAGTATAATTACTTAATTCATTATAACATTATATTATAAACATTAGTACAATATTTAATTAAATAATTAGAAATTTAATTAATTATAACATTATATTATACATGTATAGTATGATTACTTAATTAATTATAACATTATATTATAAGCATTAGTACAATATTTAATTAAATAATTAGAAATTTAATTAATTATAACATTATATTATACATGTATAGTATGATTACTTAATTAATTATAACATTACATTATAATTAAATAATTACTTAATTAATTAAAATATTATTATATTATATTATAAACATTAACAATTTATAACATTAAATTAACAATTTATAGATGAATAATTGTTTGTGTCTTGGTTTTGACTGAGAAATTTTATGTGAATTGTGATGAATTGATTGAATTCAAGTGTCGCCTAAAGATTAGAGGATTTATGAGTTACATTGGACACAAATGAATGAGTAATCAAAATTTGTTAGGGGTGTATTTGTAAACTTTTAAGGTATTTTTGTCATTTTTTAAACTAATAGGGTGTAATTGGTTTTTTATAGGGTACCCGGGAAAGGAACCAGAACCTGCATTTTAGGTTCTGGTTCCTTGAATTTAAGAACCTGCATTGTGCAATTCCGGTTTAGGTTTCGGTTCCGGTTTCTTTTTTTGGGAACCCGTATTGTGCGGTTCCGGTTCCAGTTCCCCCGAAAAATGCAAGGTACCCGAAACCGCTCACCCCTATGTATTTGGATAGGATAGTGGGAAAAAAACTAAAACAAATGGAGCCCTATTTTTAGAGTTACAATACCAGTAGCATAAACAATTGTGTGGTACCATCAAGTTTCAGACTGAAGGTTTGTTTAGTTTAGTTAATAGTGAACAAAAATACCCATTTCAATGAGGAAAAAAAAAAAATTCCCATTTACAGAACTTTATCATAAGGGTTTTCCATACTTTGCTTCCATACTTTGCTTCTCAATTTAATGGCTACATAGAATATGTCAAATTAAAGTTGGAGAGAGAATCTATAATTTATATGCCATATCTAGTCAATGATTATAAAATGAAATTACATATGTTTTGTCATTTACAAGTTTATTTGAAGAACCATTTTCTAAAATGTGGAACAACATCCTCTATTTCAACTACTCTGTTTACTACTAAATTTTGGTAACTTCATAATTTGAAGAAATTTTTTTCAACGCTTTGAACCAATGTTATAGTAAATATATAATAACTTTAACATTCCCCCTCAAACTCACGATGTGGTTGCAGAAAGCATCGAGAGTTTGCCAACGAGGAAACGAAAGTGTGAAATAGGATGCGACTTGGTAAAAAAGTCAACAAGCTGCAAGGAAGAAGAAACAAAAGGCACAGTATTGGTGCTATGCTTGAGATGGTGACGAGAAAAATGAAAACCGATCTTGATGTGCTTGATTCGTTCATGAAAAAACTGAGTTGTGAGCAATCTGAATAGAACTCTAATTGTCACAATACTTAGGAATGGGATGAGAAAGAGAAACACCCATATATGCAAGTAACCAATGTAACCAAACAATCTCTATAGTAGTAAATGCCATAGCACGATACTTTGCTTCGACAGTAGATTGAGAAACAACAGTTTCTTTCTTACTCTTCCAAGAAATAAGAGATTCACTCAAAAAAAATACAAAAACCAGTAGCAGACTTGCAATCTGTAGAATCATAGCCCCAATTAGCACTAGAGTATGCACGTAGCTCAAAGGATTAGGTAGATGCAAAGAGTAGCAAGAATAGGAAAGAAAGATATGTGCTCAAGGGACAAAACATGACGAGATACATATAGTTTTTGTGAAGCTAGATCAAAACAACGATATCCCTTTTTCCCCTCACCATAACCAAGAAACACACAAATGGCAGAGCATGATGATAATGTAGTACGCTTTTGTAATACCCAAGATGTCAAAGGTATGTTCCTAAGTCAAAATAGTCCTTTAAACGTTAATTTTATGTTAAAAAGCATAAAATCTAACTAAGGGCAAAATAGTCAATTCATTTGGAACGGTATGAATCAATTATCCATAGAAAGACTTAGGGGCAAAATGGTTATTTTGCCTATGGATAAGCATTGAAAAAGTCAAGGATGAGTAGGTTTCATTGCATTTAATGGCATTAATTAAGTAATAATTATGTCTAGTGTGAAATGACCAAAATGCCCTTATATGAAGAATTAAGGACTTATGAGTTATACAATTAAAATAATTGGGCCAATTGCATAATTTTGGAAAATAAATGAAATATTTTCCTATAAATGAGATGAAATTCGTTCAAGCCAAAGGAGAGAGCATTTCTTCAACATTTCTTCCATTTTCTCTCAAATCTTCCATGAAACAAGCTTTCTTTCTCTAGGTTTTCAAGGAGTTTTGCATAATTTTTCAAGGAGAACAAGATAGGAGCCTTGGATCTTCAATTTGAAGGGTTTAAGGTAAGGATTAAAAACTTTAGTTTTGATGTAATTTGAAGATTTGAGGTAGATGTTGAGGTATAATGTTATATATGTAGGATTAAGGTGTAAAAGAAGTCAAAGGCAAAGGATTTGTTGGAGGAAGTCTTTAAAAAGGTAAGGAAGAACCTCCCATGACTTTAGGGTTTATGCTAGGGTTTGTAGATTTTTATGAAACCTTAAATTAAAGCTTTAAGGCATAGAATTAGTTGATGGCAAGTGTAGTTGAACTCATTTATTCTACTTATTGCCTTGAATTCATTATACATGAAGTTATTGCTATTTATGTTTTATGAGTTGTTATGTTTGATTGAAGAAAATGAAGTGTGGATACTGATTGTGGCAAAAATTGTAGTATTGGAGGCCACATGGTGTTGAATGGTTGCTATTAGAAGTGTTGATGTGTTGTTTGCATTAGCTTACAATGTTATAGCAATAATGGATGATTATGGGAATGAGATTTTACACTTCCTTTAAGATGTTAAAGACTATTAAGGGGAGGTTTATTTGATCCATAAGTTAACCTATTGGTTAATGTCAATAGGAATTGATGTGGCATAGTTAATATGAAAATTCGGATTTAGTGGGCTTAGGGGTTTTGTTAACCCTGCTTCAGTATTTCGACCATAACTTGAGTTATAAAAATCGAAATGAGATGATTCTTGAAGCATTAGAAAGCTAAGACACAGACCTATAACTTTTATGTTTATGCCAAGAGCCAATTCGTTTGAGAAAAGGATGGAAAATGGCCTGAAGCATAAACTGGTTATTAAAGTTTAAGATTTAACATAATCAATTCTTATGATTATGAATTGATTATTAATGTATTATTGTAATTATGCCATGTACTAATGTTTACCCATTAGTTAGATGATCTTTGAAAGATATACATGGTCATGATGTCAATGCATGATTAATGTTATGAAATGGCATGAAGATGCAATGTAATACATGTTTTAAGATGATGTATGTGAGCAAGAGGTAATGTAAATGGGTTGATAATCCATAGATGAATTAAAAGTATTAAGCTCACCAAAATATGTATTTACATGCCATAAGATGTTAGAGATGCAAATAGACATGATAGAGATGCATATAGACACGATGGAAAACGCGTAAGCATATCCTCGTATACCGGTTGAGGAAAGATGAATATATGCTTTAGATGCTAAATAACGCGTAAGCACGCCTCCCGATGATATGAGCTCTAGATGAAATTTGAGGCTAGATGATATGAAGTGCTTAAGATGCTAAGAAAGGTCCGATCGGCTAGACGTTAAATGTTTCATATGCATTTAGTTGCATTACATGAGTTATGATGTTATTTACATCATGAGATGATTTATACTCATGTTAGATGATTTTAGATGTTATGTCATGATATGTGATGTGTGTGTACTATGTTTACATACTTATTTGTATGTGTACACATTGATGTTTATATAGCCATGGGATAAAATGATGAAAAGCATATGAATTAGTAATAAAAGGGGAAGTATCCCTAGATGTAAAAGATAAGTGATGTGTTAATAGATATGTTTAAATAAAGATCAAATAGTACATTTAGAATGAAACGGATCATTCCTTACTGAGCGATTAGCGCTCACCCTTTCATTGTTGATTGCTTTGCAGGTAGACTAGAAGCGAGGGATGCTAGAGACAGCGGGACTACACGTGAGGGGAGATGATTTATTGTCATCTCGATGTTTTTATCTTGATGTAAATAATGTAAATGATAAATATTTGTGAAATACCTTTGGAAGCTTCCACCCTATAAATATGTTTTGATTGTGTAATTTCTTAAAGTTTGTAAATTATAAGTTTGGATCCTGCGTGACATTTTATATGCATGTTTTGGATATTATTATTATTATCCTTACACAGATTTTTCTAAATACAACTTGTTCTCTAGACATGTATCCTCGGGATTCTCATTGAGGGATATTCAGAGGATACTTGACTGGAGGGGGGTTTTACAACTCTACACAAGGAAGAAGGACAAAACAAGTAGAACCTAAAACTCTCAAGAATGAATAATCAGGAGCATGCCCATATAACTTTTCAAAAGGTGACAAACATGAAGTGTAAGATGATGAGATCTTATTGATTAAATTGATTGCAGTAAGTATTGCTTCTCCCCAAATTCACTAGGAACAAAAGAAGACAACAAAAGAGAACAGAATGTGCCTATGTTTTCTTTCAGCAACACCGTTTTGCTAAGGAGTGTCTGTACAAGAAGTTTGATGAATAGTTCCGCAAGCAATTCACAAAATTTATTGGAAGTATATTCACCACCAAATCACATCTAAAACACTTAATAATAGTAAAGTGTTGAGTTTTTACAGGAGCTTGAAAGTTATTATAAATGCTAAAGAAGTTAGAATGACATTTCATAAGGTAAACCCAACAAAAATGAGTGTGATCATCAATAAAAGAAACATAATATCGAGAATCCCCTTTTGTTACTTTAGATGAAGGTCCCCACACATCAGAATGAACTAAATCAAATGGTGCAATAAAACAAGAAGTACTTTGATTAAAAGGCAAAGCAAAAAATTTTGCAAGTGTAAAACCACTACAATCAGAAATATCATGAGTTTGCAAATTTCCTAAGACTCATGTAGAGGCTAAAAATCTTAAGTGGGAAGCTAAAACATGACCAAGATGAGAATGCCATAAATAAAAGCTAAAAGATGAAGGACACAAATGAAAAGAAGACAAGTCAGCACTAGGAGCTACAAATACTAGTAATCTCAACTCGTCCAAAACATATAATCCCCTTGCCTACAGCCTATCCCAATTAGCTTCTAGCACTACAAATCCTGCACATGAAAAGAGGTAGAAGAAAAAAAGACTGAGTAACCAGAATCACACAATTGACTAACAGAGACAAGGTTCAATTTGAGCTTAGGAATGTGGTAAACATTAGAAAGAGATAAATGAGGTGTGACAACAGAACCAACTCCTGCTAATGGCATAGGAGTGCCATCAACAGTCATGACAGACACAAATGATGATGGATATAAGGAAACAAAGGATTTTGAACAAGGAGACATATGTTGTGAAGCTCCAGAATCTAAAACCCATGTAGAGGAGGACATGCCTGAAGAACTAAGAGGTAACTAACCTATCAAAGAAGAAGTGACATAGCATGCAACTGTGTAGCAAGGAACTTCTGAAACTGCTCAGTAAGGACTGCAAGTGTAGGATTTGAAGATGAGGCTCCAAATCCAAATGAGTTTGATGGTGGTAGAACCGCTACATTGTTATACTGTGAAGGTCGATATGGTCGTGATTACGATTGGTTGCCAAACTGTGGAGGCCTGAATTGATGCTTCTGCTGGTGTGGTTGTGGTCCTCTATTCAACAGCTTAGGACATTGGGCCTTCCAGTGACCCTTCTGCTTGCAAAAACTGCATTCATCAATCCCAACCTTTGAGTGAGGCTTGTTCTCATAGTTTGCAGGAGGTTTAAAAGGAACTACCAAAACGGATGGATTGATTGTCGGGAAAATTCCTTTTCTGTCTGAGATTTAAGGTGTATCTCATCAGCCAAAAGTTCGTTGACTACCAATTCGACAAAAGGTAGCGGGCTACAACAACTACTACATTATTATATCTAGTAAATTTAGAAATACTTAAAAGATTCTTTGTAATGTGAGACATACAAAGCACAATTTTAAAATGCAAGGCTTTAGATTGAAAAGAACAAGGAAAAGAGGTAAATGTAATGTGAGAGATATTTAGAAACTCACCATTCAGTACTTGCAACTGGTTTGTTCATCTGTAGTTAGAACCCATTAAATTTTTACTAAGATTTGAAGTAACATTGTCAATTGTAATTGAATCTATGTACCAAGCAATATTTTGCACGCTGGATGGAGTGGCTACAGAAGCAGCTGTAGAAGTTGTAGCAGGAGTGACATTTTGTAAGTACTGGAAATCTTGAGAATGGTGAGCTATAAAGGCTTGAGAGTATGGTGGAGACTATGGTTGACCAGGATCAAATACTTGGTATCCAGTAGGATTAAGAACACTACCTCTAGGACCAGAAAAACCTTGATACTGCAAATTATTATTTGAAGAAAATTGTTATGTGAAATATATCCGCCAGTGGAATAGCCAGATTGAGAACCGTCAAGACAAGCAGGATATACTGAAGTAGCTCTAGAGATAAAATAAGGCATCACATTAATTCTTGTATAATTGGAATTTAATTGGTAATAACATTGTAAAGATATATGCCCTGATTTTTCGCACAGTTTACAAACAATCTTTCCTCTGCCACGACCTCTACCTCTTCCACCAGTAAAATTGTAGCCAAGATTGTGAACATTAGGAGGTGGAAGGAAACCAAACGAAGAGGAAATATGAGGCTGAGAGCCATTATTTTATCCAGCAGATGATTGAACATTGTGTGGTAAATGATTTAGACTAGAAGAACTAGAATCACTGGTTACTGAAGCATTTTTAATGTGGTCCAGATTAACAGTATTAGCAGATCCTCCATGAAAATCAAGAGCTACCATTGAATTGATAATAGAATTTGCACTTTCCAACCTCAATTCGTATTTTTGAAGCAAAATTGTGATCTTTGAAGAGTAACTTGATCAGTTTTGGATTCTAACCTAGAAGTAAGGTTGATCATTACAGCATCATAATCACTTCCCAATCCGTCTAACGTGTAGTTAATCAATTCTTGGTTAGAAAAAAACTGACCTCCAGAAGATAAAGCTTCAGCATAATTCTTCATCTTAAGTATATAATCTCTAATAGATAGGATTTCTTTCTTAGTCGGTTGAAGCAAATTACTAATATGCAACATTTTGGCTTTAGAAAAACTAATGAATCCACGCTCAAGAGTGTTCCAAATTTTTTAAGAGTACTGACAATTACAGATAATACAAAACATTGATTCTAAAATTAATGCAAGAAGCCAGCTTACGAGAAGCTTATCAACTCATTTCCACAACAAAATTATGGATTTGGCTTCTTTAACACTGATAATGCAGAATCCTTTAGCCTTGACTTTCAAAAATGGAGGAGGACAAACTACTAAACCTATAAGATCTTCTTTTAGATCATTAGCTCCTACAGCAAATAACACCTCATACTTCCAAAATCAATAGTTCTCTCTTGTAAGTTTTGGTGAGGGATATTATCAATTTTTTAAAACCTTAGCAATGGAAGGATAGAAGTTAGTTGTTAACTTTTACGGAAATTGGAAAAATGATTGAGATGCCTTTATTTATTTATTTATTTATTTTTTTAAGTGAATTTAATTCTTGATATCTAAAATTAAGGAATTTAAAGTACCTGAAAAAAAAAAAAAAAACTATTTTTCTAAAGGAAATCATATAAAATAATAAAAACTAAAAAACTAAAAAGAAACTAAATAAAATAAAAACTTGAAGAAATCAAAAAAAAAAAAAAAAAAAAAAAAATTGAAGCAAATAGTAAGTGGCATGGACTCTTTGCCACCATAATTGGTCTCGATTTGGCCCAGAGTAGCCAAATCAGAGCCATTTCAAGCCGACGAATTTGGGGTGACTCCGATCTAGCTGTTGAAGTACAAAATAGAATGCAAATAATATTTTTCCTTAAATGTGAAACAATATTATGTTTCTTTATTCTATGAGATTTTAGATATTATTACAATATTATGTTTCCTTATTATATAGATTATTTTTTGTATAAATAGGCAATGTTGATTCGATTATAATCAATTCAATTACAATTGAATTCACTAAATTATCTCCTTGAGTCTCCTTTGCTCATAATTCCGACACTAGCCATGCTAATTTTGATATTTTTGTTATTTATTTTGTAAAAACAAATAATTTAAATATGTTTTTAATTCTAATTCTAATTTTGTTATTTATTTAATAAAAAAATTAAATTTTCTTAGTTTTTGTAAATTCTATTGTTTTCTATTTTTTATTTTGATAATTTTTATTTTTATTTTTAATTTTTAAAAAGATATATTTATATATTTTAGTTTTAAAGTTTTCATTTGAATAGTTTTTAATTTTATATTTATTTTGTACAAAACAATAATGTGAATTTGTTCAATTATGTCTTTACCCTTATCTAAAGTTACCTTAAGTAAATGTATATTATCCCTTAATTGAACGATTTGCAACTTTTGTCCTCCCGTTGCAAGGTTTGAAAACTTTGTACCCTAATTGATAATATCACCACTTTTGGTGAAATTGAAGAAAAAGTAGATTGATTTTGCAGAGAAGAAATAATTTTGTTGGAATTTGAGGATTTCTCGAGACTGTTTTTTTATTTTAAATATCTTTATCATAAATAATGGAACGTACAAGCAATGGGTTGCTAGATTACATTCACTTCGATGTGTGGGTATCTACGTGTTGATACACGATTTTGACACCAACTAAAAGCATGCGTGAAATGTTGAGTTGCCCCCAAAAGACACACGTGAAAGGTTATTTAGAAAAATCAAAGTAAATGCAGTGAGAAAAGAGTTTTAAAGTGGTTCGGATGCTAAGGAAGCAAATCCTACGTCCACTGATATTTTTATTTATGAGGGCAGTCAGGTCGCTTTAGACGGCTGACTTTACACTGATGATACAAGGTATCGAAGGTTGTCTTTTCTAGAGACAGATTTTTTTTCTCAAGAGTAAAATGTGCGAATCCCTCTAATGAGAGAGGAACTCCCATTTCATAGTGGGATGTCTTGAGGCAATCATCACTGAATTTGCAAGTTGGTGAGATGATCCGTGCAAATCCTTTGTTTAGATTAATTCACGTGATTTGCCACGGGGGTTGGACACGCGGGATTACCACATCTCCTTGCTGGCCTGACGTGCACCCATTACTCTGACGGAAGGAAGCTGTGGGTGCCACCGTGATCACACGAAGCAGTTGTGTCAGGATGGCGGTAGGCTCTTCCCGAGGCCTGACCTTGCGCACATACCAGGGTGTCACGTCAGCCTTAAGTTCCCAGGCATAACTGAAGTCCCCTAGTTTTTAAGGTTCGAGAACCGAACCTTGGAAACTACAAGTCATGCCGTAATTGGATGATTCTCGGGGATTCTGGAAATTCTGGAAACCCCCGACCTACCTGAACTTTTTCGAGAACGACCTCACATGTCCATTGTTTGCAGCAGACGAGCGACCTGGTTTCGTCAGACGTCACTTGTTGCCCATTTGCCATGGGTGCATTTAATGAAGCAATCCCTATGCTGACAGACGTGTCCTGTGCGTGATAAGTGCTTGCCAGATGCATTAAATGCGTTGTACGCTGACACAGTATGCCTTATTAGGACATTAAATACGCAGTATGTTGGAACGACGCCCTTTACCAGAGCATTAAATGTGGATTTGAAACGCAATTACTGCTCTGAGAAAGAGAGAATGTCCGTCGTTTGGGCTTCTCAACGGAAGGGATGAAGGTCTGACTTTATCCCGTCGTGACGCTTACTCTTCTCCGCTGATGCACGACACTTGGCTGTGATCAACGGTGGGAAACCTTTGTCGCCCAAACGTCGTTTCGATTCTGAGAAACCCAAGCGCCGATTCATATGCTATAAAAACCTCGAGTCGTTCTCAGGCAATGTTACCAGAGCCTTTTTTTCTTAGAGAGTAAAGGATTTGTGCAAACTTGGAATTTCTGTCTTTCAAACCAGCGTTTTCAAGCATTCGAAGCGGAAGTCATTCTCACGCTCCGTACGGTAAGAGCTTCTCCCTGTTTCTGTTTTGTTATTTTTCATGGTTGAGTGGCGTCTGTCTTCCGGTAGCCTATCGGAGATGAAATGTTTAGGCCTAGTTCGAGCCATGAATGGCGGCTCGAATCATGCCGTTAGGGTTTCCTTTGGGATTTTGGGAGTTTTTTTTCTCCCACATCATCGTACGGAATAACGTACGATGGCTAAATGACCCTTCTGCTTGTCGCTTTTGCAGACCGGCAAATGGACCCTTCAACAGCCAGATTCGAACAGGGAATCAGTTCGTCCCCACAGGATGCTCCAAACGTCCCTGTCGAGGTCTTCTCGGTGCTTACCGAGGAGGAGCTCGAGAGGGTAGTAAAGCAATACGCTATCGAGGTGAATGCTTTCCTCGACGTGGCGCACTCATCGCGGTACCTACTAAGTGGTCTGGCCACGGTTTCCGAGGAGATCATCAAGGGTGGGGGACTGATCCCCTTCCACCCTTTTATCAGGTCGCTTTTGGACCACTTCGGGGTTACGTCGATGCAGTTGACCCCGAACGCGTACGTCATTGCTGTTGCAATGTATATCGCATGCTAAGAGAACGGACTGGGCGAGCTGACCACGATGGAGGTCGGCTGCTCTTATTATTTGAAGAAGAGTAAGGACAAGGATTCCTACTACTTGTCCAGGTGACCCACTATCGCCGATGGGATACATAGTTATCCAAGTAATGCGGGTGCCTACGAAACAAAGTTTTTCTTCTTTTGTTATGATGGCCATTGTTGATTCCAGGATCTGAGTAGGTCCCTTTTGTTCTTCATCCCTCTTTTTTTTTTTTTTTTTTTTTTTGAACTGTGCTTTTCTAACGACCTGGTTTCTTTTTGACAGTTAACAAGACGACCGACCTAGGGCTGCTCTTCGATAGACGTAGGATCGTGCATTTCGGCTCCCTACTAGAGGATTAGCGTGACGCGAAGAAACTTGTGACAACCGCGAGCTTTCGAAAATACGGTATCTTCAACGCCAACGCGTCGCTAGAGTCCCCGTTGAGTAAGTCATGCTAACTGACCCCTTTATGGTCGTGAAGTGAGATATTTTTGCTAACGATGTTTTGCATGCAGCGACCATGCCTTCGAAGGAGTCAGAGCAGCCGCGACGAAGGCAGGTCAATTTTCCTCGAACAAAGAAAGCCAAAGCAGCCGAAGCTGCTTTGGCAGTTCCACCGGCTGAAGGCGCGACGTCGGGCCTATCGGCATGACCTTCCGAGACTCCTCAGGCGCAGCCGTCAGAGGATGTACTAATGTGAAAAACGAAGGCTTCCAAGCCGTCTCCTGCTTGACCGAGGCTGAAGACAACGGCCCAACGAAAGAAGAGGAAGCAGATTCAGGTCGAAGAATCAGAGATCGAGTCTGAGGGCGACCAATCAAAGAGGTCGCAGCCAGACGCGAGTAAGTCGGGCAAGGCGCCTATGGATGACACAACAGCTGCTGAGGCCGAAGAAGGGCACCCAGTGTTGGACTCGCTGGGGAACCTGTCGGAGTATCTGCAGCTGGTGGTATATGCCCTGCTGGAATACGGACTCTCAGAATCTTTTGAGTAGTTCGTGAGTTCCAGCGATGTGGACCTAATGTCCACATCGGTTCAACACTTGAGTAAGGTGAGCAAACTATCCTCGGCGAGGACTTCCCTTAGCTTCTTTTGATTAGCTAACTTTTTTTTTATTTGCTTGCAGGCTTTTCTTTCCATGAGAATGTCCATGGAAAAGGTCCAATTGGGAGTCGCGAAGGGAGGTGTTGCTTTGAAGGAAGAGAACGCAGTGCTTAAGTGAAGCCTAGAAGCTTCCGAAACAGAAAGAAACCTGTCTTCTGAGTCAGCGAACAGGTATCTGAACAGAAGAGATGCGGCTTTTCGCACGGTAGACTTTCAGAAAGCGCAGCTTGAGAAGCAGGGAGAGGAAGTAAAAGAGTTACAAAGGACCATAGCTAGGCTCACCAAGGAGGCCTAGGAGAAGGACCAGGAGCTCAAAGCGACCTCTCTGCAAGTCTTACGAACAGAGCAAGAAAGGGAAGCTTTCGAGAAGGAAAGGCAAGCTCTTGAAGTTAAACTTCAGGAAAGTCAGGAAAGAGTTGCCTCCTTGACACAAGATATGCAAGATCAGGCGACGGAGGTCGAGGAGAAGGTTGCCGAATGGGCAATTGATTCTATTTATGCCCTGCGACCGAAGAACCCGCAACTTGACATGTTCGACCTCCCGGAAGACTGGCAAGACACGCTTATGTCCATGGCGCGGGAGGATGATGAAGCGGCGGCCTTCCGAGCAGAAGGTTTGGGACACATCGCGGACAAACCCTTAGCCGACCAGCCCTAGGACAAGGAGGTCGGTTCTAGGGGTCGAATTAGGTCTTGTAATCATGTCTTTTTGCCTGCTGTACCCCACAGTAATGAAATACATTTTTTGCCTTTACAATTTTCTGTTCGTTTTATTATACATGTATACTCCTTGATTGCTTACATCAATTGAAACAAGTGTGATGGCATAATACATTCACATGAACAAGATTACATGCGAACAAAATGATACTTTACAAGAAAATTATTTACAAAAATGGCAAGTTAATTTTACAAGGAAAGCTGAGTTCGGAATTACTGATAGTATGGTCGAAGGTGCTCAGCATTCCAAGCTCAGGGTACCTTGGAATCGTTCAGTCTTTTGAGATGATAAGTCTCCGGTCTTATCACTTTGTCGATGTGGTATGAACCTTCTCAATTCGGTCCTAACACTCCCGTACTTGGTTCCCTGGTACCGAGAAGAACTTCCTTTAGCACAAAGTCGCCGACCTGGAAGTCTCTTCGCCTGACCTTTGAATCGAAGAACCTCTTCGCGCGTTGCTGATAGGCTGCTATCCTTAGCGATGCCTTGCCGTGATGTTCTTCAACAAGGTCTAGGCTTGCTCTCATAAGTGCTTCATTGTCGGCCTCATTATACATGTCCCTCCGAAGTGAACCAGTTCCCACCTCTATAGGGATCATCGCTTCATATCCGTAAGCTAGCGAAAAAGGTGTTTCTGAGGTGGAGGTTCTTGGAGTAGTTCTGTACGCCCATAGGACTTCAGGGAGGTCGTCGGCCCAATTTCCTTTGGCTGCGCCAAGTTTGGTCTTCAGAGTATGCTTGATGGTTTTGTTGACAGCTTCAACTTGGCCATTTGCTTGTGGCCTTGCTACTGAGGCAAATTTTTTATGGATGCCTAGCTCGTCACAAAACTGTTTGAATTCCTCGTTGTCGAACTGTTTCCCGTTATTCGAGATGAGGGTATGAGGAATTCCGTAGCGGCACACAATATTCTTAAAAATGAAGTCCTTTAGTTTCCTGGTCGTGATCGCAGCTAGCGATTCAGCTTCAACCCATTTGGTGAAGTAATCTACCGCAACCACGACATATTTGACTCCCCCTTTACCGACTGGCATGGGAACGATGAGATCGATTCTCCACATAAAGAAAGGCCAGGTGCTAGTCATGGTTACCAGCTCGTGGGAGGGAGCTGGCGGTATATTCATGAACCGCTGGCGGTATATTCGTGAACCGCTGGCACTTATCACACCTTTTGACAAAGTTGTAGGCATTATCTTGGATTCGGGGCCAATAGTACCCCTGACGAACAACCTTGTTCGCAAGAGATCGTGCAGCGGTGTGGTTACCGCAGATTCCTTCATGTATCTCCCGTATGATATAATCTGCTTCTTCGCTAGTCGCACATCGGAGGAGAGGGGCACTAAATCCTCGCCTATACAGATGGTCTCCGATGAGGGTGTAGCGAGCAGATCTCGTTCGTAGAACCTTTGCTTCGACCTTATTGTCAGACAAGGTTCCATCCTTGAGATACTGAATAATGGGGGTCATCCATGAGTCTGAACCCGTTACATTCACTGCCTGTTTGTTCGGGCCGATACTTGGGATTTCGATGAATCGAACTGGAATGCTCTCCAGTGCATCCGAGTCTAATGATGAGGCTATCCTTGCCAAGGCGTCCGCCACAGAATTGTTTTCTCTAGGGATCTGAGTGATTGCGAAGTGCTTCAACGGCTCGAGTGCGGCCTTTACTTTCTTCAGATAATTGATCATGTTATCTTCCTTGGCTTGGTACTCTCCCAAAATATGGTTCATGATCAGCATGGAGTCACTGTGGACACTGACCGCAGTTGCGCCCATTTCCCTGGCCAACCTGAGACCAGTGAGCAGAGCTTCGTACTCGGCCTCATTATTAGTTGCTTTGAAACTGAACCGAAGAATGCCGTGAATGCGGGCCCCTTTCAGACTCAACAAGAGAAGGCCTACTCCAGCCCTCTTTCTATTCGATGATCTATCGACGTAGAGGGTCCACGTCGAGAGATTTTGAACAGTTTCTTGGATGACTTCGTTGGGCTGTTCCGACTTGTTCGCAAGATGATGCGAGAACTCTGAGATGAAGTCGGCAACAGCTTGCCTTTTAATACCTGCTCTTGGTTTGTAATGGAGATCGAATTGGCTGAGTTCCATGGCCCATTTGAGCAATTTTCCCGACGCCTCCGGTTTTTGGAGGACCTGCCTGAGCGGGTAATTAGTCAATACATGGACTGTATGGGCATGGAAGTAGGGTTGCAACTTTGGGGATGCGATCAGCAGGGCATAGGCTTATCGCTCCATTTCTGGATACCGCATCTCGGCATCCAACAGACGCTTACTCGTATGGTACACTAGCCATTGAGTTTCGCTCTCTTCCCGAACAAGAGCTGCACTGACTGCGAACTGCGGGACAGACAGGTACAAAAGGAGGATCTCTTATGGGAGAGGTTTGGATAGGAGTGGTGGCTTCCCGAGGTGTTCCTTTATTCTCTAGAAGGCCTATTCGCACTCGAGAGTCCATTCGAACTTCTTATTGGCCCTGAGTATATTGAAAAATGGCAGGCATTGATCTGTTAGCATTGATATAAAGAGACTTAGCGCCGCTATGCGCCTGTTCAGGCTCATAACTTGTTTTTTGCTGGTCGGGTTCTTCATATCGAGGAGAGCTTGGATTTTTTCGGGGTTGATCTCAATACCCCGCTGGTTAACCATGTACCCTAGGAACTTTCCTAAGAATACTCCGAATGAACATTTGAGGGGGTTCAACTTCATTCGGTACTGCCGAAGGATGCCGAACATCTCAGCCAGATGCGCTACATGATCTGAGGCGACGTGGGATTTTACCAGCATGTCGTCTATGTATACTTCCATCAATCTGCCTATCTGTTCGGAGAACATCCGGTTAACCAGTCGCTGGTAAGTTGCACCAGCGTTCTTGAGGCCGAAAGGCATAACATTGTAGCAGTACAGTCCCCGATCTGTAATAAATGATGTATGCTCTTTGTCTGGCCCATACATCAGAATTTGATTGTACCCCGAGTACGCATCCATAAAACTGAGCAGCTTGTGCCCCGAGGTGGCGTCCACGAGCTAATCAATTCTTGGCAGTGGAAAACTATCCTTCGAACACACCTTGTTGAGGTCAGTGAAGTCGACGCAGGTCCGCCATTTGCCGTTGGGCTTCTTTAGTAAAACTGGGTTAGCGACCCAGGCTGGGTAGAGTGCTTCTCGGATGAACTCATTTCGAAGGAGGTTATCTACCTCAAGCTTTAAGGTAGCATATCGTTCCGGGTCCATCGCTTTCCTATTTTGGCGAACTGGCTTGGCTTCACCGTGGATGTTTAAGGCATGGCAAATAACATTCGGGTTGATCCCGACCATGTCTGCGTGCGACCAAGCGAACACATCGATGTTCTCCTTGAGGAAGCTGGTCAATTCGGTAGCGACCTAGGCATTGAGATTTTTACCGATCCTTAGCACCCTGCTCGGTTTCGTGTGGTCGACCAGAACTTCAACCAAGTCCTCAACTGGCCCACTAGAAGGGCAGTCCTAAATGCGAGGATCTATATTATCCTTGGTTGGGACAGGCTGTGGCTCTATCTGGTTGATCGCTATTGTCTGATTGTGATCGTCGCGCGAAGTGCCTTTGCCTTTGCATGCCATCTGAATTGATTTCATACAGCAGTCCCGGGCCACGCGTTAAGACCCGCTAACTTCCCCGATCCCCGTCGGGGTGGGGAACTTCATTTTCAAATGGTATACTGAAGTGACTGCCTTGAAGTGTCTCAGCAGAGGTCGCCCCAGAATTCCATTAAAGGCGGATGGGCAATCTACTACCAAGAACTCGATTACTCTGGTCACTTTGTCGAAGTCACCTAACGTGACTGGGAGCGAGATCGTGCCCTTGGGAAGCAGGTGGTCCCCCGTGAAACCATATAGAGGGAACGAGGCAGGCTTCAGGTCTGCTTCGTCCAAATTCATTCTCTCGAATGTTGAAGCGAACAGGATGTTCACAACACTCCCGTTGTCCACTAACATTCTCTGGACATTATGACGCTCCATGAGGGGCGTTATCACTAGGGCATCTTCGTGAGGATGATGCAGCTGGGCCGCATCTTTTTCAGAGAAGGAAATCTCCTCCTCCCGACGAACCTTCAGTGGTCGCTGCGCCACACTCATCGCTCTTATAGGCTCGTGGTGTGCCTCGCGAGCATACCTTTCTTGGACACCTCGCGAGTTTCCCACGAAGTGCGGTCCCCCGAAAATTAAATTGAAGGTGCACACACCCTTCTGATCGCGGTGCTTCTTACTTGACTCCCCTTGATTCTTCTCTTGCAAAGGAGCAGGGTCATCAATATACTCCTTGAAATGTCCCTGCTTGATTAGGTTTTCAATCGCCTGCTTGAGAGCTCAGCATTCATCGGTATGGTGCCCATTGTCCCGATGATAGCGATAATATTTTTATTATTTCTGGCTGTCGTCGAAGTTTTCATGGGCTCGGGCTCTCCGAGCAGGCTGGCCTCCTCGGATTTATCGAGGATAGCCGATACAGATGTGTTTAGTGGAGTATATTGGTTTCTGTCACGATCGCGAAGAGGGATGGGGGCGTAGGACTTTTTAGATTTGTAACGAGGCTTCTTCCCTCTTCGCTGATCGTCTATGTCTCCCCTGCGATCAGCTCTTCTATTATCTTGCTGACCAGGTACACTGCCCGAAGTGCCGTGGTTGCGACGGCGGAGTGCCGCCATTGAATTCTTTATTCGGAGGTACTTCTTCGCAAGATTATAAAATTCGGTGAGGGAGACATCATCCTCAGCCTGTAATTCTTTCCACAGGTCGGTCTGTGGACGGACTCCGGCTATGATGAGAGTCCGAATAGACTTTTCAGGAGTATGAGCCACCTTGTTGAGCTCTCTGTGGAAATGATCAATGTAGGTCTGGAGGGATTCATCACTTTCTTGCCTTATATTGTTGAGGTAGCTCAAAGGCATCGAGAACTTCTGATTTGCTTGAAAATGCCTCAGGAATGTCGCGCTCATCTAAGGCCACGAACTGACCGACCCTATTGGGAGTGACCTGAACCACCGTTTGGCATGGGAGGTCAAGGTCACGGCATTTGGCTAGATCTGAGACCTGGTGAAGCTCCATCAGGTAGTTGAATTCATACAAATGGTCCTACGGGTCGGAGTTCCCATCAAACATCCGCATATCGAGCATCCTAAATCCTGGTAGGAGTGGAGCTGCTAGCACTTCGGTAGAGAAGGGGGACGCAGATGCGACCTGCCCCTGCTCGTTTTGCTGAGCTCGCAGTCTGTCTAGAGCTTCCTGCAGCTCCTCAATTTGCGACAATGGAGCCGCTTGGGGATTGCTTTCACCCATGCGAGTTTGACCCTCGCGATTACAATTGAGAAATGTCCTAAGGTCGGGTTCCTCTTCGCCTAGGCCAGCTGTTCCGGCCACTCTCGACACACGTCGGTTGGAGGCGTGTGATGGCGATGAGGGGTGTGAGGTATTTTCACGACCTTCGCGATGGTAAGAACCGCCCCGCGAAGTGTGGGACCCTCTTGCAGGGTGGCGACTAGGATCGTTTTGCCGGTGGTGATAGGAATCGCCCCGATCAGCACTTTTAGAGGGGTGCTCTTGCGATGTGGCATGGGACAGCTCAGGCTGCGTCCTTTCACCAAGTCTCAACGAGACTGGTATTCTGATCGGGACGCGGTCAGAGTTCGCTGGCCCTTTGGAGCCCGTGGGCTTGCTTTTTGCCACTTGTTTTCCCTTTCGTCTACACGCTGCAGTGCTCGCGGCACGGGCTATTTCCCTTTGCCGCGCTTTCGCGAAACCTGCAGGTGTCTTTGGCGGTTGTATCGCCACAGCTGACGTGGATGGCATGCCTTGGTCCAAACGGTCCAGCCTTCGGTTGATCGTCTGGAGAGTATTGTCAAACCTCTCCAGGTAGCTTTTGATAGCAGGGTCAAGCTGTGAACTTGACGGGATATCTCTTGCAGCACTTGGCGGGGCTGGAGGTTTTCTAGAAGAGGTGTCCCCCTGAACTTGGGGGAGCCCCTCAGCGCCCTGGTTGGTCTGCTCAGATTCTGGTTGGCGGGCCATTTGTTGCTGTAGGACCGATAGGTTGGAGATTCTCCTGATGAAGGATGAACACTAAATCAGCCCTCCTTCTAGCGCCAAACTGTTGATGCACGATTTTGAAACCAACTAAAAGCACGCGTGAAATGTTGAGTTGCCCCCAAAAGACACACGTGAAAGGTTATTTAGAAAAATCAAAGTAAATGCAGTGAGAAAAGAATTTTAAAGTGGTTCGGATGCTAAGGAAGCAAATCCTACGTCCACTGATATTTTTATGGGCGGTCATGTCGCTTTAGATGGCTAACTTTACACTGATGATACAAGGTATCGAAGGTTGTCTTTTCTAGAGAGAGATGTTTTTTCTCAAGAGTAAAATGTGCGAATCCCTCTAATGAGAGAGGAACTCCCATTTTATAGTGGGATGTCTTGAGGCAATCATCACTGAATTTGCAAGTTGGTGGATGATCCGTGCAAATCCTTTGTTTAGAGTAATTCATGTGACTTGCCATGGGGGTTGGACACGCGGGATTACCACATCTCCTTGCTAGCCTGACGTGCACCCACATTACTCTGACGGAAGGAAGCTGTGGGTGCCACCGTGATCACACGAAGCAGTTACGTCAGGATGGTGGTAGGCTCTTCCCGATGCCTGACCTTGCGCACTTACCGGGGCGCCACGTCAGCCTTAAGTTCCCAAGCATAACACTACGCAAAAAAGATGATATGGTGGAGCAAACCAATTTCGTTTTTAATCTCTAGACCTAATTGTTACAATGAATTAGAATACTGTGGTAAACATTGTGTTACTGTTCGTTTTCTTACGTAGTGAAATCTTACCTCCCGTGGTCGTAAATTGCATGTGTATTGTTCTGTGATTGTTGTTTGCTTGCGTTGCATTTATTTATTTTTCTCTTTTGTATCCACTAAATCCATTGTCTACAAATTGTTTGACAAAAGTCCCAAGCAAGTACAATAAGCGATACCTAGAGCATACCGCAATCATGTCATTAAGTTTTATTAGAGCTTTACTACTTTAGTTTAGTGCATAAGAAGAAGAGAAGAAGAGGAATGGTGTTCGTGTTAGTGTATATTAGTGTATGCCCTAGAAACCATTCGTGTTGTCGGTTTCAGAGCATTTTGTCTTGTATCTATATATATCATAAATAATAGAAGAAAGAGTTCTTCAATTCATATATGTAAATTGCTTCCTTTATTCAGTCATGCATTTAAAATAAAGTATGTATATGAATTGTCCAGATGATTCATTTAATAGGTAAATGAATTATCGAAAAGGGTTCCCTACGGAAGCAATATAAATTTGGGCAACTATATTGTANTTCTCAAGACCTTAATGGGCCTTAGTTTGGGTTGAACTTGGCCCAATGAGTTTTCTTTTGCACCAATTTTCTCTCTAACTCCCGTTACAAAATTTACCTACCTTCATTCCAAAAACAATAATACTATATGCACTAACCATTTTGTACTAATCTAATTATTAACATTGAAAATTTAAATTATTTTTTTGGAGAGAATTTTAAATTTTCAATGTTAATACTTGGATTAGTACAACTGGTTAGTGCACATAGCATTGCCCTTCCAAAAACTACATGGGTGAATTGGACGTATCGGGTTGACTCTTTACACTATGTGGGAGGTATTAAGTATAATTGGTGGGCATTTAGCAGCATTCTTTCTAGTGCAAGCCTAAGCCTCGAGCACATATGAATTATTCACATGCATTCAATTAATGTATTCAATAAAAATCTTTCACATTCTTCTTTTAATTTGAGATCTTCCACATCCCTCTTTTAATATTCTAAAGGTTGTGGTTTAAAGAGATATTAATGCACGCATTGTTATTCCAAAAGTTCATATCAACCTTGCATGGTTCTTAGTCTCATCTCTAAAATTCATATTTCTTAACATTTCTTCTTCCTTCTTGAGAGAGTTTGTTGATTTGATTATGATTTTCTGCCAGAAGAAGTAAAGCTGAGAATTGGGTAAGTTCTGAATTATTGTAATGTTACAAAATTTGGTCTTAGAATGTAGTCGATGACATGCAATCAGACCAAGAGCCATCTCCCGAGTGTTTGTTTATATGTGTTTATCTGCAGTTGAAATATCAATCTCTGACTCCACCTTTCACATATGGCTCCATGACTTTCTAAGGCCCATTTACGTCTCCTCCAACTTCAAATTCGAACCGATTATACTTGCAAGGATGGCTGGTCAATCTGATTCTCCCATCTCTCTGTTTTCTCCAGAAGAGGTTTTGATTTCTATATTAATTTAACTTATAAAAAAAAAAAAATTCAATGTTTTTTACTTGCAATCGGTGTTTGAATTGTTGATGACCAGGATTATTTTATGGCAGAAGATGAATTAATGGAGATTGTGCCTAACATGAGTATGTGTCCTCTCAATTCATCTGTGTATTTTCTGAATTTGCCTTTACGGAAAACGTTAACATTGCGCCTTTACTTGACAACATATTTGATTCAAAGAAGTGCGAGGCTCTTAAGCGATTTCTCGCTCATTGCTCAGGGCTTCGATGTCTCCAACTTCTTCCCTTAGGTTCCTACTTTTACTATCACTTTTAATTTCGTTTGATTTCTGTTGATGTACGATTTTGACACCAACTAAAAGCACACGTGAAATGTTGAGTTGCCCCTAAAAGACACACGTGAAAGGTTATTTAGAAAAATGAAAGTAAATACAGTGAGAAAAGAGTTTTAAAGTGGTTCGGATGCTAAGGAAGCAAACCCTACATCCACTGATATTTTTATTTATGAGGGCGGTAAGGTCGCTTTATACGGCTGATTTTACACTGATGATACAAGGTATCAAAGATTGTCTTTTCTAGAGAGAGATGTTTTTTCTCAAGAGTAAAAATATGCGAATCCCTTTAATGAGAGAGGAACTCCCATTTTATAGTAGGATGTCTTGAAGCAATCATCACTGAATCTGCAAGTTGGTGAGATGATCCGTGCAAATCCTTTGTTTAGAGTAATTCACGTGATTTGCTGCAGGGTTGGACACGTGGGATTACCACATCTCCTTGTTGGCCTGACGTGCACCCATTACTCTGACGGAAGGAAGCTGTGGGTGCCACCGTGATCACACGAAGCAGCTGTGTCAGGATGGCAGTAGGCTCTTCCCGAGGCCTGACCTTGCGCACTTACCAGGGCGCTACGTCAGCCTTAAGTTCCCAAGCATAACAATTTCTATTACTGATGAAGTGTAAAGAATAATACATAAACAAAGGTACTAATAATTTTAATTCATAATTGTATAGGAACTGCTGGAGAAAAATACAAACAATTTCAATTAGTTTCATGTAGATTCATTTTGTTTATTTAGATTTTCAATAAGTTTGAGTTTGAACTGTGGTTTATGTCAATTCCTATATTTAAAACAATACTGAATGTTACTTGCAACCAATTTGAGTTTGTATCTGGATTAATTAGTTGATTGCTATTGTCTTCAAAATTGAATGATAGTTAATTCAGTATGATCGAAATTTAATTTATAATATGTATTTGGTACTGTTTTATCTAACTTTTGGTCAATGGCATTACAGGTTGTTAAAAATGTGGCATCTCAGTCATTGGAAGTAAGGATGTACTGCTTAAGTTGTATTATTGAAATCTCTATTTGTCAATTAATTCTTAAATATCCAACTCTTCTTTTTCTCTTGGCTATCTACAGAAAATGGATTATTTGTGGTCTTGCAGAATGCTTAATTTCACTTTAATTGGTTTTTGGGTAGGAAGCTTTGAAAGGAAGCTAAATGCTATAATAGAATATGCCAAGTTTCTTCATGACACAGTCAAAGAAATAAAACTGGTGCATATGCAGGGGCCAGGNGGGGGGGGGAATAAGGGATTTTTTTATGTTTTTATTTTTTTCAAAACCAGTTCGGTTAACCGGTTTAATATTATCCTTAAACCGTTAACCGAACCGAAAATTCGGTTTAATTATTTTTGAAAACCGAAACCGAACCGGTTGATTTGAAAAACCGATTTTTCGGTTCGGTTTCGGCCCGGTTTTTCGGTTCGGTTCGGTTTTCGGTTTTTTTTTTCCAGCCCTACTCATTTCTCTCCACGAGTCCCCTTGCATGTCTCCAACAATCCCACCTGTCCCCTAAACCGCAACTCTTCCTTCTTCTTCTTCTTCTTCTTCTTCTTCACCTCACATCTCTTCAACACTCCCACAAACCCCTCTCTCTTCTTCATCACTCTCCCTTCATCTCAAAAAATCAAGTTCACAATATGCAGTACCCAGTTCACAAACAAATCCCATAGAAACACAAACCATTTTCATTTACTTCTCCCCACCACAACCATAATCAACAGTTAACACCTCCATTCATTTACTTCAAACCAAAAACACAAACCTCAATCAAGTTCTCAAAAGAAAGGAAGAGATCAACAAACCTGAGAAGATGAGCTAAAGTTGACGATGAGATGAGCTGCTGCCAAGGATGAAAGCAAGCCTCCACCTCTGATGAAACAAGGCTGCCGAAGATGAGCTGTTGTCGTTGAAGGAGGAAATCGATGAGAGATGAAAGCATTAAAAGGAAGGGACGACGGTACCTGGTGAAGATGAGCTGCAGTTGATGACGAAGAGGAGGAGATCGATGGTGAAGAGAGGAAATCACACAAATGGGAGTCACAGTGGAAGATTTTCAAAGCAAAAAGTCGAAGGGAAATGGCGCAAAATGGGTGAATGTCGCTGGAATTTGGGTTTAGGGATTAAAAGGGTTTTTTTTTTTTTTAGTTGACTCGGTTTATTGGAAAAAACTGGTTGGATCGGCGGTTTGCTACAGTACTGACAGTCCAACCATAGGTTAAACTGGGTGGATTAAGGCTTTCGATTTTTGCCTCAATTGGCCCAGTCCCACTCAAATCGGTTTGACCAGTCGGTCTAAGCCAGTTTAACCGGGACCCGAAAGCTTCACCAAGTCAATTTACATTTTTCATATTCGCCTAAAACCCTAGAATTTAGGATGAAATTGGCAAACAATTGAAGGTCGGGATGTTGTGGCTTTTGAAGAGAAAGTTCCGGTGAGTGTAATGGTGGCAACAGAGTTGATTTTCGGTGAGTGAATCGACTAGAAATTGAAAAAAATGGCAACGGCAACAACTGGCTTTTGCCGGCGATTTGCGAGGCTAACAGGGGTGAGGTGGGGTGAGGTGGGTTTTGGTCGAGAGGAAGGGGGAATATTTTCAGGGTGATAAGGAGAGTTGTCGACACCAAAATCGGTGAGATCTGGCCTAGAATGCCGACGCCAAAGTCGGTGGTTCGATTTCAACTAGATCTTGGGTAGATTTTTAGAGGAATGGGCTCAAGGGACGATTGAGGTTGCATTTGGGGTGTCGTTGCTGCCAACCAATCGCCGACCGATTTGTATTTGGGGTATATTTGCTAAATTTCAAACCTATTAACCACTGTTTTGAGACCCAGCCCAGCCAGTTTAATTGAGACCCGGAAGCTTCACTGGGTGAGGTTTACATTTTTCCTATTCACCCAAAACCCTAGAATTTAGGATGAAATCGGCAAACAATTAAAGGTCAGGATGTTGTGGCTTTTGAAGAGAAACTTCTAGTTAGTGTAATGGTGGCAACAGAGTTGATTTCCGTTGAGTGAATTGACCGAAAATAAAAAAAAAACTGGCAGCCAATCGAGCTTTGCCGACGATTTGCGAGGCTAACGGGGGTGGGGTGAGGTGAGGTGGGTTTTGTTCAAGAGGAAGAGGGGAGTATTTTCGGGGTGATGGGGAGGGTTGTCAACACCGAAGTCAGTGAGATCTGGCTTGGAATGTCGACGCCAGAGTTAGTGGTTTGATTTCGACCAGATCTTGGGTAGATTTTCAGGAGAATGGGATCAAGGGACGATTGAGGTTGCATTTGGGGTGTCGTCGCTGCCAATTAGTTGCCGAGCGATTTGTATTTGGGGTGTGTTTGCTAAATTTCAAACCTATAGGCACTTAACTGTAATTTGTAGCGTGTATTTGTTGAATTTTAAAAGTTTTGTCATCTCTATCTGATCGGTCAAACCGATCAACCTGGGATTGACCTCTGGGTTGGGTTTTAAAACATTGCTATTAACCATAACCATTCACTTATTATTTTTTTTTTTAATGGACAACAATTAAACTAATAATAACCATTAAAATAAAACAAGTTTAATTATGGTTTTTCAATACCCCATCTAAACTTGTTTTGTGACACCAAGCCAATTTCTCATCCTTGCAAAGTTCTCGTACTTGATGGCTTGGTAGAAATATCGGCAACTTGATATTGTGGTTTCACATATATACTCCACTTATATTTCTTTTCTTGCAATACACTTTCTTAGGCAATGATAACAAGTATCAATGTGCTTGCTTTAGTCATGAAAGACTGGATTTTTCACTAAAACAATCACAAACTTGTTATCAACAAAAATCTTTATTGGCTCTTCTTGTGATATATTCAACTCATTTAATAAGTTTCGCAACCAAATTGCATGACAAGTGCACGAGGTAGCAATAACATACTTGGCTTCACAGGTTGAAAGTGTGACAATTGGTTGCTTCTTTGACATCTAAGAAAAAGTAGTGTCTTTCTTGAAAAATACGAATCTAGTGGTGTTCTTTTTAGCATCAAAGTCTCCAACCTAACTGTTATCAACGAGCTTGTACTCCATTGAAAATGAATAGAACAAGCCAAAGTTGATTGTACTTTTAAGGTAATGAATGATTTCGCTTTGCAGCCTTGAAATGAGTTTTTGTTGAGGTTTCTATATAGTGACTAACTAACCCAATGGCATAGAGAATGTCTAAGTCTAGTACATGTCAAACGGCACAAGCTTCCAACTAGGCTTTTGAAGAAAGTTGGATATACTCTTTCTCCTTCATCGTGCTTGGACAATTTGACTCTGCACTCTACCAATGTGCTTATAAGATTGCAATCATGCATCTTAAACTTATTAAGGATCTCCTTTGTGTAGCCTTTCTAAGAGATGAAGATGTCATCTCCCTTTTGCTTGACTTCGATGCCAAGATAGTATGCCATAAGCCCAATATCGGTTATCTCAAATTCTTTGGCCATTGCTTTCTTGAATTCTTCAAAAAAGCTTGGGTTACTTCCAATAAAGATCAAATCATCCACATACAAGCACATAGTCAAAACATCTTCGTTCTTGATGTTGACATAAAAAGCGTGCTCATTAGGTATAATAAATCTCCCTCTTCAAATAAAGGAAATAAGTTGTAGTCTTGCTTACAAACATCCCAAGATTTTTTTTAATCAAACTCCACATCACGACTAATAATTGTCTTCCCTATGCTTGGATTTTATAGCCTATACCTTTTGGAGTTTGCATCATAACCAATAAAAAGGAACTTGTCACTTATATCATCAAGCTTGTTCCTTTTCTCCTTCGGTATATGTACATAGCATATACTTCCAAACAATGTTTTAACAACCAACCCGGGATGAAACTCGGCAAAGTGGTCGAATCCTAGGTTGACCGATTAAACCAGTTTAACTGGCGGGTCAAACTGGTGTCCAAAGGTTTAAAATTCAACAAAAATACCCTTGAAAATTACACAAGTTTGAAATCTTGCAAAAACACCCCAAACACCACCGTTGGCATCAACAACCCAAGCCAAATAAAACTTGTTTTTGTCACGGAAACACTCCCCATCACCACGAAAACATCCCCTCGGCCTCCCAACCAAAACCCATCTCACCCCTCCCCCATTCGCTCTACCAATCACTGATAACAAGCTGCTATTTTGACTGATTGATTTTTGCCTTTTTTGGTCGATTCACTCACCGGAAATCACTCCCTTCACCACCTTTGGACTCATTGGTACTCCCTCTCCAAAAGCCCCAACATAATTGCCATCGTATGCTCGTCGATTGTCATTCATAATTCTAGGGTTTATGGTGAATAGTTGAAAGTGATAACCAGCTTGGCGAAGGCCTCAGGCCTCAATTGAAACGGTTCAACCAACCGAGCTAGGCTGGGTATCAAAATACTGCTTCTAAAAACTCTTAGATGAGAGATTTTAGGTTTTCTTCCACTCTATGCTTTGTGTGATGTTCTTCTTCACACATTTCTCCTTGGTGATCGATTTGACAAGTAGACTGCACACACCACATCTTCCGCCTAAAATAATTTTGGCATTTCCTTACTTTTGAGCATGTTACAAGCTATGTTGAGGACATTTCTATTCTTTCTTTCTACCACACCATTTTGTTGAGGGGATCTTGGAACCGTCAAGGGTCAACGAATTCCATTGGTTTCAAAAAAAATCTTGAAACTTTTTAGATATGAACTCTACTAGTTGAATAGATCTTATGGCCTTGATCTCAAGTCCACTTTCTTTCTCTAAAATAGCTTTGAACTTCTTGAAAGCTCCAAATACTTTCGACTTTTGTTTCAGAGAATACACCTAAGATTTTCTTGAGAAATCATTTGAAGAAGAGAAGGAAGTAGTTACTTTGACCAAAGGAACTTGGCTTTATTAGTCCACACACATAAGTATGTATGAGTTCAAGTTGCTTTTAAGCTCTTGAACTTGATTCCTTTAGAAATCTCTTTCTGAATTGCTTCCTAAGTAAACATCTCTCGCATAGTTGATCAGGTTGACCGATGTATGACAATCCTCTCACCAACTCCTTCTTAAATAATAACTCTAATCATCCAAAATTGAGATACCAAAGCCATGTCGTGTCTTTATAGCAAGCCTTGAGACATTTTGTAATAACATTTTGGACATTCAACAAGAATATCCTATTTTTCAACATTGGCAATTTCACAATGTGGTTCTTTTGTCTCTTATAGAAAGACTATAATTTTTTATATGAATGTTATAGCCTTTTTTTAAGAGTTGACTCAATCTCAAATGTTGCTTTTCATGTTGGGTACTTAGTAAACATTTGAAATAAATTGGTAGTGTCATCCTTCAAACGAATAAGGATGTTACCTGTACCTTTCATTGAAATTTTAGGAATCATCACCAAAAGAAACATTGCCATGCACCATCTCATCAAGCTTCATGAANATGACAATCCTCTCACCAACTCCTTCTTAAATAATAACTCTAATCATCCAAAATTGAGATACCAAAGCCATGTCGTGTCTTTATAGCAAGCCTTGAGACATTTTGTAATAACATTTTGGACATTCAACAAGAATATCCTATTTTTCAACATTGGCAATTTCACAATGTGGTTCTTTTGTCTCTTATAGAAAGACTATAATATTTTATATGAATGTTATAGCCTTTTTTTAAGAGTTGACTCAATCTCAAATGTTGCTTTTCATGTTGGGTACTTAGTAAACATTTGAAATAAATTGGTAGTGTCATCCTTCAAACGAATAAGGATGTTACCTGTACCTTTCATTGAAATTTTAGGAATCATCACCAAAAGAAACATTGCCATGCACCATCTCATCAGCTTCATGAACATGTTTCTTCCACACATATGACTATTTGCACTAGTGTCAAGATACCATGTATTTTCTTGACTTCCATAGTTGTCTTTGCATGCTAGGAGTAGGCTGCCATTCTTTTTTTTTTTTTTTTTGTTCCTTCTACAAAGTTAGTCCTCTCTTCAACTTTTATATTGGGAGCTCTACATTCGTAAGCGTAACAGCCAAACTTTTGATAATTATAACAATGAACTTGAGATTTGTTATATCTTAAGTTTGATTGAGTCATTTGTTGTTGTTGAAACTCTTATCTCTTCCACAATTGTAACCTTGTCCATGTCCACAGCCTCAACCTCGACCTTAGTCACATTGGTTTCTCTTGTCGTAGCTTTTTTTCTTTCTCCTTTGTGTTGCACCTTAATGAGTTGCTTCGTGATCTCTTGCTTCTTATGCTTCTCTTCATAGGCTTGCAAGGAACCTTGAAGTTCCTCGATTTTTATGGAATCTAAGTCTTTTGTTTCTTCAATTGTTACGATGATGTGTTCAGATTTTGGATCCAAGGAGCAGAGTATCTTCTCAACGATCTTTACATCTTTTAGTTTCTCACCATTTCTTTTTAACTGATAGAAATAGCCAAGTCTAGATAAGTAGTTAGAGATGGACTTGGCTTCCTTTATATGTAACGCTTCAAATTCACCTCTTGATGTTTGGAGACATACTTTCTTCACTTTCTCGGTGCCTTTGTAAGAGGTTTGGACCTTCTCCCATCCTTTTTTGGCGGAGGCTGCATTTGAAATCTTCTCAAAGCCATCATCATCTAATGTTTGATAGATGAGGAAGAGAGCTTTCTTGTCTCTCTTTCTTGAGTCTTTCAAAATCTCTTTTTAGATCGTAGATAAAATTAACTCATCTTATGAGTCGATGAACCCATTCTCCACAATCTCCCAAATATCATGTGCCCCCAAAAGAGTCTTTATCTTAATACTCCAATTGTCGAAATTGATATTTTTTAGCTCTGATACCACTTTGTTGAAAAACATAAATTTTATATTTGTGTTTATTTCTTACAATTCATACAAAATTGAAAAGTTTGTTTATATTTTTCTTTCTCTAACTCACTCACTTACATTCGAAACATGGAGATGAGACATATATATACTAGTTTAAATTACCTGTAAACCACATAATATTATTAGCCTATTAACCATAACTATTCTTTTTTTTTTTTTAAGGATAATAATTAAACTAATAATAACCATTAAAACAAAACAAGTTTAATTATGATTTTTCAATACATATTTTAAAATTCATATTACATTCATTTAATATCACACACATTATCATTATTATTTTTGAATTCATTATATATTTTTTTTTCAAAATTTTCAAATACTAAACTTATTTATAATTCTAGATAACAATTTTTAAGTTTCAGAAACTAACTACATAATACAATACCAATTTGTTAATTAATTAATTTCTTTTTCATTAATGTCTATGTTATGCTGAAGAGATTAATTAAAAGTAAGATATAATCGGCTAATAAGCAATTAACTGTGAATGACAAGACCTTGTATCTTGTTAGAGTTAGTGAACTCTATTCAATGTTAGAAACCCATTTTTAAAGTGCAGTAGAAGATTTTACCAAGTTGATTAATGGTTATCAAGTTTAAGCATAAATCAACATCCATAAGCAGTAAACATAAAGCACACCAGCATATACATGGATCTACTAAAACCACTCTTAGCCTACATCCATGGGACTTCGTCCAGATCGAATTAAGCAAATCCACTAAACAACAAACATTATAATATATAATTCAAAGTTGATTTTAGCTATAACAAAAAGAACTCCCTGTTCTAGTGACACTAAACACCACCCTTTGAATCTCTAATGTCTTGTTGTTCCACAGATCTCTTCACTCCAGGTTCACTCTTGGGAAACGCTTGAGCTCCACCCAAGCTTCAATCGCTGAAGACACGCTTCAACATCAGCAAAGGAACCATGTTCCAACCGCCATTCAACAATGAAGATAAACAAGAAAGTTTCTAGCACAAACCCATATAAAAGAACCTATCCAAGAACAACTCTCTAAAAAGTTCAAAGCACCAACAAAATAAATATTCAGGTTCAAAAAGAAAAACAAACACGGAAGAAGATGGACTTCCTTTTAGCTCAACAAAGATGAAGGATGATAAGTGTTTGGCACAATAACATAAAGTGAACCTTTAAGGAATAAAACTCTCTGAAAATTTCAAAGCACAAGGAAATAAAAATATCAAAGGTTAGTTTTTCAAATGAGCAACAATGAGGAAGATATCGTCAAATTTTGTGCTCAACAAATTATGCCAAGTCAGAAAACAATGACTAACATATGTTGGTCCAAAAATAGAAAATATTTCATCTATCTTTTGGGATCACAACCAAAAAGGGAAAAAACTTATTTCCCTAGATCACAAGAGGATATTAGGACACCTATAGGTGGTCCTCATGACAACACAACAGATGGATAAAAAATATCTTAACTAATAAAGATAAAAAACGCAACTTGCAAAAAAAGAGTCAAACATGCGATGTTAACACAGCATAAAAGTATGCACACACACGAAGAAAAATGCAAAATGAAATGCAACATGCATATGTTTGACATAAGTATGCAAGCACACATCCATTGTGCACACACATGAAATGAAAAAGCAAAAGGCATAAACCTGACATAGTTGAACACGTGGAGGACAAAAAGAATTCTAACTTTTTGTTGGACCACAAACATATCTTTTCTCTTTCTTACAGACCACAGAAAAGGCTTACAACCTTTTAGGACCACATAAAGAAATTGCGACACTTGTAAAATTAGCTCACACAAGAATATCATGAATCAAAATAAGCTTGATGGGAAAGAGTTAACACCACATGGCAAAATGTGTCGATAGCAGATGCTTGCACAGAAGAATGATGTGTGCATATATTTGCTCAACAATTCATTGTCCACCAAAATATAAGTTTGACAAAAATATTAACATATCTCCAAATGAACTTCATAAATCCACCACTCACTAATTTTACAATAATTCTAGATGTATAAAGAAATTTACAAAGATTTCTTGTACAAAGTGATGTGGTAGCAAATGAATGAAAGAGTAATACAAAAAGTCAAAACTCATCATATCCACTCTTCCAATCATCTTCTGCACATCACTTTGTACAAGAAATTTTTGTAAATTTCTTTGTACATCTAGCATTACCCCTAATTTTAATGCTACAACGACATTTTTGATTGCCGTCACCAATCCAGCAGTATTATTAAGATTATGAGTCTGTTGCCACTAAAAGTTGATGATTTGAAGTTTGATTGATAATTTTGCTACATAAAGCGAACCAAATATTAAGTGGTGTTAATTAAAAGTAGATAATGACTTAAACAAATTGGGATAATAGGAGCAATGTTATGCTTACAACTGAGTTGTACAACTGAATCATACAAATAAACAAAAAACAAAGGATAAAGTAGTCATTTTATATAATTTTTGTGTAATTTTTATTATGACTTAGTTGTATAACTCAGTTGTAAATAAAACTTTATTGGGATAATAATGATCATTTATCATTATTATAATTGTTATTTATGATCAAAGTGTTTGAGCTAATTTACACGCATCTCAATTAACCTTCGAGGCTTATTAAACATCCTAAAAAGTCACAAATATAATCCTTGAGGCACATTAAATATCTTAAAAAATCATAAATATAATAAATGTGATATATGACTCTAAGATAATTTGAACCTAAAAAAGCAATAAAGAGAATAAGCTTTCTTCGACTACCAAATTATTATGATGTCACCACAGGTACCACTGCTTTTGGCGTAGGGTCCATCTCTCCAACCAACGTGCATGTGGGCATTGTCATTATAATGATATTACGTTATATATGACTCTAAGATAATTTGAATATAAAAAAGCAATAAAGAGAATAAGCTTTCTCGACTACCAAATTATTATAATGTCACCACAGGTACCACTGCTTTTGGCGTAGGGTCCATCTCCCCAACCATGTGCATGTGGGCATTGTCATTATAATGATATTAGATGTATAGTTATTAGTCATGATATAAATAGGTCTCCTCAATTTGATTGATTTGATTGTGTTAATGTTGGTTAGTTGTAGTGACAATGACACGTAAACATTTCAAATAAGAAAATAAAATTATTAATGAAAATGTTTAGACTATATTAACAAGAAAAAAATGGGCAAACTATTTTATTACCCTTTAAGATTGGGACAAGTATACAAGCTCTAAGTAATATTATATCATAGGAAGCATTTGAGACGATGATTAAACTTTAAATGCAACGCCAAGTGTGATAAGAATCTGTGCGTGTCTATATATCAATTCATTAAAATGTTCAAAAATATAACCATAGATATTGCTTTATTATATCTCTTTCGGAGCGTTTGGTTGGAGGTAATATGAGATTATTAAAGTTATGTCATCCTATATTACTTAATTATCACGTTTGATTATCAAGTAATATAAGATTCTAGTAATCTTCAAATACCAATAGTAGTTACTGTTGGTAATATTAAAGGTAATCTGATTACTTCTATTTTCTTAAGTATTGTAAGATTACTAGGGTAATCTTTTTTTTTTTTTATTACAATTCTATCCTTACTAATAAAATTTTAGAATAATAATGCCCTTATTTTTAAATTTATTTACATGAATGTTGCTTTTACTATTTTACCCTAATTAATTAACTTTTTGGACAAAATTACCCTTGAATTCAAAACAAATTGCAACCCACCCAAGCCACCACCCCCACCCACCTGTCGCTGGCAACCACCATTGTGGCCAACCACCACCGCCGTTGTAAAGGTGCACGGAAGGTTGAAAATGGTTGTCGTGCGTCGATATGGCCATTTTCGACCAAATATCTAGCCAAAAAATGGCTAGATCTAATCTAGTTGTCAACGGCCAGATTTGTCACAATCTAGACATTTCTGGCCACATCTCTAGCCGAAAATGGCATTCCGTGCGCTATTAGGTTTTCGGCTGCCAGCGACCGGCGGTGGTTACCAACGGCCGACAGTGGTTGGGTTGTGGGGGTACTTTGTTGATTTTTTAAACTTTTATTATGGGATTGTTTTTGCTAAGTTTTTAAATAAGGGGGGGTTATGTAATCCAAATAATAATCAATATTAAAAAATAATATAATAATAATATTTAATTAAAAGATAATTCAATAATTTAAATAATATACTCATCCATTTATTCCTTTCAACCAAATATATTAATAAAACATATCAACTAATTTATTTCAACTAACCAAACATATTTTCTTAAAAATTCTTAATAATCTTTAAATTAATCTAATTTTTCAATAATCTAATATTTTTAATAATCTAACCTTTACTAACCAAACGCATCATTCATGCCAACATATTAAAATTAGTTAATGCAAGCGTTAACTGTTGATGGGATCTCCAGTTGGAGAAACTGTTTAATTAGTGAATGATGTACACGATAAGTTATGCTGAGGAGTCAGGAGACTGCTTTGAAGCTCTATAATTGTGATTAGGAATTGTCATGGTGCAGACCTATCACCTTGAGAGTGTAATTTTTTTTGCTTTTTGCTATCTTGTCAAACTTTACATAGATTTCTGTGCCAAGTGACTGGAGCAATAATACTAACTAATTATTTTGGCACGGCTTTTGACTATTTCTCTCCCACTAATACGCGTCACTTCTTTATTTTGTCTAATCTCCACCAAACCACCGACACCTTCTCTGTTAATCAACCTAAGATAAAAAATAAAAAATAAAAGTTAATTTACTATTTATTTTATTTGAGTATTTAGTGTAATACTACACCGACACCGTCTATTTCATACTCCAAAATTTTCATATCAGAATGTGTTATTTTTCTTTTGCTTTCATTGACGACTTGACCTACTGTAAATTCATTAGCCAATGAGAATTTTCAAACTCTTCATCTTATATATGTATTTGATTTGGAAATTAGCTAAAAGCGAAGGCCTTTGATTGTGATGGGATGGCCATGCATTCGATTAATGACGGCATGACCCACAGACCACTGGGCAAAAAGAAATTATAAATTAAAAGTATGTACAAGTAGTTTTCTGATGTTGATACTACTAATTTATAAGTTTATTATATAAATTGCCGCAAGCAAGCCAAGATAGAATTTTCCCCAACATTCACAAATATACACACTGCGTACAAACAATATTGCATTTTCAATTTCTCTTGTATGCATGCTAATTCACCACATAAAAAATGAAGAAATTAAACCAATGCTTATTATTATACAATATTGCAAAGCTAAAATTATAAGGCGAGAAACTTCTTTTTTTGTTCTCAGTTATTCATTACAAGAGGATTGAAGTTTAAACTATACAGAATTTCAGAAACCTGTATTACACAATACGTAATTCCCAATATTTTGCAAACCAGAATTTTTACATTAATTTCTTGTACTGTAACTAAAAACACCCTGATGCCTGATTATTTATATACTTCCTTTCATGAATATGTCAAATTACCCTAGGCCGGAGATGAAAGTTACACCGGTTGAAGGCAGCCATGTTGATCCAGCAATGAATTTCCCAACAGTGAATTTGACAGCTTCATCAGCTCCAATAACATGAAAACCAGGCCAATTAACTCTCTTGAAAGTTGAAGCTCCAGGGCCTACATTAGAAAACTCTGCAAAGTAAAGAGTTTTCCCATAACCTCCTTCTCCAGGCCACTCAATCCAACCTCCCGATGAGATAGCTTCATCCAGGGTCGATTGCATCACAACTGACCTTGAATATTGTTTCCAGGGCCTCCCAAGATACGAGTTATAGTTATGCTTCACTGGGGAAAAATCTGAGCCAACTGTAATTTTACAATTCTGTAAAGAGAAGCCGGTGTTTTGTCCAGGGTCGGTTCTTCCTTGGGCAAGAATTACATTATACTCTCCTGTCGGGCGGCGAAGGACAATGTAACAGTTCTGGAAAACTGCAGCGGCGTTTCCGAATATGAAGTCTACGGTGCCGTAGATGTCAGTATCGCGATAGAATTGTCGAAGAGCAAGTGCGTATAAAGTGTCCTGGTAGCCCACAATGCTGCACCTGAAAAAGACTGAATGATCGGAGCCTACGTTAAGAGCTAAAGCTTGTTCTCCATGGGGCCCTGCCGTGTTTTGGAATCCGATATCGCGTGCAATGAATCCATCACCAGTGATTGCTGAAATTCACATAAATTTATTAATAAAAGCTATCTTGTCAGTTGTCATGCGCTAGACATATATATAATTTTATCGTATATTAATCATAAAGGTTAGATTTTACCGTATCCATCTTGGATTTCTAAACTCAAATGATCTTCTATTTTTTACAAGGCCATGGCCCTACATAATTTTTTAACATGTATGAACTTATTTATATTTTAATTTTGGTCTTTCAACCGTTGATTTCATTTCAACTCTTTTATATGGGTTGTCTTAATTAATTTGTGCTTTAGGTCATATGTTAAAAATATATTTAAAAAAATAAATTATCCAATAATATCAAAATATTAATTTTTTTTTGTCTTATTATATCTTGAACCTTTGTCCTTTAAAAGTTAAAACAACCCTTTGTATATATGATGCTCCCTTTAAATATTGCATCAATGGGTAATTAGCATTCTTCAAGGGTCGAAGTCAATAACAAAGACAAACATAAAACAAGAGAATCAGAGCGAGTGAGAGAGATAATACTGACTGAATGTGGCGGAACCAGGCATGGAAGAGCCTCCAGCTACACTACTACTGCCAGTAATAATAGTTGAGTATTTGCCATCTCCAATCAAGGTGATACCATCTTTGTTTGTGCGAATTTTCTCATTATAAACTCCTGCCTTCACATAAATCACAAACCGATTTCCAGAAGCAGCATTAATAGCTTCTGATACGGTTTTATAGTTGCCCGTTCCATCTTTTGCCACAACCGCATTTGCCTTTATGGTCGGGACCTGAAGCAGTTTTCGATCTTTTGCGGATACCCAGTCGGGAAAAAATTGTTCCTCGTTCAGAAGGCGATCATTATTTTTCTCTCTTGAATTACTAGTAATCCTGTTGATAAGGGCCAAAGGGTTACTCCCCAGTTGAGAAAGATACTCCATTTTTTGGGATATCTTTTCATTAAGCTCACCGGAGAGCTTGAGGCCCTCCACGGACTCTTTACAAGTTTGCTGGAAAGTTAAGGCAGCGCTCAGCCATGTTTGGATGTCACATTTGTTTTTCTTTGGAGATTCTTTCATAGCTAATAGTGATTTCTCTAGTCGTTTCCGAGACATACTCATAAGCTCTTCACAATAATCTGCATGTACAAAAACCGTGGGCCTTAGTGAAAAGTAATGAACAAGAAAAGGAAAAAGTTAGACACAGATGACACAAGTATAATATACGTATAAGATAGGTATAGTTTTTGTTGCTTTCATGATATATATATATATGCTATACAAACTAATTCTGAAACAACATAACAATAACAATTATATCTAAAATTAAATTGAAGAATTGGTTTACATTACCTGTGACATCACGAACACGTTGAGATTCTTGGAGATCAAGAAATTGGGAGGTAAATTTGGCGAAGTATGACGGGGGCAATTTGGTTTCGGAAATGGTCATGTTAATGAGAGCAGACATAATATGGACATGTTTATTATTATGTCCTGTACTCTCAAATTTCATCAAGGTTTGAACACAAAGGGTAGGATATCTAGTGAACTTGCACTCTTTCAAGATTTGTTGTTGGAAACCATCCATGGCAGCCGATGACATGGTGGCTCCCCATAGCAGAAATAACCTCACAAGCCAAAACATTGAAAACTTTAGGGTTACTCCCATGCCAACCAAATTGTTTACAAATCTCACAACCACATTGGAGAAATGGGCTCGATATTTATAGTGAAAGGAGGTGTGTTATATTACCTTATTATTATTCTTACTAAAGTGTTATGAAATTAAAACTATATAGATTGTATATTATATTCAATTAAGTTATTTTGAAAGGCAAGTATTTGGATGTGGGTAAAGAACATTTAGTGTTAGTTTGGAGGTCCATTTCCCATGAATCATGACAAATAAATGGTGCTAAATATTCCAAGCAAGTCTTTTTGAGTGTGGGGTTGGATCATAAGCCACTTGAATAATGCTGGTGGTCACATAATTTGTATTGTCCATTTAATAAGTGCACAAGGAACTTTCTTCGTACTCATATAGGACATATATAGATTAACATCACTTGTTTCCAAACACAACTTAGATTACCCTTATGGTGATTTAATTATATTATATATAGCAATTAGTTTTTAGAGTTTCAATTCAATCTAACTGGCCATACATTTATGTGAAAAAAATTTATGGATAAGATTATTCAAAATTTGATTATTTTATCTAGATTAATTACGTAGTTTGTAAATAGTTTTATTGAATACTGATTAAATGGTGTGAAACTTACGAAATGAAAAGAGATGTAATGTAACTATATATGAGAAGAAAAAGCATAGATAGTAAATATGAATAAGTAACTCAATTACGGTAACAAAATTAAAAGGCTAAGATGTCACTATGATAAATTAATGTAGATGTTGATGCGAAAATTCATACCCACCAAAGATACTCAATCAACATCGGAAGGGGTCAAATAAGATATACGCATGGTTACTGGTAATCAGTAAGATTGATAAAAACGATGTAATAAAGTAAATAACAAAAGAGATTTTATAGTGGTTCAGCGGTTTAGAAACTAAATCTACATCTACTGTTATATTATTGTTGGGGAAAGTTACAGGGTCAAATGAGGTTACAAAGAGAAGCTCGTGGGCTAAATGGAGGGCATTTAGCTTTTGTGACCAATTCTCTCTAAACACTCTCTAAAACGGGTAAATGCGTTATTTCTCTTGAACTTTATTAATAAACTGAAATCGTCATTTGAAACAGAGGTTATAGGCTCTTTTTATACTTGATTCATCTGGGAGTGGTTGAGAGTGAGTGTTACGGGGTTACTTGCACGCATAATCCACCTA
Source organism: Pistacia vera (assembly GCF_008641045.1). Lineage (NCBI taxonomy): Eukaryota > Viridiplantae > Streptophyta > Magnoliopsida > Sapindales > Anacardiaceae > Pistacia > Pistacia vera. The sequence continues at coordinate 67,767 of NW_022195994.1, read as the reverse complement.
ATCAAGATCTAAGTCAGTAATTTTTATGCTTGTGACATATCGGACCATGCTAATGACAACTTAACCCATGTTTATGATAATAATCACCTTAGGAGGGAAAATAAGTACTGATGGACAACATGTGGGAGGATCCTGACCGTTGGCTTTTGATATATCTCAAGAACGAGTGGCACAAATCTGACTGACAGGAAACTGCTCAAAAAAGTAGATAACCTTCAACAAAATAAATAAAAAACTTAATTGGATTGCCGTGGGTCATAAAGCTTTATTGTTGGATGTGTCCATCACTCAACGAATCTTTAATCGAATGGACTTGGGTTAAAGACCCTCTGAAAGAGACAAAGTCGCACCTCCTAGTTCTCACTCCCTCTCTTCCTGCCCCTTCATTAATAAATATTATTATATTTACGGAAAAATAAACAAATTAAATAACAAATATATATTGTTCTGGTTAAAATTATTTTGAATTTTATATAATTTGTATGTTAATTAAACAAAGTATTTCTGATACGTTACGGAAAGATAGAAACCTGCCTAAAAAATTTGAGTATTACCAAATATCTTTAAAAATTGATCTGTCATGGTTAGAATAATGAATGTGAAATAAAGAATGCATGCGTGTTACTGTTGTACACTTTTTCTGAGTTTATTAATTTATGCAAAAGCAAAAATTCTTTCACTCTGGACATAAGAAGCTTCCAATACCAAAATTCTAAAGGTCTCTTGCTTCTTCTAGCTGATGGAATGTATCGATTGAAAGGGAAAGCAACTAAAACAATTTGCAGGCTGCGAGAAGAAAAAATATTTCCAATTGGTTCTCCATTACGTAAATAACTTTGTAGTTATTAGCTATCACGGGGTCAGAAGTTCCATTAATAAGTCTTTATTCAGAAAGTCTTGGTCTTCCTCTTTATTATTTGTGCCAATCGTGTTATGGCCTTGTTAATAGACCTACTTGGAAAGTGTTCAACTTTATCTAGCTTGGTTTTTTCGTTTGTTTGTTTGTTTTATGCATATTCTCTGAGTAAAAAAATAAGGTAACTGTTTAATTTTCATAAAAAAATTAAGTTCAATTAAGGTTTGATTGAATATTTTGTTAATCTCAATTTGTGGAAGCGTTTCTAGGTCAGTTATCTAATCAATACTTTAGAATTTACTATATATCATGGGCGGCAAGGTTTTGTTTTCTAAGTTCTTATTTAATTAATTATTCAGACAGCTCATACTTGTTTAAGAAACCCTTTACTTTTTCAAATCAGATGATGTGAGATTAACCTAATTATCCATCTTACTATCCATTTCACGATGGGTATTGAATCAATCTACCATCTTTGAGTTATTGAACTGACGTACAACTCAAACAACAAAGCTGTTACATAATTTCAGAAAACTTAAAATATTGTATGGGTTTTTGACGCAAAATCTACAAAAAAAGAAAGGGGCAAAGATCTTTTTCATTTTGAGATTTAAAATCTCTTTTATTCTTACAGACAATAAGACACGAACGAAAATATGTATGAACTAGAAGAAACTGTAACCCAATATATATATACTGCATGTAGTGTTGTACGTTAATTAAATTATAACGTATGAATCTCACTGATTAATTTTTGTAGAATTAGCTGTTTCTTGCAGGTCTATATATTTCGGCTTTCGGGTATGTTGTCTAATCAACAAGCTCGAGCAATATAGAAATGCAGATGGATTTTAATGGTCTGAATAGTGCAGATAGTGGGGGCAGTATGTCACAAAGTGTGGTACAGCTGATAGACATCCTACAATTCAATATCACATCCATCCCGAATGAAATGAGATTGCCTTCGCACCTAATTACGACAAGCTTAAGCTTATGTCTCTCTCTCTCTTTTAGAACTTGTTAAATGCCTCCAAATATAATCCCACCGCTTTTGGTTGGAAATATTCTGAATCTTAAAATGACGCCCTTTCTGGTTTAGCTAAATTTGTCAGCGGTCTATTATATTTGCGATTATTGTTGCCACTTTTCTTGGAGGATTTTCACATTTGGTACAAGAAAAATGGACTCAATCACTCAGTCTAAATGAATAATTGTGTGGCTTCTTAAACTCTAAACCCTACAAAGTTATGAAGGAATTAACTTGATAAAATCTCATATTTCGTATATACAAAAAAATAAATGATTCATCAAGTTCAAAGTTGATCTCTGTAATATTCCGAAATACTAAAAATATCATAATAATATTATATTCAATAAATTAATATTTTTGAAAATATAATAAGTACGAGTGGTACTATCAATTTTAAATTCTGACTGATGTGATTATCAATGTCTTAATTACTATATTAATTGTAGGAAACATAATCTTATACCACAAATTAATATATCAGATCTGCATTAGTTAGAACTCTAACTCTCTCTCTATATATATATAGGTGTTGTGTAGTGCTTATAATTGTGGTGGTTGTAATATGGAGAGTGGGTCATTTGGATCAACATTTTGGTTCGACAATAGCACATGTAGGTGATGGAGAAAGTGCATCGACATGTCAGCTGGCCTAATTAATACAATTTCCAGAAACCCGATACCTAATTACGTGGCTTTGAAATTTGTATGTGCCGGGGTTTAATTTGGTTTAATATTATATCCTTATTCCATTCTACTGTTATATCTTAAAAATCTACAAATGTATTTGTTTCAATATTCTATTATACTTTATTCACCTCACAAAACATTAATAATTATATTTTTCATAAAGATAACCAAATTTTACTTTTTTTCAAAATACCATTCTAAAAATCATCAAATAATGAACCAAATGTAGTCGCTTCTCTGACTCATACCCTTCATTCATGGATATGAACCATCCAAAAATTAATATTTAGGAATATACATGAGAATTGAGATGGATGTGTGTGAAGTTCAATATTAATATATTATGTGCAGGATTTGGCTTAATTAATGAGTTGATCTCAAGACTTATCTTTACTAATTATAAGTGGTTTATGGTTGAGAATAAACATGGATGTGATGATAATTGATAAATTGAATCGTTTCAGCACAAATCTAATAATGAATTAAAAATGCACAAATCTAATAAGTAGTACTTGTACCACTGGACCACATTAAGGAAAAGCAAGACAAGAGTTGAAATTGCCTTTTTTTGGTCATTGGTTGATTTCTGAGTCATTATTGTTCGATCATTCAAGATAAGAATTTGGATTTAACTTATTAGTTGAAAATTATAATTAGCATTTACTATATTTGAGAATGGAATATAATTTCATTTGTAGGAGCCGAAATGAAATGAAATGATATTGACTTGTTTAGAATCTTATAAAGGCAGTAGCAAGTGGAGATATTATTGTGGTATTTTTGAAAGTAATGTTTGAGCATCAATAAATAAAATCCATATTTGAATTACAAAAGGCTTAATATTTTACTTGAGTTCTTACCCGAATGGTAGTTTTAAAGTTCTAGGGATCAGTTAAGGTGTGATTAAACTGGTCCGGACACGCTCGATTAAAATATATATATATATATATATATATATATATATATATTTTACATTGGCTAAAAATGTAGTAGATTGATTCAATGACTAAAGAGTTATTTTAGCTACTATATATAGCCTAAAAGTCTAAATTAAAGAGTTATTTTTCCATTCTATATTAGTGTTATGTTGTAAATTTAATTTACATTTTTTCGATGTCAATATAATAGTAGTCTTATATGGTGAAAGTATACGTGTTAGGTCTTTATTATCATCGATTTATTCCCATATTACTTTCAAAATGGGCATCTCTTTATTGCAACTTCGGCTTTATTATATTTTCAACAATATTGTTGTGATGTGGCAATTGATATGTACACACGTAGAAGTCAACTTTTACCCTTGGATGGTCAAAGTTAATTATTAAAGACTTAAGGGGCATTTCTGCCTTTCTGGTATCTTCAATAAACCTAATTCGAATTAGGTTTTGCACAGCTCATTCTCGATCTTTCTCTCTTGATTAACAAAGAGAGAAAGCTATTCGAATCTGCTGTGCTGGAAATCCGAAGAATATTGATGGAATCAAACGGTTGTGGTAAGTCTTGGTTGTCATATCTGTTTTACCTTTCTTTGTTGTATAAATCTGTCACTAATTCTACCTATTTGTAAAATGTATGAGTGATGAGAGCATCTGGATGTACGGGTGTAAATCAGAGGGGTTTTCTCAGGTTATGCCTTGTGTAAAAGGGGTAATCTCTGCAAGGTTTCTCATATCTCATAGTGAATACTTTTCTTTTGTCTTGAAGAGTGGATGTAGGTAATCTAATAGATTACCGAACCACTATAAATCTGGTGTTCTTTATTTTTCTGTCCTGATTTGCTTTATTGTTTCTTGCTGTAAATTTTGTGGTTGCTTGGATTGAATACTGCATATTTTGTTTTTGGTTTTGGTCTCATGTTGCAACAAATATTGTATATATCATTTGGAATCTCTATATACAATTTTTATTATTATTTTATTTTTATGCTTTAAACTAATAGTTTTGAGGATTGGATTAAAAAAAATACTTATAATATAAACACCTAAATTAAACATGCACCTTTGTTTGTTATAAATATTCTTTGCATCCATTATTTATTCAAAAATGAAAATTTATATTCTATTTAGAAATAAAAAATAGATTTACCTTTTTCAAACTTAGTGAATGTATTTGGTTGATGAAAAATATATTTGAGTTTTATCGTTAAGAATAAAGATATGTTGACAAATACTTCTCATAATTTTCTCTCACAACCGTTGATGTGTCAGTTCGCATTTGGACATGTGAGACTCATTGTGAGTTAACCAATTATGAGTTGACACGTCGCGTTTGTGAAAGAAAACTAGTAAAAAGAGTTTGTGAGTGTAATATTACTGTATCGTTAACGCAAAAAAAAGTTAAGATTGGTAAGAAATCGAACATATGATTTACCTATTTCAAATTTAGTAAATGTATTTGGTTGATGAGAAAATTATATGAAATATATTTGAGTGTTATCGTTAAAGCAAAAAGTAGGTAAGATTATTCAGATTCTACTATATGTATCTCACAAATAGAAGCAAAAAATTGGTAAAGTCAATGGATGCTTGATAAATCTATCATAGTTGGACAACCTTTTGTATAAATACAACACCACCATTATTATCACTAACTAAAAAGAGGAAATAAAAAAATTCATGAGGGGAATTCACACGTGACAACCATTCCAAACACACCCATTACTTTTAAATATTTCCTTACACAACGATAAAATGTTTCTTTTAAGTAATATTATTAATCAAATATTACATTTTATGTTATAAATTTATTTATAAAAATAATCACAAAGCATAACCAATTCCAAAAAATCTTGAAAATAGAAGTAGAAACTCTCTATGGTCATAATAGTGAGTCCAAACTAATTTTTTTACTATGAGAAGATTATACTCTAATAGATATGTAGTTATAAAAATTATTATTTTGATTTAGTTATCCTTAATGCATATAATATAAAGGTAAAATATATACCACAATAATAATTAATTAATGAAACATGTCAAATCCAAGGTATATACATTGATAAAAGAAATAGACATAGTTTTGTGCCAAGAAGCTCTAACATGCTTGAGAATCTAGAAATATTTTAACTTTAACAAGAAGACGTTCATGTTGGTGAGTTATTACATACCCACACGCTCAAAGATGTAATAACAAATCTGTAACAACTGCTGTAAACTAGTACAATGCATGCATAATAACAATAGAAAATGGGCCCAAAACTTTGCTCTTTTATTATAAATAATAAGTCTTTTATACACAAAGAGCATCATTTACAAAAAGCTATTTTAAAAGACAAAAACAGGGGAAACAGTGTAGCTATTGCTCCTCGCTTGCCGACGCCCCTCTGACTGTATCATCACTAAGATTCTACATCCACAAAGGAAAATAACGGGGTGAGCACAAAATAATGCTCAGGAAGTAAACTCTCTATCTGTTTATCCCCGTATGTATTTCTCTTAATCCTTTCCTCACACTTTCTGTTGTTTCCTACTAAACGTCATGGCCTCATCTTACCGGAGGTACGGCCGGATGACGTTCACACAGCACCATCTCACTCTTCATGACTGTCGGGTGGAGTTCACACAGCACCAACCCGTTCTTAGTGACTACCGAGTGGGTATCACGAAGCACCTACCCGATTTTCGTAACTATCGGGTGGAGACCACAAAGCACCTACCCGTTCCTCATGACTTTCGGGTGACGACCACAAAGCATTAACCCGTTCCTAATCACTGTCGGGTAATGATCACAAAGCATCAACCCATTTCTAATAAATACCGGGTGATGATCACAAAGCATCAACCCCTTTCTAATAACTAACCGGGTGATGATCACAAAGCATCTACCCGTTTCTAATACTTCGGGTGTGATCACAAGCATCAACCCATTTCTAATAACTTTTCGGGTGATGATCACGAAGCATTGACCCGATTCTCATAACTATCGGTGATGATCACAAGCACAACCCATTTCTAATACTCTTTTCATTCACTCTACTCTAGCACTTCTCATTCTCTCTACCCTTAGAGTAGTTGCATCCACAAAGTTCTCTACTCATAGAGCAAGTGCATACACAAAGTTTCCTACTCTTTCTTAGGTCACTTCTCAATGCATATAATGCCTATGGATGGTTCATCTCCACTAATGCACTTATGAAGTCAACATGTTAATGTTGCAAGAATTAGGTTCACTACTCATACTTAAACCTCATTAGGCATTTCATCAATAACTCAAGTGTATAATAAAACTCTACTATAACAATAAGTCTATGTCTTTCTCTAACCATCCAAATGGGGAGAACACTCCCTCACATAGCCATAATCCTGCCAAGAAAGACCACTTCCAAAAAGGATTTCTCAATATCCTTCAATTCCATCTCAAACTACCTTTCCAACCCACATCTCACTTCTTATACTTGAAATGTATGAACAATCACAAAGCACTAACAATCTCCATTTAAGACTCAATAACAGGCATATATATGTATATAACATACATACATACTGCTTCATCAACCCTAACAAGAAAATTCTCAAACCTCAACTTGGGTTGGGATTACTTACCTTGTTATGGAGAGATTTCACTAGCTCTTCCTTTCTCTTGGTTTGCTTGACTTTTTCTCTACTCTTTAACAAATGAACAAAACCCTTAATAATCATATACTCAAAAACTCACAAAGCTTCCACAACCCAAGCAAGAATCCTTACCTTAGGATGCCTTAATTGATTTTCTACCCCAAATCACTCCAAAAGCCATTTAAAACTCCTTGAACAAAAGAAAGAGAAATTGAGAGAGTAAGAGGAGAAGTGGCGATGGAGAAGAGGAATAAAGGGTTTGCAATGACTTAATTCCTTTTAATGAAATTTATACACAAGCATTCCCATTTTGCCCTTACTCTTCCTTAGAATTCCATCTATATCCTTTGATTCATTACAAACACACCCCCATAACAACATATTCTCTATGAAAATTCCTTACATTTACTCCCCACTTTTCCTGCTAATTAGGGGTAGAATGGTCAACTTGCCCTTAGGGAAGAAAATATCTAAAACTTAGCAAACATTTTGGTTGGCACTCGCCGCGGCGAGGAAGATTCTGTCGCCGCGGCGAAACTGTCCAATAGCTTCCCTGGCTTCAACACCTCTTCGCTGCGGCGAAGCCTGGAACACTGAACTTCTTCTATTTCAACCAATTTCAGGGCAAGTATTCAACACACCACTCAATCAAAGGTCAACCAAACAATAATACTAATAAACCAACTCAAATAAGAGCAAAAGAAGAAACGTTAGCTACGTACCTCAAGTGGGGCATTACAAAATCTAAAACATAAATTAGTGTTTCAAACAACTTTAAATAAATATTTTATTTCATCTTAAATATATAATGTAACATAACGTATATTTTTTCAATATTCAGATAATTATTACTACGTAGAAGCAAATTCTTTAAAACAAGGCTTAGATAAATTATAATATTATAATTTATTATAAAATGAATTTATTTTTATTTATAACTGACTCAAATTGGGATTAAAATTTTTTATGACTATATGGAAATTAATCATATATAGGGTACCACTATAGATGTGTTCAATTGTAGTAAAATATTTTTTTGGATAAAACCGGTAATTGTATAAAAAGAATTAAAAAAACAATCTAAGAAGGGAAATCCCCTTCAGTCTAAACCTTGGACAGACCCAAGGCTGAGCTACACAAAAGACTAAGGACATAGGAGGATGTACAATCCTTTAAGCCTGAAGCCTATACAAAAACAAGGAACTAAATTGGGAATACACAACCTGTTAGCATTTGTAACCATAACAAGTTGCTAAATATCCAACCCACTTCTGCAACGAGGATGAAGGAAATGATGGCAAAGAAGGATCCCAAATAGAGGCATGCACCCCGTGACAACAAGCTTAGCAAAAAACACAAGAGAAGAACAGTATAACAACAGCCTCACCAAAAACAAATTCCAGACTACCCAATCAACTTTCTGCCACTATTCTCCATTAACCACATGGCTCCGAACACCCTTAGGTAGATCAGAATCAATGGAACAGATAAAACTATGACCTTGCCCAATCGACCAAGGCCAGCACCTGTCATACTTACCATGAGGGCTTGGTTGATTTTGTAGTCTGGAATGATTTGGTCAGGTGGTGATTTGGTGAAGGGCCAAGTTAAAGTTGCCTGGAAGGATGTTTGCAAAACTAAATCCGAAGGTGGGTTAGGACTTAGACCCCTGTCCATTTGGAATGTCTCCTTGATGGTGTTTCATGCTTAGTCGATAGTTGCTAGCAGAGAATCCTTTGGGTCAAATGGATTCACTCTTATCGACTACGAGGACATAGTTTTTGGAGTGTTCCAATACCTTGGGATGCGAGCTGGAGCTGGCGTAAAACCCACCTTCGGATGTTTGCATTTAGATAAAACTATAAAATTATAAGTCTATGTCCTCGTAGACTTATAAAATTATAAGTCTACGAGGACATGGACTTATAATTTTATATTTTTATTATCTTTGCATTTAGATATTTGGCATGATTAATATCTTATGATGTCTATTTGTGATGATTTTTATGTATAAGGCATTTGTGGTTAGGAGTTAGTAAAATATACGTAAAATCAGAAGTTTCAACATTTTTACTTTTGGATGTTTTAGGCTGTTTGTAGATTTTTGATAGACTTGGAGTTACAATTTGGTTTTTGGACCATCTATGAAGTTAAAGTAGACATCTTAAGCTTTCTAAGTTTGGGTGGCATGTCCAGAGACGACTTCGTTTGGGCCTCCAATTGTTGGTGTAAAATCAGAGCTGAAAATTGAAATCGAATCCTAATTAGAGTAGGATTTCTGTCCAACCACTAGAGCTTTAAAAGGTCATAACTGGGGTTTCCAGAACTCAAATGAGATGATTCAAAAGCCCAAATTGAAGTACACATCCTGAGCTACAATTCTTATGAGGGGGCTGAAGTCCAGAAAGCTCTTTGTCCTGTCCAAAACTGGCCTGGAAGTTACAGCTTTAGCCCAAAAGCTTTAATCCTTAGCCGATTTGGATTATTTTTGTATAGCTCGTATCAAGAGTTGGTCCAACTTTAAGAGGGAGTTCAATACAAGTCTGGAGGGCTGGAAATTCGTGTGTATGATCTGGAATTTCGCTTGTTTAAGAGTTGGAGACAGAACACAATTTTATTTTTCATTTTCTTTGTGCCTTTCATCTCATCTTGTCAGGCTAAATTCCTTAGTTCGATTCAAGGAAACACCAATCCAGTTAACATAATTGTGAGACTTTATTCTTAATTTTAGTTATTTTTCTATTCGTATATCTGTGTTTATTTGTTATATTTATTATGGTTGCATGATTTAATCGATTAAAGAAGCCTGTTAATTAATTGATTGTGCAATTGATTGCTAAACTGAATTTGTAATTCGTAATTGTTATAATATTCAGTTAGAGTAGTAATTAAGCAAAACAATTGTGATCCAAACTTTTGTTGATTGTTTAAAAGAAACATGGAATGAATTAAATAATCTGACGCTTGTTCGATTGTTATTCGTTTTTAACTACTTTCTAATCCATAGTGCTATCAATAAATTCATAAGGATTGTGTAATACCAAGTGATTTATTGATAAGAATTAATTTGTATATTGGGCTCAAATTAATGAACTCAGGGAAGATAAAGGTTGTCTGGCTTTTTGATAATCTTTGATTAAATATTCAATTAAAAAATAATATATATTAGAAGTCAGTGATTAGTTTGCAACCGTGAGTAATTTCTTTGAGTCGAAATCATTTTTTTAATTAAATTCTATTTACTTAATTTTTGTTAGTAGTAATTAATTTTAGAAGTAAAATTTCCCCCTTTCTATTTCATTAATTCATTGTGATATTAAATTGGGTAATCTGATTAGTTAGTCTCTGTATATGGACTTGTAGTTAAATTGTGACTAAAGTGATTTAATTTTTGGTTGCGCTTGTTAGTCGTTACCATCAGAACTTGAAATGTGTGTTATGTAATGGTCCTATGATTCCCATGATCATTTATTTTTTATGTGCCCATTTTCTCGATCGGTGTGGCAGGTTGCCCAAATTAAAGGAAAATTCCAAGCTCCAGTTAATGGATGGAACCATATTGTTAACTGGTGCGCTATTCACCTCAAAGGGAAAAACATCCTTAGGGTCGCCGTCTTCTTTTGGGGGCTACAGTTTACTTTGTTTGGCAGGAGCGGAACCTCCGTATTTTCAAAGGAAAAAGGAGGAATCAGATCTGTCTCATTAGATTGGTGTTTGAGGAAGTTCGATACCGATTAATGAGCCTCTCGTTCAGGGATAACCCCCGAGTTAGCCAGGTGTTGGCAGAATGGGATTTACCTGTTAGCTGTATTAAACTGGTTTTCCCATGATTTGGTGTGTTCCCATGTTTCTCTGTGCTGGTGCAGCAGGTTTTTGGCCTATTTTTTTGCAGGTTGTTCCTTTTCGGGAATGAGATTCTTGAGACTCTGCCCCAAAGATGCTCTTTTGGCTCTTTTTAGTTTGTGTCTTTTGTGGGATAGGACGGTGGAGAGTATGATTTTGGATGCTTCCAATTCTCAACCTCCAAAGAAGTTGCTGCAATCTTGCTTAACTATTCATGTGAGCTTGGCAGATTTTACAAAGTCGGCTGTTGATTTTGCCATGCTGAATACCTGGAGACTTGGAAGAGGCCTTTTCTCTCCCCTGTCCAGAACTGTTACTAAGCTGTGTTTTGCTGGAGAGTTAATTTTTGACTGCAGGTTCCTTGCGGCTGGCAGTGCAGTTCCTCTGTTTGTTCTTCTTTCCTGGTGTACTTCGGTTGGGATTGTGCTGCATGGTTCTCTTTCCTTTTGCCGGTGGCTGATTGTGGTTTTGTGTTTGGGCTGCCGCAGAAGTTTTTTGAATCTGGCTATTCTGGGTGTCTTTGTTGGTTGGTTTGATGTTTGGACTGCCATGTACAGACTGGAAAATCATCCTTGAAGGTACAAGCTCTTTCAGGGGGCCTAAGAAGTGCAAGTCATCATGCCATAGTGAAGTGGACTGCCCATCTCCAATTTGCACTCCTATATGTCTCCTAATTCTATCCCTCAAGCTGAGCAATTCCTCCAACTCTAGCTTGCATCCCAGGGGACACGAATATCCCAAATTTTTTTCCTTTGAGTCTGTATGTGTGAATCCATTTGATCCAGAAGGAAGCTTTGCCAGAGATAATTTTCCAGATATGGTGAACCATTAAGGATAGATTCCAAAAGCGAAGAGATCGGGTTCCCAAACCTGCAGCCATTTTGGGCTGGCACACATCTTTCCAAGCAACTTTCACCTTACCCCGAACCATCTCGCTTTCTGCCCAAAGGAAATTTCTCATTAATTTTTCCATGGTTTAATAACTGAAGTGGGAACGATGAAAACCGAGGCCCAATAGACTTGCAACGAAGAGAGAACCGAGATCACAATTTGGAGGCGTCTTGCATAGGACAAAAACCGATTCTTCCAAGAGCTTAAACCTCCAGCTAGTGCACATTCTATTACGATGAAAGACCTTTCTATACATCAGACTATATCTAAATAATAGGTAATTCTTGCAGCTAGTCATGGCATTACAGGTCTACCTATCCCTAGGCAGTGAATCGAAAGCCTATGCAGCTAAAGCAAGCAAGTCTTTATCTCAAGACTGGCAATTTAAAGTCTATCATAAAAAATATCTCCTCCACGTGTAATAACTCAACATGCCCACTAAAGTCATGCCCGGATTGAACAGTTGGCATTTAGTTGACCACAATTAATTATATTCTGTTGACATCTGGGACAGAAAGCGTAATACCTATCTGCAAATTCCATAATCTCTCAGCAGAATTGTGGATACAAACTACAAGGATGTGCATGAAATATTTGCTTCATGTGTGCAAGTATTTACCACAAAATGGACAACAAAAAGTGTGGGCAAGCTAAGAGTTCCATACCATGAAGTGGAGCACCCATATCTAAAGCCTCCAGAAGGTAGCCAACCTTTGCTTTAGTCTGCATACAAAAATAACATATACTCCCCATGCTCAAAACAGTGCAAAGGTATTTAAAAGCCAAGAATGTCCTATAAACGGAATAAACCCAAGTCTCAAGGCCTCATGGCACCAAGCATACTTCATAGAGCCCTCAAGTTTTGAGGTTGGAAATTCAAGCTACCAAATGTTGAAAACATGGAGTATAAACACTTTAGATCCATTAACTAGAACTAAAGTTCTTCATGAACTAAAAAGCATATCATTTAATCTACGAATTGAAATAGAATATGTATTAAGTCCGACCATCCCAATTTGACGTTCCAATAAAACCAATAAAATTATGAATGTGAAACCCATCTTTGTAAGGATAAAACATAAGTAATGCTATGTTCCAGTAATGATATTTTTTTCTTTGTTCTGTTGAACTGTCTGTGGAAGGGTTAAAAAAGGGTCTTCAAATGCATAACCTAAAGATAACACATGCAATCAAAGATAACACATGAAAAAAAAAATTTCACATGTGATCCTTGATTCGTATAGGATATGAGGATCACAAACCATAAAGCAACACCTGCATTACAATGACAATATTAAAACCACACTTGATCATTATAGCAAAAGGATGTAGAAAAACCTAATATCTAAATATGGAAATTATACAATGTAACAAAAATAATCAAATTAATGCAATTAAATTCTTGGATGGTAAAACTCCAAAAGTTACTTTCCCGGATCATCTTTAGAAAGTTCAAAGCTGAAAATTCTGGACTGTTTTTGTATAGATTCTGATACCCATGCAAGTGATGATTTTACCTTGCTTGTAGACTCCTAGTCCACACTAGTAATATTTTCTTTTTAATTAATATACATCTTTTGCTTCTTATCACAAAAATCTTTTCATTTAGTTATATAACAGAATAAGTAAGATCTAAGCTGATTAACAGGCCTATACACCTCAAAGTTAATAGAGTTGACCAATGAAAATTTCATCATAGTTTTAGAATTATTAAAGTTGACACTATTTGGCTCTTGGCAGCTTACTGCTTCATTTTGCGTTTTTTCTTGATATTTTTCTTCTTTCAGTGCAGAGTTCTTAGTTTATTGCTCATATTATTATTGGTGAGAGGAAGTGTTGGAGTCTATACTGACTAGGTACACTCAAACCTACTAGTTTATAAAAAGGGTTAATCCTTTCATTCAACAAAGCCTAATGGTGAAGAGTCAGATCCACCTCAAATTCTATCGTGGTATTAGAACTAGTCCCAGTTAAGCTGAGTAGCGGGTAAGGAGTTAGAGTCAACAACTACCTTTATTAATAAGCATGACCCAATATATGAGTTTGACCGTAATGAGAATAATCCTCCCATTCAACAAGACCTTATTGGATTAAGAGTCAGTCCCACCTCAAATTCTGTCAATTTGAACTAACCGCTGCTGACAATATTCATAGCAGCTACTTTTTATCATCATAAAACTTCTTTTGAAATCCTAACTAAATATTTAACCATAAATTCCTTTAATTACACATAAATTTTACATCCTTATCTGGGAAGTTGCTTTAAGTCAGTCTGATCAGTTAGATAATTCTTATTACCACCAATCCATGGCGCATCTTCCTTGATTCAGGCGTCAATTAGAAGTTGCTATGCCATCATCCATACTCATTCAACTTGAGTCACATGTATTAGACAATCTCAGTCTTATACTCCTATGTTAAACCTGAAATGACACTTAAGGAACTCCCCTTGGTAAAATCTCCAATCTAAAAATTTTATACGATTTTAAATTATTAGTTCTTGAAATCATTAACATTGTATTCTCTTTGTTGCCTTATTTCCACCAAGGTTTATGGTTTATTCCACCTTCCATAGCCCGCTAATATTATTTTGGACTGATTTTTTATGAATATTATTTCAGTCTTGTCTCTTGAAAGAGGAGTAGGCTATCATTAATCCATTTTGGCATATTTTATGCTTTAATTGTCAAACCCTCCTTAGACCTATCCAAGCAGTGGCTTATATTGAACATATATATAGCAGTATAACCCTATGTTGGGGTAAATATTATAAGCTTCACAACTAGATAACTCCTTTCAGAGTCCATGAACTGACTTTTTCTAAGCACAAAACTTAAGTAGATAATATTGAGCATAAGATACTATTCTGAACATCTAAAAGTATTATGTATATTAGTATCTTCCTCGTACTACTTCCAACTCCTATTTGGAAACCCACACTTGTGTCAAATTCTAATGGAGTAACCTCTTGCAAAGACGGCAAATATAGTAAGATAACAATTTCAAGTGAAACAGATAGGGGAGATATGCAATCATTCTCGATAATGTGTACAATATTTTCTTTCCTTCCCATCGCTGGAGCCCATAACAAGAAAATTTTTGTTATGATATATTTCAGAACAGCTTTTAACCTAAAGTAAGGAGAAACAGTGACCAAACAGTTGATCCCTAAAGACTTTCATATGTGATAAACAATGACACAAGAAGGAAAAAACATCTCTGAGCAATGCACATTGGGAGCAAATACCTTCATCAAAACCATGTAACAAAGTGGAGTCCAAGTATATGAACTAAAGAAAATTTACTTCCATCAAGGACATTTGTGATAAGGAAACCTCTGCAATCCTTATTGCAATTTATTGATAAAACTCTAATAGCTGGTCAGTATCACCAGCAGGTGCAATAGCATCATTAATTCTACCAATTAAGTGTTAAACAATCCAAAGAAATAATAATAAAAAAGAGGAGGCTAGGGTTTTATTGATACTGCACAATTCAATTGAATACTAAAAGTATGATTTAACCTAAATACAAAGATATATATAGGCTAAACAAAGGAAATAATGAAAAGACAGATCTACCCTTAATAAACAATAAAACAAAATAACCCATATTTCTTAACACTGAGCATCTGATTCTCATGTCAAAACATTCCATGGCACCATCTTCGCCACCACAAGCAACTAGCCCATGAAGTTTGCTGAAATTGTAGAACAAGCCTCCTAATTCTCAAATAAGGAAAAGTTGGTAGCACTCAAAGTGTCAAACTAAACATATAAATTTATATTACACTAGTAGACAAAGGGAATAACAACAATAACAAGCTTCAACAACAACCTTTGAGAAACGACATTTAGTACTGGTGACTGTTATTTAGAGATGAGAGAAATCGACCCTGTAAAACCACAAAGTTAATCGTTAGCAATAGCGCCTAAATATAAAAACTATAATGCTATGCTTACTCACGAACTTACTAACCATCTTACTCACTTTTGTAAATATAAAGCATAGTAAGAGTACCATAAGTATAATACGGGTACCATATGTAATTTTAACAAAGGTGAGTAAGATGGTTAGTAAGTTCGTGAGTAAGTGTTGACCAAGGTTGAATTTTTCATTTAAGTGTAAAAAGGAGAAACGGTGTCGTTTCTCTCTTTACTTTCCTCTTTGTTTGCTTTCTTCACTCTCTCTCTCTCGTTCACTCACTCACCTCTTCATATAAAAGTGAGTTAACCTTCTCTGTAACAGTTAGCAAAACAAGTAATAACAGAGCATTCTTCTTCTCAAAATTTTTCACTTCTTTCTAAATTTCACAGTAAGCATAACATTATTGACATAAAAAAGACTAGGAGTATATACTGTAATAAAATATTACGTACAACTTTGAGGGGATCTTTACTAGTATATAAAAATAGTGGACCTTGATGAATCAAGCAAAACTAAAGTGGCATGCCTTACATTACATTAGAATTAGCTTGGTTACATTGACTTGTTCGGTGAAATTTGACAATTTCCCGTGTTGTTCAGTTAATTTCTAGATTCCGTGTTTCAGTTTTACCATCAAATTTACAATGATAATATTCTTCTGGTTGTACTTGTTAGAATTTCTAATTAAAACTCATTATTTACTAATCGGTCCTACACTTTTATTAATTGTAGTTTTAGTAAATAACTAACTACAAGAAGTAATTGTTGTAAACAGTTACTGCTGTAAGCAGTTACATCCCTTGACAGTTGTCTTTGACGAAAAAACTTATGTGTATAAAAAAGAGATACAAGAGGTCCACAATGCATGCAATTATATTTATCTAATATATCCAAAAACCATCGCTCGAAAATTATAGTGAAATTGAAGAATTTGCAAGGCTTTAATAAGACAAAATCATGCATATTAGCAAGTAAGAATTGACAGAGTGAATATCTACAACAAATTGCTATAGCCGGAGGTTAGCATTAAAGTTAATTTAATTCTGCAATATGTTATGTAAGCATGTTAATGATGTGATTGAAACTTCACATGTAGTGTCAGAGCAGGTTTATAATCTCTGCCTGACATGTTTGTTGTATGTACTATACTTTATATGTATATTTAGTCTCTTGCAGTGTGATATTGGATGCTTCATATTTGATTCTTCATGTTTAATATTAGTTGCAATAGATCATTAAAAAATTTGAAATTGAAATCAAGATTACATAAAGATGTTTTGAATTGCTAATGCATAGGAGTAATTTTCGGCAAAATTATAGTTTGATAAAAAAAAAATTTCCATTGTTGTTTGGGCGATTTCGATCGCAGCTTACTATGTCGATTTGGGATGAAAACAACTTTTGGACTATTGTCGGCGCAAACCCATCAGTCCACACCCTTTTTTTCTTTAGGAATTTGGCCAAAATCAATCTCCAATTCTCCATATAACCATGAAAACCATGGCTTGAATTTGTAGAAACCAGGTCAAATCGACTCGGCCAAAGGTCAAATTGAGTAAACTTGATCCAATCAAAGGTTAAACTGAGTCAACTCGACCTGATCAAAGGTCAAATCGGCCAACAGTCAACCCGACCCTATCAAATGGGTCAGATTGACTTGATTTTGACCTTAGTGTGTGGTGGCGCGTGAGAGGGTTAAGGTGGTGCATGTGAGCGCGTGATGACGCGTGAGAGTGTGTGATGGCGTGTGTAAGGGTTGTCATGGCACGTGTGGGTCTTTTATGCATAAATAATGAATTATTCTTGTTTTAATTTGTGTTATGTGCAATAGTATAAGTTGTAATTATGTGATGTCATATGATGTCATATGTTTGATTAATTGAGAGTAGTCACAATACTTAATTATGATAATATATATATTAAGTGATATTTATTATGATCATACTGAAATTAGTGACATCATTTTCTAGTTAATCATGTTAGTGTAATCATTTTACCCACAAGAAAATTTTATATTTTCATAATTAATTAGGATGAAATATAAATTATTTTTATTTCTTAATTAGCCCACAGATATTATGAAATATTATATTTCTGGTTTTATCATTATATGATAATGAATTATAATATCTAACGTCTTTACCTATAAGGAGATTTTATGATATGTTGATTAATTTATTATTTATTATTTGTTTTACATTGATAAACTTATAATTATTGTTGATGGTTTGTGTCTCATAATTTTATTTAGTAAGCATATCTATTCATATAGCTATAGTTAATAAAACCTTGATGATGATTGATGATAAAGTTTCTTACTTGAGTGGTGAGTCGGTGACAACTACAAAAGTTGGAAAGAGGTTGTTTTTCTTCGAAGTGTATCATTTGTTAGAGTTACTCTCAACTATTTGAAGTGTTAGGTTTAGATTTTCAACACCTTTAAGTTAATTTCATTTAACTCGGAGAAAACGAATGAAAACGTGTAACATACCTCTTGAAAGTGAAAGCAAAAAGTTGCTTATATTTTACTATATTTGAATTTAATATGATAAAGCTAAAAATTAGAATTTCTACGCTCTTACCTTTATTGAATTAGAATTTATAAACTTTGAAAAAGATATTATGACCGAATTGCAGCATAATTTAAGAGTGCTTTAAACATCATGATGAAGTTGAGTGTTTTTAAAGTTTGGTAAATACTAACATTAATTATTAATAATATTTTATTACTATTTATAGATAAGTGGGTTATATTAAACTACATTCTAAAATATGGTATATTTTATGTGATTAGTAACTCTTAATTTAATAACAGCACAAATATCTATTACTATGGTTTTTAGTGTGCTCTCAACACATTTTATGTTACATACTCTATGCAGCGGCGGATGCTACTCTAGTTGAGGGTGGGTCATTGTCTACCTTCAAAATAAATAAATAAAATATTAATATGTATAATTTTTGGATTTTGGTATTCTTTAATAGAAATATTAATGGACAAAAAATTAACTACAATTAATTTTTATTTTGATTCACCTTAACAGAAATTTCTGGATCTGCCCTTGACTTTATGTAGCCTGTTTATATTTGATATCCTAAAATTGATTTAAGTCTCTATATTTTAATTAACGTGTTGCCGAGATCTATTTAATTTCTTGATATTTTTTTTTTTTTATCACCAATCACAAGTTAGGTTTTTGATATGTCTTTATTACCTATTATCAACCAATGGCCAAAAAGCCTTAAGTTTGGGTTAGCATAATGACTAAAACTCGAAGTTGCTTAACGTATGCTGCATGGAAATTGCAAAGTAGCTGGCTTGCTTATTAATAAAGTGAGTTAGTCAAGGCCGCGTGGGTTTTAACGAACGACAAAATTTTCTCTTTTAACTTCGTGGAATCACCAGTGAACTTTCCCAAATTAGCATAAAATCCCTTGAAACAACATGTCTATAAATATATATCTCTACACTGGAAGCTACCAAAAGAATCAAACCAAGTTTTCAATATCATAGAGCTATAAACTCTAAAGTAGCTATGGCAACACTCTTTTCGAAGTTCGTTAATGAAATTGATATGACAAGAAGCTTATCGATCCCGACAAGTCCAATGGGATTAAAACATTTTGAAGAAAACCAATTAATGGATATGCATGTTCAGGATGACTGCGGGCAACTCTGGATGTTTAGTTGCTCAATTCAGAAGAATGGCGATGCAGGATGTGCTCTTTGTGTGGATTGGCTTGAATTTGTGAGGCATAAAGATGTTAGAATTGGTGATGAGGTTATTTTTATTGAAGATATTGTGAAGGATGAAGCTATGGGAGCAAGGATTAAGATTCAAGTGTAGAGGAAAATCAGATTATTTGGCCAAGATATTTGGGCTCCTGTCAAATAATCCAGATTTGTATGTAAATTAATATAATTTGGTGTAGACTTGTGTGGAAGGACAAGTTTGAGTGAGTTTACTTTGGCTTCTTCTATTTATAATTTTTATTCGGAAGATTTAATCATAACAAATTAAGTTTGAGTTCTAGGAAGATTTAATCATAACAAATTAAGTTTGAGTTCTCTATTTGAGACTTCATTAATTAAGATTTTTGTTATACCAATTCGTGATCAATCAGCCGCTAATCACTCACAAACTAACATATCAACACACACAAGATCAAGAACACAAGAACAACCAGATTTATTGTGGTTCACCTTTCCAAAAATAGGAAAGACTACATTCCAGTTGAGCTCCAAGAATTTGGGGCTCACTACACTAGGAATAAAGAGTTCTTTACATATTACAACGATTCTCAAAGACACGCACAACTCTCAATCTTGAACAAACCACTCAAACCGTTAATCTATAGAGAAACTTGGACCAACCCCTCTAATCCTGAAAGAAATACTACTCTCACAATACAATTGCAAAGATTGTAACATCGATTACACATATTTGAGACAAGATTTGAAGAACTCTAACCAAAGCACCAAGAACCCTAATTCGCACACAAGAGAGAGAGCTACTGGAATCTGCACACACAAAAAAAAATAATAATAAATAAATAAAATAAAATTGCTTATATATGGTTGACTTGCTGGATAAATTCTGGCCATTGGATGTTGATTGCTTCAACGGCTAGTATTGTCTCATATGAGTATACAAAAAAGGGCAGCGTGTTGATAAGTGTTGTACGCAGAAACGTCAGCGTTTTGGGCTTCACACATTTAACAATTTTTGTTTGATTTATTCAATTTATATTGGGTTTATTATTTACAGGTTTGGATAAATTGTTTAATTTCATTCTTAATTTCTTTTATCGTAGATTGACATTCTTAATTGAGTTTCTTTTCTATTTTTTATTATTCGACACTTCGTTATATTCTTTTCTATGATTTATTACAACATTATTTGTTTTCACAAATATTCTATATGATATATTTAAAACACTCCGTTTTCTATATTAAAAGCAAGGAAGGAAATTATAATTGAATATTGCAATTAATGTGTGCTTTAAAAACAACATTTTTACTCATAAGGGCTTAATCATATGGTCAAGTATGTGGTTTGTTTTTGTAAAGTCTAGGTTTTGAGCCCCCTCATGGGCACATGCATGGTAAAAAAAAGTCATATTTAACAGTTTCCTAATCATGATAAAGTTTGACGGGGACTCCAATTTCAACTCAAGTTTGCAAAGCAAGTGCTAAGAATTTATAGATTATCAAAAACAAAAATAGAAAAAAAAATCATTTGTAAAATAAAAAAGTTAATATCAAAATTTTTGACAGGTTAACAAAATTTTTACATATAGATTAAAAAAATTATTAATCTTGTTGATATGAGAAAATCGCATTAACGAAGAAATTGTAGAAACAAAAATGTTTTTAGTTTAACAATTTAGAAAATAAAGAAAATACGTGGAAAAACAAAAAAGATAGTTTACGATAAATTTTAACAAAAAGTGTTGTAGAAATTAAGGAATTAAAACTATTTATAATAATTAAGATATATTATCCTATAAAAAAATATATATTAAATAATTAATTTACTTATAATTAAAAAAATTGGAAATTATATTAAGTGACCTTTTTTGAGTAGTGAATTGACAATTAACCTTTTCTGAAAGCCCTTACATAAAATAGCCTCATAACAATTCCAATTTCCATGACCCATTAAAGACACAAATGCCCTTTGTATATAAACCAGCTTCTCATATCCAGATTCTTAACTCTTTCTTTTCAATCAAATCGCCATGTATTCCCTTCAGAAACTTCACAGCAGTAAGAGAAACAAGAAAACACAAACTCGATTAGATGAAGGTTGAAAGTTGTGATCGTGAGGGAGAGTTTGTCATTGTTGAAGTTTAATGTGTTCATTTGCTCAGCTAGCTCTCCAGTTGGGGTCCAGAAGATTCGTTTCCAAATCTGAGTTAATGTTAGCAACGTGACTGAAAAATGGACAATTAGTGCATGTAAATGCTAACACAGTTATGTTGTTTAAGTATTTCTTTGAAGAGTGATGCTATGGGTACTAACGGATGGGTACTAATATGTGTACTAACTAAAGCATAGTACCCGTACTATACGCATAGTACGGGTACTATGATTTAATTAGTACACATATTAGTACCCATTCATTAGTACCCAAAGTATTATTCTTCTTTGAATTAGTTAGGATGTGGAGATTTGAATTTTGAAGATAATTTTACGGATTTCGGTTAATTTGACGGAGGTTTGGTTTTGTAAGTTGTCATCAAACGAAAATCATCATCGTCATCTTTGTTGGTTTTGTTGGGTGATGGCCGCTGTAAAAATAGCTTGAAAACAATGGCTTCAATTGATATCAAACACTTATTTGGAAAGGGGTTATTGGCTCATTATTACGGGAGTTTCATATATGACTAATGTTAGGAAACGATCTAATTGATGGCAGCGGAAAACAAGACTTTTAAAGCAAAGATCGATTCCATTAGAACCAAGATCAAGGCACAAATTATATAGTTTATATGTTAAATCAAAATCTGCAATAATATGAATGATCAGAGTAAAGTTTAGAGTTCATACGCACGTTTGGAAGCTCCTTCAAACTTGTCTCTGAATCTTTTCACTACTGATCTAAGAACAGGATCGAACCAGCGGTAATCCACACGAAATAACCTGAAGAGCTAAAGAGAGATTTGTTAGACCCTCTTTAGCTTCAAGAACCAAATCAAGAATCAAAGAGACTTTAATTCAATAGACAAGGGTGGCATGAGATTTAGAGAGAAATAGGGGCTGTTTTCTTTTTAATGAAAAGTGATTGATTTCACTTGAATGAAATTACTTTCTCAAATTCACAAAACACATGCACTTATATAGTGCATGTGAAACCCTATTCCAATTAGGAATAGGCTTGGGTGTCAACCCAAACAACCTCCTATATCCAAACACTCTCAATCATGATATTTTATTTTAATTATTATTATTTCCAATTAAACTCAATTAATATATTTATAAAATATATTAACATTTAATAATAATAATAATCCATTTAAATATATGCATACATATATTTAAATATAATCTCACTTATTTATTTTTAACATTAAATTAAATATAAGCAACAATCTTAGCAAATTTAATTACACTGTGAGATTACCAAAATATACTTTTACCCTAAAAGACGAAAATGCCTCTTGCACAAACCGATTATTAAATTATCTTATATGTGTGTGACGTAGGCTCCTCTTCATATCAACAGTGTGTAGTATCGCGATTAACACCAATTAATCGTCTCACTGCACACAGACTAAGATTGACCCCTAATAAGGTATCATGACCACCCGATAGATTCAGATTCAGCAAAATAGCTACCTGTCAATGATATAATTACCGTGCAATCAAATCATTTCATCAATTCTTATCTCAACGAGACTGGGGTATGAAATAATGTCAACCTCAGTTTACTCTCGATATATTTGTATTCAGTTACTAGACTAATGACCAGAATAATGAATTGGATTAAGCAACAACTCAATCTCACTATGATAATAGATTTATTGTCATTGTCATTAACTGAACTGTGTCGTGAGACAACTTCTCCCGTACCTAGGAGTGATGAATCCTCCGTCAATCCACCATAGTCTTGATACACTCCTCGATGCAGCCAATCACTATCGTATTGACAACTTTGAATAGAACTTCGTTGGGCTAGTGTCAAACTACACCGATCGGTGCACAAGGCGCTCCGGTGATCTCAAGTCTAAGGATCACATGCACCACCATTCATTAGAGGATTTGTTCCATAGACACTGGGGTTACCATCTATATGGAATCCTCTAGTAGGTCAGTCTAGTGAACTTGCCTACAACAAGCACCCATGTGTTGCACCAGTTTGTCACCCAATAACCTTGATAGGTGAGCTCTGTCACTGCCTTTCTATAGGGTTGTTCAACACTATGATAACCTTACCATATTATCTGTGCCCTTGGTCAGAATAATATTGGGGCTACGGACGTTTCTAGAATGACCATCTTATGTGCTCATAGGATTCTCACTATCAAGATTTGAAACACTTGATACCCTCGTCACGGTTCTACCATTCTACGTACATATATCAATACATACAACTATGGTTTACATGATATAGTAGATAATGTCTTTTATTGATTAATAAACATTATTACAAAGAGTCAATTCCACAATAATTGATTGGCTCTAGGGCACCTACTCCAACAACTAAACGATCAGTAAGGGTTTATTGGCTTGTATTGAATAATATTAGTTATCTGCAGGGGTGAGCAGGTTTGAGTATTGGCCCAATTCCTAGGAACCGAAACCACCCCCGGTCGATTCCTTGGATTTGGAATAAGAACTGGAACCATTCGATTCCGGTTCCGGGTACCCTATAAATTTTTGTATACTCCCCTAATATTCTAAAAATGACAAATATACCCCTAAAAATTACAAATAAACCTCAAGTACCCAGACCTCGGTTCCAGGTCTAGTTTTCCAGTTTCGAGTCCGATTCTTCAAGTGTTGGAATGGGACTCAGATCTACACAAGGCCGATTCCACCAAATTTGGAATTGGAACCGACCTTCTATAGGCTGGTTCCGGTTTTGGTTCTGGGTCCTCCCGTTACCTATGCTCACCCCTAGTTACCTGATACCAACAGATAGTCACTTTTCAGTTTCCATCGCTTAATTGTAAAAATTTGTTACAAATGACAAGGAATTATAAGTATCCATAGAAGTAAAACTTTATATGTAAATTTTTTATCATTTAATTGTTAAAAGTTGTCACAAATGATTAAAAGTTCTAGTTATCTTGATACAAGTGAAACTCTACGTGGAGTTACTGACATTTGCCCATAACATGGAATCCTACAACAATCAAGGAGTCCATGAAAATGTCGAGAGTGGCAAACTATATTATGGGTTGGTCGGATAAATATATTTGGTAGGATAAACTTACACATTTTGACCGATATATTAAAGCTAACTTATACTTGTCATCTTTGGAGCAATAGAAAGTCATAATATATAGCTAATTTCCGATTATAATAACAATATTTACCCATGAATTATGATATATTTAAATTTGATGACAAAGCTTATTTTTGTCTGTATCCTTTGGAAGTGAAACTGCTTGCAACTACCACCATGTTTGTTTGCACGCTTTTTTTTTTTTTTTTTTTTTTTAACCGGGGTGTCCAAGTCAACTTGTGTATACCTCAACAAATCTCTAAACCCTGAAGTTAACAATCAAGTAAGTCTTCGGTGGCCACCCTATTAGCAGCAAAGGTGAAACGAACTCAAGACCTCATGAGTAATACACACAAGAGTCCTAGTTGACCACTTGGCCATCCAGTAATAGTTATTCATACTTAGACAAAAGTGATATTCAGATATCTATTACTTATTTTATTTTAGTACTTAAGATTGAGAATCAGTCATATTCCTTTTAAGAGAAAAAAGTTAATTTTTTTGGCTTAAGACTAAAGATAATTTGTTTGTATTAAATAACTTCTCCAAAAATATCCCTATTCAAATTTTTAAATTCCAATCATACCCCTTAAAACCTTAATCTCTATTAACCTATTTTATTTAAGTTCTTATTTTACTTGCATTATAGCAAACATAACGGATACACACAATTAAAGAATTAAATTATTTACAAAATCAAATTGCCAGTAGGGTTTGGCCATGTGCGACAACACACGACGGACGGCAGCCACCACACACGGCGATGTTTCGGATGAGGACAACAATAGTTGTGCGCGGCAATGCGCACTTGCTGGTGCAGTGGTCGTGTGCTATCGCACATGGCCACTAGATGCCATTTGCGACAGCGTCATCCAAGGCCACATGTGTGAAACAAGGAACACAGTTTTTATCGTAAGAAAATTTTCCTGCATGTTGAATTTGGTTATTCCAATTAATCAAGTCTAGGAACGATCTACATATTATCATCCCTTACTGTAAAATATTATTGTCAATAGTTGCAAATTCGGCAGTTTCCTATGTTGTTCGGTTAATACCTAGATTCCACGTTTCAGTTTTACCATCAAATTTATAATGATAATATTATTCTGGTTGTACTTGTTAGAATTTCTAATTAAAACTCATTATTTACTAATTGGTCCTACACTTTTATTAATTGTAGTTTTAGTAAATAAGTAACTGTAATAGGTAATTGTTGTAAACAGTTATTGCTATGAGCAGTTAAATCCCTTGGCAGTTATCTTTGATGGAAAAACTTTTGTGTATAAAAGAGAGCAAGGCTGTAAGCGAGCCAGGTTCAGTTCGACTTTTGTCGAACTGAGCTCGAGCTCGAGTGGCTCGAGTACCCTCTCAAGCCGAGTTACAAACCACCCACTACTCGGCTCGATAGGCTCGTGAATGGCTCGAAAGGGTATAAGTGCTATTTTTTTAAGTATCAGGGGGTTATATGTAATTTACTATATCCTATATAAATTATCCCACTTCCTAAATCCTATCTTCTTTCTCCAGCGCTGACACTTTCTCCTTCCCTTTTCTGCATCTTTTTTCTCCTTCGTCTTTCTTCTCCTCCTTTTTCCTTCTTCTTCAACTTTCTTCTTACTTCTCTTCCATCTCTTTCCTTCTCCTTCTTTGCTTTGCCTTTCTTTTCTTTTCTTTTCTCTCCTCTTCTCTTTTCTTCTATCTCTCATAGTTGATGGAATTTTGAGTCATATATTTGTGGCTATTTGGCTTTGGATCTGATGATGGTTGGTGATGATTGGTGGGTTGGCTTTGGATTGAGGCTATTTTGAAGGATTGTTGGTGGATTGCTTTGGATTGAGGACTCATAAACGAGCGATTCATGAGCTGAATTCGAGCTCAAAATATTTAATAAACTCAAGCTTCAAGCCTTGTTTTCAAAGCTCGTCGAACCCAAGCTTGAGCTTTTGGATCGAGGACTCATAAACGAGCGATTCATGGGCTGAATTCGAGCTCAAAATATTTAACGAACTCAAGCTTCAAGCCTGGTTTTCAGAGCTTGTCGAACCCAAGCTCGAGCTCGTTAAATTTTCACGAGCCAAGCTTCAAACACCGTAGTGTTCGGCTCGGCTCGACTCGGCTCGTATACAGCCCTAAAAGAGAGATATTAGCGCTCCACAATGCATGCTATTATATTTATCTAATATACCCAAAAACCATCACTCAAAAATTGCAGTGAATTGGAAGAATCTACAAGGCTTTAAGAAGACAAAATCGTGCAGATTAGCAAGTAAGAATTGACAAAGTGGATATCTACAACAAATTGCTATAGCCGGAGGTTAGTACTAAAGTTAATTTACTTCTGCAATATGTTATGTAAACATGTTAATGATGTGATTGAAATTTCACATCTGGTATCAGAGCAGGTTTATAATCTTTGCCTGGCATGTTTGTTGTACTATATTGTATATGTATATTTAGTCTTGTACAGTGTGATATTGGATGCTTCATATTTGAATCTTCATGTTTAATATTAGTTGCAATTGTTCATTAAAAACATTGAAATTGAAATTAGGACTACATAAAGTTGGTTTGAATTGCTAATGCATAGGAGTAATTTTTGGCAAAATTACATACACTGTTGTTTGCTCTTAAAACAATAGTGTATGTATTAAATCGAGTTCCAACTAAGGCGGTTCCCAAAATGTCATTTGAGTTGTAGAAAGATTGGAAACTGACTTTAAGACATGTACGTGTTTGGGGTTGTCCAACTGAAGTTAGAGTTTATAATCCAAAAAAAAAAGAAGTTAGGCCCCAAGACTATTAGTACATATTGCATTGGTTATGCTGAAAAATCCAAGGGATATAGACTTTATTGTCCATACCATTCTAGTAGAATTGTTGAATCGAGAAATGAAAAATTTCTTGAAAATGACGTAGTCAATTGGAGTGATCGATTCAGAAACTTGGTCTCTAAGAAAAATAATGTTTCAAGTAATGTTCATACCTTGAGTAAAAGATTGGTTGTTCATCCAAGCAGGGTGAATGATGAGGAAGCCAATAATTCAAAATCCACGTTCTACTAAAATTGCTTTGGATGATCATTCTGAGCAACCTCCAGCACAGGAGAAACAACCAGTTATTCAATAATCTCAACAAGAGATTGTTGATATAACATTAAGGAGATCTACTATAACAAAGAAAACAAAATTTTCTACTAATTATGTAGTGTATCTACATGAGTTTGACTGGGACATAAGTGTTAAAGATAACCTAGACATGTTTTCACAAGCTATGAACATTAGTAAATCCAAGCTATGATATAATGCTATGATTGATAAGATGAATTCTATGGTAGATAATAAAGTTTTGGACCTTATTGAGTTTTCTACTAGAAAAAAACCTATTGGTTGTAAATGAATATTTAAAACTGAGAGGGATTAATTAGGTAACATTGAGAGATACAAGTTACGCTTGTTGCCAAGGGGTTCACACAAAGAGAATGAATTTATT
This sequence comes from Pistacia vera, assembly GCF_008641045.1. Lineage (NCBI taxonomy): Eukaryota > Viridiplantae > Streptophyta > Magnoliopsida > Sapindales > Anacardiaceae > Pistacia > Pistacia vera. The sequence goes on along the minus strand of NW_022195994.1, from coordinate 39,537 downwards.
ATAAAGAGACATTTTCTCTAGTTTCCAAAAAGGATTCCTTTCGCATCATCATGACATTAGTTGCCTATTTTGATTTAGATTTACATCAATTGTATGTGAAAACAACCTTTTTTCAATGAAGATTTGGAGGAAGAGGATTACATGAAACAACCCGATGGGTTCATTTTAAGTGGTGGTGAGCATTTGGTTTGCAAGCTTGATGAACAATTTTAATTCCTCATAAGTGCTTGAATTGATAACATAGTATAGCGTGCAAGAACAAGAGTTGATCCCACTGAGACTTTGGAAACTGTCCAATTAAACCTACTATATTATGCTTTAAACAATCAAACGCAAAAAATAAATCTACAGAATAAATTAAACCAAACTAAGTACTAAAGTAAAAATATAATCTAAAGACAATGGAATTAAATAACGTAAACTAATAATGAATTTAAAAAAATTATGAAAGCCGAGGTATACAATTTCACCATCACAATCCAATTCTATGTCAACAATCAACCTATTGAAAATCCCACACAATCTAATAATTTGTATTAATGTTGGCCAGTCAAGAACACAAAATTATAGATTGATCTAAATTCCAATTCCTAGGATTTGTTCTTTCACTATTATGGTATTACCGTTTGGCGTCCAGATTTAACCAAATATCTTTAACATTAAACTAACTAGAACGTGTAGTCTAGCCTAACAATTAAAAACCCTTTAAGAACAAGAAAAACTTAACACTATGAATCAAATTGTATTTGACAGAGCATGTGCACAAACACAACTCATTCATTCAAAAGAGCCATTCAAAGTTGGCATATGACGTCTACCTAAACTTTATCTCACAAATCACCATTTAGTAATCAAAGTTGACATATGGTGTCTACCTAACCTTATATCATACAAACTAGAGATTGAAATAAATATGATGAATGAAAGTAGGAACATATAATTGAATAGCACAATAGGATCAATTAAGATATAGAAATTTCATGCTAGGTTACATCGAATCCCTAGAAAACAAGTTAGCTACTCATAGTCATGGAAAAATTAAACCTTCAAATCATGAAATACAAAGAAGATAAAAACCTTAGATGAATTCTCCTCTGCTTGCTTCCTAGTGAGAAAAAAGAGCGAACGATAGTGACAAAATCAAAGGACACTTAGAATCCACAGAACTAAAGTTTTAGTAAACCATAAATTTGAGGAAACATTTCTCTATCAATGTTAAGTGATCAAACTGTAAGAATTCATGCTTAGAAAAGGGTAAAATTGGTGTAAAACATGGTATAAGGTCATATGACATGTTATTGAAACTAAACGGGTGAAATTGTTACCTTTTATGCTTTACAACTTTTGTAACTTGAAAAGGAGTTCAAGATCTTCAACAAATTTGATGAAAATTCTCAAAGTAAAGTCTATCCCAAGATGAAAAAAAAGAGTCAACCATGAGAGCTCAAGAGAGAGAGAGATTTTCAATTAAAATGAAAATTAGATTAAATTTGGGAATATCACTTATTTATATACAAGGACCATTTTGCTATAATTTGAAATTGTTCTCAAGTCCTTGAATTAATATGAATCCTATATTAACACTTACTATAAATTCAATATTATTTTCAAGTCCTTGAAATAATTTCAATTTAATATTAACTCTTAATATTAAATCATTATTGATCCTAAGTCCTTGAAACAATTTCAATTTAATATTAACTCTTTAATATTAAATCTTTGATTAAACAAATTTATAATCAAGGTATATAAAATAATCCCGTTTAATATTTAACCCATTATTGAATGCAATTCAATAATATATTTTAGTCCATCATTGAATCTGACCAAATTACCTTATTACCCTCGATAAGTGTTAGCTTCCCATGAGTAATCATTTCTCATCCATACATAAATTCGGATGCACACGTTTACATCTGAATATTGTTAACCTTTAACGATATGTATTACTCTTTTTTCTCATACTTGGTTTTTAGGTATGACCACTTGGGTTCACTGTAACCTAGCCGTGGGTCTAATATCACAATCTGATATGTTTTGTCATAACTCTTTATGATCGAAACTCTCATCGATTATGGTAGGCATCTAGCAATGCTCCATAACCCCTAAGCCACAATGTAGTTAAACTCCAATGAACCTTTTTTCCCGATCGTACATTTTATGTAGTAAAATCCCTCCGTTTTCTAATCCCGATTAAGTATAGGTTCATGGTATGTCAAAACCCTTAACTTAATCTTTCTTCTAATTGTCAATCAATACAATGGAATGTGTCATTAGGAAACTCCCTTTCATATGACTATTTTGTACTCTGGCTAGAGATTTCCTTTTTCCAATGTTTATTGACATTCGTTTAGGAACTCGGGACCAAACTATTTCAAGTCAACGGATCCCATCTTGACCATCACTTGTCCTCGCACATGAATAACATATGATCAAACCAGCTTCTTACACAAAACATGACTAGTCTCGTGTATATACACCATATGAATCATATGCATCCTATATTGAGTCCAACCGTGATGTCTCAAGTCTAAGGATTAGTGGTACACTTGTACGATCCTATAATGTATCATTACCACATTCTAAATGTCCATGTGATTCATCGTAATTGGTCATATTCGATAAATAGTCCACTAATTCTTTATCCATGCTAATGCCCTAGTGACATAACTCTTATAATCACCCACACTAATACCATCACATGATATTCAATAGAGGCATTCAACATGCATACTATGCAATGTTACTGCCCAATTAACATTACTTACGTAGGGAATGCTTCGATGGTTTGATCTTCTAAAGATCCGTATCATCTGGATATTTCACATGCATTATAAATAGTATAAATGAAGCAATAAACAACATGTGAAATCAGAACTCTTTCTTCCATTCTCAAAAGAGTATTTACAAGATATAATATCCTAAAACTGACAACACAATTGGTTCCTAGGGCATACATTAACAAATCTCCCACTTGCACTATAACTAATCAGTATGATATCTAATACCTATATTCTCAAAATGATGGTCAAACTGCTTATGTGTCATCGCTCTAGTGAGTGGGTCAGCTACATATTCAGCTGAAGGGGTCTACTGCACCCAAATTTCTCCAGCTCCAACGAATTCTCTTAAAAAAAAAAAATTGATATTTACTCTAAATATATATGGACTTCTGGTGTGCCCTTGGTTCCTTTGCCCGTGCAATAACCCCAATATTGACACAATACAAGGTTATTTGATAACCTTTATATTGGAACCATACCAAGTTCAGTTAAGAACTTACGCATCCAGATTCCAAATAGCTTCCATATTCAGCTTCTGTAGTGGAATTGACAATCGTCGACTGTTTGAAACTTTTCCAAGTGACTGTTCCTCCATTAGATATGAAAATGAAACTAGATGTAGACTTTCTATCATCCACGTCTGATTGAAAAACAGAGTCCAAGTATCCTTGAATCTTCAATTCTAGATCTCCGTGTCTCAGGATTAAATGTTTAATTCTTCTTAAGTACTTAAAGATTGTTTTAACTACTGACAATATTTCTCTCCCGGATTTGATTGATATCTACTCGCAACACTTACAGCATAGGCTATATCAGGCATTGTACATAGCATTGTGTACATAAGGCCACCTACGGCTAAAGCATAGGTAGAGATGGGCGTTTGCCCTGGCCTCGCGGGGATCCGTCCCGACCCAGCCCGAATGGGCTGGGGAATCCCCAAAAAAAAGGAGGATAGGGCCGGGGATGGCCCTCAGTGAAATCCCTGCATTTGGGGGCCTGACCCCATAGAGCCCTGTTGGCCCCGCTTTTTTTAGAATTTTATGTTTTTTTTTTTTTATTTGTTCCCTTTATGAGATTGTATATAAAGTTAGAGTTTAAATCATGATTTTAAATAATGTATCTAAATTTATGATATTTACTTTTATAATATTTTCTAATGTTTGTATTAAATTTATAGAAAAATAATTTAAATAGGGGAGTTTAATAATTAAATATATGTATTATTACTTTGTCAATTTCACAAAATAATAATACATGGGACATGGCCTAAAAATAAATTTAATTAGATTATTACAATTTACAAACCAATATAAGAATATATACAATTGCTTAACGACTTACAAATTACATAAATTCAATTATCCTTGTAATTAATTAATTGATGAATTAAATATGATGTTAAACTTAATCAAATAATGGGATTTATCCCTTTCACAAATGGACTAATTTTATTAGTTGTAGTGGAGATAGACTTTAGTTTATGTATTACTTTTTACATCTTAATTTGAATTTTACAAGAAATTGTTGACTTTATATTTTCTTACCTTAAATTATGTCTTTTTAATAAATTAACTACTGAAATTAAATAGTCAAATATAATACCTATCAATGTGCTAGTTTTTCACAATTAAAATAATTAAATATTATTGTTATGAAAAGTTTTGATTTACATGAGGCAAAAATCCCCGTTCGGGGGATAAATCCCCGCGGGGAGAAATTTCCCGCGAAGCCCCGTCCATCGGGCCGGGCCGGGACGGGAATGGGAGGGATTTTGTCCCCACGAGCGGGGATTTTTCTAGGCCAGGGATGGTCATGAGAAAAATACCCGCCTGCCGGGACGGGCCAGGGATGGTCTAGGAAGGGGTAACGGGGACGGGGCCGGGCCATGGGGTCCCCGACCCCAACTCGGCCTGCGCCCATCCCTAAGCATAGGGTATATTACCCATCTGCTATCACTCCTGATCAGTTTTAGGACTCATATCCTTAGAAAGATGTAGTCCATGATCGCAAGGCAAAAAGCCTCTTTTGGAGTCTTGCATGTTGAACTTTTTCAACATTTTCTTTATATACATGGTTTGAGATAACTCTATCAATCATTTCGCTCTATCTCCATAGATACAAGTTCCAAGGATATAGGTCGCTTCTCCTAAGTCTTTCATGGAGAAAGTTTTGGATCACCACAACTTAACCTCAGTCATCATTCCAATGTCATTTCCCATTAGTAGTATGTCATCTACATACAACACGGGAAATATTATGGTATGATCCTTTGTCCATTTATGAACAGAAGGTTCATCCAGACTCTTCATGAAACCAAACGATTTGATTGTTTCATCAATCCAGATGTTACAACTTCTTAAAACTTGTTTTAACCCATAAATGGACCTATGCAACTTGCACACCTTATTTCTTTCAGAACTGGATACAAAACCTATGGCTGTTGCATGTAGATATTTTCCTCAATGAATCCATTGAGAAACATTGTTTTGATATCCACTTATCATATCTCATAATTATAGTGTGTAGCCATGGTTAGCATAATTCTGATTGATTTATGCATAGTGACTAGTGAGAAAGTTTCATCATAATCCAACCCTTGTTTCTGAGTATAACCTTTCGCAATTAGTTCAACTTTGTAGGTCTATACCTTTTCATCTTTGCCAATCTTTCTCTTGAAGACCCACTTACACCCAATAGGAACTATTCCTTTTGAAGGATCAACGAGAATCCATACTTGATTAACATGCATGGAATTATCTCAGAATTCATAGCTTCTAGCCATTTACCAGAATTGATATTTAATATCGTTTCTTCATAGATTCTAGGATCATCCCCGTGACTGACTTCTCCAACCATAATAGATTCAAAAAATCTCCTCATAAAGATATCCATATCTTTCTAAAGGTCGAGATACTCTAGAGGATTGATAAACGGGGACCGATATTTTAGGTGTTGGGATTTCTTGAGACGGACCTTTATCTGAGTATTTTTGGTTTGAGGCTCACTGGACTCTTCCTAGAGCACGATTTTTCTTCCCGCACCACCTTCCTCTCAGAACTCTTTCTCAAGGAAATATGTGTTTTTTTTACTGATCGAAACTCTTTGATCAGAATGGAAGTAAAAATAATATCCCAAACTATCTTTAGGATATCCAATAAAACAACCTTTCTCAAATCTAATGTCCAGGACATAAGCTGGACACCCCCAAATTCTCATACATTTGAGACTATGAGGTTTACCATATCAAATCTAATATGGTGTCTTCTTGATAGGTTTAGATGGTGCCCTATTCAGAATGTGCACAGTGGTAACAAGGGCAAATGCCCATTGTGATGTTGGCAAGTCCTTGAAACTCATTATCGACCGTGCCATATCTAATAAAGTACGATTCCTCATTTTTTTGACATACCGTTATGTTGTAGTGTATTCGGAGGAGTCAACTGGGATATTATACCATTATCTTTAAAAAAATAATCTCGAAATTCTGTACTCAAGTATTCACCATAACGATCTGATCGTAGAATCTTAATACTCCTTTTGGTTTTTTTCTCTACTTCATTCTTGAGCTCTCTTAACTTTTCAAAGGATTCAAATTTGTATTTCATCAAATACATGTATTCGTATCTAGAATAGTCGTCGGTAAGGGTAATGAAGTATATGTTAAAAACCTTCTCAAGCCATTTCACTAAATGGTCTGTATACATCTTAATTTATTAAATTCAACAATTCTTTGGATCTTTCCCCTTTACACTTAAAGGGCGATTTGGTTATTTTTCCTTAAAGATAAGATTCACAGGTCAGATAGGGTTCTGAACTCAATGGGCTTAAAAGCCCCATTTGCTTCTAACCTGATTATCCTTTTATCTCCCATAGGACATAATCAATGATGCCAAAGTAATTTAAGATTTATTTAATTTCGAGTTCTTTTATTAGTAATGGTGTTAATTATGTTATGATCATTCAATTCTTCAATATACAAACCATTTGTATTAATAGCTTTGCCAACTAATTTATTTCCAAAATAAATTAGATACTCATTTCCATTAAACTATATTTTGTAACCAGATTTACATAAAACAGAAACAAAAATGATATTTCTAGTCACTTTGGCAAAAAATAAAACTCTGTACAAACACAAAATGTGTCTTAATGGCAATGTCAAATGGCAAGTCCCTATGGTTTCGGCCACAACTTTTGCTCCATTTGTCATCTTCAAAATGATTTCATCTCTTGACAATGCAGAACTATTCTACAATGCCTGTAATGAAACACAAATGTGAGATGTAGCAACTGAATCTAATATCCAAGAATGATCATTTGAATTAGCACTTAATTCAAATTCTATAACATAAGAATGGAACAAACCTACTCGAGCTCTCTTCAAGCTCTCGAGATGTAGAGGACGAATCCTCTTCGAATGTCCATCTTTCTTGCATCGGAAGCCCTACCCTTTGTCTCTCTTCCGGTGTGGCATCTGGGACTATAGAGAGTGGAAGGGATGCTTCCATAACGTATGCCACCATTTCAAAGTTGAGAAAAATTCTTAGGTTCCTCAACCAATCTTTGAAATTTTGTCCAGTCAACTTGTTGTCATCTAAAATCATCCAAAGAAGATTATTTCTCATTTTCAACTAAATATCACACAACAACTATTGTAAAGAGGCTGTAAGAAATTAAAACATTCTATCAGTGTCTTGTAAATTTAAACCTTTAATGCTAATCTAATTAGCTCCCTCTATTTTATTCGAATCTCATACTCCCCTAAATGACGATTCAGAAATTTTGTTGGAAAAAATTTCTAGTGGGGAATTAAATTCTTATCAAATTTAATAAACCTCACATAATAGAAATCTTGGTCCATTAAATTCAATAAGTAGGAAACTATTTCCTTTAATATCACCATATAAGCTATGATTCATTTCCTTACCTCTAGTTTCGAATACCTCACATAATAGAAATCTTGGTACCCTAAACTAGTTAAATCCGACCCATTATGCTTTCTCAAAATAGAATTCCCATTATACCCTCACATAATAGAAATCTTGGGTACAATGGAAATTTCTTTACAAGAACTAAGACAATTAATTCCATGTCATAAAATTAGCATCCCTCACATAATAGAAATATTGGGATCTCTAATTTTTATGCCAAAGAATTAATTGGCTCATAATGGAAGGCATGGACTTAATATTATTCCTTAGGGAGATTTTAAAGATTATGTTTTGTTTTAGGTTAATGTTTTAATATCTACCCTATACATATCCACCCACCATATGTGTCACCCAAATATAAAACATAAACCCCAAGCTACAAACCTAAAACTAAATGTCATGCCATAAAATTAAGTTTCAACACTTCATTTAAATATTAAAACTTAACTATAAACAATGACATAATTTCTATACATAAATCATACAACATATTACATGCTTTAATACGGCATCATATGTTATCAAACATAACAAATATGCACTATGTCAATATAACACATATATATGCCATATATCAATTATATTTAATAAATTGCCCATTAATAATCATTAATAAAAAATTATTAAACTTTAGGGGATAATGTAACATTTACATTAAATAAGCAATTATACAACCAATATTTGGCAATGAAAAGTTAGTGGAGTAAATTTATGATTATCTTATCACATGGCATATTAATATACATTAACGATTAATCCAATTAATCTTATCAAAGACATAATTAATAATTAAATTATGTTCACACTATCTTTCCATGTTTTTGGCACAAAGACAATTTTACCCTTAACTCTTTGGGTGCGTTTGGNATCATCAGGAAATTCTTCTATTTCATCTTCATCATCTTCGGAGAAAAACTCATCAGCCTCCTCAACAATAACATCCACCCTACCATGCATATGCAGAACCTTGTGGCTCGCAAACTCTTTATTTCGGGGCATATCATGAGCACACTTCAATATGTTATCGATCATGGATGGCCAAGTACGAATACTTACGTCGATTAGCTTATCTTCCAAGATGGACCGCGACGTTGACGCATCGTTGTTTATCAATAAATCGCATTCAACCTCGAATGTCTTGTCCATTTGGCTAAAGATTAAATCATCCAAGTCATTAAGATCATCATAAGGTGAAAGATAAAGTTCTGGAGGATAAAGGTAGGAATGTTTAATGAGAATGGAGAAGATGGCAGAGCCATTTGGTAATTCTTGGTTAAGGGTCTTGGTGGGCTCTGGTTCTGGCCATATTTTGAAGCAATCTCCAGTCTGGCTATAGCTTTCATAAACTTCTGTTCGGGGACTTGGCATATTGCAAGAATCGATGAAGAAATTAACGGGAGAGAGAATTATGAGAAGAAGAGAAATTATGAATAGGGTTAATGGAGCTCTATTTGTTTATAGACAGTTTAAGGATTCCTAATAAGATCGTGATTAATTAGTTAGTTATATAAATTTCTTCCTAATTAAGACTTTAATTATTCTACCTAAACAAATGTATGGGTTATTTTGAATTTCCTATTTAGGATTTTTAATTAATTAGTTGTTTAGTATTATTAAACTTCATATTTCAATAAAAGTTCAATCCAAATAGGAACGCTAATTTAATCAAAAGTAGTGTTAAATTCTTATTTTATACCACCATGGTCAACAGGCAACACAATGAGAGAGAGAGAGAGTAGCGGATCCATAAATTTCTATTAGGGTGGGCAAAATAAAAACTAATTACACATTAATATTTCTGTTAAGGTGAGTCAAAATCCATAAATTTTACATATTAGTATATATATATAAGTAATGCTATGTCAAGCACTGTCACGATAGTTCCACCACACCCAAGACATAGAAGAAGAAGATATATGAGTAAGATATATGAGTAATGCTATGCCAAGCACTATCATAGCAGCTCCACCACACTGAAGAAGAATTAATGCTATGCCAAGCACTATCATGACAACTCCACCACATCGAAGAAGAAGTAATGTTATGCCGAACATTGTCACGATAGCTCTATCACACCAAAGAAGAAGAAGTAATGCTACATCAAGCATTGTCACGGCAGCTCCACCACACCGAAGAAGAAGAAGAAGAAGAAAAATATATATGAGTAATGTTACGCCAATCACTGTCACAGTAGCTTCATCACACCAAAGAAGAAGAAGAGCTTTTATTGAAACTAAAATGGTGAAATTGTTACCTTTTATGCTTTACAACTTTTGTAACTTGAAAAGGAGTTCAAGATCTTCAACAAATTTGATGAAAATTCTCAAAGTAAATTCCACCCCAAGATGAAGAAAAGAGAGCCGGTCAATCCAAATGAAAAATTAGATTAAATTTGGGAAATATCACTTATTTATACACAATGACCATTTTGAAATTGTTCTTAAGTCCTTGAATTAATATGAATCCTATATTAACACTTAATACAAATTCAATATTGTTTTCAAGTCCTTGAAGTAATTTCAATTTGATATTAACTTTTAATATTAAATCATTATTGATCCTAAGCCCTTGAAGATATTTCAATTTAATATTAACTCTTTAATATTAAATCCTTGATTTAAACAAATTTATAATCAAGACATATAAAATAATCTCGTTTAATATTTAACCCATTATTGAATCCAATTCAATAATATATTTTAGTCCATCATTGAATCTAATCCAATAATGACCAAATTACCTTATTACCCTTGGTAAGTGCTAGCTTCCCATGAGTAATCATTTCTCACCAATACATAAATTTGGATGCACACGGTTACATCTGAACATCATTAACCTTTAACGATATGTATTACTCTCTCTTCTCATACTTGGTTTTTAAGTGTGACTACTTAGGTTCACTGTAACCTAGTTGTGGGTCCAATATCACAATTTGATATGTTTCGTCATAACTCTTTATGATCGAAACTCTCACCGATCATGATAGGCATCTAGCAATGCTCCATAATCCGTAAGCCACAATGAAGTTAAACTCCAATGAACATTTTTCCTGATTGTACGTTTTATGTAGTAAAATCCTTCCGTCATCTAATCCCGATTAAGTATAGGTTCATGGTATGTCAAAACCCTTAAATTAATCTTTATCCGAATTGTCAATCAATACAATGGAACGTGTCATCATGAAACTCCTTTTTCATATGACTATTTTGTATTCTGGCTAGAGATTTCATTTTTCCAATATTTATTGACATTCGTCTGGGAACTCGGGACCAAACTATTTCGAGTCAACGGATCCCATCTTGACCACCACTTACCCTCGCACATGAATAACATATGATCAAATCGGCTTCTTACACAAGACATAACTAGTCTCATGTATATACATCATATGAATCATATACATCCCATGTCGAGTCCAACTGTGATGTCTCAAGTCTAAGGATCAGTGGTACACTAGTACGATCTTATGATGTATCATTGACCACATTCTAAATATCCATATGATTCATCGTAATCGGTCATATTCAATAAACAATTCACCAACTGTTTGTCCACGCTAATGCCCTAGTAATATGCCTCTTATAATCACCCACATCAATACCATCACATGATATTCAATGGAGACATTCAACATGCCTACTATGCAATGTTATTGTCCAATTAACATTACTTACGTAGGGAATGCTTCGATAATTTGATCTTCTAAAGATATGTATCATCTGGACAGCACTGTCACAGTAGCTCCACCAATGCCAAGCATTGTCATGGTAGCTTCACCACACCGAAGAAGAAGAAGAAGAGCCATTCCTTATGAAGGAATGACTATTTCTTCATAAGGGACAACCGTTCCTTATGAAGGAACGGGAAGAAGAAGAAGAAGAAGAAGAAGAAGAAGAAGAACATTACTTATGTAGGGAATGCTTCGATGATTTGATCTTCTAAAGATCTGTATCATCCGAACATCACTGTCACAGTAGCTCTACCAATGCCAAGCACTGTCATGGTAGCTCCACTACACCGAAGAAGAAGAAGAAGAAAAAAAAGAGCCATTCCTTATTAAAGAATGGCTATTTCTTCATAAGGGACAACCGTTCCTTATGAAGGAAGAAGAAGAAGAAAAAGAAAAAGAAGAAGAAGAAGAGCCATTCCTTATAAAGGGACGGGAAGAAGAAGAAGAGCCATTCCTTATGAAGGGATGGGAAGAAGAAGAAGAAGAAGAAGAACCATATCGAAGAAGAAAAACAAGCTATAAGAGTAAGGCTACGCCAAGCACTGTCACAACAAGTCCACCACACCAAAGAAGAAGAAGAAGAGTCATTCCTTATGAAAGAATGGCTATTTCTTCATAAGGGATAGTTATTTCTTATGAAGGAAAGGGAAGAAGAAGAAGAACCACACCAAAGAAGAAAAACAACCATTCCTTATGAAAGGCAACTGTTCCTTCATAGGGGAAGACCATTCCCTCTTAAGGAATGTAAGTCCCTTCATAAGGGACATCCGTTCCCTATGAAGGAACCACAACGAAGAAGAAGAAGAAGAACAATAACCATTCCTTAAGAAGGAATGGCTGGGACAACCGTTACTTCATAGGGAACATATGTCTACACCACTAGCATGGTATATGCACAAAATGTGCACGACTCTCTCTCTCTCTCCCTATATATATATAATTAGCATTAATTAATTTAAATTTACCACCCTAATGACATCGCAATCTTATCATCCCTATTGAAATAAGAAAAAAATCGAATTAATTTTCTACAAAAATGCTTCATATAATTATACAGCAATTGAATGTCACGTCTATTTAATGATTGCTTTTGGTTCCTATAACAAAATTTAAAGTATATTTACATTAATTAAACAAATGTTAGACAGTTCATGCAAATAATATACTGTATATATATTTTTAATTTGTAAATTGTAATCATATCATATATAAAAAATTAAGCAAGTGGGGTATTAATATATGAATATTAATTTGCTTAATTAAATAAACAACTTAGTTTAAACTTTAAAATAATTTTAGTACAAAATTAATTACAGCCCGGTGTGGGCTTATAAGTTATAACCCATTAAAACGTTTAATTAACAGATTAGTTATCTATAGTTTGCTGACTTTTGATTAAATAAAAAATAAAATAAAATTAGTTAAGTGATACTATTCACATGTGATAAATCTTCTATTCGATGTGTGAGTTTTAATCAAATTAAATATGTTGTATTAGTTTTAATTAATTAAAAAAAAAGATTCTATCAAATAATTAATTTAGATTATAAAATAAAATAAGCTCTTAATCTGTTTTTATTTCTTTTTCTTTATGAAGCTCCATTATTATATTTTTGTAACTTTGCCTTTCTATTTTTTTCTTCTTTTTTTTGAACTCTCCCCGAAGATTAAACAACCAATAAATTTCGTAAGTTTTGATAAGCTGAAATAATTCCAATATATATATATATTTTTTTGAAAGAGTTATTAATTTTACGTAAATTAATAATTTTATTGATTAAATGTCTTCAATAAGGGTAATTTGTCAAAAATAATACATTTTTGAGATTCTAAAGTGAGTTTCGATAATAATTACTAACAAGTTTATCAAGTTCGGACACCTATTATTAGGTTAAAAGCTATAACTATTTACTATTTATAGAATCGTAACTTTATTTTTTTAAATCGATAATTTTGCGTAACAGTTTAAAGTGACTCAAAGGTATATAATTTTGTAAAAATAGGAAAAAATAATGATGAATATTCATGAAAGAATTAAGAAAATATTATGAAGAACAAATGATGTTTACATTATATCAATAAAAATGAATGTAAAAAATTAAATGATCGTATAGAATATCAATTAAAAGATAATTTTAATTTTAATTTAAAATTAAATTAAATTTTAATTAAACTTCTCATGCGCTATTATCTTCAGGCGCGTAAGAGTTAAGACAAAGCATACTCATAAGAGGTTCAGACAAAGCAAACAAAGCGATTTTATGCAATTTTATAATTAATATTTTGTACATGCAAGAAGTGATATTGCTCCGCAAATGCTTTCTTTGGAGAGACTAACAGATCAGTATTGATGTCTAGTGTTCCAGAGCTTGATATATACCTCACCATGCTTTATACAAAGAGAAGAAAGAAATGAATTCCATCCTTCGTATTCTCACATCCATTACAACTTCACCGACTGGCACCACCACCGTCTCCTCTGCATTACTCTCCACTGAAAAACTCAAATCGTTATTCGTTCCCTCTACATTGCACTACTTCCAAAAAAAGTATATATGTTGTTTTGGTTTCGGTTGAGGACTCAACTAAGGTTTTTTTGGTTTTCATTCAGTATTTGTTTCATTTTTCTAAAATATTTGTTTATATATTAATTCCTTTCTTCTCTCAATCGGAGTTGAAGAACGAAAGGTTTAGTTGGCAATAACCAAGAGAGAAAACAAATCGTGTGAAGCATTGAAGCATATGCTTATATAGACCTAGTTGATTATATTAATGTTGTCTGCTTTACATTGAAATGGCGAGTTTTAAACATCTTAAAAACTCACCGTTTCAATATAAAGTAGACAGTATTATAATAAAGCAAACAATATTTCAAACTTTACAAACACACCCCCATTGAGTTTGAGTTTTTATTTTACAAAACTGATGTTTTTAAACCCAGCCCAGCCGATCGGTTTAATCGATTTAACCAGGACCTGGAAGCTTCACCGGGTCGAGTTTACATTACTACTATTCACCCAAAACCCTAGAATTTGGGATTATGATCGATGAACAATTGAAGGTCGGGATGTTGGGGCTTTTGAAGATAAATTTTCGTTGCCTGTAGTGGTGGCAACAATTTGATTTCCAATGAGTAAATCGACTGGAATTCGAAAAACACTTGTAACGGTAACAAGCGGCTTTTGCCGGCGATTGGCGAGGCAACGGGGGTGGGGTGAGGTGGGTTTTGGTCTGGAGGAAGAGAGGAGTATTTTCGGGGTGATGGGAAGGGTTTTTGATGCCAACATCGGTGAGATCTGGCTTGGAATGCCGACGTCGGCGTCAGTGAGATTTGGCTGAAATCGAACCGATATCGGCCAGATCTTGGGTAGATTTTTAGGAGAATAGACTCAAGGGACGATTGGGGTTCCATTTGAGGTGTCCTCGTTGCCAACCAGTTGCCGACCGATTTGTATTTGCAGTGTGTTTGCTAAATTTCAAACTTTTAGGGACTTAACTGTAATTTTTTGGGGCGTATTTGCTAAATTTTAAAATTTTTTGTCAATCGGTTTGACCAGTGGTATTCTTTTAACATTATGCAATTATGTAAAGCTTTAATGATATTCTGGCTTACTATCTTTGGGTAGTTCATTATACAATTATTTGTGCTGATACACCTACGCTGTATTTTCCATATGTATCCTAAATAATTCAGTTCACTTGCCTTGTCTGTGGAATCTGAAATAGAGATTGTGTAGGTTCTGATGGAAGACTAGGAATTTGTTATTAATAAAGTTATCCATGCTTGCCAAAATTGCAGATTATAGAGCAAAGAATGTCACAAATGTCATCTTTAGCTACGCCTCTGGCGTTACAAATTTAGAGGTGAGCAACTTCTCATGAATGCTAATGATAATTTTCAAGAGACCATGATCCTATGAGACACCCTTAAGTTCACATGCAGTTTGCTATTTCATTTTAGAAACTTCATTCTACTTTTACTTCATATAAAACTTAGGAAACTCATGTGCTGATTCGTTTTGTGTGGGTAGAGTGTCTGGGGATTTCGGTTTTGGCTTGGATGAGTTTTTACTTCTGTTGGGGCTATTGCCTGCGGTGAATGTTTTGTGTGTGGGCTAATTGTGATGGCTCTTTGGGCTTGTTTCTTTTTGTCTCATGGCTGGGCTAAGCTCTCCCTTTTTTCGGCTATAGCCTGATTTTTTTAGCTTAGTTGTATAATCCACTTTGTATAAGCTTGGTTTTGTCTGGGCCGAGTGTATAGAAGATTTTTTGTTTTTGTTTTTGCTTTCTTGGTCCCTTGGGTTTGTCCGAGGGTTGTTGGTTGCAGCTTGTAGGGGTTATCGGTCCCTAAACAAAATGCATAAATATAATCAATTTTTTTTTTTCTAAATTTTATATTCTTAGTAATATAATAAAACTACCGCTAATAAGTATAAAAACAAAAAGAATATGTCTAAATAAATTGTATGGGCAAAAGTTTTTTCTAGTTATGTAACTTTTTTATCGCTTTTATGCATAAGCAGTATTGTCTTAAAAACTGATCGATTTACATTTGTTTTTCATTTGTGTTTTCTTTACATATATTATTGTGAATTGAAGGTTCAAGATATCATTTCAAGGTTTAGACACTTACATGCCAATCTGGAGACCAAACCTAAGTCTGTCGTATATAAGAAGCTCATTGCTTACACTTGTGATTTAAAGAAGGTATGAATCCAATTTCTTTGTAGAAGGAGAAATCTGACAAATTAAAGGAAAAATGACTAAAAAGATGAAAAAATTTGAACATAGTTTTTATAGGATTATGATGTCATGTGGATTATTTAAAAATTGTTTTACCTCTCCCATTTTTTAATCTAATTGTGTAATCATCCAGTTTTTGAATTCTTATTGCTATTTATTTGGTAGAAAATTACAGTGAAACTAATATATGTTTGATTCATTTCAAAGGTGCATGTGACTGTTGATATAGTTGACAAAATTTCTGAAGCAGATTGACACTGTCCACAGGCTTGCTAAACTCTATTTTGAATTTGATAAATTATGATTTATTTAGCGATTGAAACTCAGGAGCTCGTGAAGCCTCATTTTGCCTTTTTATCATCAGGTCACTAAGTGGTAGTTAATTCCAAGTCCTTATCCTCTACATTTTTTTTATTTTCTAATTACCACAGTCAATACAGTTAAACAAATATACTAGTTTGACCGATGATAAACCCGTTCAACCGGTGACCCGACCACTTTGTCGGGTTTCACCGCGGGCCAGGTTTTAAAACCTTGATAAGGGATATATAAAATTAATTCATTATTTTTATTTTATATAATTTACTAATTTTATTATTTTTTATAAGTATTTTTCTTTTTAAAATTTTCTCCAAATTATGAATTATTTTTCTTATTTGCCTAATACTCTAAGAAAATTACTTATAATTATGTATTTTGGTATTTATAATTTAGGATATTGTATTCTTGTTGTTAAGCAATAATAATATTGACGACATTTGATGTTTACTCTTAATTAAAAATTAATCCTCTATTAATATAAGTAATTTATTAAGTAAATTTATTCATACTAGTTATTTAAATGTTATTTATTTAAACAGTCATCATTGATTAGCTGAAATCAATTTGATAGCTAGGTAATTTAAGTTAAAGTGCTGGTTGATTAACGTCCAACCGGATCTGGATTCCAAATTCTAGATATAAATTTTTAATCAGATTCTTTATTGATATATATTTTAGAAATTTAATTTTTCACTATTATTCATATTTATTTGATGTTATCCAAATTTATATAGCTTGCTTTTACTTTGTATGATTTCTGCTATATCCATCCTTCTTAATTTTGCTTTCTCGTTTTAAATTATATTTACAAAATTAAAATATCAATTAAAAGATAAGAAGCACCTTGTAATTTAAAATTAAATTAAATTATAATTAAACTTCTCACGTGCTACAACCTACAAGCTTGTCTGCTTTAAACCAAATCAGCCTTTTGGGTTTTATCTTCAAGTGCATAAGACAAAGAGATTGCATCAGTCAAAAGAATGATTTTATGCGATTTATTATTGACCAATATTACTATTTTTGTATCTATAGGAAGTGGTGTAAAATAAGAAGACGTCGCAAATGCTTTGTTTGGAGAGACCAGGTACAGACTAGTACTGAAGCTTGATCCCAAGTACTAATATTACCCCATGTCTCGTCTTCCAAGAGCTCAATACTTCAACAAGAGCTCGACACTTCACCGGATGATCATTTATCTGATTTGTAAAAAGAAAAGAAAAAAATGAACTCAATCTTTCGTATCCTCAAATCCATTACAAGTAAGCCATCTTCTCTAACTTTATTGGCTACCACCACCACCGAGGATTGCCCGTTAAAGTTATTCGTCTCTATCTCCTCTGTATTGCTCTCCACTACAAAACTTAAATGTTTATTCGTCTCCTCTGCATTGAACTACACTTTTAGAAAATGTATGTTGTTTTAGTATCTAGGTGGTTCAGAACTCAACTAAGGTTTTTTTTTTTTTTTTTTTTTTTTTCCATTCAGTGAACTCATTTTTTAACTATTTTTGCTTGCCATTAGAGTGTACTTAGAAGTAATTGGATTGAACTATGATGGTATCTGGTTTGATTATGATCCACTAAAGTTGAATCCATAGGAGGTATTTGTTTCATTTTTCTAAAATATTTATTTGTCATACTTTACAAACATTATTAATATTTAATATCATGGCTATCTTGTTTAGATAAAATGTTTAGCTTTTATGAAACAAATTGATTATATATATATAGTCGTGCACATTTTATGCATATACCGTGCTAGTGTTGTAATGTTATAAATATTATTTCATATATTTTCATATTAGGTTATATAATTTTCTATCATGTCCACTGATTCGACTAATTTGAAATAGCTTCATGGATGAATGCAACTCTCTATAGTCTTTAGTGTCAATATTTCTTCATGAATATCGTTCATGATGATAGAACTTTAGGTAAAAAATGTTTGACTTTTTTAAGTATTGTATAAATAAATAAATTTGTTATCATTGATACTTCATATATCAAGAGATTAATTTTTTTTTTTTTAATCTTTGATTATTGTTATATATGGAGATGATTTCCTAATTTCATATTAATTTTATTTTCTTATCTTGTCTTTTGAAAAAAAAAAAAAAAGTTATAACTATTAGGGAATTTCATATTAGGACACGAAAATAGTGATAAGTGTTATAATTTTGTTTTACATGTAGTATTTAGTTTAAATAAGTATAGTTAAACAACATGTTCCCACCAAAGGTTCGGCAAAATAGCAAGTTCCCACCCTTGGCTTCATAAATTCCAAATTTTCACCCTTAAAGAGTAATTGTGTTGCACTACAATATATGAAAATCTTATTAGTATAACATGATGATTGTGATTTAGGTTGTCATTTGGGAGCTATGGATTTCATGAATGTATGTCTTTGTAGTGTAACATATTTTCAAGAAATTTGTGATGTATCATTTTGACGTCGTTTCATCAATGTAAAGTTATTTTTCTAATTTATTATAATTAATTACGTTAATATTTCGATTATTAACATTTTATACACATTTTGGCGAATATTTGTTTCCCAAGAACTAAATAATTAATGTTATAAGCAAAAACATAAAAAAATATTTATGAAATAATATTTTAGTTAAATGCTAGATATATCACAATATTAAAGTTATCAAAAAAGAATTCATGCCAATTCTATAGGTGGAATATATATATGATAGAATTTGAGGTGGGCTTGACTTCTCACCCAATAAGGCCTTGTTGAATGGGAGGATTACCTCCTTTTATAACTAGTAGGCTTGAGCGTGCCTAGTCGGTATGGGACTCCAACACTCTCCCTCACGGTCAAGCCCATATGTTGGGTCATACCTGCTAATGAAGGTAGTTGTTGGCTCTAACTCCTCATCCGCTGGTCAAGCATTTAGCTCTACTGAACCCGGACTTTGATACCATGTTACAATATGAAGAAGAAATGGCAAAAACAGTAGTTGGACTACCTAAGATTGCCGAGAAGAGACTATAGAGGTAAGAGTAGCAATAGTTGCAGAGAATGCCTAACACAAATAAAGCAATGTAAATGGAGAATAATTTCTGTAAAAGTGATTTTTTTATCTTTTCATAATATATGGTACAATTTATACATTAAAAATGTAATATGTAAGAAAACAAATAAATACAAATAACTACACAATCAACACATAAACGGAAACAATATTTTGTTACTAATAATATTGTGATCTTGATTACTCCAAATCTTGACGCTGATTCAGCATTCCATCATCCAGTTGTGAAGACTCTCCCTCAAGCTCATGGTTTATAAATTTCATAAACACCGAGCTCGCCGAATAGATGTGAATGATGCCTTTGACATAGCGGCTTTGTAAAGATATCCGCTGGTTGGTCTGTGGTCTGGATATGTTCTGTTTTGATCACACATTCTTGTATTTTATCTTTGACAAAATGACAGTCAATTTCTATATGCTTCGTTCTTTCATGAAAAAATGGATTGGCGGCAATGTCATTTGCTACTTTGTTATCACAATATAGCCTAACTGGTGTTTCCACTTGCAAATTTAGATCTTTAAATAAGCCAAGGATCCATGTAATCTCACATGTGGTTTTAGCCATTGCCCTATATTCTACCTCTACTGATGAGAGAGAGACTGTGGTTTGTTTCTTGGTTTTCCATGAGATGAGAGACTTTCCAAGCTTGATGCAGAAACCTGTGCGTAATCTTCTTGTCATAGGACATGAACCCCAATCTAAATCACAGTACGCAGTGAGGTTAAGATCTCATTTTCTTGGTAGAAGAAGTCCCAACCCTGGACAACCTTTTAAGAACTTAAGTACTTTTACTACTGCATCCATATGGGATTGCTTTGGAGCATGCATAAATTGGCTAAGAATTTGAACTGTGTAGCTGATGTTTGGTCAGGTCATTGTGAGGTATATGAGTCTTCCAACTAGTCGCTCATAACTAGTGCTATCTTCTAGTAACTGATCTGTCTCTGATTTCTGCATCTTCTCATCATACTCACGTGTGGTGAGTTTAATGTTATGTTCTACAAGAATAACACTTGGTTTGCATGCTGCTAATCCAAAGTTTGATACGAGTTCAAGTACATATTTTCGCTAACTGAGGGATATTCCTTCTGGAGAACGTGCAATTTCAATGCCAAGGAAGTACTTTGGTGCCCCTAAATCCTTGATATAGAATAAGGATGTCATCAACATAAACTATTAGGCCAAGGAAAGACTCACCCTAATGCCTGGAGAAGAGGGCATAATCATGTTTGGATTGAGTGAATCCAATAGTTGTGAGTGCTTTAGTGAACTTTGCATTCTATTGGCGTGATACCTGTTTTAAACCATATAAGGACTTTCGCAATCTGCATAAAAGATTTTCCTCCTGATTGCAAAGTTCGGGTGATAGGTCCATGAAAATCTCTTCATCAAGGTCTCCATGGAGGAAGGCATTATGGACGTCCATCTGATGTAATGGCCAGTCGTGGTGGGAGGCAACAGAGAGAAAGGCTCAGACGGTAACATGTTTAGCGACTGGGGAGAAGGTTTCCTGATAATTGAAACCTTCTCGTTGAGTGAAGCCTTTAGCAACAAGACGGGCCTTGTACCTCTCAGTGGACCCATTAGCTCGATGTTTGATTTTATAGACCCATTTATAACCAATGGGTTTCTGGTAGGAGTGGTGAGAGACAAGGTCCCAAGTGTGATTACTGACGAGGGCATTGAGTTCAACTTCCATTGCTTGACGCCAACAAGCATGTTGGATGGCATCAGAAAAGGTGGACGGCTCCCGATTTGTAGATATATTGGTCATACAAGATTTGTGCTCAGAAGACAACTGGTCAAAACTGACATAATCAGAGATGGGGTAAGGGATACCTTTCACAGATGAACAAATGTAGTCCAATGTCCAGACAGGGGGTCGAGTAACCTGAGAAGACCATCAGAGGGGAACTAGATAGGGTAATGGTACCACATCCAGAGATAGAGAATCATCTGGAGAGAGATGATTTGTGTTGGATTCTATATGTCAATTGAGTGGAGACTGTGAACTGTCCGGAGGAGTAGGATCTGACTGATCAACAGGAACTGGAACTGAGGAGTGTCGGATGGTGGTAAATGATCCAGTGGGATGAGACGGGGAGTGCTGGATGGAGGCTCACTTTCAGAAAAGGGAAAAACTTCATCATGAAAAATAACATCTCTGCTGACAAATTTTTTTTTAGTTGTGGATCATGTAATCGGTACCCTTTCTGTAGCATGGTGTAGCCCATGAAGATACATTTGGTTGCATGAGCAGCAAATTTGTCACGGGACCCTACAGTAGTTAAGTAACAAAGACATCCAAAAACTCATAAATGAGAGTTATCAGGTTTCTATTGACATAACAATTCAAAAGAAGTTTTACCTCCAAGAACCCGTGTAGGCATGTGATTAATGAGATAAGTAGCAGTGATCATACATTCGCTCCAAAAGGTGGCAGGGATGTGGGCTTGGTGTTTGAGAGCTCGAGCCACTTCAAGGAGGTGACATTGTTTTCTTTGAACAACCCCATTTTGTAAAGGGGTATAAGTACAAGAGCTTTCATGGAGAATCTCATGAGAAAGAAATAGATTCGAACACTATTTATTGAAAAAATCTAAGGCATTGTCAGTCCTAACTCTTTGGACTTGTTTTTAGAATTGTGTGTGGACCATTGAGAGAAAATTGTTGATGTCGGTGAAGGCTTGAGTTTTTATTTGCATGAGGAAGATCCAAGTTCCCCGAGAGAAATAATCAACTATGGTGAGGAAGAACCTGGATTCATCATGATTGGGAGTAGAATAGGGGCCCTAGATATCAAGGTGAACAAGTGAGAAAGGTTCTTTTGTGGATGATGAGCTTGTGGAAAAACTTATCCTAGATTGTTTAGCAATAGGGCAAATTGGGCAATTTTGCTCAGGGATAGAAGCACTATGACCCAAACGATTATGAAAAATAAGAGATTTATTATTAATACTGGCATTAGAATAATTGCCACTATTTTTGGTATTGAAATCTCTAAGGAAAACATCAGAAAATGGCTCCCAGTAGTAGAGGCCATGATGGGCCTTACCTAAGCCCATCTGTTTGCCAGTCGAAGGGTCCTAAAATATACACATATTAGGAAGGAATTGTAAGGAACAATTGTTATCAGTGCAAAACTTGGACACTGATATGAGGTTAAATTTGAATGTGTGGGAACAAATAGGACATTTCTTAGTATGATGGAATCACTGAGTTTAAGTATCCCTGTATGAGTGGCTGGGGTAATATTTCCATTTGGCAATTTAACAGAAATGTGTGACGTGGATTGTGTGTGTGTCTAGAAATATTTAGGGTCGCATATGATGTGATCACTAGCTCCTGAATCAATAATCCATAAATCACGGGAAATCGAATTGCTAAAACAAAAAGAAGTACCTGCATAACTGGCATAAGCATTGTTGGTGGGAAGTTGGTTCAGCATCTGGATGAGCTGACTAATCTGTTCGGGTTTGATCATGTTTGATGTAGCTTCATTTCCTATGGCAGTAACATTATTGGCTGTGGAATTACCAATTCTATCTTTTCGATGACCATGGAGTTTCCAGCATATATCTCGGTTATGATTTCTCCGTTTACAATAGTCATAGTACATTTTCTTACCAAAGCGGAATGATCTTGAGCCGTTGGATCCATTTCAAAAATTCCCCAGACATGGACCGTTGGATGAGTGGATGGATGGGCTTTGATTTTAATTGTTGCTTTGGTTGACCAAATGGGTGGATTTCTTGCCATTGGATGGTTTGACTTAATCCATGAGCGAACCAGCATGTTGCATCTGGTCCAGTGCTTTTGGAGATGAGGCTCTGCCAGAAAAGCCACTTTTCCGTCGAGAAATCCATCTTTGTCTTTCATGATTAAAGCCTGACGGAAATCATGAGCCCACATTGTGTAATTTTCTGACCCAGTGAGTGGTTGTTTAACGAGAACCAAATCTTGTCTTTCAGCCAGAGAAGAAAAAAGGGCATCACTAGGCTTCGACCAACGATGATTCGACTGGATGATCTGGAATTGGTAGGGAAACGGGTTTGGGCTAGAACCTGTATACCGGAAAGGAGTTTGGCCTGTTTGATGCTGTGGGTCGTTGTGATGGAATTGATAGGTTTGGGTTTGTGGGCATGTTGGGTCACTTTGGTTGTTTGGGTCCATTTGTGCGGTTGGGTTGGGTTGAGTGTTGAGTGGGTTGGTTGAATCTAGGCCTGTAGTTGGTGTGATGGGTTCCATTTTTTGGTTTGGCAAAGAAGAAGAACCAAATTGGATTTTTGTTTTACAGGTGAGGCAACGACAGTGGAGGAGATTGGACCAAGGAAAGATTGCTAGACAACCTGCTATGATACCATGATAGAATTTGAGGTAGGTCTGACTCCTTATCCAATAAGACCTTGTTGAATAAGAGGATTAGCCCCTCTTATAACCCAATAAGCTTGACCGTGCCTAGTCGGTGTGGGACTCCAATATATATATATCTATATAATACTATATAATATATATATATATATATATAGGAATATTTCTGAATCGTTTAGTAATGGCTGAACTTTGATTCTTTATAATATTGTTGCCTATAATTTTTTATTATTTAACTATATCATGTTAAAATAATCCCACTCACAAGGCCCATCCAGTGTATATATATATATATAGTAAAACCTCTCTATTTTAATGGTGAGACTAACTAATTTTATTACTAAGGAGGTTATAACTTAATAGAGATGTAGTTACAAAAATTTCTTATTTCATAATTCATGTTTTGTAGTTACAATATTAGGATTTCAATCATGTTTTAATAGTATTAGAGTTCAATTCAACGCTTCAATTGCCTACTTTTGAAACGAATAGAAGATCGGTGCTTGGAACCAATAAAGATAACTGTCTTTGATGGAATTGTAAATGCAGTTGCGCATGGTCAATTGATGTGAAGCTACCAACAATTGTCAATTGTTTTAAGCATTCAAAATTAAAGCCCCGATGTTTATGAATTGCAAGTTACAATTGAAGTGGATGGGAGAATCAAAGAGTCATTGTAGAATTGAGTGATCAGATTCAACAACTTCACTATATTAATCAATGGATATTAATCTTCCTTAATCATCCAAATGAGCAACAATTCATGTATGTTTATAGAAATAAATCATTGCTATATTAGACAAGAAGAGAAGAAACAATTATGAGGAGATAGTACAAAATATAAAAAGTTTTGTACCAATAAGCTTTAAACATGCTTGAAGCTAAAAATGTTTTGACTTCACAAGAAAATGTTTATGTAGCAAGTAATGTACCCGCAAGTTAAAGATGTGGTAACAACTCTAAGTTAATTATTGTTCCACACATTTTAGATAAATATTTTATTTTATTTTAACCTTTAATGTAATATAACATATTTTTTTTTCAATATACATATATTAATTATTAATATGTGGAGACAACTTTCTTTAAGACGAGAATTAGAAAAATTATAATTTATTACAATGTGGAGTTTATTCTTATTTATAACTATTTCAAATTGAGAATATAATTTTTTATAACTATGTAGAGTTTATTCTTATATAAAGTATATTGAGTTTATTCTTATATAAAGTATATTATAAAGAGGTTTTCCTATATATATATATATATATATATATTACTAATTTATCCTTTATTGAAATAGATGATGGAAATTACTGATCAAATAGATGAGGTCAAAGATCATTTCCCTTTGGTAGCGTTTGGTTCAGGGTGATATAAGATTAATCTTGTAATCTTTGTTTAATTTTCAAGATTCCCTCGTTTGGTTGTCAAGTAATAAAAAATTATGTAATCTTTTATTGCAAATAGTGTTTACTGTTGGTAATATTGGGGGTAATCAGATTACCTTCCCAAGGGGTGTTAATCTTAATTTTGACCTTATTTTGCCTTTAATATTTTATCATTTCGGACATATTTGCCCTCATATGTCTACCAAATAACAATTACCCAGACCCCCTACATTTGAGAATTTAGCTAAAACACCCCCGCCACAAAAAAGTTTAAAAGTTAACAAAATACCCTCAATCATCCAAGACCACCGCTAACCGCTAGCCACCACTACTGGCTATCGGCAAAAGTCGTCATATCGGCACAAGACTGGCAGGATCTTGCCGGTCGTGTGCCGATAAGGACATTTTCGGCCATGGATTTGTGATCCATGGCCGGAAACGACTAGATCTGGCCGTTTCACGGCCAATGATGTGACCGTGAAACGCCATAGATTTGGCCATGAAAAGGCCAGATCTTTGGCCGTGAAATGACCATATTAACGGCCAGATCTAGCAGTGAAACGACCATATTCATGGCCAGATCTAGCCGGATTAGGCTTGATCGACATACGACCAGCCAGATCTGGCTGGTCGTGCGCCATTACAGCGGCTTCTGGTGGTGGTGGTGGCTGCCGGCGGTGGCTTGGGGTGAGTGAGGATGATTTTGCTACAAATTAAAGTTGTATATGGTTGGGGTGTTTTAGTAAAATTTCAAATATAGGGGGGTTAAAAGAAATGATTTAAAAAATAATAGAATAAAAATAATATTATATTATTATTTAAAAATAAGTACAATTTAGTAATCTACATAACATACCCACTCATTTATCCTCCCAACCAAACATATTATTATAACATACCCATCAATTTATTCCAACTCACCAAACACATTTCTTTAAAGATTCCCTAGTAATCTATCTTTCCAGTAATATAACATTTCTCAATAATATAACATTCCCTGAACCAAACGCACCTTTTATTTTATTTGTTATATTTTTATACGAGTGAGGGTTCAAGGCGTTTCTCTCTTTCCTTCTCTCCAAGATATGCTAGTAATTATTTTTTCTTTGGGGTGCTATATATTGTGACTTTATGGGTATTAATTTTTTTTTTATTTTTTTTAATGACCGAAAGTATTCGAGTTAATTTATACGCACCTTAATTAATCCCTCGGGAACAAGACGCTAGAACTTCCGACCGAGTCAAAGCTCGTGTGGCTACTCCAATTAGCAACTGAAGAGAAACTCGAACTCATAACCTCTTGAGTAATACACCTAAACAAACTACTTGGCTACTCAGAGGTAATTTATGGGTATTAATTTATGTGTCTGATATTTTAATTTCATACTGTAAATTCAAATGTTTTCAATATAAAGTACTTGTGAATTGACTGTATCAATGTTATGCGTCTTCACATTTTAATTTTATTGTATTAATTCATAAAAAACATTGAACAGCTGACAAAAATAACTTGCCCGATTTTTTTATATAACAATGGTATAAATTATGGATCAACAGGCTAACATCATAATCTGGAGAAGCAATCAAAATGGCTTCAAATGTTGGGGAAAGAAAGTCCCAATTGCGCCGCAGACCCAGAAGTTTTATGTACGGTAATTGATAAAAGCCGGAAGGTAATATGTATATAAAAATGTATATATTTGTAAAAACATGTCAAACCCAACATCGTCAAATAAACAAAGCGATTGAAGTCATCATAGAATGTATGAATTATTGAAGAAGAAAACCGAAATCAACTAATTGACATATGAAGAGTCAGGGGTCATATGATTCAGTTGATGAACAAGAGCAAATCACTTCCACTCACTTCCACTTCTTGAACTTGCCTCCCCCGAACATTCCATGCCCACCCTTGAATTTCCCGTGCTTACCATGCTTGAATTTGCCGTGCTTCCCATGCTTGAACTTGCCTCCATGACCCATATGAGCTCCTCCATAGGGCATATGAGCTCCTCCATAGGGCATGTGACCACCACCATGAGGCATATGAGCACCATGTGCCAAGTGAGATGCACCATAAGCAGCTGCAGCCGCTGCAGCCCCGCCAGCTAAAAGTGTCCCCATACCGCCATGTCCTGAAAATATGAAAGAAGTTCAGCAACTGCCATGGAATCACAAGAACACAAAATCGACAATCAAGTTCCTCAAATCTCTGAGGCGAAATGCCAAAAAATAAAAAACTAGTTCCAAATAATGATGTCCCCAATCAGCCAATGACTGCAAAGTCAAGACAAAAAATAAATAAGCTTCCAAACCAGCAGATTGCAATATTGGGATCAATCTATAGAGGAAATTCACAATGTCAACCTGCCTAATTTTAAAGCCAGAATCTTCTTCTTAGTTTCACCAATCAAATGCAAATCAATAATACTTACTTTGCATTGTACTCAGATTATTAAAGATCCCAGTTACAACTTTAAAACAACCATTCAAATTCACTATTTTAATTCAACAACACATTTGTTTTATCCCAACTTCATACCTGAATGATGTGAGGCTGATGGGCCATGAGCAGCCGGAGGGTAGCCAGCAGGGGGATAACCAGCTGGCGGGTAGCCGGCAGGAGGGTAACCTTGCTGTGGAGGATAACCTTGTGGGGGGTAACCTTGCTGTGGTGGATAACCTTGCGGTGGATATGCCCCAGGCTGAGGAGGGNAAGACTAAATTTCTCGTAGTAATTTACTAAAACGGAATTTAAATATTGACATTGCTTAAAAATTATTTAAAACATATCTAAACAAATGGTATTTAGAATAAGTTGTACTTATTTTCGCAAAATATATATATTAGTACATACACTTGCATGGGCCAAAAAATTTAATGGGCCTTATCAGGCCATGATCCAAAACATCTATTACGTGGCCCAATATCATGGGCCAATTCTTATTGGGCCTATTCTAAGGTCTGTACCATGAGCCAGCCCATTGTACCAACCAAACTGCTCCCGAGTTGGATAATCTAAATTACTAAGGCCTTAATCCAAATTAGGCCTCGCTATTATTCCACTTGGGCCTAGCCCATCGGCCCACGATTGTTTCAAAGGGTCCAGAGTTTTATTCATACCCTAATTCATCTACTTCCTATTTTATCTATATCCTAATTCATCTAAGATCATAAATCTTATATGAATTATGACCCTCACTCTAAATCGAGACTTTTTTATTTACTTAAATTCTACCATTATGAACTGAAAGTTCAATTAGGATTCAAGCTCCTTTGCTCACTATATAAACAGAGGTCAATCCTCATTATGCATTCAATATTCAATACCACCCACTTGCTCCCAAATTTCTTACTCTAAGAACTACCATCATCTTCACCGTAGTTCTAGTCTCCGACGAGACTTCGGTAAACCTTTCCTCTCCTTAGCCTTTGCTAACTTGAGCATTGAAGTGCCTATGGTAGACACCACATTGGTGTTCCCCGTGAGCTTCACGCTTATTATTATTATTATTATTTTTTGTGTAGGTCCAACAAATCATCAATGACCTTAACTTCACAAGATCTGTTCGTCCCATAATTGTAGATTTTTACCATCTATAACACTAATATATCAAAATTATATTGATATTAGATATTTAGGTACTAGAAATTATATAGTAAATATATATTAACACAAATTATTTCAACTATATAATATAGCATACATTAGAAGATGGTTTAGTATAATACCATAATATAAATATGAGGGTAGGAAAATCAATTGTAAAAGAATTTCTCTACATATTTACCAGGAAAAAAAAACAAGGAAGAAGACAACCAAAACTTGGACAGTCTTCATGTTTTTTTATCTGAATTTTAGTGGTGTAATGTAATATGTGATTCTTGTGAGAAGTTTATTACACATCGACATAATATATAAACCTGAGGGGGCGTTTGGTTAGAGGTAATGGAAGATTACTAGGGTTATGTCATTTTATATTATTTGATTACCATGTTTGGTTGTCAAGTAATATAAGATTTCGGTAATCTTGCATTACCAATAGTTGTTACTATTGGTAATACTTGAGGTAATCTGATTACCTCCATTTTCTTAGGTATTGTAAGATTGCCTTGGTAATCTAATTTTTGTTACAATTATATCCCTTATTAATAAAAATTTTGGATAATAATACGCCTGATTTAAAATAAATTTACATTAATATATCATTTCAATTTTTCCCTTTTTTAATTAAGATTTTGGACAATAATACCCTTATATTTAAAACAAATTACAGACCACCATCGCCACCGAGCCATCACCGTCGACAGTGAGCCAACCGCCACGGACCGCCGCTAGAAAGTCGTCAAAGTCCCTAAAAATGACCAAGATTCGCGGGGAGGCTCTGAGAGGCTTTGATATGGCCGTTTTCGAGCATATCAGGCCAGATCTGGCTAGAAATGGCTAGAATAGATCTGGCCATTGTCAGCCAGATCTGGCCTAATATGGCTGTTTTTAGCCATCAATATGGCCAGAAACGGCCATATCGAAGCCTCGTGGTCACGGTGAGCCATTCACGATGACTTTCAGAGACTTCCAACTTTGGTTTACGATGGCGGCAAGGGGTGGGGGTGATTTTGTCATAAATTAAAGTTTTATATAAGTGGGGGTGTTTTAGCTAAACCTGAAATATTGGGAGTTAAAAAAAATTATTCAAAAATTAATAATAAAAATAATATTATATTAATATTTAAAAAGAGGGCAATTTAGTAATTTAAATAACATACCCACCAATTTATTCCCCCTAACCAAATATATTAATATAACATACCCACCAACTAATCAAATACATTTTCTTAAAGATTTCCAGTAATCTTCAAGATAATATAAGATTATAGTAATTCAACATTTCTAGTAATCTAACATTCCCTGAATTAAACGCACCCTGAGGGTTAAACAAATTGTTATAAAAGGGTTGGAGTATTGTGATTTTAGGTATACAACAAGTTTAAATTAATTGTTATAACTTATATATGTCCAACAAATTAACTGAGTTTAATTATAACATAATTTTGTTTTACCACTTTTCTCTCTCTATAAATTTAGGGACAATTTTTTGAGTTATTAAATACTTGAATATTAATTTAAATTTAATTAATAATTTTTTTATATTTATCTTTAAAAAAATGAACAATTCTATATGTTATTAAATAATTAAATAAATTTAATTATTTAAACTTTGATTAATAGTAAAATTAATTTAAGGAAAATAATACTTCAAGGCATATGAGATGGCCTTGTAATCTAAACAAATTCAGATCCACTCGTGATATAAATTTTTTTAAGCATGTAGGGTTGCCACAACAATTTGTATGAAATAATTTGTATAATTAATTTATACATGTAGTATTACTCTTTAACAAAATTGGAATCCTACCCTTCTCTTTTTAACCAAAAAATTTAATTTAATTCTACATTTAAATTATTTAATGTCAATAAGATCTTATGAAATATATTAATGCATATAGTAATATATCAAAATTATATTGATACAATGTAGAACTTTATATTTTATTTCAAGTATATAATATAAGATACATCAAAAGATACTCTAGTATGATATCATAATACATATAGTAATTTAAGATTTCATGTCAAAAACATGTTATAATAAATCAATCACAAGAATAAATGCAATTACAGTTATAGAGATTGATATCTTTATTATCTTGTATGCACTTGGCGTCAAATAGTGTATCACTGTATTTGTCATGACAAGCATGCTTACAGCTGCTAAGTTTACATCCATTATATAAAATTTGTACGCATCTTTTCGCATCAGCTTGAGGCACCATTAACGCAGCTACAAATAAAAAAAAAAAATAAAAAAAAAATATGAAATTTATGAAAAAAAAATTCACAATTGCATACAATTATATTATGTTGAACCAACGTAGAAATACCTCATGCATGAATGATATTAACCAAGTATCACTACAAGAAAAAGAGTCCTTCATGCTGGGTTTTATGTCAAGATTTAATAGATATATTTACGAACAAAAGGCTCTTTTTCTTGTAGTGCTAACAAGTGAATGAAATATATATTTACCAGCAAAAAAGAGAACGAGGAAGAAGATGGCAAAAACTTGTGCAGTCTTCATATTTTTTCTCTCGACTGTACTGGTGCGCAATACGTGATTTTGAGTTCTAGTGTGAGATGTTTATTGCATAATGTCATAACTTGTAAAGCAAACTATTATAAAAGGATTGGAGTATCGTAATTTTAGGTATACAACAACGAGTTTTAATTAATTGTTATATACGTTTAACAAATTTAGCGAGTTTAATTATTACATAATTTTGTTTTATTAAATTGGAACAAAAATCCATAGCTATTGATTTATTGTAATCTAACGGATAAGTTTTGCACCTTTAAGGTGGTTATTTTTGTCACCTTTGCAACTCTTAAACCATTGGATTGTAATAGATGAACAGTTAAAAATTTATGTTAACAATTTAAGTCCAAAATACCATATTTTGTTGGTATTGGCTTGTGATACTACGGATGCAGTAGCAGCGTTATAAAATCATGAAAAACAGTTGTTATAACATGATTTTAACAACTATGACAGAACGTCAGTGATATACAATTAAATCACGTCATTCGTACACCCGTCTAGTAGTAAAAACAACATAATATGTCAGATCTATGTAAGAATTTAACAAAAGAATGAAATATATTTACCAGAAAAGAAGAGAGCGAGCAGTAGGATGGCAGAAAATTGGATGGTCTTCATGTTTTTTCTTTGAGTTCAAGTGTGGGAATGTGATTTTGAGATGTTTGATTGCTTATTGCTTGATTGGTTTATTTGCAAAGTCTATATACAACCATATATATTCCCTTCTTTAGAATATAATCTTATGTAGATTTTCTTGCCATATATATGGGTGGGGTTTATTTGCAAAGTCTATATGCAACTATATATGTTCCCTTGTTTAGAATACAATCTTACATAGATTTTCTTGCCATACATATGGGTGAGGTTTATTTGCAAACTATATAAATATTTTTCCTTATTTATTATTTGGAACCTATACAAATTTACTTTTTATATAGGTCTGAACCTATACAAATTTTCTTCCCGTATGGGTGGGCTAATTTGGAACCTACAAAAATATGGATTTTTTTTTTTTCCTTATTTATAATATATACAAACTGTATAACTATATTCCTTTATTTGCAAACTATATAGCTATATTCCTTTATTTATATATATTACTATAGATTTTCTTCTTTGCGGATGTTCTAAAGTTTTTAATGTGTGAATGAGTAGATCATACCTTGGAACTACCGGTCAGGTAAGAATTCCAGTAATTATTCCTGTTAGCAATCGAAGCGAGATTTGAACTCAACCACCTAGAGATAGTTCGATTATACATATATTGATTGTTTCTATTAGCTCTTTTATCGAGAAGTCAAAAACGAATTAAAGTTTCCCAATAAAGAGTTTTAGCAAGGAATCATTTATTTTTTCCGAAAGGGCAATTTTGTTGTCTAAGACTAAATTTCTTGTAGTAATTTATTAAAACGGAATTTTAATATTTTCAAATGGTTAAAACATATTTAAAAGTTACCAAAAATATCGTATAAGAGATGGGAATTCTACGCAGCTTTAATATGACATTTAAGTTATTGTACATGAATAGACCTTATAAAATATACTAACACAAATATATATATTAATACATACACTAATTTAGCAAATTGTATTGATATTAAATATTTAGATTCTCAAAATTATATAGTAAATATATAATAATGCATATAGTAATATACTTTATCAGAATTATTTTAATACATAATATTTTGAATATTGACCTTTGTTTATAAGGATCTGAATAATGCTATGTTTATAACTTAGACATACAATCAGGCAAATTTTTTATAAAATTCATATAAAATGACTACTTTATCCTATGTGTTTTGTCTGATTGTATGATTTAGTTATAAACATAATATTATTCATTAGGATTATATAAGCTTGAGATCAAAATGTAAGAATTAAAAATTATAGTGCAATTTAAAACTTTAAATTTTATTTCAACAATATAATATAAGATACATGTTATAATATGAAGTAGAAGTGGCAAAAGCAGTAGTTGGACTACCTAAGACTGCCGGGAAGAAACAATAGAGGCAAGAGTAGCAACAAGTAGCAGAGAATGCCCAAGAGAAATAAAGCAATGTAATTGGAGAATAATTCTTGTAAAAGTGTTTTTGTGTCGTATTTTCATTTTATCAATGGTTCAATTTACATATAAAGAATGCAATCTATAAGGAAACAAATAAATACAAATAGTTACATAATCAACACATAAATGGAAACAATATTTTGTTACTAATAATATTGTGATCTTGATCACATCAAATCCTCACACTGATTCAGCATTCCATCATCCAGTTGTCAACACTCCCCATCAAGCTCATGGTTTATAAATGTCATAAACTTTGAGCTTGCCTAATAGATGTGAATGCTATCTTTGACATAGTGGCTTTGTAAAGATATCCGTTGGTTGGTCTATGGTCTGGATATGTTCTGTTTTGATCACACCTTCTTGTATTTTATCTTTGACAAAATGGTAGTCAATCTCTATATGCTTCGTTATTTCATGAAAGACTGGATTGGCGACAATATCATTTGCTGCTTTGTTATCACAATATGGCTTGACTAGTGTTTCCACTTGCAAATTTAGATCCCTTATAAGCCAAGGATCCATGTAATCTCACACGTGGTTTTAGCCATCACCTTGTATTTTGCCTCCGCTGATGAGAGAGAAACTGTGGTTTATTTCTTGGTTTTCCATGAGATGAGAGACTTTCCAAGCTTGATGCAGAATCTGAGTGATCTTCTTGTCATAGGACATGAACCCCAATCTGAATCACAGTACTCAGTAATGTTAAGTTCTCATTTTCTTGGTAGAAGAAGTCCTAACCCTAGACAACCCTTTAAGTACTTAAGTACTTTTACTGCTGCATCCATGTGGGATTGCTTTGGAGCAAGCATAAATTTGGCTAAGTATTTGTAATGCGTAGTTGATGTCTGGTCGGGTCGGGTCATTGTAAGGTATATGAGCCTTCCAACTAGCCGATGGTAACTAGTGCTATCTTCCAGTAAATGATTTGTCTATGATTTCTGTATCTTTTCATCATACTCATGTGTGGTGAGCTTAACGTTCTGTTCCACAAGAATAACACTTGGCTTACATACAGCTAATCTGAAGTCTGATATGAGTTCAAGCACAGATTTTCGTTGACTGAGGGATATTCCTCTGGAGAACGTGCAACGAAGTACTCTGGTGCCCCTAAATCGTTGATATGGAATGTCTTATGAAGATCTCTTTTATTAGTGTGATTGCATTCTCATTGTTTCCTGTAATGAGGATATCATCAACATAAACTATTAGGCTAAGGAAAGACTCACCCTGATGCTTGGAGAAAAGGGTGTAATCATGTTTGGATTGAATGAAACCAATAGTTTGAGAGCTTCAGTAAACTTTGCATTCCATTGGCGTGATGCCTATTTTAGACCATATAAGGACTTTCACAATCTACATACAAGATTCTCCCTCTAATTGGGAAGTCTGAGTGGTAGATCCATGTAAATCTCCTCATCAAGGTCTCCATGGAGGAAAGCATTATGAATGTCCATCTGATGTAATTGCCAGTTGCAATAGGAGGCAACATAGAGAAATGCTCGGACAGTAACATGTTTGGTGATTGGGGAGAAAGTTTTCTGATAATTGAAACCTTCCCGTTGGATGAAGCCTTTAGCAATAAGGCGGGCCTTGTACCTCTCAATGAACATATAAGCCCGATACTTGATTTTGTAGACCTACTTACAACCAATGGGTTTCCAGTGGGAAGGGCAAGAAACAAGGTCCCAAGTATGATTACTGACGAGGGAATTGAGTTCAGCTTCCATAGCTTGATGCCAACATGCATGTTGGATGGCATCGGAAAAGGTGGACGGCTCCCGATTAGTAGATATATTAGTCATAAAAGATTTGTGCTCAGAAGACAAACGATCAAAATTCACATAGTCAAAGATGGGATAAAGGGATACCTTCCACAGAGGAACAGATGTAGTTCGATGTCCAAACAGGAGGTCGAGTAACCCGAGCGAACCGTCAGAGGGGAACTGGATCAGGTGAGGGTACCACATCTAAAAATGGAGAATCATCTAGAGGGAGATGATCTGTGTTGGATCTATATGTTGACTGAGTGGAGACTATGAACAGTCCGGAGAAGCAGGATCTGACTGATCAATAGGAACTGGAACTATGGTGAGAGGAGTGTTGGATGGTTGTAAATGATCCAGTGGGATAAGATGGGGAGTGTTGGAGGGAGGCTCACTTTCAGAAAAGGGAAAAACTTCCTCATGAAAAATAACATCTCTGCTAATAAAAAATTTGTTAGTTTGTGGATCATATAAATAGTACCCTTTCTATAGCATGGGACAGCCCATGAAGATACATTCGGTGATTCGCCCCAAAAGGTAGCGGCGATGTGGGCTTGGTGTTTAAGGGCTCAGGCCACTTCAAGGAGGTGTCCATGTTTTCTTTCAACAACCCCATTTTGTTGAGGGGTATAAGTACAAGAGCTTTCATGGAGAATCCCATGGGAAAGAAATAGATCTGAACACTATTTATTGAAAAAATCTAAGGCATCGTCAATCCTAACTCTTTGGACTTGTTTTTGAAATTGTGTGTGGACCATTGAGAGAAAATTCTTTATGTGGGTGAAGACTTGGTTTTTTGTTTGCATGAGGTAGATCCAAGTTCCTTAATAGAAATCATCGACTATGGTGAGGAAGAACCTGGACCCATCATGATTAGGAGTAGAATCGAGACCCCCGATATCAAGGTGAATGAGTGAAAAAGGTTCTTTTGTGGATGATGAGCTTGTGGGAAAACTTATCCTAGATTGTTTAGCAATAGGGCAAATTTGACAATTTTGTTGAGGGATAGAGGCACCGTGACCCAAACGATTATGGAAAATAAGAGATTTATTATTAATACTGGCATTACAATAATTTTCATTATTTTTGGTATTGAAATCTCTTAGAAAAACATCATAAAATGGTTCCCAGCAGTAGAGGCCACAATGGTCTTACCCAAGCCCATTTGTTTGCCAGTCGAAGGGTCCTGAAATGTACACATGTTAGGAATGAATTGTAAGGAACAATTGTTATCAATGCAGAATTTGGACACTGTATTGAGGTTAAATTGGAATGAGGGAACAAATAAGACATTTCTTAGCATGACAGAATCACTGAGTTTAACGATCCCTGTATGAGTGGCTGGGGTAATATTGCCATTTGGCAATTTAACAGAAATGTGTGGCATGGATTCTGTGTGTGTCTGGAAATATTTAGGGTCGCATATGATATAATCACTAGCTCCTGAATTAATAATCCATAAATCACGAGAAATTGAATTGCTAAAACAAAAAGAAGTACCTACATAATGGCGGAAGCATTGTTTGGGAAGTTGGTTCAGCATATGGATGAGCTAACTAATTGTTCTGGTTGATCATGTTTGAAGTAGCTTCATTTCCTGTGGTAGTACATTATTGGCTATGGAGGTACCAACTCTGTCTTTCGGATGACCATGGAGGTTAGCACATATCCCAGTTATGTTCTCTGTTTACAATAGTCACAGTATATTTTCTTACCAGATTGGAATGATCTTGAGTTGTTGGATCCATTTTGAAAATTCCCCAGAGATGGATCGTTGGATGAATGGATGGATGGGCTTGTTTTGACAATTGACTGTTGACCAAAGGGGGGGGGGGGGGGGGGTGGATTTCTGGCCGTTGGATGTCTTCACTTGATCTGGGCCATTGTTTTCATGATATAAAAAGCCCTTTTTTCTTCTTCAAACCCTAGCCGCCCTCCCTTCCCTTCACATTGTCCCCTTTTTCTGCGACAAATACAGCAGAGTCACCGTAATCAATTGAAGCCATTCTTTGGCTTTCATCCTAAACGACGAGTTGATACTGTAAATAATTGATCTACCATATGCAGCGGAAAACAAAAATTCAATTGGTAAATCAATTACCTTTCTTTGCCTAGATTCGAGTATAGATTATACCGTTTACATGTTTATAAACAAAAATCTGTATAAAGTAAATTCATTCAAGGATTAGAATACTTATGTACGGTTGGAGGCTCCTTCGAATATCTCTAATTGTGGACAGGAATACTATTCACGGTTACTGTTCACCGTCTACTGTTCATGTGATTTTTCGCCAATCGATCCAAAGTAGGATCGCACTCACTGAAGTCCACACGAAGATAATCCGCAAAAACCTTGATTATTTTGCTAGAATAATCAAGGGCTTCAAGAATCAAGAAAAAAAAAACAAGAAAAGTTTTCTTCTTGAGAGAGAGAGAGAGATAGGATGGCTAGGGTTTTAATTGAATGAATATTTCTCCTTT
The DNA here is from genome assembly GCF_008641045.1 of Pistacia vera. Classification (NCBI taxonomy): domain Eukaryota; kingdom Viridiplantae; phylum Streptophyta; class Magnoliopsida; order Sapindales; family Anacardiaceae; genus Pistacia; species Pistacia vera. The sequence goes on along the minus strand of NW_022195994.1, from coordinate 1,740 downwards.
TTTTTTGTTTTAATTTTAAGTTACACTTATATAGTGCAATAACTAAAACCCTATTCCACTTAGGAATAGCGATGGACTCCAAGCCTAGTTCACCCTTGCAAACAAACACACCCTTTTATGGTATTTTAATTAATTAATTATTATTATAATTAAAATCAATTAATATAATAATATATTAACATTTAATTAATAATAATAATTAAAATATAATCTCACTAATTTAATTTGAATATTAAATTTAAATACAGGCAACAACCTCAGCAAATTTAATTGCACTGTGTGATTACCAAAATACCCTTTTGTCCTGAAAGACGAAAGTACCCTTCTCACAAATTGATTCTTAAATTATCTTCTAAGTGTGTGACCCGTAGGCTCCTTATCATATCGGCAGTGAGTAATATCGCGATTAACATCAATTAATTATCTCACTACACACAGACCAAAATTTGCCTCTAACAAGGGATCATGGCCACCCGATAGATTCGGATTCAGCGAAACCGCAGCCTATCAAAGGTATGGTTACCGTGCAATCAAATCTTTTCATCAACTATTATCTCATCGAGACTGAGGTACAGAAATAGTGTCAACCTTAGATATCCTCGACATGTTTGTATTCAGTTATTGGACCAATGACAGGAATATTAAATTGGATTGAGTATCAACTCAATCCCATTGTGGCCACAGATTTAGTATCATTGCCATTTACTGAATTACCTAGTAAGATAACTTCTCCCGTACCCAAGAGTAATGAATCCTTTGTCGATCCACCATAGTCTTGATACACTTCTCAATGTAGCCAATCACTACCGTATTGATAGCTCTAAATAGAACTACATTAGACTAGTATTAAACTACACCAATTGGTGCACAAGGAGCTCTAGTTATCTCAAGTCTAATGATCAAATGCACCACCATCTATTAGAAGATTTATTCCATAGACACTGGGGTTATCATCCATATGGAATCCTCTAGTGGGTTTGTCCAGTGAACTTGCCTCTAGCAAGTGCCCATACATTGCATCAGGTTTTCGGCAAATAACCTTGACAAGTGAGATCAGTCACTGCCTTTCGACAGTGTCGTTCAACACTATGATAGCCTTACTGTATTATCTGTGTCCTTTGTCAGAATAATACTGGGGCTACAGGCATTTCTAGAATGGCCACCATATGTGATTATAGGATTCTCACCATCAAGATTTGAAATACTTGATACCCTCATCACGATTCTACCATCCTAAGGACATATATCAATACATATAATATGATTTACGTGATATAGTAGAATATGCCTTTTATTGATAAATAAACATTTATTACAGAGTCAATTTTACAATAATTGATTAGCTCTAAGGCACTAACTCTAACAGATACGTCTAGCGAAGGGATGGTGGTGATGTCTTGGCCAGCATCTGTGTCCTGAAAGGGAGAAAAGATTCGTTTAATCTAAGCAAGAAATGGATTAAACGATCTTGATCTCTAAGTTGTCGAAATTGCTGTAAGGGTTCAAGCAACCCCTACAATGGTGTGGTGACAGTGTCAAGCTCATTCCATAGAGCTGATAACCGATTGTAGTAGGTGGTGACACTATGGTTTTGCTGTTTGACTTCGGCGAGACTTTGCCATAGAGTAAAAAGCTTGGCCATATCAATTGGCCATACATTTCCTTGATATGTCACCAGAATTCTTCGGAAATCTCAGTGGGTGGTAAGTAGGCAGCAACCTCTTAGGTTAGGGAGTTGCT